>NC_140028.1:12417421-13133250 GCF_963513975.1 Fringilla coelebs | reverse complement strand
CCTGAAACAATCTTAATGCATCAGCTTGATAACCCAACTTCAAGGTTGTCATGAGTCTTTTGCTTTGGATTACAGTGGATTGTGTTCAGCTTGTTGTTCTCTTTCAGTTAATTTTTGCCAGCACTGGTTTGAGTACTTTCCCAATCCTCCAGTTAATGTCCTTGGTATGATGGAAAATGTTTTGGCACATCATGACAAAGAACTACTTCAGCATTTAATAAAATACAATGTGACTTCACAGGTAATAGTCTAGACAGCTTTTGAATACAAAAATATACTGCAGTGAATAATAGTGTACTGTTATTTTATTTTTATGTATTTCTAGTTTGGGGGATTTTTCATTAGATAACGGTGAATTATGTGGCAGTGTAAAGAATATATCATTGATTTCCTGTTGTTTTTCCTTGTCCATGATCATATGTATGCATATGAACTTTAGTTCTTTAGAAGTTGTTTGCTTTCAAGTCCACATTGCTTAAAAATCTACTCATCAAATTATAAATGTACCTTTTTTTAACATGGACATAATTGTGATGAATTAATTTTCTAATCCCTGTTTATCACTAGGGATGATTTTATCTTCACAAATCTAAACAGAACATTTAGACATCCAGTGAAATAAGAAATTTATTTGTGACCACCCCAGATTAACTTTGAATGTTTAGTGTAGGTGGGGAAACTTATCTTGAAATGTTCTGTTTATTTCCTTTTTCATAAATTACTAGATTCTTGGTATCTAAGGCAAGAAAAATCACATTGTTTCTTTAAAAGGAATTGTAAAATTGTACTAATGGATTATTTTATCAATTTTCCCAAATAATTTAGGTTTATGCTTGGCCTCTCCTAGAAACACTATTGTCTGAGGTTCTAACAAGAGAAGAATGGCTGAAAGCCTTTGACAATATTTTCTCCAACCATCCTTCATACTTTCTAATGATTGTCGTTGCCTATGTTATATGTTCCAGAGCTCCCTTGCTCCACTGTAATCAAGCAGCAGATTTTGAGGTAAACATTTGCATATTAAGTCAATCATGTGGAAAAGATGTATAAAGCATTGTATCTTTGTTAGACAGGTTACAGGGAGATCCATTTCCAAATTAATATCTGGTACTTGACAAATACACAGTAAATGAGTAAAACACTGAGCAGTTTCATGCAAGGATAACTTTAAAAGCTTTCATAAACTTTCTAAAGTCCCTGAAGGCCATTTTAAAAATTTCAGTAGTTCATCAAGCACAAAATAATTCTGTCTCTTTTTTGAGGATCTAGTATGGACTTCTGCCTCTGGAGACGATACACAATTATTCTGTGATGTTGTATCATTATCCTCTTGTCAGATTTTCAAAATTAGGCAGTATTATTGGATGTTCTCTGAAGCTAAATTAAAATGTTTCCTTATGTTTAATGTTCCATTGGAAGAGGATTCTTTTTCTTATGAAAAATCTTTGTAGGCAAACAAAGGGTTCCACCTCTAAAATGTGGTTATGAGCAGTCAAATTGACTGACATCAAGCAGATAACATTATTGCTGTGTTTAATAATGACCATTTAGAGATTTTCTTGGTAGATAAGATCTTTGACAGGAAGATTAGTCCTGCAAGAGGAGGAACTTCTAAGCTTCATGGCTGAACAATGAAAGTCAAGGCAGGTTTATCCAGTGGTAGGGGTCACTGTTGGACATTCTAAATTGACACCCAGCTTCCCAAATCCCTTATATAGCTGCCATTGGAAGGGAAGGAAAAGAACCACGGCATCCTTTCCCACCTTGAAGAATTTTAGCTCAAGTCACTTGAGCTGGTGATGTTTTATGAATTGGTAGGGAAAACTTTAAAAACTTTTTAAATTAACTGTTGAAATATATATCTTGCTATTTTTCATTATAGTTCCCAAATATGAGTATTATAAACAAATATCTATTTGTGTAAAAATACATAAAAGTGCATAATCTTGTGCAGAATGTAAATGGCAGCGTGTCTCTTACAGTATTTCTTTCATCATCGGAACAACGTGGACATTAATGTTGTGATTAAGGAAGCCTATCATCTTATGGAGGCTACACCTCTGGATATCCATCCACAGCATATGCTTGATGACTTCACACCACTGACAAAAGGACAGTACCCTGTGTTTAATAAATATCCCATGTTCATTGTGAATGATCAAGCTCAGAAATGGGAGAAGATCAGACAAGATGAAATTGAATACTTGCGAGAGAGGTATTAGTGAGAAATTGAAGACAGTCTCAGTCTGGGAAGGACAGGTGGACATCATTGCCTTTGTATGTTGTAATGTGTACTCTTGAGAAGAGAGATAAAAAAGGTCGGGTGTAAAGGACTTGAAATAGCTGCTAAAGGTTGAGAGTTACTTGGTTTGACATGTTTTTACATTAAATCATTAGTCTTAAATAAAAAATGTTTACTAATTAGCAGAAGATATTAGGCCACAAGTCACTGAACTTGGAAGCTCATAGCCAGAGCCTATACCTCTGTTGACCCTTTGGGGCCCAAGTTTTGAAGGGCCAGGAGTTCTTAGCTTGCTATTGAAATCAGTGGGTTCCATGATGCCAAGGCACCCTTAGAAACCAGGTTTTGTTAAGAATGTGAGGAAGAAAGTACCTGCACTCATCTGTAATGCCCTGTTATCTCTAACAGTCAGTATGGTAGCTCTTCCTCATGTACTTTGTCACTATGAAGGGGATGCCATATTCTTTCATGTCATCTCATTTCAGCAGTTCTTTGCTAGTACTGTCATCAATTTCAAAGTAATCAAGTAATTTCTTGATATTTGGTTTGAATGATTAACATGTGACCTCCTTCCATGCAGACAATTAGCACATGAATCAGAAGCCAAAGCACTGGAACAGAAAGTAGAGGATGAAGCCTGGTATCAAAAGCAGAAATTACTTCAAGAAGCTGATGAGCAGAGACAAAAAATCCTACTGGAAGAAGAGAAGTTGGCAGAACAGAGGCAGAGGTATTAGAATACAGGAAGCATTAGGGGTCTGGCTGCAGTAGCCTGCTATTATGTTTTTACCCATGAGTAAAGGAGAAATAACCACTAATTGGTATAAATTGTAATGTGGGATAACTGTGGTCTGGTGGGTCATATTTTGGTGTGGGAATTAAGTGATCTGGGTTGTATTGCTACCTCGTCTCTTACTCCCTGGAGGGAATACAGCAGATTAGAGGTCAAGTCACTTCATATTCTTGTCTCAGCTCCCAGCCATTTTTCTGGTTCCTTTGGATTTGGAAGTCTGTTAAACAGTCAACTGCTGTGTGTCTGCACACTGAGACTTCAGACTTGCATTGTGGGCACACCCACACTGCAGATACAAGAGTCACTTATAGCATCAGTGACTGTGCACAGTCTTGGACTTCTAGTGGATCTAGAAAAACAACTGCTTTGTGTATCAGTTTATAAGCAAAGAGTTGTGATGGTAATGAAGCTGAACTGTAAGTTTGTACATTTTGCAGTTGTGAAGGTTTAAGAGAATTTCCAACATCTCCATAATTTTTTAGATGAGCTACAGGCAATCATGGAATCATTTAAGTTGGAAATTACCTTTAAAATCATCAAGTCTAATGGTTAACCCAGCACTGCCAAGTTGACCACTAAATCATATCCCTGACCACCATATTTTTGAGCACATCTCCTAAATCTCTGTAACCTACAGAGTTGTTGGTTTTTTTGGTTTTTTTTAAGAGGACAGCAAGGCTTTATTCACAAACTAATCCTTGAGTTTCTGGTTTTGTTCCTTGAAAGAGTTTGATATTTACCAAATAAACTTGGGACTAATTTTGTGTAGCAAGAGGTACCAGGACACTGGCAGTTATTCTGAGTAGTTTCCAGTTTTGGATCCTTGCAACATTAAACTAGTACTTATTAAAGTGGAGCAGAAACAGGGCACAGGACTTGAAAGCTTAATTGGAGATATTGCCATTAGAAGATGTGTGTCTGTGAATTTAATTTTGTCTCATAAATGAAAACTGGACATTTTACAGGAAAGAAAGCAGCCATCCTAAGCTTTGTTAAGCTGGAGATGAGCTCATACTAATTAATGGCTAACTGCATTGTGTGTTTGTGCTCTTTGGTACTGACCTTTTACATAAACAGTATTATTTCTGTTATTTGTTTATTTCTGTTCATTTTGGCCTTGAAGGCTTGCTGTGGTGAAAAGAGAACTGGAAGTAAAGGAACTGCAACTTTTAGATGCTTCAAGAAGGCGTTTTCTGAACTACCAGCAAGATCAGCTTCAAATGGAACTGAAACATCTCGATGATGAAATTGCAAGAAAGGTGGAGCATTGCTCAAGCTATTCTTTTCTGCAAGATTTAATAGGGAAAATAAACAAGGGGAAAAGGCATAACTAAAATTTTAGTTGATACACTGTGATTTGTGAGCCCAGAGGTATATTTAGCATGAGGTGGACTGCTTGAAGTAGTAAATGCATTATTTAACAGTTAGTGGCAGTGTTGAAAAATGTAATGAGCTCCTTAAAGTGAATTCTCAGCTGTCTGTGGGCTGTATGTCCAGATTGCAAATTAACTCTGCCATTGATTGAGAGGCTCCACAGTGGCCTCTGGCCCGGCCTGGCTCTGCTTCCAAATCCCTAACCCAGGCACCTGGCATGCAGTTGTGCCATGAGAATGGTGCTGAGAATGGAAGGGTTTGCAACTCATGGGCACTTACTGAGCCTTTGCAGATCTATTCTTTGTGTCTCAGCAACACACTTTGCAGAGCACATTGCAGCTGGGTGGCTGTTTCTGCAGTCAGGGCATTGTAACACTCCTTAGCTCCGGCTCAGCTCAGGTTCTGCCAGGTGCAAAGCAGCCACTTCTTCTGGTGCCCACTGTCCTCCACAGCATTCTGGCTTCAGAGACTTCCTTTCTCGATTCAGAGCTGCATTTGGCAGGTTTTTAACATTAGTTCAAGACCAATATTTCCCTAGCATAGCTTGGCTAGATGCAAAACTCTTCTATGCCTCTTCTCCACCTTGCCCTGTGCTTTTGTTATGCAGTATTTTCCATTCTTCATATGACAGAAAAGTAACCAGAACTTAGGGACATGAGGGTATGGACATTCTTTTTGATAATGTTTTTTTAAAGCAGAAGAATTTCTTTACTGTATTTCCATGTGTTTCTCTTCTCCACAAGGCATCTATGAGACAACAGGAAACAAATGTTGTCCAAGATATAGAACCTGAATCACAGAAGCAGATTTTTGAACAGGTAATTATTGGGGAACTATACTAAATACAAATATTTAATGGTTGTTCATTTGAAGTTCTTGGATTTGATTGTGTTCATGCAGCCACACCTTGTGAGGAGAAATGGGGGCCTGGTATTTTTCTCCTTTTGATAAAAGGAGATGTTGATAAAAGCATTAACACAATTCACTATTATTTTGTACAGTTTTGGGTGAAAATAGTAATAACCTCCCCATTTTATTATTCTTCTCTGCTGAAGTATCATTTGGTTGCTACAGGGTTTAGTTATGGGCTCAGCTACTTGAGGGAAGTGAGGAACATGTAAATAAGAAGTAAGTGTATAACAATGTGTTCCTCATCCAGAAACTCCCACCTTTTCATCTGTGATATCCAGACATATCTGCATTTTCTGGAGAGAACAGTATAGCAGATTGATGTAGGTGATGAAAAAATGTCTAGTTGCCAACAACCTCATTAAGCAAAAAGGAGTGGATGGTTCATCAGGAATGTGCGGTTCCTTTCTGAAATGACTGATTTATTCAGAAATATGGCTATTCAGTAATAAATGGCTTTAATCAGTAATTCTGTTTAAAGTTAAATTTTAGTTAATTATTATAAATAATTATTATAAATTACTGCAAAGCAAGGATGCCAGTGCAAGGCTTTAGAAATGTTCATTTTGATTAAAAATACTCAGTCAAGTGTTTAGAAATCAAAACTACATGTACCCATCTTGGGTATGTGTAGATCTAATGGAATAAAGGAGAAGCAGACATCCAGCTTTCTGACCCTCATTTTGAAACATGTCAGTTTATGTTTGGGTTTTTTAAAGCTTTTTGTCATAAACTTGTTATCATCCATACTGAGCATGATTGGGCTAAATTTCTGTTAGCATTTATTTATTCAATACACAGCCAACTGTATTGTGGCTACATTACACAAACCAAACTAAGCTCATTTGTATTCCAGTACATGTAAAGTCAGCTCTCTAAGGAGCTAATTCTGCAGTGATCATCCTCTCTAGGCTAGAAAGGTAGCAATTATTTAACTAACTGAGGAGCTCTGTTTGCCCACAAGAGTGTGTGCAGACAAGCTTTCCCTGCACTGTTTCGCTGCCATCAGTGAGGGTCCCTATGCCAGCTTCAAAGGATGTTGACTTTGCCTCAGTTGCTCAGTAGATTCTTACAGGCCTGGGAAGGGGCTTTAACTTTTGCAGAAAATTGTGTAGATGTGCCCTGGTGAATGTGAAGAAAAGGTGGTAAGCTAAAATGCTGTTTCTAGGTCTGTTGCTGGGTTGTACTACTTCGGCAAATCATCTCTGCGTTCAAGCCGCAGATGTGTTTATTACAAACCCCAGTGCCATGAAACACACTTTATAGTTATGAAACATTTTGGGGTTTTGGCTAAAATTTGCCATAAATTGCAGAATATTTTCATGATGAATCGAGTTCATTTAGGTTGGAATTCTGCTTTTATTCTCCACAGTAATCTGGAGAATGGAATTTCATCCCTTGTCATGATTCAGGCCACTGTTATGATTCATCTAATTCCAAGTGGATAAAACAGCAGGGTCCATGACTTTTTTGGACAGTTATGATATGTAGTGGGATGAGATGTGTGGATATATTCAAATACTAGTTTAATGAAATTTTAATAAATGTTAAAGAGATGGAATTACCAATGTGAGCTTGTAGCTTAGTAACAATAATTTTTGTTTGTGTGCTTGGTAGCATTTAATCAAAGACCAAGAGGCAGTTACAAAGGAAATGAAAGAAGAGGTGGAAGCCCATCGAAGAAAGGTTGATCTGGAAGACCAACGTGTTCAGAGATTGATAGAAATAGATAAAGAAATACAGAAAGCTCAAACAGTAAGATGATTTGATCTTAACATGTGTTCTGGGGAGTCAATATGCTAACTTATACAAGTAGTACTGGTTAATAGTATTTTAACTGTAATTAGCTAGTTCATGTCCATATGGAAATATTTTATAAAGAAATCTAATTTCTAGATACCTGTATAAATAGATTAAGATTCTATGTTTAAAGTTTTGAGATTTCAAAAAATCTGACTGAAGTGTCCAAACATCTGTATAATATTGAAATTGTCTGGACCTGCCAGAAATATTAGCTTTCATTTTTTTACTTCTCGAAACTTAGAAAGCATGTAAGACTCAAAAGTGCTTTTCAAAACAAGTCATCCTCCTGATAAGGAACATGTTTTGTTTGTAACCATAACGAAATAAAAGACAGCCTCAAAGGAGATTTCAGTTGTAGTACTTGGCAGGAAATTCAGCTGTAGAAGCTGTCTTCTAGATCACAGTAATGAATGTCTGTAGCTTGACATTAGGAATTGCTCAGATTTTCAAGCTCAGAACTTGTAACTGCACAGTTGGAAAAATAGTTGCAGCTATCCCACTGCCCATATGCTTGGCATCTGCATTTGTGTATTGTCTAGAAATAAACATATGGGTCTGAATTTTTGTAAACAGCATTTGATTTTTGGAAGCAGATGGATGTGGGTGAAAGTATTGGCATTCAGGTATCAATCTTATGTCAGCTGCACCTGTTAGTGCAGCTAGTGGCTCTAGCAGGGACATCTGACAGTGATCCTGGAGAACACCTCAGTTTGTCTTGCCTGGTCTGTAGGTAAGGCTGTGCAGTTGGAATAGACTTAATTTTTGGTAAGAAAGGTGTTTTATTAGGTGGCTGAAGAAAATTTAGCCAGAGCTGAGCAGAAGCCCACTGACACTGACTGGAGGCTGCAACCGCAGCGGAGACCCAGGCACGATGACCAGGACCAGGAGAAGTGCTACAGAGAGATTGTCAAGCTCCTGCATGACAACAGGGTGAAAGAAGCTGAACTGCTGAAGGCCATGAGGGAGACAGAAGAAAAAAAGGTATTTGCATAATTTCTTTTCTAAGTGGGCCTGGCAAAAATGTAACCACCTATAACAGGGAGTGCAGAAAGCTGAAATGTATTCGAGAAATATTTTGTTAGAATTCTCCTTTTCTGTTTTGACTGTGAGTTTCTGGAAGCATAAGAGTGAATTGGTAAGGATGTTTTAGCCTTAGGAAAGCATATTCCTATTTCTGTAAGTTCCTCTCATTTTTATTCTCTGACCCAAGACTTTCTCCAGATGTTTGAATGAGACATTTTTCAAAATGAAACCTTCACACAGCTGACTACCATATTTTGATTTTAGGGTGAAGTATAATCTGTAATAATTCAGATGGGTCTATTTGTTGCTTTTTCCTTGCAACACATCTGTTGAAGACATTTAATATCTCTGTTGCACCACAGGAAGATGTTGTACAGAATAAAGCCCAACTGGAGGAAGAGCAGAAGGCTGCTGCTGCTGCAGATGGGCACAGGAAGCAGTTCTTAGATGACAAAATGAATGATGAGTTAGAATTGGCTGAGAAGCTGCAGAGGGAAGATGACTGTTTTGGTGAGCATGTAGATAACACAATTCTGTGTGGATGTTGGCATGAAGCATTCAATGACAATACAAATGAACTGTCCAATATTAGGGATAAACTTAAGCATAAGTCCTTTACTAAGCACTCCATAAGTGCTTATTGGCAGTATTCTTTCATCAAACAGATATATCTGTTTTCTAAGGCCAGACTTAGAAAGAAATCTCAGTTTGATACCCATCAAATGCAGCAATATAAATGGCATTTTTGTAGGAGCACAGGTCTAGCTCACCTTAAAACAATTGTAAAATTGCATACATTAGAAATTTTCTGTCAAATAATGTTGTCCTGTGACATACAGTATTATACCAAGAAGTGGTATAATACTGACATACAGTATTATACCAGTAAGTGCTTTTTCCAAGTGTTTGTTACAAACAAACAAACAAATGTCAACACATTTATGTGCTTCCAGAATTTGTCAGTACATCCTTCTCAAGTTCTGCATTTGTATGTTTTGCAGGTATTTCTCCGACCCCCCACCATGCTTCCAAGACTTACATAAAATTAGTGATTAATATTAGGGTTAGGTGATTAGTATTGCTTTGGGCAAACTTTTTCAGCCTTTGTCCTTATTTACCTAATGTCTTAGTATGGAGTATTTTGCAACTGTGCATAATTAAAATGGGTGGCTCCTAAAACTACAAGCATGAGTAGCCATATTCCATATGATCCTAGTGGCCTATTTGTCAGAAGATTAATTATATAGGAAGAAACAGCACATGTAATTTTTTAAAGAGCTGTAATTTCTTGAAGGGAATTTTAAGAAATTAATGAAATTACAGAGCTGTAATTCCTTAAAATGAAATGCTGTGATACATAGCTTTGACCTGAAGAGTAGAAACTTTGACCTCTAATTCTGAGCAAATTGTACTTGCCATTAACTGGAGTGGGTGATTGTTCTACCTTTGCTTCCTGGAGAAAAACTGTTTTACCTCCAGCTAGAAAAATACACTAGAAACTTCAATATTTTTAATTTACAAAGAATTCTTCTTTCCATTTCCCACAGAGAGACTGCACGATTTAAAGGCCAGGTGTACAGAGAGAGGGGTAGAAGTCCAGCAGGTGCCAGGGTCTGGAAACATCTCTCTCGATGATTTGTCTACATTAGCATCATCACCACACAGTAAGTTTTTAAGTTAGGAGTCTCTTTCACATTTAGTTTCAGAGCACTGCTGTAACACCCAGCTGTGGGATTGAGCCATTAGTTGTGTAGGTGTTTAGTGGATAGTAAACCAGTTTATTGTTGTGTTCTCTTTCACACCTGTGCAGAAAATGTCTTTGCTCCCAGGGATGGCACAGGTAAGAAGTAACTGAAGTGTGTCATGTTATGAGAGTGGTTCTAGTAAACTTCAGCCTAGTTTAGTTGCATTCTGACCTGATCATCTTACCCATGCTTTTCCTGTCGTCACAGCTGTTTATGGTTTGGGAATGTTGAGAGGCTGTAGAGCTGTCTTTCATCAAAATCTGACTGGGAGTTATAGTCAAGAATAAGTCTAATTTCCTCTGGTCTGTCCTAGCTAGTCTGGCAGTGAAAGCAGTTCCAATTCCAGTGCACCTTATGTACAAAAGGCTGCAGGCAATGGGAACCTCTGGACCTGCTGTAGCCCCCATTAGCATCTGACCTGGTATCCAACAGAGGCATTGCTTTCAAAGAGCTTGCTCTTACCAGTCTGAGGGCTGCCTCACATCCAGTGGTACCAGCATTTCTGTGCCAGAGATGTCTGTTTTCCAACAGGTATTTGTAGTGTTTATAGCAAACCACTAGTTAAGTTTCTTGCACTTGGTTGTCTTTAGACAGAAGAGGAGCAGAGCTGGCACGCCAGGAGCGGGAGCTGATGGCAGAGGTGCGGCGGCTCAGACGAAGGCTCGCCTCACGGGCCCGAGCCAGGCTCCCTCCAGCTCCTTCCCCAGCTACAACGTGGTCACCTTGAGATGATTTGCTCTGGACCTTAGCTGCACTTTGAAATTATTAATCAGTGAAAAGCTAAATATGTATAGTGTGATTCAGGAGGGATCATAGACTTATTAAAGGCTTTTGGAGATATTTTTATATAAGAATAAAATCCTAGCTAGAAAATATGTCTTTTGTTTGTAACCTTCTTGTTATTTTTTACTTCTAAAATAAACTCATTTTTTACCATTAAGATACTGAATGTGCAGTATTTGTATACTTCCTTTTTTTTGGTGGCTGCCCTGACGTGAAGAAACAAACCACTGTTAAAAACGTTGGTTTTGTCAGTGATGTGGAAGTGGGTTCTACAAGTTGCAGCAGGGAAATTTGCAGTCAGAGAAAAGAATCCTTTCCAGCGAGAGCCAAACACTGAAACCAAGGCCCAGAGAGGGTGTGGAGCACCTGCTGCTGGAGATGCATGTAGTTGTTACACATATTAGCAAACTCATTTCATGAGAAAGAATGGGAGAGAGGATCTAAACAAATACCTTGCTCTTCGTAGTGCTTGTGGTACTGATGGCTAATGCTTTTGACCCAAGTCAAGAACATGATGTGGTGTTACAGTAAAAGGGAATAGGGCAAAGTAAATTAAAGTGAATCATCCATAATTGCTACACACAGTGCTGATACAGGGATAGACTTGGCCCTGTGAAAATATGACGACTGGGATCTTAATTTGTTCTGCTTCCCCTGGGGTTTTGCTGATGCTCTCAGGGGATCAGTATGGGAGCAGGACTGCTGGTTCTGGCCCTGGGGGCTGAGGCACCGGGCAGACCCAGGATGATACCTCTAACCAGCAGCTTTTTGTCACCTGGGGTGGGGAACAGCCTCTCTTCTTCTTGTTAAATTACATGAAAACCTAAAAGCACAAAGGTACTTGGTTTTCCTTGCCCTAATGTCCTCTGCATCTGGAAGTAGAAAGAGTCACATTAGTAGCGACCAGGATCCATCGAAATGTCATTGCAGCCCTCAGCAGAGTGTGGAGAAGAGGCACCATTCCTTTTCAAAGGGAGAAAAAAGCAACAAGCCAGGATCATCTCAGAGGCAGAGGAAGTTAATGAGAAAAATTGTCTTTTTATGATTATTGTCTTGGAGATTACATATAATTATTTCTACATTTAAAGGGAAATAATAAACCCGCTGATGTTTTGGCCTGCACCATGGGCTATGTGTGTATGTGCTTATGGTTTGTAAAAGGTAAAGCTGTAAATGTGCATTAACTGGAGCGTTTCTCGCAGGCGGGGCCGGTGTCCTGCCGTGTCCCCACAGTAGCTCCTGGAGCCGGGGCAGCCACTGGGCACAGCCTGGCCCCGGGAGTGCCCACTGCCCCGCAGGAGCCATTCCCCGGCGCCCACAGCCCTGCACGGGCTGGCAGACAGCCCAGGGGCTGCAAACCGGCTGCCAAAAGCTGCAACAATTGCAGAAGTTACAGCCGCGAGCCCAGCTACCGCAGAGACAGGCCCGTGACCTGGAGCCGCCGCTTCGGAAATCACGACCAGCACGGCTTGGGAGCCACCGACCGGCTCGGAGCGCGGTGTCGTGCGAGCTTGTCGCCGCTAAAAGCGCGGGGGAGGCGGCCGAAAGCAAAAGAGCTGCCCGCCTTTGCCCCGTGTGAGGATCGAACTCACGACCTTCAGATTATGAGACTGACGCGCTACCTACTGCGCTAACGAGGCGGCTGATTGGACTGCCTCCGTGAGGACTCTCGGTCCTGCCGCCGACCTCGCTCCCGCCGGGGCCACGGAAGGACACGGCCCAGCCCGGCCCGGCCCCTCCTCCACCCACACCGCTCCCAGCGGGAGGGGACCTGTGCTGGCCGAGCGGGGGCTCTGAGTGATCCTGTGGGCCCGCAGCGTGCCAGCGGGGCTTCTCTAGGGTGACAGTGTGAGGTTCCGTAGTATAACCTGTGAGGAGCCCCGGCCGTGCCCATCTGGGGGACCAGGCTGACCCTGAGGGACACCGGGGTGACCATGAGAGATCCTGGCCAAGAGGGGAGGGCCGTCCCTGGCCCCGATCGGCGTTGGCAGGGCACAGTGCTGCATGTCAGGGTAATTAGATGGCATCATTTTCGGCCTAATTGCGCAGAACAGGTCAGGCGATAATTAGTGACTTTCGGCCGCGTCTGGCAGCTGCGGGCGGATGTTGGGGGCGGAGGGAGGGTCGGGGTAGTTTTTAAAATCACCCCAGAAACTGAGGACGGCCCCGCCACCGCCCCTCCTCGGCCCCACGTGGTCGCTCCGGGATTAATATCCGAGCCATTTCATACTCTTCTGTGTTTCGTACATCTTTGTCTCATCTTTACGTGTGATTTTTATTCCCCCACCCCAAACGGCACCTGACATAGCCCCAGAATCTGTGAAGCTGCCCTGAAAAACTGTCCCTGAAGACACCCGTGCTCCCGACCCAGGCCGGCGGGACCCTCTCCCTGCCCACCCACGGCCTCAGCGGCCCTCACAAGAGGCCGGGCCGGCACATCCCCCGGATCCCGCATCCCTCTGGAGCCGTGGCACGGACACAGGGCTGCCGGGCGAGGCCAGCCCACCCGCGTGCGGGAAGTGTGTCACACGTGGCGCTGCAGCCAGGCACGCACACAGGTATGGACACCTCGGGCAGGGGCTGCCGCCCCGCCTCTGCTCGGTCAGACCGGCCGGCCCGGCTGCCCCCGGGCTCTGGCCTGTCGCCCCGCTGCAACCCGCGCCTCCATCCACCTAATGACACAGCAGGGAGCTGCCACGGGGGCAACGTGACTCCAGAAGCTGCAGCCTGGGAAAAAAAAAAAAAAAAAAGAGAAGAAAAGAAAAAAAAAAAAAAAAGAACCACCACCAAAAAAAAAAAAAAAGCCTTAAATGTGCACAATCAAGTGATGAGTGTTTGTATTTCTGATGCTTTGAGGCCAGCTCACAACCCTCCCTCCACGTAATATTCAGGATGTTTGGGAAGGGGTATTTTTCTTTTAATAGGATGGCGTAGTCACAAAGCTTTAAAGAAATAAGTGAGTGAATCGTCTATGGTAATAGCAACATACTCCGGACGGGGCACAGTGACGAAGTTCACATCTATTGTTAAGCCTGCCTGGCAGCATGTAGGTGCAGAACAGAGCCCATGACCCTTTTTGCTGTTTTGAAGCCATGGACATGGCTGCTGTCTCTGTTCCAGTTCACCATCAGAGCTGTTTTTTCTCCCTAACGAATACTATGGGAAGACAGAGAAGCCTCAAGCTGTTTTGAAGATTGTGCAATGGTGCTTGGGAGCCTACCTGCTTTTGCTTGAGTGCTTTCCTCACTCATATTTCACAGGATGCGACAGGAAGGGAAATACAATCGAATCCGACGGCCGTGGTAAATTTGACTCGAATTCTTCGTATGCCCTGGGGCTGAGGTGGGTGCCTCTCAGATAAGCAATCTAATCAGCTTTGCACTTGTGTCCCATCTGGAAACAGATTGCTGCCGGAGTACACCAGCACCTGAGAAGCAAGCTTCAGGTTCGTTTTGAAGATAATTGTACAGACAAATTCAGGGAGTGTGAATTTGCCTGTGGTAATAAGATCTCTTTATTTTTATTCATAGTTAATTCGTTCAGCCGAGGTGATTTCATGCCAGAATGCAGTCCTCAAACAAGAAGGACGATTGCACTGCCTATGGCACGCATATGCATGGTGCCTGCCCGGCAGATCGGCTGCTGCGACAAAGAGCCATGAACCACCCCAGACATATGGGCAAGATAAGGAAGAGGCTGGAGGATATCAAGAACCAGTCCCTGAAGTTGACAAAAGTGGACTTCAGCCACAACGAAAGCATAAGATTGGCCACGGACGCCTTCTTGGATGGTGGGACAGACTCTTATCTCGAAACTCTGAGCAAAGAGGGTGAGGTGGATTTCCTCTCCTCGGTGGAAGCTCAGTACATCAAGGATAACGCCCGGGAGTCTTATTATGCACAGGAGTCCCCAGGTGCCGACGGGGCAGCCGCACCGAAACAGAACGACGCTGGGTCACTGCCTTCGGGGACCTACTTCCCCACCATTTCTGACAGCAGTGAGCCGGCTCTGCTCCACACATGGATTACTGCAGACAAGCCCTATTTAAAGGAAAAATCCACGGCCACTGTGTATTTCCAAACGGAGAAGAACAGCAACATTAGAGACATCATACGCCGGTACATCCACAAGACCACTCAGGTATGAGGAGAGAATTGTTCCCTCTGCACTTAGTTCTTTCTTGCTCTTACAAACTCAGGTGAACATGGTGTTTAATCCAAGGCAGCCCTGTGCATTGCAGTGTAGCTTTGCCGTAGAAAGTGCCTGTGAAGAGCTTGTTGTTGAACACAGGCAGTGCTTTTTAAATTTTTTTTTTACTCACACCAGGATTTTTTAATGTTGGTGACTTAAGAAAAAGCATTCCCTCTTCTCTCTTGTAACCTCCCATTCACCCAGTGGATTAAATGTGCTGCAGAAAGGGCAGCTTGGCTCTGTCCCTTCTCATGTACCACCCCAGCAGGATGGTGTTATCTGTTCAGACCACTGCACCATTAATGAGAATTAAGCCTAAGTGAGCTCTCAGCCATTAGGAATTGTTCAAGAGGATTTGTGGGAGATGTGGTGAAGGGGAGGCCAAAGAAAGGCAAGTATGTCTGGTATGTCAGCAGCCATCCGCAGAGGAAGGAAATTATCCAGAAAATACACCTTTCATCCTCAATATGTTGCCTGTATCAGTTAAAATGTCATGTGGGCTCCATACAGAGATTCTGCAGTGTAACTTGGTATGTGGGAAAGGTGCAGGTGCCTCTGACTACATACAGGTGGTGGAGGCCACAGAGGTGCCAGCCACAAGCCAAAGCCAGGCTGCCCACATTCTGGGAAACCAGCAACTGAGCAGCTGGAGGTGGGACAGAAAACTGATGTCATCTGTGTTCTAGCAGCTCTCTTATTTTCCTGGAAAAAAAATTTGATACTTCAGGGCTGTGTTTACCATCATCCAGGTGTTTTGCCCTTATATAAATTCAAAAGAGCAACAGCAGTTCACCCAGGAATGGTCAGGAGCCAAGCCAGGATGCAATAGTGCTGTCCAGCACAGACTTCTGAGCTCTCTGGATTCTTTCCACTGTGTTATTCCCCTTCAAGGGCAGGTGCTGGCCCTGATAACACAGAGTGTAATGGCAGGGGAGAAGGATCCCCATTGACAACTGCTCTCTCAAAACCTACAAGTGCTTACCACACCAGTGGAACTATAGACCAGTCCTTTTAAGCTGGAGGCATCAGAAAGATGCAGGAACAGAAGAAATGTCATTGGAATAATAAAATAGGCATCAGGTAAAATATCAACCCAGAACAATTTTCTGTCCCAAGAAGAGAAAACTTGTAGGCAAAACTTGAGAAATGTAATATAAACCCCTGGTCCACATGACCTTCTTAATAATCTAATTTACATTACAAGAGTGTGCTGAAGTGACACTAACAACATAAATTTGTGAACTGCTTTTTTGAGCACGGTTTTCCAATGGCACCAGTTGCTAGCTATCATCTGGAAAGGGTCCATCCTGGATAGTCTAGTATTTGATATATGCATTACAAAATAAAATAACAGAATGAATACTGTGTTTATGGGTTATCTCAAACTGCAAAGGATTGCCAAGGTATGCTACAACTTTAACACATTTGTGGAATTGGTGCAAATCACAAAATGAAATTCAGGCATAAGAAATGAAGAATACTGCAAGTAAGAGAGGAAAGTCAGGTACAGAAATATAAATTGGGAACAGGTGGTAAAGAGCTGTACCAGAGAGAATAGTCTGGAGCTGGGGCATTAGCAGGAAGTGTGGATGTGAGATGTTGGACATAATTGTGCTTACCTAGCCATGGCAAAGCTCTTTCTGAAGCACCAGGCTTTGGCAGCAGGAGGAAGGTGTGGGATCCTCACTGCTCCACAAATAGTTTGGCTGCGTGAAGAGGATGATGGCTGCACAGGATGTGCCTGGTCTTGTAGGATATCCTCATGGTGGCAAGGGGAATAAGCTTACTGTTAGGTGTGGGCATAGGCTTTGGAGTAAGATTCAGAGCAAGCTGGAAGCAGTTGGTCAGAGAGATGTACAGAGATGCTGTAAAGTTTGTTTTGATTGAAGTTGATATCCCATGAGCAGTTATCAAAGGTTGCCTCTCCAGTCAGTGGAGAAACAAGCACCTCCTGAAGGTAAGTCAGGTAATAGCTGGGCTGAACTGACCCTCTCCATGGGCAACAGCAGACATCAGACAAGACCAGCACTTTCTAGTATGGAACTGGTTTTATATCACATTTACAGTTCCCTTGATCCACACTGGCTGCAGGCTGTGCATTTAAATAGTTGTCAGGGTTTTTATGCCCAGTCCTGAGACTTTTACAGTATTCTGCCAGTTGTGAACTGGGGAGCATGGATGTGTGATTAGATTCTAACAGTTAGTTTATAAATAAGTGTTTTAAAAAAATATGGAGCTGTTGGAGTCTATCACCCCACCAACAACAGGGTGAAGCTTTTTAAAGCCAGGGCTGTCCAGGTGTAAATCATAAAAGAGAAAGCATCATCCAGGGATTCTTGCTGAATGTGTGTGGCTTATGACACCTAGTGAGCCTTGTGGAAAGGGCTATGGTCTTTTATTTAGCCACATCCTTATAATTTTCTGATAAGTATTTCAATATATTTCCTAGTGCTGAAATCTCACCTACAAATTCATATGTTATCTTGTCATATGCCATGTGTTATATTGGCTTTATATGAGGAATAAAACAATGAGGCAATATGTTTAATCAATTTAATGATTCAGGCACTTAGAGGGAGAAAACCAGAAAAAATATCCACATATAACTAAATATTTGTGTTTATTGGAATGTTTTTTAAACAAGTGAACTACATCACAGTGTCCTCATAGCAGCCTTAAGTGATGTAAATTGACTCTGCTAATGCCTCTGCTCTTTTTCTGAAGGTGTTAGCCATTGTGATGGATGTGTTCACAGACACTGAGATTCTCTGTGACCTCCTGGAGGCAGCTAACAAGCGCATGGTCTTTGTCTACCTGCTGCTCGATCACAGCAGCGTAGATCTCTTCTCGGAGATGTGTGACAAGCTGCAGATTTCTGAGGATCTCTTCAAGGTACTGTGGTTCTGTGAAGCTCTTAGGCTGAGAGCTGTGTGCCTAACTGCAGGCACTCTGAGCTAGAAGCATGGTTATGCTAGGGTCAATCCACCTTCTAATTAAAAGGGTGCAAGAGATTTCCTGGGGTAGTGTTAGCACACCCAATTCCTCTTTGAAGGTGCCTACATTTTCCCATGGATATTATAGAAAGATAAGGCATTTCCATTAGGTCCCCAGATGAAAGTAATCTTGGCCCTGAAGTCTTAAAACAGGACTTAGATTTCCCTAGTAGAGTTATCTAACATAGGCATTAGAGCTGCTTCTGTTTAATAGCTCTGCAGCAGCTGTGGTCTGGCAGCCACAGGGACAAGGTGCACAAAACTCTTCTGCATAGCCATAGCTTGGCTGCACTGGGAGGTTTCTGATAAAATGTGTTAAAGCTCTTTTAAAATTTTAACATTTCTGATAAAATATGTTAAAAACTCTCAAATTTAGGTGGCTGTTAGTTTAATCTGCCTTCATCTCTGTCAGAAGGAGCTGGCTTTAAAAGAAGCCCTCCTTGGGTTTATTTCAGTTGTTGCTTGAGATGCTGTAGAGCTCCTATGGCATCTCCCTGGGGATGGGTGAAACTGCAGAGGCCACAGACCTCTGGAATGGCAGCTGTGGGTGCACAGGAGACCTGAGGGCATCTTACACATACACCAGACACCTGGTTTTCAACAGCTGAATTCCATCCCAAATATATAAAGAAGCTGAAATTAATAATGCATCTTCATAAATGCTTGCATGCCTGTAAACCCTCACTCCTCAGGAGTGTGTGTCCTTGCACGTGTGTCCTTGCAGGCTCAGATGGATTGGAGGAGCAGAGGTTTTGCCCTGCTGTGTCATGGCACAGGCAATGTAAATCAAAGGAGTATACAGCTACAGCAGATTGTGCCTGGGGTGTCAGTGGAAGGCAACAGGCTGCTCCCAGCTATGGACACATCTGTGCTCCTTTTGCTGGGGTAGGGTCAGTTACTGTCACACAGCTCAGCTCCACCTGCATGAGCTTCCACGCAGGTTTATATCCCCAGTGCAACAAGTAACCCCTGGCAAGTGGTTAGGTTAAAAACCTTGGCTAGGTTTCTTCTGGACACAAACCTTCAAATATCACATCAGAGAGTCCATAAAGAAATTTGACTTTGGGGCAGTGAAGAGCTAAAGGCAGGGGGGTAAGAGGGCCCTCCCTGTCTGATTTTTAATTAAAAATTCATGTCATTCACTCGATTTTATTTTTATTTACAGAATATTTCAGTCCGCAGTGTTACTGGAGAGGTTTACTGTGCCAAGTCAGGCAGGAAATTTTCAGGAAAAATTCAAGAAAAATTTCTTATCTCTGACTGGAGATATGTGCTCTCAGGATCTTACAGGTGAGATAAGCCATTGCACTTCATCTCTAGGTATTCGTTTATGATTTTTAATACTTCTTCCAAAAAAAAGTGACATGGAAATCTTTGTAAGGTAAGAAGCTTTTGTTTAACAAAAAGCACCTCATGTTTTCAAATATGTGCCAGTTTTCCAAAATCTACTTAACTTGCTTTAAAGCTGCTCTTAGTTCTTTATGGAGCATGGGTTTTAATTTAAATGTTCAGAAACTAATGTAAACAACTCTGCCAGTGCAGCCCTGGGGCAAAACTAGAAATGTGTACAGCTTAATATTATGCTTTCCTCATTGTTAGGGTTCTCAAGTGTTGTGATCATGAGACATGATACATTTCTGTCTCCCTCGGGATCCCTTAATTAGCATATGTCACTCAGCTTATCTAAGGATTTGTTCTTCATATGACAAATTCAGTGATTAAAGGTAAAACAGAAATACTTCAGAGACTTACTGTTTTTCCATGTGTTTCATTAACAGCTAGGCACTATATATCTACATAACTGCTGTACCTTTGTGTTTTCCCTTTTAAAAAATTTTCTTTGTGTGTTTGTTTTGTTTGTGCTGCTGTAATTATTTCAGGTAGTGGATATAGCATCTCAACAACTGGATTTTTAAGTAAGATCCTAGATCCTCTGGTCAGGGAATTTCAGGAGACTGAGCTTGCATCAAATAAATGAAGTTTCTGAGCGTCATGGCTACATAGATATGTTTCACAAATGACCAAGTGTATCCTAGAAATCCAGGTACAAAAATACAAGAGGTGATTATTTAATTAAAAGGATGTGATTATTTTTCTTAATCCCAGTTTACAATTTGGAAGTTTAAATGCCTCTGGTCTGATAAAACTGTGCCACCAGGAAGTTTACAGAACTACAGTAATGAAGGAAAATGTGAATTTGTCGGGATGGGCTGCAGGAGCTCAGATGTACACTAACACAGGCACCCACTTTTCATTCCATTTCCAAATGAACCACCAGAAAACTCAGTGGACACTCAGGGTTGGAGTTTTTTTAGTTGACTGTTCTTTTGTTTTCTTGTTATTTTGGGTGTTTTTTAATCCCTGGTCAAAGATGTGTTAAAATCCAACAAAAGACTCGTATAGAGTGGAAGTGAAGGATGTGTGGGAGAAGGACAGAAGATCTATTTTCTTTGACCAAGAAGCTTCCTCTTGGCTTTTCTTCAATACCAAAAACACTAAAAACACCTGAAGTCCTGTGCAGTCACTTCTGTCTTTCTCTAATGGTGCTGAATACCTTCTAATCTCAAGTACCTTGTCAAACTATGTAATTCCATATCTAGCACTCAAACAAAGAGGGTGGTGAGGAACAAATGTATTTAAAACTATGAAAAACTATTTAACTTCAGCACGTTCAGCACCAGTTTGCAATTCACATGGGTTATAGCTGGCTACCAGTTTATGTGGCATTTCTTGCTAGCTCTCACTTTATTAACCTGAAAGATTTTTGTTATGCCTAAATCTTATCCACCAACCTCTTCGGGTCTAAACAAGAATGATGTTGAGTGAAACACTCAAACTCTTCTGCAATGCATTTGTTGGAAATCACATTGGAGTAGATCTTAAAACTGATACAAAGATTTTAAAATACAACACCAAATTTCACCAAAGTGCTAAGCTCTGCATGGTAGTTGTAATAATGGTGGGGGGAACAGGCTGAGGAAATAAAATAGCCCTTCAGGACATACTCTCAATTTTTATTGCCAGTGTCTATGGTAAGGGGTTAGAATGCAGTATTGCTTTTTGCTGCCTCTGTGTCACTCTACCCCATCCTATGGAAACTGTTATTCCATTTTTTAAATGACTTTGAAATTAGATAGTGCATGAGCTCACCATTCCTAAAGAAGGCAAAATGAACACAGCAGAAAGCACAGACCTTGACCCCCAGGGGCAGCTGAGGATCTCCCTGGCTGCCACTCTGAAAGCCACTGGCCTCTTCAGAGTCAGCATCTAACAGCTAACACAGACATGCTTTTCCAGGAGCATCACTTCAGGTGGGGCAGTTTTCTCCAACACAGGTTATCCACCAGCAGGCAACATGAACATCTGGGGTAACCCAAACCTGAGCCCAGTCCGTCCTTGCTGCTGTTTCAGATTCCATGGGTGTTTGCTGCTTGTGCCTGCAGCATTGTGAACACAGGGATGAGAACATCCCTTCTGAACTGCAGCTCCAGCGGTGCAGAGGACACCCATTATAAAACAAGTCCAGTGCTGAACAGGAGAGGTGGGATTTGCCTGAGACCATCATAATTGAGAGTGTCTGTAACAGGACATAGGACACAGCCCTGGAAAGATGGCTGAGCAGTATCTATCTGTGTTGGCCCCAAGCCAGACATCATTTCTTTGTGCTTTCTCTTCTTTTGATGGGCCTCACCCAAAAAAACCTGGGAGAAAAGTGATCCTTCTGGGCAGGTGGTGACAATAACAGACTTCTCTGAGCCTGTCCCAAAAGGGCACTCAGAATTGTAAACTAAGAAGCAAAACAAGGCCTAAAACCTAAACAATGCATTTTCTCTTGGATGATAACCTGTTAAGTCTTTAAGCCAAGTTTTGTTTTGTTCTCCAGCAAAGTACAAAGGCTGTAAATTGCTGTGACTCACTACACAACAAGTCCACAAGCGTTTGTCTATAATCACAAAGATCTTACCTTGCAACTTTGAGCTGACCCATTTGCCATCAGTTCTTGGAGAATCTCAAGAACTGATATTCATTTGATCTTTCTCTGTTTACAAGGGTTACAGGTAAAATCAATGACCCACAATCTAGTATCTGTCTGTTAAGTACTCCAGGAAGATACATGTGGGAGTAAATTATCAAAATTGGGCAGAACAGGTTTCTTCCTCTGATTCTGTTAGGCTTTTAACAGCCATTTAAATGTATAATTGATTTTTATTTCTGTCTAATAAAAGAAATTTTATAAACTAGGTTTACCTCTAGCACATAAAGTATAAACATGATACTTTAGACCTCAGCCCTTTCATGAGTTTGTAACCTTCAATATAGATATCCTAGAAAAATTGTGTGCATTTTAAATTTATTCCTGACCTATTGTCTCTTTAACAGTTAGATAAGGATATGCAAGGGTTTAGAGGGCACTGCTCAGTGAATAAAGGCAATGTTGAGCTGGCACAGCAGATGTTACACACCCAGCAGGGAGTTAGCTTGCTCTTTACCTTGGCTCCCAAGGTTTTGTCCATTTAGAATGATTTGAACACAGTGGATGAGAAATACCTGAGTTTTTGTAACTTACTATGTGTTTTTATGTCCAATCATAAAATGTACAGTATAAATTGTATGGGTGCCCAGTGGCATTGAACTGATTTCTTCACTCCTCCCCCTGCTCCTAAAGTGACAGTATAAAATCACTGTATACCTCAAACCCAACCCTCCTTAGGAATGCTCTGGACAAGCAGATGTAAATTGTCTGTCTTACTGCCTCAGTATCAGCTCAGGCTGTCAGTCCCACTGAGCTTCACAGGAGTTTTATCAAAACATGACAAGATTTTAAGTGCACACACCTACAGCCAAATCTGGCTCTCAGCAGCCCTTGTGCAAATCCAGCGTAGCTAATAAAGTCACACAGGAATAACCATGGCAGAGCTTTGCCAACACAGAATAATCTCAGCTTCAAATCCAGCACTGCTCTCTATCCTCTGCTGCACAGCTCAAGCCCTGGTCAGTTCAGGGAGTAATTACATTTCATTCTCTCAACTATGCTCATTTTATTGGTGGTGGTGCTGCTGCTGCTGCTCAGACACGGCAGCCTGCACAACACAATCAAGCTGGCTTGTGGTTTTATAAAAGCACAAATTTATATTTGCTGAGTGGATTAGGGAAGCACATAAAAGAAAAATGATTTAAAAGCTGTGGGTTATCCTAAGGTGTGTCTCTGAACTACCAGAATTAAAACTATTGTGGTGTTTCTCCCTTACTTTATAGCAAAGTAGTACATTTATTTTCGGAAATGCTGTAGGAAATAATTGTAATTTCATTTTCTCTGTAGTGAAGAAAACAAGCATTTGTCAGGTGTGGCAGCTTCCTTTGTGGTATGGGATGTGACAGGAAGGTTGGGTTTTTAAGTGTTTCTCTTGACCAATACAGAAAGATTTTGGAAAATGAAAACAAAGGATGGTTCTTTTTTCCTAGTCTTTATGATGACACTTGGAGTGGCTGAGAGTTACCAAGTGGAATAGCATGATGCAGGGTACAAGGTACAATTTATGTGTGTGCAGATAAGATGTGGCAAGACCTGAATTTAAGCATTGTGCATGGAAGAGAGGTCCCCAAAAGAGGGGTCTAAACTCCTTTCCATGGAACAGACACACATACCTTGGGTATTGTATCTGACATTTATCCGTGCAGTGGATCTGGATCACCACTCCCTTCAGGAGGTTGCATAACGTTGCAAGGTTTCTTGAAGGTTTTAGAGGCAGCTGCAATAACAAAGATTGATCCAAGTTAAAGAGCACTGATGTGAACTGACCTGAAATTCAACTTCGACACCATCTTCATCTTGTGTTGAGACAAGAAGCTTCAGCAGTAAAACACATTTGCCTATCGCATCACCCCTGCGGGGGATCTGCAGTTCCTGATGGCCAGTGTTAACTCTAACCCTTACCTTGTCTCTTCTTCCAGCTTCACGTGGCTGTGTGGCCAGGTTCACCGCAACCTCCTCTCCAAGTTCACGGGCCAGGTTGTGGAGCTGTTTGACGAGGAGTTCCGGCACCTGTACGCGCTGTCCAAGCCCGTGCGGGGCCCCAAGACGCCGCCGCGCAGCCTCCCCTTCCTGTTCAGCCGCAGCTGGGCCCCCCCGCGCAGCCTCCCCTACAGCGAGGAGGGCAGCGCCAACACCCTGTCCGACTTCAGCAGCCTCTCAGCTGGGAGCGCCCACCAGAGCAAGCAGACCCCCCGAGCGCTCATGTTCAACAGCAACTTCAGCCCCCAGTCACCTCTCCAGCGAGTCAACTCCTTCCACAGCTATGTCTCATTCACTCCCCCGCCTCCACAGAAGGCCATCCAGCCTAACTACTATCAGCCACACTACATGGCCGAAAACACCACAGTTCCCTATAACAACATGAACGTTTACAGACCTATAAGGCTCAGGCAAGAGGAACCGAACAGGACAGGGTTAAGCTCATCCTGGAGATGCCTCCACAAAGCTAACCTGTTTGCATAATAACCACCTTGTTTGGAAATCCAAGTAAATATAGTGAGGACCTGTTTAGCAATCACTTGTGTACTGATGAATATAGAAATTCTGTATAATACAAATGAGGATGATTTCAAGCCTTGTTTTGTTGCTTATGGATGCTTCATTTCCCTGATTAAAAAGCCAAGGCTGCTAATGTGTGAACCTCAGGTGCATCGGGATCCCAGGAAGAGCACATCTGAATAGTGCTGCTCACAGTGCAACACTGCTGCTGCCTGTCACCTGCCCCTGGCGGCATATAGAAGGACAGTAACTGTTTTTCTTATGTCCAGGAAACTGAAAGGGGGTAATGCACAGTTTACTACTATGCATTTTATGCATTGAATAAGGAGACTGAAGGCTGCTATTTCTGTGGCATACAGAGACAAAGCTGGGACTAGCAGGATACCTTTCTGCTCTCATCAAACTTTAATCTTGATTTATGGGGGGCTGTCTCTGGGCTGGCAGGGAAGCACAGGTCCTGCCACAGCACTTAGAGCTCTCTCTGCTTGAGCTGCACAGCAAGGACTGCTGTTCCCAAGGATTCTTAGGAAGGAGCCTGGTACCCTTGACACGGACTGAGACCGACAGTTCCGGTTGTGGAAGACACATTCACCCCACGTTCAGTTCCACTCATCAGCAACACGGGTGTGTCCCAGCACACCTGGTTACAAAGCTCCAATCCTACCAGCTCAGGGCAACTTTCCTTATGCAGAGCGGCTGTGAAGGTTCAGACTGGAAAATGAAGCTGAGTTAAAGAAGCAAAGTCCGACTAGTAACACACCAGGACTGAGTTCCAATTCATTTAATTGCACATGGATCTTTGAAATCCTTTTTCTGGTCATTTGATTGAAGGTGAAGTTAGAGATACCGCTGAGTTCTTCATGGCCTCTAATTTTTAAAGATAAACTGGGTGTCTGTAGTGCCCATGGACTGGAGTTACAAAGGGAGTTACAGAGGTTCAGCAGCTTGAACCAAACCAGAAAAGCTTTCTGCCAAATAATCCATGAAAACTAAGGAAGCTTCTGTAAGCAAAAGTAAGAAAATTCATGAAACAAAGGATTTCCATCCAAAGTTACCAAGATGCCTAACAGCTGTTGATTTATCAGTAGATTTTTTGTTCCACACCTGCTTTGTATTGTTTTTCATATGCCTCCAAGAGAAAACAGAACCCGAAACACATTTGCTCTCCTGGCCTGTTTTCCCTGACTTCTCACCTGCTCAAAAAGGAATACAATTTAATTATGTAGACTGTGGATGATGATAACTGTATGCAGGTGAAGAAGGTTCCTCATCCTTGGAAGAGCAATCATTTTGGAAGCATACCTATAAAGTTTAAAGAACATTATGAAAGGTACAGGATGGAAACATCCTGCTCTAGCTTCAGTATGGGTGTTTTAACCAGTAATACCAAATTTTGGAGTCCATAATAATAATAATAACCATTGCATATAATTGTAAATTCTGTACATAGCAACATTTTTTGGATTCCTTGGGGAGAAGGGAAATTTGATTTTCATTCCTATGATAATTCTACTTAATTATCTGAATATAGCAACCATTCAAATAAAAGAGAATACTTTTTTCTTCATATTCTATTGCCTGCCCTGTTCATCTTACTCTATTCCCTTTCAAAAGCTGAATGAGTCCCGTGCAATCAAAGCCCAGATGAAGAAGAAACAGAAAGAAGAAGAAATCAACAGGAATAGAATTAAGGTGTCCAAAGAGACTAATTAAGATTTTCCTTCTAAATGTGGTTTATTTCACTGATCCTGTTGTGGCCCACCTGGGGTGGTACAGAGGGAGATGTGTGTAGGAGTTCATAGACCTTGATTTTCTCAGGCCATGTGAAGTCCATGAAGGAGCTCTTTTCACCTCTGTGGGGCAAGACAGTTTGCCTACAAAAGTTTTGGATAACATTGCTAATGAAGAGTAGGTAGGGGTCAAGCTAATAATCCAGAAGGACTACTGTGAGTTAATTTCAGCTGGATCAGGAAAACAGCTTGTGTTGGTTCAGACAACATCTGAACTGAACATCAAGTGAATGAAATTTCAGTTTTGATGGAAAACATTCAGTTTACAATGTCAGCAATGAGTTATGCTAAAAATCCTAACAGGCCCTCACAACTTCATGATAAAGGGCAACGTTCCTAGGCAGCTGCAGAAACTGTCAGGAAGGCCGTGGCAGGTGCTGACCTGCCCTGTCCATCACGGCAAGGGAAGGGCTCCGATAAACTCGGCTACCACACCGTGCACCCTCCCCAAGTCTGAGGATGACAGCAAGCTGAGTGCTGCAGGTGAGTCACTTGAGGGAAGGGATGTTGTACAGAGGGAGCTGGACAGGCTGGAGGCCCACATGAACCCCATGAAGTTCAACAAGGCCAAGTGCAAGGTCCTGCACCTGGGCTGGGGCAGTCCACAGTACCTGTGCAGAGCAGGGGGTGAATGGATTGAGAACAGCCCAGAGGAGAAACTGGGAATACTGGATGGTTTATTGGGCATGAGCTGTCACTGTGCACACCCAGCCCAGAAGGCCAAATGCACCCTGGGCAGCATCCAAAGCCCCATGGGCAGCAGGGCCAGGGAGGGGATTCTGCCCATCTGCTTTGGTCACTCTCCGAAGTGACTCAGGTTCTCATCTGGGCTTTGCTGAGCCCATTGCATTCCCCTGCTGCCCTCCTATTTTGTCCTGTTTTGTCCTGTTTTGAAGGAAGATGATCTTAGTGGGGCTAAAAAGCTTCAATAAATGTAGCCTATACCAACCTCCAGTTTATCTACAGAAGTGAATTTCTAATAAAAAGTGATTTTTTGGGGGATATTTAGACTTTTTTAGAGTGGAAGGACCTGTGGAGGGCAGCAGGGGCCTCCAGCAGGTCCCAGCAAAGCCCAGGTGAGGCCTCAGAGCACTCTGGAGGTCAGTTAAGTCCCTATGTGGGCCCCTGCAGAGCCTAAGAAAAGCCCCAGGGCTTTCTGGAGGGCAACTCTGCCTTGTCAGAGCACCACTGGTGGTGACAACGATGAGGACACTCCTGTCAGGGCTGGTTCTGTGCATGTCCTCACTATGGGGAGCAGAGAGCAGGCAAGTGCTCTGCCCAAGGGACTGTCATGCACCAGGAAAGGAGGTTTTGCAGGGCACCAGGAACCCGCAGCTGCTCCAGCATTCACACCCTGGCACTAAGCTGGATGAATAGGCTGGGCTTGGCCAGGGTTTTCCAAAGTGTCCCCATGTCCCTTCCCCAGCCAGAACTAGCCCTGCAGGTCTTTCAGCTGTTGTGCTGGTGTCCTGTGAGCAAGTGCTGCCCATTAAGGTGGCTTGGAATGTGCATCCTGGTGCCTGGACATAAAACTCCCACCGGATCCCACCGGCAACTGCTGCTCACGCTGGAGGCACCGAGAGGAGCCTGTGCTCCAGGACATTCCCTGTGCTTGCTGTGAACCTGGCAGCATTTCACTGATTGTTTCTTCCACAGGCTGCTTCCAGTCACCTGGGGACTTCACCTGACTTCCATGACTTCAAGTATCATGGAGAATGGCTTGGCAAATACACCAGCCATTCCCTCAGGACTCTAGGACACATCTCACCACAGACTCAGCCATGTTCAGGTTCCTCAGGTGCTCTCGACCCCGATCTTCTCTTACAGTTGGAGGGACTTTGTTCCCCAATCCCTGCCTTGAGAGCCATTGACTCAAGAGGCGGAAGAGGAGAGGTCGCCAGTGAAAACTGAGACAGAAAATTCATTGAATACTTCAGCCTCCTCCATGTCCATTGTTATCAGTTTGCCAGTTCTTCCACAGGCTGCCTTTTTTTTTTTTTTTTTTCCTTTTTCCCTTTGTGACACAGACAGTTCCCTGGTCTTACCCTGTTATTCCTCCTAGAAAACAAAGACCATCTAGGTGTTACTCCTCCCTCAGCCACTGCCCACCATACTCCTTCTCCTTTTCCAGGGCCCTCACTAGGCCTGCCAACTGCACCTCCATTCCTGGGGAGGTGATAGAGCAACAGATCTTGGAAGTTGTTTCCAGTTTGTCCTGTGATGGATAAGAAGGTGATGGGAACAGTGAGCAGGTATGAAGCAATTCTGCCTTACAATGTATCACACAGGAGGCAGGAAGGTCAACTGACTCATATCAGAGGAACCTCCCCAGGGCCAGTGCTCGGAGGGTCTCCCCTCCAGCATTCCAGCCACTCATCCTGACACAGAATTACATCCAGCTCGATGGGAGTCCCGAAGTACTGTCCATTTTTGTCTAGTTTTCCAGAATTTCTGTCACCAGTGAACCCCACTGACTGAACCTCCAATGACTGATGCTGTCCCCAGTTTCAGTACTTTCCCAGGGAGTGTGGATCCTGCAAGGACAATCAAGAGAACTCACCCAGTACTGGCTGGGTCATATGCCATCACCTCACTCACCAGGTGGGGAGCCCACAGGGTCCCACCTGGGCTCCCAGATTACTATCAAAATGGGTTTGCTTGCATTTTTCATCTAGCTTGTGTATGTGTACCAGAAAAAGGGCAGGAGAAGTTGGCACTACGTAAAACCCCTCTGCTACTGCCAGCAATAAAGATGCCTGCCTCAAAGCTGGGAGCACAAGCAGGACTCCATGTCACAACCCTATTTTTTTCTCTATTAAACTGCCTTTATTGTGAACCACAGATCTTTTTTCTATCCATCTTATTTCCTCCTTCCCTGTGGTGCTGGGGAGCAGGGGGTGATAGAGCACTGGGGTGGGCACCTGGCAGTAGGCCAAGGTCAACCCAGTGACAGGATGACAGGTTTTAATTTGAAAGAGGATAATTTAGACTAGGTACAAGGTTTTCATTTGAAAGAGGGTAGATTTCGACTGGGTACAAGGAAGAATTTTTTTAATGATTATCACAGTGAGGCACTGGATTAGGTTGCCCAGAGAAGTTATGGATGCCCCATCACTGGCAGTGTTCAAGGTCAGGTTGGATGGGGCTTTGGGCAACCTGGTGGAGTGGAAAGTTCCCTGCCAACCCCCCAGGCAGGAAGGCTGGAACTGGATGACCTTTGAAGTTCCCTTCCAACCAAAATTGTTGGATGATTCTGTGATGAAAACTGTGTTAACGTTACTAATTACAGCACTAACACGGTCCCTCACCTCAAAGCCAGCAGCAAACACTCAACAGCAAGACACATAATGGTGTTTGCAGACAGCAATCATTCCAGGAGCATCAGAACCAGCAGCAGAGGGTCCTTCCCAAAGCACCTGTACCCAAACAAGTGTTAAAATAACAAAATCAAACCTCAGTAACTGTTAGTGGATTCTCACTTGCAATTTGAAATACTAAAATTTGCTGTTTAACTCAGAATGGAGTAGTGATGCATGTACTAATACCAACAATAATATAAAAGCCAAATCATGAAGAAATCTATTACAGGCAGATGTAAAATATGCAGAAGGTAGAGGAAACAATGAAGCATTCAATGCAAAATGGAAACACAAAGCCCCTCTAGAGACATGATCAGAAACAGAAAACTGGAGTTAGAAGAGGCACAAAAAAGGGAGAGGCAGGCCAAAAAAGGAAGAACTGAAGTAGCTGAGATGAGAGATAGCCAGGCAAAAATGGGACAAAGGAACATTTTATAGCCCCAGTGCAATAAACACTGGTTATTTGGAACAGTAACTATGTGACACATTCAGAATAGCATTCATCTTCTTTTCTTTGCAGTAGTAAAAATCAACATTTTTGCTTTATTATTATGTTTTAGAAAATACTGCCTGCTCTTAAGAGCTACCACTTGTCTTCAATTCCTGGAACCAGAGGGGAGTTAACCTATATGTTTCCAGCTTAAGTGACAATGTCAAGTCAAACAATCTGGACAGACAACAAAGTTTCCAAATCACCTTGGCTAGCTGCTGTGTATTTTAGACATCTCAGTCGCAAAATGACAACCTTTGGCAAGTATTTAATTTGCTGCTAGAACAGTTCCAATGCTATTTGTGAAGCCAAATAATTTGGTGAGTTTCCATTAAATGTCTATACAGACGTGGTCCCATAAAAGCTGTGTTCTGATGTCCTAACAGCTGAGACAAAACAAATTACAGCCTTTTTATGTGGCTACTCATGACCTCCAGTTCAAGAAGAAAGTGGGAGATGTCCACGTTTCATTTTTTTGCTGACATATTTAGCATTAAGCTTTCCACATTTGCTGTCTTTGCTGTAAGATTCTCCTGTTGATGCCAACATTGTAATTAATTTACAACACATTGTGGACGGTCTCTTCTGAAGAATTACAACACCTCTGAGTCTTAAAAGCATCCCCAGCCCTCCAAGCGGGCTTCATGGCTACCTGACTGCAGCGCTGCACAAAGGCACACCAAAGTTCCGCCTAGCAAAGCTCACGCATGACTAAACCCAGTCTCTGTGGTACCTGATGAGTGCAGCAGCGCTCACCCAAGGCACCTGCCAAGTCATCGCCTTTCGTAACCAGCTGCCCAGGATGTGCTTCAATCACACTAACTCACCAAACTATCACAAGTAATTTGACGTGGCTGAAGGCAATATTCCATTTTTCTGGAGAAGTTTCAGTCAGCTTAGCAGACGGCTAAACCACACCAAGGGTTCAATCTCTTCATCAGTCACGCACACAAAGGGATGGAGTGCACCCTCAGCAAGTTTGCAGATGACACTGAGCTGAGTTGTGCAGCTGACACACCTGGAGGACGGGATGCCATCCAGAGGGCCCTGGACAAGCTCAAGAAACTCATGAGATTTAACCAGACCAAGTACAAGATGCTGCACCTGGGTTGGGGCAACCCCCGGTACCAACCCAGGCTGGGGAGGAACAGACCGAGAGCAGCTCTGCCGAGACCTGGGGGTGCTGCTGGATGAGAGCTGGGCATGACCCAGCCATGGGCCCCTGCAGTCCAGAGAGCCAAACCCATCCTGGGCTGCATCTAAAGCCCCGAGGGCAGCAGGGTGAGGGAGGGGATTCCATCTCTCTGCTCTGGTGAGATCCCCACCTGCAGTGCTGCACCCAGCTCAGGGGTCCCCAGCACAGGAAGGACATGGCCCTGCTGAAGTGAGTCCAGAGAAGGCTACAAAGATGTTCAGAGGGATGGAGCCCCTCTCCTATGAGGAAAGGCTGAGACAAGTGGTACTCTGCAGCCTGGAGAAGGTTCCAGGGAGATCTCATTGGGGCTTTCCTGTACATAAGGAGGATACAGGAGAGCTGGAGAGGGACTTTTTACAAGGGCCTGTAGTCACAGGGCAAGGGAGAATGGATTCAAACTTAAGGAGGGCAGATTTACTTCAGATATTAGAAAGAAATTATTTGCTGTGAGAATGGTGAGACACTAGAACAGGATGACCAGAGAGGTCTAGTGGAAGGTGTTCCTGCCTGTGGCAGTGGGGTTGGAACTAGATGATCTTTAATGTCCCTTCCAATCCAAACCATTCTATGACTCATGACAGTTCCCCTAATCAGTATCTTAAAGCTTTAAAATTCATCCAAAAGTAGCAGATACAATTCACACATGGTGAATCATCATTCAATTGTCAATTAGTTAAGGTTTTGGCACTCTTTACTACTCCAGAAAGAAAACACAGGAACACATGAAGAAAAGGGACAGCAAAGTATGTCTAAGATACTCCTAGTTTTAAACTATATCCATTATAGAACACTTTTACAGAAAGCTACAGAAAAATTATGTTTAAGAGAAGTTTAAGAGAAGATGAAGGAAGAGCACACCATGTATGTCTGAAATGTAAACTGTTTCAAGTGAAAGAAACTACAGGGCGATCTTTGCCCTCTTCTAGATGCCCAAAGCACACAGCACCAGTGCTTGAGAAAGCAAAGCGAAGGGTTGTCACTGACAACTGAAAGCACAACAGACGGAGCTGGATGAGGCAGAAACAACACTGCCAGTTTTCACAGCAAAGATCTTCCTTGCAGGCTTTTACAAAGGATATGATCTGACTAAACACTTTTCAGTACATATAAACAACCTTGTCAGTTTTTCTCCTTCTCGTCTGAGCACACTGAACACAAGACTACAGCTTGTTTGACTCCTGCAACAAACACTTGGCTTCAAAAGGAGAAATCTCCTTGTTTTAAGTTAAATATTTATGACTTAGATTTCCTTCCTAAAAGATATGGAATTATTGTTATTGACAATTTCTCAGCATAAATATATTTGAGATTTCTAGCTATCTCTGAACAGGAAATCACTATAATGTTAATCAAGAAATATTAAAATAATTACTTAAGAAAATGGCTAATTCCATGGCTCTAAATGCAACAACATCAAATTTGATACCAAGACATCAGAACATGATTGGACATCAGAAAGGAAGCTTCCATCTCACCAGCACTGCAGGCCTCCAAAACATCACACACACTTCAAGCACAAATTGGTGAGGATTATGATGGAAAGCTACCTCTGAAAGCTGAAAGCTTGATTTTACACTGTGTTCCTTGTAATTTTAAATACAAACAAATCAGTGAACAAAGAAAAGGATGCAAGGTTAAGAGTTTAAATACAGAGATTTATAGCTACTCTTAAAAGAAATACAATAAGAATTCTTAAAAAATGTAAAGTGAATTTTATTGCATGTATCATGCCATAATAATTTGGAAATACAAGAATAAATACAACAAAATGTCTATGTTACTGAAGGTGGGAGATAAATGTCTGAATAAAATTGCCCATCAAAGTGACATAAATCATCTTGGAGATTACCAAACCATTTGATTTCAAATTCCATGGCTGAAGCAGTTACCAGTGATGACAGTGCTGAAGGGCCTATGCATTTTACCTCACCCTGAAACTCCTCTTTTAGTTTTTCTGGTATAAGATCCTGCCCCATAGCCTGCAAAAAGAGTAAGAAAGAAGGGAATCAAGAAAATAACTTGCAGAGAAAAACCCATCAAAATGGCATTAATAACAGATCTTTACAGGCAAAGCCCTTGTCACATGAACCACACCCGGAGAAGTTTCCAAGCCATCATGAAGTTGCCTGCTTTGGCATTGTGTGTTCAGGGAGAGCTGAGACCAAAGCTCAGCGCTGCACAACCCCTCCAGCTGCAGGCTGCACCTGCACAGGAGGGTTTCACTCTGAACAGCAGCAGAAATCTCAACGCCAGCTCTGCATTCGGTGCTCACCTTGCATCAGCATCAACACTGAACTGCTCCTGGGGCATGTCCGAGCAAGGGAAGCAAGGAGAGGAGTTTCTTTTTGCAGCCTTTCCCAACCCTGAGCTAGCCTGTGTGCTACTGCCCTCTCATGGATGCCATCCCTCTGACTGCCTGCAGCCCAGCAGTGGCTTGGCTGTAACTAGCTTAAAGCTGTAATGCTGACAGCAAAGTTAGAAAGAATCTAGCTGGCTTTATTTTGATCCTTATGATAAAAGTCAGAAGCTCTTTAAATACCACTAAAAATGTTAAATCTCTGTGAAGAGATTAAATGCAATATTGCTCTCCTCTGTTATTTTTTTTAAACTAGTACATTAGACAAAACAAAGATATGCAAAAGAAAGTCTCTGGCTTTTCTGTTAATACTTACTACTTTTAATGCAAGTGTTTAATACTGCTGTGGCCATCAATGTAATCTGCACTTCCATTTCAAACTAGTGATTCACTTTGGGGCATCTAAAACTCCTGAGATAAAATGTAACTCCCAGGAAATGCACAGTGCTGATGCATCTGCAAATACAAGTCCAGTGAGAAACTGAACAACGCTGCACATTCCTGAAAGGAGAATCTCAGCAGATCAGAGATCCACCTGTGTGACGCAGGCCAGGGCTGCACAGGCACCTCTGGCAGTTCCAGGTAACACCCTGCCAGCAGCTGCCCCAGCTAATTCCTGTGCTTCCTGGCACACTTAATGAGCTCAGGGGAGTGTCATGCTTTGAGCACAACTAGTACACACAGAGAACTGAGACCCTGCACACAATGAAATATCCTCTTACTTTGGTCATCAACAGCAAGGAGTTTTCATCAAAACCAAGTAGAGCCACTTTGTCATCAATTTCTTTCTGACATTTTCTGTTATTCTCTAGCACAAAGGACAACTGTTGTGACTCTGTAAGCTGAAGTAAAAGCCTGCAATGAGAAAGACAGTTAAACATTGGCACAGCTGGAAAAAGAGTAAGTCAGCAGACCTAAAAACAACCAAAATGGTTAACACTCTAATTAATTTAATACTTTAAAACAGGTCTTCTTCCTGCCTTTTGCCTACTGCAAAGAAGTCAATACATGTGTTTCAATCTACCATGGATATTGTATATCTGTGCTATAGAACTACTGAGAAGTATTTTTGAAAAACAATGTGCCAACAGCTCTGGTTACTCTGTGCAAGCATTTCTGTCCCCATATATTTATCACACCATTCAAAAGTGAGGCTGGGACCTGTGAGTCATCATGTCCTTACTATGGCCTAACAAGACAGCAGCACATTTGTGCCTATGGAACCTGAAAAGCTACAAATGTGAGGGTTTGGACAAATATCAAACATCCTCCCACCCAGGCCAACCCTGGATTATTTTCTAAAAGCATTCACCAGTTTTATGTTCCAGGCAGTGCCCCAGAAGTCCATGCCCACCATGACCTGCTGAAGGTTACACACTCTGCCCACAGCAGGGGTTTATGTCACACAGGGTCCTGTCACCAACTGCTCAACCAGCAAGAACAGTGGCAGTTCCAGAGTTCTCCTCATACAAGGGCTGCAAAACAGGTCAGCAGAGGTAATATCCAGGTATCTCTACGTTTGTCTCAAATCCACTGTCAGACAGATTAAAGGTATTATGCTTATTTTACACTTCTAGGAACTTAGAGACACATTGCACTATCTCCTGTGAACTCACTGAAGTTCACAACAGGCATTATTGCAGAGAAAAAAATCAGTTTTAGACAATTTATGAGGGTCTAGAGAAGGGCCCCAAAGGTGATCAGAGGCCTGGGAAGCCTGCCATTTGGGAACAGGCTGGGAGAACTGGGTTTGGCCAGATTTGGGAAAAGAAGGCTTAGGGAAGACCTCCTCACCATGTTTCAGTATTTAAAGGGCAGCTACAAAAAAGATGGAGACTCCCTTTATACAGGGAACCACATGGAAAAGATTAAGGACAGTAGGTAAAATGTTAGTTCTGGGGAGATTCCAACTGGATGCAAGAGGAAAGTATTTTACAATGAGATCAATAATTGGAATAATCCCCCCAAGAAAGTTGTGGATTTTCCAGTGTTGGACATTTCTAAGATTCAGCTAGATTGGGGTGCTTGGCCATCTTGCCCAGATCATGCTTTTGCCAAGAAAGGATGACCCTTGAGGTCCCTTCCAACCTGGAATTCTCCCATTCTACAATATTTAACCAAGGGACCATTAGAACTTAGCAGTGCTGTTGCTGAAAATGTGTTTAATTCAAGCTTCATGCAAAAAAGAAAAATAACAAACTTATTTATCCCATTTACTGAAGTTAGGTGAAACTGGTGTTATAATAATGGTGTGCATTTTTAAGGAAAAGATTCAAGATCTGAGATGAAAACTTTCATTTGAACACTATAAACATCAAAATTTACAAATGTGATTTTCTCAGTTAAAACTTCACTGAATTTTCAGATTGTGTGTTGGTTCTAAGCAAAAATGAAAATTATTTTTAATTTATAAAGTATTTTTGTTTCAAAATTTGCATCAACGTAGTATAAAAAAAGAAGTTTCAAAGAAAATTAAACAAAAAAATACTCCCAATTTTTTTTTCAGAACTATGAGAGTCAATTATTCATGATGCATCAACAGAGAACCTTATTTCCTACAAAAATCAGTGCTAACATCCCTTTTCCAGGTGCAATTTATCCTGCACATATATTTATACAACATCTAGATCCCAATTAAAATCCAACAGACCTGAAAATATTAGACAACCTGCATAAGCCTTGGGCAGGGGAGAGGCTTATCCTGGGCAAGTGTATCTGCAAATATAAACCACAGTAACACTCTGTGAAACTGTGCAGCCAAGCACAGAAATGCCACCATTTATAACTATCTCATTCTGAACCATACACACTGAAACAAGCAACACAAATTATTAACATAAATGTACCTTCAATATTCAATATCAGAACTAAATCAATGAACTTCCAAGTAGCAATTAAAGAGTTCATCTCTTAGTCTGGAGTACAGTTAAAAGCTGCTATTTGGACTTTTTTTCATTTCTTAAAGCTTGCCCCAGCAGGGCAGTTATAAAGTGTTCTCTATAAACATTTCTGGACATTCATAAGATGCCTTCAAAAACATTCAATGACTGATACATTACTGTGAGGCAAGAGGGGGGAAAAAACATCCAAGATTATTTTAACAAAACCAGTTCCTAATTATCTCTTTGAAAGATTATGTTTTGGGGATTTTTGCTGCACACAAGAGTTTTAGGAAGAGGGAAAAAGAAAGGAAAGAACATTTTAATGCAGCCCTGTCAATCAGTTGTCACAAAGTTCATTTTCCAGCCTCATCCATTATGCAGATTGGGGTATCATTATAAAATACATTTTCACTCAAGCATGAGGCTTCAAGCAAATAAGACAGGTGGCACTCACAGAAGGAAGACTGGCTATGCCTTCCCTTTGGGCACTTCTGCTACTGCATCTTTAATACCAGACCAGGGAACAGCAATGGTCTAGCAGGAGCATTTGTTGAAGAACAGACCCTTTTGTATATAATTCTTGAAAAGATTTATAAGCTCATGAAAAAACTCTTTACTTGTCAGCTATGCATGACACTGGTTTACTCTTTCCACTCAGACTCTTCACAGCCACCACACTAAGGAGATTTTGCTTTTTAGATCTGAAGCAACAGTAGGGTGCTTTTAAGTTAGCTTTGCCGGCTCTGAAACAAACACTTACATTGAAAATGCAAACTGAAAACAAAAACTGGGAAAAATATGCTTTACATTGTTCTTGACTGAGAGAACTTAACATTATTCTAAGAATACCTAGAGTTACCTTGCTCTAATAAACGAGGCACATGCTTTTATCCCAAATTTCTTTAACATGCTCTGCTTCCAGGCCTTGGAGTCTGCACATTTCTCTTTGTCTGTCCGTTCCAGTTCTCCTGAAGTGCAGAGGAATTCTTTCACTACTTGGCTGCTGGGACAAGTCACTGCATTCTCCCCCTTTGTTTCTGCAGTGAGGCTGAACCAAGGCTCTTCCTTCTGGCCCTCTGATCTGTGAGGCTGCAGATTAATCTCTCTGCCAGTCGATGTTTTGAAACTGGTATTACTAACACAAACCTCTTCAGACTGATTTAGATTTGCTTCTGGAATGACCATTGGAGACAAATTCCATAGAAGGCTCATATAAGCTTCAGCAAGTAACTTCCAGAACCAGGGATTGAAAGGATGTAAGCAGATCAGTTGCTGCAGACACATCATCTTTTTTTCTACATTTTCCAGCCCCTGGTAAATGGAAAACTGCAGGTTGAGAACCGTCGTTAAGTGATCTGTGTTAGTGGCGCTGTTTCTCTAGAAACAAAAGAGAATAGATTAAAACCAGGAGTAGAACAGAATTATGCTTCAGAGCCTAAGAAAATGTCTCCCTCAATAATGACATACAAATATCACAAGGTAATTTTTAAACTGTACAAAATGGGGCTTTTCATTTAAAATGTACAATGGGATACAGATCTTGCACAATCAAGCTGACAGCATTCCCTCTAGATCTCTTCTCCCAGTCTGAGAGGCAACAAGGTCCTAAATGCTGTCATTTGTTTATTTGTTGTAGAACACTTCAGAGTGTTCTACAGCTGCCTTCCGTTGCAGCATAAATACCTTTTACATAAAATAAAAATTATCAATAATATTTTAGCAGACTTCAGAGCCTCTGGACTTTTTCCTTTATGGGAAAACCCCAATTTGTGGTTAGAGACTCTTCTTGGTGGCACTTTGGCAGCAAGTATATGGAAATAAAAGGGAGTTTTGAACTGTCACTTGTATAGTGGAAAGATTTAAGCACTCATTTATTCCCTTTTTTATAATTCCTATTACATTGCATTAATTCTGCCTGGCAGAGCATGATATTTAGTCCCTTCCAGGACTACCAGTTTCCCTGCACAGGGAGCTCATTGTGGTACAGGGTGTTCTAGTTTCTAAAGAGTGATTATATCTGCAGTGACAGTTACCCTCTGTTTACCAAATACTCTGAGCACTGAACATCCTGAAGGATTATACACATGAAAATTATTTTTCCAGAAAATGGTCTGTATAAAAGAACTACTGGCAATATTTTCATGCTCAAAGCCTAAAAGAAAGACTGCACTATTTACCATTTTTTCTGCAATATCCAGAGCCTCCTTGTGCCTTCCCAGGCGAGATAAACACCGAGCCTGGCCCTCCTGGACATCACGCCTCATTGCAATGTTGCTGGCAGGTAAGAGTAGCAGGCAGTCTGAGTATTCACACAGGGCTTTCTAGGAGTGTGACAGGAAGAAAAGCCAACAAAACAGGGAGAGATTTGCATTTAAAAGCAAGCCTGACAGCACATTTTCTTTAGGACTACAGTCACAAAGGGCACTCAGAACCTGAAGTCCACATTTGCATTTCTCCAGACTCAGCTAGCACCTGTGTGAGCAAGAGACAAGGCCCCAGCACTACCCAGCCAAGCCTAGATGGTGATGAGCAGCCTCAATCCTAACTCGTGCTTAGGCCCAAGCAGGATTCACCACACAGCTGTCCACCTCTCTCCCACCACGCTGATCCAGAGGGGATCATCTACTGCCCTGGGTAACAAGTGACACAAGACATCTTTTCCCCCAGCTCAGTGATCTGAGTGCTCATCCTAAATCTGTGGGACCTTCTTTCAAACCATGACATTCTCCATGGGAAAGGTTTCAACCTGCAAGTACCTCACCTCAAATAATCAGTAAGTCAGAGAATACCACAAGGAAGGTGAATCTCCATCGTTCCTGTAGGCTGGTTTTAATGTACTTGAAATAAATATTAATTGGGCTAAGGAAAAAGGCAAGAATGAGCAATACTTCTGCAGCTTAATGCTCAGGGCACTCACCAGGACTCCAATTAACATTTAAATACATTAAATTAAGTATTCAGTGAAGCTAAGTCTGGAATCTTGATTTCTCTCCCTTTGTGTAAGTGCTTACTGAGAAGACTAAAGAGCAGTGCTCATTCTCCCATCTCTCAAAATGAGTATTTAATTATTCCTTGCAAACTTTAATGGTTCTAACAGAAAGAGCTTCTAAATACCCTAAATACTTCCTAGCAAAATGGCTGAAATAGTTTTCTTTCCTGATGCTGAGCTCACATTCATTCTTAAGCAAAAGAGGGAGCTCCGCTCTGCCCAGTGTGCTCTGCCCAGTGCGTGCAGCAGCCACTGGCAAAAATGGATCACAGGGCTGAGGACAGCCCTGTTTGCCTTGTTATGTGACAAAGGGATATAACCTGGTAGGGTTCAGGCATTATGAATCCCAAGCAGATTCTACAGTCGTCTATATCCTAAAAAACGGGCACAGCTTAGATCACTGCTGTCCTTGCATTTCCGAACAAGTGGCCTGAAGTAAAAAAAAATGATGATGAGAGAAGAGATTACTATCCCTATTTACATATTTCCAGCCCTCCTTCTAAGATCAATGCTTCCAAATCAGTAATTTTATGTGCAGTCAAGCTCTGGTTCTTGTTCCACCAGTGATCTAGGTTAGCAATAAAACTGAAAATATTTCTAACATGAATCACTGCAACAGAAAAGAGTTAGGAAGCAATGGTCTGTTCTGTTTAGCAGCTAGTCTGACCACGGCCTGAGGCAGCTCTGCTATCAGCACCCTTTTATGAATCCCTTTAGGGCATCTCAGCTGACACTAGAAAATAATCTGTCAGGTATACACAGGGCTGCAGTTGTGCTGAAATAACACTAGGATCAGTGCCAACTGAGGTACAAAAAGATCCAATCCAATGGGCAAAGTGAAAGGAGTAGAGTCAGAAGTCAGCTGGAGGGCTTTGAAATCAGGGAGCCTGTAACGTAAACCACAGGCTGGAAGAGGAAACAGCATCTGAAACAAGGCCCGGAGATGCTGATTTCAACCAGGAAACAAGGTAACAAAAGACTAGATCCTGCAGCTAGGACTGCAGGAGAGCATGGCTGGTGAGGAATGCGGCTCAGGACACAGAGGAGAGGTCTGGGACCACTGCGGGCAGGAACAGAACAGGCAGAGGTACGGCCGGGGCGAGCGGGCAAAGGAACAGAACGGGCAGAGAGACAGCCGGGGCGAGCAGGGAAAGGAACAGAACGGGCAGAGGGACAGCCGGGGCGAGCGGGCAAAGGAACAGAACGGGCAGAGGTACAGCCGGGACGAGCGGGCAAAGGAACAGAACGGGCAGAGGCACAGCCGGGGCGAGCAGGGAAAGGAACAGAACGGGCAGAGGTACAGCCGGGGCGAGCGGGGAAAGGAACAGAACGGGCAGAGGCACAGCCGGGGCCCTCCGGGGCCAGCGGGGGCGGCAGGGACTTGGCACAAGGCACGCAGAGGCAGCTTCGCGACGGCGGCAGCCTGAGGGCCACTGCAGCTTTGCTCTGACAGCGGGGGGAGCTCTGAGAAAGGTGAGCCACGCGGTGCCAGCGATGTGACAGCCTTCGTGGGACCCGGCGTTATCGCCGGCGCTCAGACACCCACACGCCTGACTCCGAGCACGGCCTCAGACACCGCTCTGCTCCGGCGGAGCTGCTGCGGGGCGCCCGCCTGCCTGGGATCAGTTCCGGGGCAGCGCCGCGCTCCTGCCCGGTTCGCTGCAGGCCGACTCCCGGACGAGTCATGGCAGAACGCAGATCCGCTCCGCGGCCCGGCCCTTCCCGTTCAGCACGAACCTGGAGCGGGATAACCGCGGCACGGCCGCCAGACCCGCAGGCCGCGGTGCATAATGTACGTTCACCCTGGTGCTGCAGGACCGCCCCACTCTGTGTCCCCACAACTTCCCCGGCCCCTGCGAGCGCCCTGGAAATACCTCGAAGTCCCGCTGCCGGAACGCCCAGTCCGCCCGGAACTTGCTGCTCGTGATCCCGCCGGTGCCTTCCCCGGTGTCAGCCGCGCTGTGGAACCACTGTGGGCACAAACAGGGCACACACACAGAGCCATGAGGGGCCACGGAACCACTGCGGGCACACAGAGCACACACAGAGCCATGAGGGGCCACGGAACCACTGCGGGCACAAACAGGCTACACACAGAGCCATGAGGGGCCGCGGAACCACTGTGGGCACACAGAGCACACACAGAGCCATGAGGGGACGCGGAACCACTGCGGGCACAAACAGAGCACACACAGAGCCATGAGGGGACGCGGAACCACAGCGGGCACACAGAGCACACACAGAGCCATGAGGGGCCACGGAACCACTGCGGGCACACAGGGCACACACAGAGCACACACAGAACACACATAGAGCATACACACAGAGCCGTCACGGCCCGCCCTCCCGCCGCCCCGACTCCTCACGCAGGGCTCGCAGTGCCTGGCCCCGCACGCAGCCCCGTCCCCGCCGCCCTCCCGCCGCTCCCGGCTCGGCGCGAACAGCGAATCCTCGAACTCCGGGCCCAGCGCCGGCTCCATCGCCGCCGCCGCTGCCGCCGCTCCCGCTCGGCGCAGGGGGGAGGAGCTCGGTCACCGCTCGCCGAAAGGGAAGTGCTTCCAGCAACGAGCTCATCTGCAGTCCTGCGCCTTGCTAAATTAACCGCGTAATTGTGGCGGTACTCTGTCAGCATCTTGTCCTGGTGGCTGTGCATAGAGTGAGTGGGAATTTGCTTTGGTAACTTTCCCATTTGGTTTCACTTCTGTCTCAAAGCAGAAGATGTGAATCTGCTCTAGGTGACACTGCCTTGGCAGGGGGGTAGACAAGATGATCTCCAGAGGTCCCTTCCAACCCTAAAAATTCTGTGATTCTGTGAAATTTCAGGCTTTCCACGACAGGCTTTCCCAGAAGACCCGACACTGTGCCATGGGAAACGGGGACACAGCAAAGCGAACGCTGATCCCTGCCCTCCCTCGGGATGCCAAGGCACCGGTTGCTCATTGGGAGCTCTGCATGCCCCCGCTGCCTGCCCTGCTCGTGGGACCGCTGTGCACAGTGTGCTGTGTTTTAGGGGTACTGCCGGACTCGGCTGTTTGCTCTCTCCACTTGGTCCATCCAGGAAGGTCCATTTTGTCCCATCTAATCACCGCTCAGGTTTGGAGAAGGTGAGCTGAAAAGTACTTCCTTAACCTGCAAAATGGACTAATGAAATTGTCTATACCAAAACACCTCTTGAGGCCAAAGCAGTGCTTGTATAGATGATTTTAAATGTTTCCTTCTAGAAGACATGTAAAAACATGTGCTTTGCTTTTGTTAGGATTTTTTTCTTTTTATGTTTTAAAAATACTCTTCCATACCAGCAGAGCTGTGACTGGATGTAGAATGACCTGGCATAAATGTCAAGGTAGAAACTCAACTTTGGTAGTTGGATTTGATCAGAAAAATAAGAGCAAATTGATTTTCTTTTGCTTGTAAACTTTGGCAAACAAGCCCTCTAGCACAGAGGAAACTGTTCAGTCTTGAGAGAATCAGGAGTTTACTTGACACGCTTCAGTCTTTCTGTTAAAAGTAACAAGGTAGGTGAGGACAGTCCTATATGCACATCAAAACCATCTGGCTTCCTCCTGCCTGCAGAGGCAGGCAAAGCACATGGGGGTTGGACTGTGAGGCTGGCACAAGTGTCTGAACAGTTTCAGCACATGTAGTGCTCCTCACATACACTGGACACACGTTCCCTTTCCCCCTCCTCCAGGACTGCAGGTCATGCTGCAACACACCAGTTTGATGAACAAGGCACAAAATTCCAGAAAGACAAATAAGCACAAATCAAAAAGAAGAAAATCCAAAAAAAGGAACATGAATAATCAAAGTGAAATGTGGCCACAGCTCAAAGGAAAACACAAAAAGCAAGGCATTCCCAGGGGCAAATCCCACAACAGCTGGTTGGCTGCCAGTTTGGATTGCATATTCCTCCAGGGCTGGGGGTTTTGACCATCATTTCTTCTGAGGATACCAACGTGGTCTACAAAAGGCTCTGTGCTGCAATGCAGACAATGCCTTTGTCTGGTAAATCAGTGATAGGAGAGCCACAATTCCTGAGTGCCACACAGGGGACCTAGCAGCTGACTTGTGGTTTCAGTAAGTCATGGACTAAGTACTGCCTCTCTTCTTCATTTCTTCTTTCCTTGGCTCTTCCCTGCCCCTGCCTCCCCTCAAGACATTTAAAAAGCTCCTCATATATTAGTTACAGAAATGAAAAAATGCAACTTTAAGAAATCTCTCTGCCTTGTCAGCACTGAATGTTTGCTCAATTTCTCCCCCAAGATCCAAGTCATCAGTGTAGCTGCCAGAGTACAAATTCTCACTGTACTTAAGTAAAGCTGTATGCCCGAGTTTGCATGGTATGATTTGCCCTGATGCTGTTAGCCTTGGCTTCACAGAGGAGAAGACTTCATCCCTGGAAGAGGCAGCTTTGAGGGAGCTCAGGTATAGGAGCCCTACAAGAGCCTGTGCTGCTGCAGCTGCTCTGTGTAGGCAGCTTCAGAGATAAAAAGAAGCTCTAGATGAATCTCTCCCTAAAGGCAGCCAAGGTCTCACTCCAGTGCCAGCCACCAGCTTGGCACATGAGCACTGCATCAATGAAAGTGGGCTCCAGTGAGTTGTGACCTCCAGGCGAGTTCTGTGCATCAGCAAAGCCATTGTGGCTGCTCACACGAGCGTGCCAGCGGTGAGGGGCTGTGACCCAGCTTCACCCTGGGTGAGCAGGGGCACACTGGGTAGGCCAGTGTGCTTCAATTTGCAGTCAGGGTGCCCAGAGGCAGCCCAGGTTGTGAACACAACTCCAGCAACAGGCAGGGTTTTTCCACACTGTCCTATTGCCTGGATCTTCTGGCCAGGAAAAGAAAATGCAGCATGGAGGACAGTTTGTCTAATGCCCTTCTTCTCCCTATTTCCCTGTCTATTCTGAGGCAAAATTAATTCAGAAGAATCCTCTTCCAGTGTTTCTTTAATTACTGATGTTGTTATTTGTATTGTGATAGCCTCCATGGGTCCTAGCCACATTGGTCTTATGCCAGCACAGACACACCACAAAGGCTTCAGAGACCATTGAGCACTCACTGCAGAAGCAAGAAACCTCAGTCAGCAACTAGGGCCCTATCTTGTAGGCACTACCCACACACACTGGCCAGGAATAATGCAGCTCACATGGCTTTATTAAAATATACTGGAAAGCAGCTGCCTTTGGAAAAAAGCAGAAGAGAGAATAGTTCTCAAGGCAAAAGAGCTGCCTGTAATGAAGAGGCCAAGTAAGACCCACAGGCAGCATTCCTCAAAGGATGGGGTGGCTCCTGAATTAAGTGGATTCTTCCAGACACTGTGAAATATTCATACCTTGAGGGAAGATTAGTGTTCTTGTTGGATAGTCATAATATATGCTCTTCCTTAAACACACTCATGAAAGGAAAAGAAGAGAAGCCCTTTATTTGCTGACATTGCCTCACTGTGTCCTTGTCTCTTACCTTTTATTTAGATTAAAAGGTCTTTATAGCAGAAACCATCTTTCATCTTCTTTGCATGATGTCACACATAAGGGGATATTGTCCATGACTACTGAGAGTGTAATACAAATAACATTTCATGGTTTGGGGCAGCCAGAGGTTATCACTACAATGAACTGCAAACAAAAAAAAGCTCTGATGAGCTCAGATGAACTCTAGCATGATGACAGTAAGTTCTAGTTCTAGTTGGACACAACAAAAATTGAGTGGGGAGGTGAGGGGTGCATTGTGGAAATCAAAGAGAGTGAACTGTTCATTGTTAATAGAAGTCAAAAGCTTCTTAGGGGTTCTTAGGACAGACAGGAGAAGATGCATCCCCCAAAAGAGGGTTCATTTGCCTGCTCTACCTTAAGACAGTGCAACCTTTCAAGCCCCTGGCAAGACATATTAACTAGGCCATAATCCATCCCCCTCAGGCCTCACAAAACCCAATAAAGTTGTTATTGCCAAAAGGGTGCACTGCACACAGATGTGTTCAGCTATTAATGGGTTTTGCAATTATTTTCTGTCTAGTAGGATAAATGATGAGCAGAATGAGTAGACCCTTGGGTTTGACCAGAAAGCTGTTGAAAAGAAAAGAGCAAAAAAAAGCTTTCTGGAAAGATAGAAGGAAGAAAGTGATCAAGTGCTAGAAAGAATCCTAAAGCAGTGAACTTCCCAGGCAAGCTTACACATTTCCAGTAGTGATGTGATCATGTGTCTGAACTGCCTCACTCAGCCATGTAGTACAAGCACTGAGGTTGTACCTTGCTGGTCTGTGAATACAAAAGTTATGGCAAAGGTTGGTATCACCAGTCTAGTTCTCTAACTGGAAAAACAGCCAGCAGAGTCCCAGGTTGAGCAGGGTAAGGCTCCTATGCCTCTTTCTACACCCTTTTTTTCAGTTTTATCAGTTTTTCTGAGAACTCATTAACTTGCCCTGGCCACTGTTATGCTTGTTGCTTAATTGCTACTTATGATGAAACCAGGCCACAGAGACCACAGTGGATTTGTTACTTCTCTAGGTTAAAACTTTCCTACTGCACTTTTCAGGACTGGGCAGGACCAAGCAACACTGGTGGCAACTCCTCTAGGACATCATTTAAGACCTTTTTTGTAACAAAACTGAATAAACTGAGATGACTTATTACAATATTGCTGTCTAGCAAGAAGAAAGAGAAACAAATCAAAAGAATTAGAAAAAAAAAAGTATACTGCATAAATACACCCAGGCCTTCAGGCCTGCACTTCAGTGACCCTCACAACTCACAGGTTTTTTCTGGCCTGGCTCTGTTTATCCATATGGATGCTGCCTCCACATAGGAAAAAACCAAACTGTTGATTCTGCAGTGCCTTGTTTCCCATACAGCTTTTGCACTGCTGGAGAGGACTAGTGGAAACTGCTATTAAATTTAGCTTCTATGTTTTCTTATTGCCTTATACAAATAGCAGTGCCTGAAGAAAGTGAGTCACAGCAAAGGGAAAGCACTGCTCAATGAACACATGCAAACAAAATGCAGAAATCCAGGATGGACTTTGCCCACAATTGCTCCCCTCCCCCAGTAATTGCATGAAATGCATTTAGAGCAAAGAAAACTGTAAAACATACATCAACGATGCAGTTTTTAACTTTGTGGTATCTCCAGGAAAAATGATGAACCCCTTCCATAACTGGGCATCTGTGGGGCTCCAGTTCTGCATGTTGTGGATGCCCAGAAATTGCACCGAAATTCTTGCAGCTGGAATTCATCTGGAAGCTCTTGCCAGCTGCTAGAAACTCCAGAATTGAGAGCAGTTACAACTGCAATACTATTTGTACCATCTCTGGTTCAGAACACGTCATTATTACAGACTATTTTGTGGGCTCTCTTCCTTGTTAGTTCCTGTTAGGACAGGCTTTGCTGAAGTTATGGCTTTTCCTCTTTGGCTCTCATTTAGGAAAACTGAAGACCACTAAGAAGAGAATTACTGCCAACACTGACCTTTATTTTCACCCAAAGACACAAATCAACTAGGTGTGACAGACACTTGCATTCCCTTTTTCCATCCTCTCTTTCTTCTACCAAATATTTTAAGATAATGAAGATCAGCTCAGCACTGAACCTGTAAAGAAACACACATGGGGGAGAAATTAGTCACAATGCTAGTAGTTCAAATAATAGCAGTAGAAACATATATTCAAATATTTCATTTTAGCATATTTGAAGTGCAACAAGTCATTTAACCACCAAAAATGTTAGAAATCACCATCTATCTGAGACTAGGGACCTCCTCCAGCAGTATTTCAAAGCAACACCAAGCCCACAGGGAAAAATTTATAGAGGGGACTTTCTGACAATACAAAGGAAAAAAGGCAGTACCCTAAGTGGTTTGGTATTTTAAATTTGCAAAAATAGTAGTTGATAGTATTGTGAAAACAAATGCAAGCTGAAAGATGCTGGGAAAAAGGGGCTTGGAAAGGGGAAACTCACAAGGCCAGGTAATCTCTTGTGAAAGTATCTACTGAACTGCAGCATTTTGGAATTGCTGCTAACACTGTAAACAAAAAAATACCTTTAGAAAAAGGTGACTGCATGCATAATCCGGTGCTTCTTCTAACTCCCTCATAAAAGCATTCTTTTTTACCCAAACGAGTAAAACTATCTGGCCAAACACCCAGCTATGGTGACAACTTGTGCTCATCTCTGGTCCTGTGCTTAGGTCATACTTCAGCTGGAGATGTTATTTTTCAGACTAACATTAGCTACAGCACAGGAACGACTCGCTTTAAACATCCTTTTCTTTGCTGGGGATATATGTGTAAGCACCATGCCAGGTCCTGCAGGAAAATCTCAGGCTCGAGTTCCTCCAGTTGCAGCTCAACAGCTGGAACAGACGTGTGGTGAATCACAGCAAAGCAAGACAGTGGCACGGCCTCTGGCAGGGAGCAGCTGTGAGTGATGGCACCTTGGGCTCCCGGGAGAAGGACACAGCTCAACAGCAGCTCTTCCCCCAGACCCTTCTCATCTCAGGAAACGACACATGCTACAGCAGCCAGTCCAACTGACAGGGACTTCAGTAAGGAGGTGGTTCCTACTCACCCCTACTCTTCCCACCCTGAATATTTTAAATGCCATAATAAAAAGCATCTGCCCTAATGAGAGAAATCACATGAACGTCCCTGGGCGGCTGACACTGCAGAACAGCTCAGCTGTACTGACTCACACGTGAAGCTGACCTCACACTGGCTGCTCAGCCAAGCCAGTTCTTCAAATTCAGTGCATCTGAGGAATTGGTGAAATTCCATTTTGTGTAAGAGGGAAAATGATATTTGAGAAGGTCTGGTTTGTGACATTTTCATACAGACATGATTCCTGGTTTCCACACCACCTCTTAAAACCACACACACTCAGTAAGGAGACATTTATTCCATTATTTCTGTTTTCAAATTTTTGGTACAAAGTTTATTTTCAGAAGTTCTCACATGATCCTTTCTTCTATCAGCGTCTTTAGGATTTTTCTATCTCTGATTTATTTTCTTTATCTGTTGAAGCAAAAGCAATAATTGCTACAGAAAGAAATAATGGCAATATTACAAATATTTTACAGCAGCATCCATTCGTTTCTTTGCCTCAAAAAAATAACAAAAATAAATCCAAAGACAAGATCCATACAGCCACAAAGGCTTAGGTTTGTAATATCCAGAAGTATGCTGCGTTCCCATATAGGAGTTGTACAAGTCCAGCACAACTTTCCAAGTTTGTGCAGAGCCTGATAAATAAGACACAGAAATATCAGTTACATTATACTGTTTCTAAGAACTTTTACTCTGTAAAATGTTTGGTCACTCAAAGCTATAAGCTTAATCACATATCAAAGAACACAGGCAATAAAGCCCATCTTACTAAAACATATAGTATTAGGCCAAACAAAATATAAGAGGACAAAATCTAGTGGTCACTGATGCCTCTTCAAAAAAGGTTTAAAACAGAATGTTTCCATCATGTATCAGAATAAAAACATACTGTATTAAAATTTGATTTTTTTTTTACAAGCTGTCTTTTAATCAGTCTTCTATTTACAGTGCAGAACTGCCAACTGCAGTAGTTTAACTTTGGCACAACACTAAGTTCCAATCCTTTTGAGTATTCAAGTCCTGTGTGTGTCCAAAAATTTTCTTGGGTTCACGAAAGATTAGGCCCATTCACAGTTAACCAGTTATCTTGAAATTTTTCAAGAATTGCTTCCCCTTCACCACACTGGGCAGCTACAAAGGAAAGACATTGTAAGCTATTGCATCATTCAAAAGAAACTCTTCATTCTAAACAGTGACAGTATTGTTGCTTCCTTTAATATCACGTACACCAGACAGATCACACAGACAGCTACATACTGGACACCTTTCTAAAAACCTTGCTGGTTGTTAGTGAATCATCTTCCTCATACTTCAAATACATAACAATGCATTAACTTAATTTCATTTCACATGTCAAACAGGACATTTAAATATATTGCAATATATTATAGAAAATTGCAAAGCGCCATCATTTCTGTAAACGAGACTGACACCTGTTAACTCTCCTGTGCACATGAAGAGCAGTACCTAGTGCCACATTTTCTGTACAATATAAAGCCTTCCCAGGTAGGGCAACTCATTTTAGTGCATTTCTGTACAGACTGTAAGCAAACATGCAGATAGCCAACTATGCAGGGTTGGAAATACTTTTGTAAGCAGAAATTGGAAGATGGGGGAACATTCTGAAATCACAGCAGAGCTCTTGTGGTTGATCATTTCATAGCATAGATGAGGACTTGACTCTTCTGTCATTCTAGCAGATTCTTTAGGGACAGTTTCATGATAGGTATCTAGTACTGAATAAACATAAGGAAATACTTTCATCAACCAGGACACAAATATTATGTGTCCTAACACATTCCAGGTTATGCACAGTCCAATGTTCACACAGTAACCTTATCTCTAAAATACTTGAGAAAACCCAAAGCATTTTTATGCCACAGTATTATAACCAAGGATCAGTTACTTTATCCACCACTGTAGTGCTACCTGCTCTAAATAAAAGAAGAAAAAAAAAGCCTCATTTCCCAACAAGCATCAAGTTGGAAGCAGAGGTCAGTACCACTTGTAAGCACAACACAAAGATCAGTGCTGCCATCCAGCCAGATCTCTCTCTGTAATGTCAGATGTCTGCAGCGTCAGCAGCTGCCTGCAAGTCAGGGTAAGTCAGTGGAGCTGGGGTGCAGTTCCTGAGCCACTCCAGGCATGCAGGATGACCAGGTTTGCATTCCTTGCTGTGCTGACCACCTACAGTGTCTTGCCCCACTGCAGACATCAACATGCATCAGACAAATCCCACCTTAATTCATGAAAAGTGCTACAGACTGCTCAGTTATCCCTCTACATTTTGTAAGGTTGTGTGACTTGGTTTTGCAACAACTGTTCACTGAAAAGGTGCAGATGCTCTTCACCACAGAAAGAGAAAAATCCCCAAGAACTCCAACCACTGAACTTCGAAATACTGGCTATAACCCACCTGTGCTTCAAAATATCCCTTTTTAGAAGTGGGGAAAAAATGCAGAAATTTGAGTTATTGTGTGTTAATAGCCATTAAGGGGATTTTTCACTTTCTGTTGAAATTCTTATTTTAAAATATTTTCCTACAGAATTTTAATACATCAGCAAACCTCAAGTAACTTGACCTGATAAGTTTGTGTCATGCTTCTTGGTAAATCTACTTATCCTAGGATATCACAAACTGGATGGAGAATTCAGACGTAACCCTGCACTGTTCAGTGCAGGGAACTGAATCCTCTACTAGCCCTTTCCATCTTTTACTTACACCATCATTCCAGGTATTATAAACAATTCTTAAAGTTCTACTGTTCTCTGGTCATTGATACTATCTCTCTATTACTACTGAATGCAAGCAAAATTGTTTTCAAAGCAAAAAATAAATTAAAGAAAATAGCTATATTTAATTGCACTCTACCTTTGTGCCTTCAGGTTAGGGCAGGGATATTTAACACTACAGAAGCTTAAAGATTATCTTCTCTCCTTGGGAGATATGAATATAGACAGGTATTGGACTCAGGTGGAGGATGCAAATTGGTACTACCATATTTACAGAAGCAAATACTGACATCCAGCCTGAATACACAGTACTCCATTAAGTGCAAAAGGGAAAACACTCCCCACCTTAAACCACAGCCTGGTTACTCAGCAGCCAGAGATCAGTTGTCAGTTACTGCTGTGCTCTCATTTCAGAGGAAAACGGAGGAGGAGAATGTCTGCATCTTTGGGCTTTCTGGCCTACAGGGACCGTGTGCAGTCATGAATCACTTTGTATGGGATCCAGAAATCCTTTCTTTGCTCTGGAGAGGGGACTGCATTTGCCTGCCTCAAGCATTTCTTGGAGAGAAAAAGAAAATCTGCTTTTGTTCAAGGTGAGCAAATCATCCATTAGAAAATTATTTCATGTCATGTGTGGATACTGCATGAATTTCCCAATAATCGAAGTTACAATCAGTAACTCTGAATTATGAATTACAGTTCATAAGGTAAAGAAAAAGCAGTTTTCAACATGGTACCAGACAAGGTTAAAAAAGGCATGGCCTCACTTACTAAAGTGTATTAGAGATAATACACTAAATTCTAATAATCAGGTACTAGGTATCTTTCCTCTTTGCTTTCAGACAGATTTCTATGTGCTAAAAAGGAGTGACTGTAATAACTTACTCCTTCTGTCAGAACAGGAGTTAAACTTGTTTTGCTTATCAACTTCTAGAAAAGTAAATTCTGCAGGGCAAGCAAAAGTCAGAACCTTCAAGCTTCTGTGTTTTCCCTTCTGTTCACTTCTTACAAGCCAGCACTGTTAGTTCATTCAAACCTCCAGGGGAATATAGGCTTGAGTTTCTCTTTTCCAACACTAACTTTGGGGTCATTGAGAGGTGATGCTGGGAAGACAGCACTGTTTAAGATGGAACTGTGCTCTTTCACTGCACTCGGAAGTGAGGGTGAAACATGCCATGAAGTGGGACGAGACTGTGATGGTGGATGAGGTCCCCGGCTGTAACACTGCTTTCTGTCTTTTAGGCCTTTCCCTCTCCATTCTGGCACAGGATTATCTGTATTCTCTCTTTAGCTGAATACCAGAGACAGCACAACTAGCATCATGAGAGCAGGCAGTCCTGGCACAAACAGCAGATGAAGAGAAATGCACTAGCTTAGCTCTAAAGGAACTGATGTTCACAACTGAATTCTGACATAGTGGTCCCAACGAAGACTGGGAAACCAGCCACCCAGAGGTAAGATCTAAGCCAGATCAGAGTTTCTTTGTCTCAGTGTCAGTGGCAATCACTGAAGCCTGGCTCATGAGCTCAAACCTAAGAGGTGAAGCTCCACAGAAATCATACCACAGGTTCATCTAGACACAGTCCTTACCATGCAGGAAAATCAATAAAGTCAGATGGACACTCACTCCTGGGCAGATATATTTTCTTTCCACTTCCTTTCCCATTGCCAGCATAACTCAGTCCAAACAGCTTCCAAAACACCTTGGAAGTGTGCATAAATTACAGGAGGGTGCCAGGCTTGCAGGGGTGCACTGCTGATGGGCACAGAGGTGCTTGGAATCATAATAGATTAAGACACTTGCTGATGTGCTTAAGTTCAGGGACTTTCCAGGGGACTGGTAGAATGAGAAGGTGCCATCCTTTGCACCCACCAGGCCATCTCTGTTTCTCTCAGTGACTGTACAGTGCCCACAGCAGCCTAAGGGTGGCTGAGATGAATCTGGGCTAAACCACTGTTACCAGCAGCTTTGAGTTCCCACCAGCCATGACCACAAATCACAGGTACAACTGACCACAGCAGTTTCCAACGCTACCCCTGTCAGTCCTGACATGGGAGGCCTCTGGAAGGAGTTTGCCTCTCTGTCAGTGCAAATATACATATGTTGTAAACATGAAACACACTGGTAATTAATGGACTCTTCAAACAGAAATAACTGTCAGACTGTGGGCAATAATGAATGCATACAACTTCTGTCTCCAGGCTAAACCCACCCAGATTTTCCTCATCCTTAGCACAACTGAAAGGCTTAAAATGTGCACGTAGCCCAACATGCTATGTGTGGACTCTGCATCTCTCATTAGCTGATCCACAGCACATGGTTTAATTTAAATTTTATGTTCTGCAAAGAGATAATTTTCTCATTGGGCTGTAAACACTGGTATAACCAGTGGAATACATGAAACTCTAATATTTACAAGAACCAAAAATCTGGCCCAGAATGCATCAGCCACTGTCTCTGACCATTCAACTGAAAGAAGACCTCCAATCCAACTATATTTAGTCTGATAAACAATGTATTTCCTCTTCCTGTGTTTTTCAGACCAGATGTGCTAAGGCCTACCTTTGTAGCTGAGTGTTATTTACTAGAACACTGCCAAAGTGGAAAATATCCCAGTTCAATCACGTAATTAACTTGGATCTTTGTATTTTCCCCCATTTTTTAAAGACAGAATTCCTAGCTAACCTAAATAAGTCTCTGCTAACAAAAATGGAGATATTTATTTGGACAAGCTGCTTGGTTGTTTTGGGTTTTTGGGTTTTTTTAAAAGAAAATTAATTCTGGGTCAACTTCAAGGATTAAGGCAACTCCAGATTTTGCTTGCTAGAGGCATATTCCCAAGGATTTGGTTTAATATTTTTGGAAACTTAAAAATAGCATCTTTTCCTTCTGGCTTTGTTCTTTCCTACTCAGCAAGCACAGATTTTTGACCCTGTATTCCCAACAGAGCTTGAAGCTTGCGTGAGTCTTTCTTTTATCTGCTGGCATCTACAACAGCATACTACTACACTATTACCACACAAATGAGAATCCCTCCCTACCCCATGCTGAAAAGGCCAAATCTTGATCTCTCTTGTACCACCTCACATGCAGAGTCAGAAACACTTCTGTGAAATATGGTGACAACATGGGGTTGCTTCTGCCCCACTCCAAAGTTAAAATGAAGGATTCTTGGCTATTCCTCTCTAGCAATGCTGGCCACTTTGTGTCTCACCAACTTGAGCCTTGGAAGCCAGGGAATAGTTTCATCATCAAATTCATGACATATACCATAAGCTATTGCCTTTTTGTCCTCAATAATCCTAAAACAGTCAGAAGAGGTAACCCAGTAAATGGCTTTCCTATGAAACATCCTCCTGACACTCAGGGAGCTTATTCAATCTGTGAGCAGAAGGGCAGCTATAAGAATCCACAGAGGAAGGTTTGGGAGGTTAATAATATTTTTTTGTCAGACATTACTTCCTTTCTTACTTTAGCCTGGGCTTCACCCACAATCAGATATGAAAACCAGATCCAACACAGACTTCTCTGCTTCACAAAATGATGACTAAAAGGGCTTTCTTGGTTTTTTTTTTGTTATCATAGTCCAGAAGAAAGACTAATTCTAGAATTCTAGCATAGGTTCTTGGAGATGGGGAGACATTAGGTCCCATGTTCTCTGCACCAATCTGTCCTCATTAGTCATCAGATGCAGAAGCCTACAGAGAAGATGCTGTCAGATGTGCAAAAGCAGATTGCTAGTATCCATTAGTGCCAATGTAAAAGCAGACAATGCTGGTGACAGCAGCACCAATTCATCAGCATCTTTTGACATCTAAATATAAAGTAACTTATCCCTAAAAATGCAGGCTGGCAGTAGCAAAAATACAAACTACTCTTCCTCAGAGCAATAGTTCTCTAGAATGCCAAACATCTGCCTAGACTAAATTTGTGTGAATTTGGCCCATTGTTTTAAGTTGCTAATTCAAACTGCACTATAACTTCACAGTATTGAGACCAAATAGCTTTTTCTCATAATTTTATATACACCTATTTAAGATGGGAATGTTTTATATCAGATTAAACTACTTCTGGAGTTCAGTTCAGGTAGATCAAACCACCTCCAGAAACAGGCGTGTTCATCCAGCAGTCCTGGGAGCACTCAGCACAGTGGTGAGTTCAATGAGGATGTCTTACAGTTAAGCCTGCACACACATCACTCAACTGGGCTATCACTGAAGAACAATTCAACACTAACGTGTTTGTAATTACAAAGCATCTAAAAGCCATATAACTTCATTTTGTTTGTGAATTAAACACCACGTCATTGCCACAGCTTACCGGAAAACCTTTCTTACTAGTACCCAAAGATGTTTTTCATCTCTGTGTCTGTGTATTCTTACAAACCCCTAGGCAACGCTGAACAACTTTTAGGCAGTTTTTGTCTTTTTTTAACCTTAAAACTCAGTCAGATTTCAAGAAATTACTTCTTTTACCATTTCCAACAAAGGAAAGAATGCACAAGGTAGAAGTGAGTGTTACTATTAACTGCATCAAGTCTATCAGGCATTTAAATTAGATTGATGTGGGATACACTGATTACACTGACTGTAACAAAAAGCATCTTCTAGCATCAGACTCATTCAGTTATCTCATAATTATCAACAAGGAACACTTCAGTCCAAGTTCTGTAAACCCAAAACACTCTGAAGATATGCAAAAGGTGCAGATATCACCTTACTTTCTGAAACCAATCAATCCTCACCCCTAGGTTCATTGGTTCCTTTTGTCACACTTTTCCCCTTCTCTTTTGTTTTCAACGCTTTCCTTAAGAAATAAACCCAGGCCTTGAAACCTTTCAGATGAAGTGATGTTTGCAAAAAGACATCTAATGTTTTTGTGTTTTCCTCCTTCACAAGCAGGCAATGTTCTCTTACAGCGACAACAACAACAAAAAAAAGTGTGTTTTTTTTGGAATTAAACAACATAAGGCAATTAAATATTGAGAAGCAGTCAGGTGTATGATGAACATGAACCTTCCCATCGGTAGCGTGGAAAACGAGGAGCTGAACTTGATCTGGGTTGTAACCGCCGGTCCCAGGCCAGGCCTGAAGATGTTCATCTCTTGTAGCAACAAAGCAAACAGTTCTTGCCTGCACAGGCAGCATCTTGCCCATGTACTCTTAGGTGGAAGGAAGATGCTGAGCAACTGCTTGCTAAACTGAAGGCCATGAAAAATCATTTGGCTCTTCACCACAACATCAAACCTAATTCATAGGTTTTTTGCCCCAAATTCCAAATTGTACATCAGTCTGTTTTTGAAAGTTTACGTTTAACATGTCTGGGGGGTTCCCAAGTATCACTATCATCTGTTTCTTCCTCATCCTCCTGATCATCCAGCATTTCATCTTCCTCCTCATTCTCATCAAACAGCTCTATTCCAAGTTCTAATCTTCTTTGCCTTTCTGCAAACCATTCTCTGACCTGCTCATATCCCATGTGAGATTTGGCTACCAGTTCATCAAGGTCTTGCTCATTAAGGAATTTGTGCTTCATATAATAGTCCTTCAGGATTGCTGTTCCAGTTTTAAATTTTATGACAGATACACCTCTGTCCCAACAATTTAACCTCTTGCTTCCCCGAGGCCTCCCCCGAGGCCTCCCTCTTCCCCTCCCCTTTGGTCTTCCTCTCCCTCTCTTCCTTGCAAAGCCTTGGCCATTCAGGCTGTTTGCACTGGCACTCTGGTAATAGTAATACCATTTCAATCCACCATTTTTCCAGGCATAGCGAGTATCTCCAAACCAGCTCACAATTTCTGATCTTGGAAGCCCAGTTTCTTCTGCCAGCTTGTTGTATTCTTGTGGAGATGGCCACTGAGTACGGACAAAGGAACTTTTGAGCATGTGCAACTGCTCTGGTGATTTTTTGCCTATTTTGCTTGAAGTAGAACACCCTGATTTTGTTCCTGCTGCTCCATCTCCCACAGATGTTTCTCCAGACTCCTCTTTTGAGCTGCCAGCATTGGTTTCATTCATGTCAGCTCCCTCTTCCTTCAAGACATTTGATTTCCTTTTTTCTGTAAACCAGGCATCAATCTCTCTTCTGGTCAGTTTTGTTTGGGCTCTTAATCTATTCATCTCTTCTTCAGTAAGGACAGGGTTATTAAGAAAACTTGCTTGGAGGACTTGCAGTTGTTCAGAAGTCTTCTCTTTGAATTTCTGTGGGGTGAAATCAGGAAAAGTACCCCAAGATGGCTTGCTCTGTGGAGTGACTCCTGTTGGAGATTCATTCATTTCATCACTTGAATCAATAACAATGGTGGCACATGAATCACTGTTAAGATGAATCCCGTGGTTATTCTTTGAGTTTCTTTGATTGTAGCGTGTATCACTGAACCACTTTTTGATCTCTCCTTTAGTGAGGCCTGTTATTTTCATAAGTCTAACAATTTCTGAGTCTTGAGGAAACTGGTTTTTAAGGTAGCTGACTTTCAATTCTGCCAGTTGTTCCTTAGTTTTTTTTGCTCGGATGCCAAAGGAGTCAGGATTCATCAGCGTGGATTCATTTTTGATAGGCTGAGGGGCTGGAATGGCAGCAACTTGTTTGGTTTCTGCAATAGGCTGAGCACTGTGAATCTGACTCTTCTGTAACTGCGTTTGGTTTGGGACTCCTGCTACAGTCAAAGCTATTGGGGCTGTTACTGGTAACGTATTTGTACCTGCAACTTGAGTGAGAACAAGTCCTGGCTGACCAACTATTTGGCATGTCTGTAAAATTGAAGGTAAGCCATTGCTAGCGGCTGAAATGTGTGCTGGAATAACAGTAATGGTCTGTGGCACAGTATGCACTGTGCCATTAAATTGTTTCCTCCTTGCTTCCTCCACCTCCTCTGGCGTCCAACTCACTCCGTGTTTCAGACGCTGAGCAGAAAACCATATTTTAATCTGCTCTTCCGTGTACTTTGCTTGAGAGGAAAGAACAGTGATTTCTGACATGGTTGGATATGGGAATTTGTTGTAGGTGTTAAGCAAAAGAGGATTGTTATCCAAAGCAGTGTTATAGGCTGGAATGCTATTTACAGGTATTAGGACTTTTGGAATCAGGTTTGAGTTCTGTGGAGCTGTAACAGCTGTTATAACCTGTGCCACCCCAGGCTGAAGCACTGGTGCCGGGGTCACTACTGCCCCAGCCACATCTGCTGCACTGCACACAACTGAATGGCTTGGTTTTGATTCAGAAACTGCCGGTGGGGGGTTTTCTACAACTTCTTCAGAGTTTGGCTCATTTTCAGTTCCCTTTTCTTCACCAGGAATGTCATCAACTACATTGTGGAAAACAGCAATACGTTTAGCCTCAGGTTTGCTTTTCATCATTTTCATTATAGGAGTTTTGCTAATGGAGATCCCTGATGAGGGGACCTCAGAAGAGTCAGCCTGTCCAGCATTTTCTTCTCTAACAAAACTACCATCAAAAGTGAGATCATTTACTGTCTGTTCAAAGATTGTCTGGTTATTACGTTTCACCATAGTCAATTTAAAATTCTCCTCTCCAGGGTGGTGCTTCAAATTATGTTCTGAGAGGGCATCATATCTTTTGGTAAGGAAATTACATTCTAAACAAACGTAGGATGAATTTAATACTACGTTGGGGTGTTCTGAATCCACATGAAAGGTAAACATATTGAGATCTGGAGTCTGAAAAGTACAGTATTTACACTCATAACCACCTTCTACTTTATTTGTGTTTTTCTTATTGTCTGAATCCACATACTCGTGTACATCCTCATCACTTGTCACACCCTCTGCTGTGGGGTTATCTGCTGGTGTGAGCACAGGTGGTCCTTCCTCCAAGTCTGACACCATTTCTAGATCTGGATCCTGCTCATTGGCTAAGACCATGCAGGGTGTTGTTGATTTTCGTTTACTTGCCATGACTGTTACTCTGAAAGTGATAACGACTGGTCAGATATAGACTTAGCTTCAAGCTCTTCTTGATTAATAATAGTTATTATAAAATAATAATAATAATGGCTTTCGGTACTTCAAGTCAGTTCTTGTAAAGTCTCAACATTTATCCCATTAGCAGCTTTTCTTTCGTAGTGCAATCAGATTAAAAATAGTTGAGGATGAGATGTTGAGACACACTGTTTTAAAGTCCACATCCACCACCTGTAGTAAAGAAGAGACAGTGGAATTAGTTTAATTTAAATAATAATTTCTATTTTGCTACATATTACAGTTTAAGGTAATTCAGTCCTTTGGGGTTTAGTGTGCCACTGCTCATCCCCTGAAACCAGCAGACCCATTCCAAGAAGAGATAATTGAATCTATGATAAGAAAGGCAAAATCCAATCCACTTACTACAGACTGAAATTTGTTTCAGTTCATGAAACAACAGAATGGTGTAAAACAGGTTAACTTCCTGACTGTTTCCCTTGCTTCAGAAGCCTTTTTTTTGGCACAGTGCTGAGGTCAGTCTTGCCCTTGGACTGCTTTGCCTAAGCTATGACAATGTCTCTCGACCGTTCTGTGAGCTCAAGTCCTTCCTATCACTTACTTGAGCCCAGTATGAAATCTCCACTACTGGCTGTCATGTCTTTCATGTCACAGGCTGTGAAGTGTCCCAGAAAAGGCAGGTTTACAGTATTTTTCTATTGCATTATACATGCAAGCACAACCATGTGCAAGACCTTTCTTCCACGTCTGAAAACAGGCAAAACAATGTCTTTTTAAGACACTCTGACAGACAAAAGACAACTATCCTTTCTTCCTAGTTTCCCAAATGTCATTCTCCAATTGAAGACCAACCCCAAACCAATAAAAGGTGATTGCTAGCACTTGGCAATTAACTATTTCATGCCACTATGCATTAACAGAGACATGACTGATTATGTAATCTGTAACAGAGAGAGAAAAAACATTAAAGACTGATATCCCAAGCAGAAGCCTTAGCTTCACATTTTTTCTTTAGGCAAAAGATGAAAGTGTTCATCCCAGTTCACCCAGTGCTGCTTGTAAGCTCTGTTTTTGAAACTGTGTGTCACCTACTGCTTCATAAATATCCTCCTTGAATGTTCTAAACAGCCACCCTCTGCACTACATCTGTGACTACATCCAAAGTGCAGAGCCTCACATGATATGCTTTTTAAGCCAAGGATATGGTTACATGGCATTAAGGACACTGAAAATGCTCAATTAATCTTGGGTAATCATCATTCCAGGGTTACAATTATTTAATGATACTGGAGTAGAAAGATATCTTTCTTCCACAAGTTAATAGCTGCAGTCTATAAAACTGAGCACAGAAGTGCAAAAGATATTTATTTTCATGTATGTACCAAGTACCTATTGCAGGCCACCTCATTTCTCTTTGCAGCGAGGGAACCATGAAGCAAAGATAACCAGATCCATTTGTCTCAGTGTCCCAAGGGACAAGAGGTAGAGCATTATTAACTGTGCTGCTTCTCTGTGGGGCTGGAGGGCTCTTGACAAAAGGGAAGACAACTGCCAAGACAACGTTGAGCAATGCTCTGGGGGAAGAGCTGGGTGGTATTACCTAATGTTTCTGTGATTTTGAGTAAAATTTCAGAAATGTCAGAAATGCCTATTTTAAAAAGCAATTTAACAGCTAGTTTTTCTGGCTGAAGTTGTGTTTTGAGAAGTGATCGTGGTACTCTGCACTACCTCATCCCCAGCACAGCACATAGATCTATACACAGGGCAGTCTGAGCGAGCTTAGGTGCTTGCCAAGGGTCCCATTCTGGGATGGCCTGGACTGCAAGTAAAAGCAACATTTGATCTGACATGCAATATTGAAGCATGCTGAAGGAAAGGCTGGAGATAAGGAATAAAATGGAAAACCTGTTCAACAAATCAACAAATGTTCTTCTCCAGTCTCCTCGTGCACCCAACAGCGTTCACAGTGCCTGTAAGCCAACAGGTCTATGTGCAATTGCAGCACCTGCAGGCTTTTAGCTAAATCTCTATCACATCTCTGCTGTGCTTCAGTTTTGCTTATGGTGCATAAGCAGGTTATTGTGTCCCTCCTCTGTTTACCAAGATAGCCACACTTTTCTTTGATGCAAACAGGTCTCAGTAAAAAAAAGCTGCTTCTCTCTTCTTCTGACTATACTGTGTAATTTTTTTCTTTTTAAACGATGTTGTGATGTCAAAACCCTGTTTAATTCATGGCTATGAAGACTGTAACATCATTCAGTAAAATCTCAAGAGAGTGAGATGCCTGCAACCCTTCCCAGCCTTCTTTCCTCTACAGACTTTAGAGAAACCTCCATTCCCTCCTGCCTGGAGCTAATGTGATTATTCCACCTGTAGCAATACTGCTTGACATGTTCTCTCAATTAAACAGGGGATTATTAAAACTCACATTTGAGCAGTTTATCCAGCCAATTATGCATCATCCTTGGACTCTTCATTTCCTCTAAAATACCTCTCCTGTTCTGCTTACAAGAATGTGTGGGACCTTGCCACATAGCTTGACTTCAGTAAGGTCTGCAACATTCTGCACCACAACTCCAAAAAAATGAAGTAACAGTGTGGTTTTGCCAAATCCACCATTCTAGGGGCCTTGTTACAATTCTCGAGGCTCTTATAGACTGTTCCTTTTAGTAAGTTCTTCCGGTATGGAGCTGGAAATGAAGAACCCTCTAACTGACCTGAGACTCAATATGTTCTCCTCTGCTCAAGCATTTCCCTTGGTTAAGACTGGGCAGTCTTGTGCCCAGTCTTGTGCTTGCCTGTCTTTAGGGCACTGAGACCTCCCTCATGTTCCATGAATTCCGAAAGGTCATCACTTCAGTGAAAGGTTCTGCTTGTCCCTTACACACCTTAAAGTCAAATATATGACAAAATATTGTGAAAGATTTTCTCTTTTTATCCCTCCTTGTGAATATAGACATTGTATTGTGTAATTTGGTTTGCAATTAAACAAGCCAGGTGTTTATGTCAAAAGCAGCATTTTTTAATAAAGGAATCTGAAGGAAAACTTTATTTACACTGCATCCCCTTCTGTAATTTCACCTCAGATTTTAACAGAATTGACATTCCTAGCAAATCAGCCCACAAAACAGATGTTTTTCTAGGAACATAAACCAGCAAGTGCAAGCATACTTTCTGAAAGTCCAGAATCTGATATTTTATCTTTCAGCAGGCAATTTCTCAGGCCAGTGTTCTTTAAAAACATGAGCAGTTAGCAATCCCAATTAATTAATAATTATATTAAGACAGATTCATTGCAGAGTGGAATTCAGCATTAAAAGTTGTCTTGATAGCAGATTTGTATGAAGACTTATATAAGTATTTTCTAAACGGAGGCAGAAACCTTCTGCCCATTTGATTACAGTTTGAGAAGGAAAAGACATAGAGTTGATAACAGAAAACACACATGAAAGAACCTGCTTCCAGAAAAAAATTTTTACTCACTTCCTCCTTCCCTCCCCCAAACAGGAGTACCTGATGCAGCAAGAAAAATAAATGAGTTTACATAAAACATTCACTGTGTGTTCAGGGTGTATGCTTTCTGAAAAGGCACTGCTCCCTGTCTGCTGTATGACACTTCCATCCAGTGTGCAGGAAAAGCATGCCAAAAAAAATCCAGCCCCATGTGATGTGATTTTAGGGATATGCAGAGAGCAGCTCAGGAGAAGATGAAGCAATAGAACCTGCTTCTAACTTTTAAATCCACCTAGATTACGAACTGCCTAGCACTTCACACAGAAAATGCTGCCTTCTTAGAACCCATGACAATATGCAGTTGTTGATCCTTTGTTTAGCCTCCTTCTATGACCCTTTATTCAGAGTAGATTTATCTATGGCAGAAACTATTCTGCAGAGCTCAGTGTAGGCTAATACACTCTGATCTGTGCCGCCTCTCAGTGAGAAAGGTGAAAGACTTTGTTGCAGTGCCATTTTCTTCACTTCTTCCTTATCTGCAAAGTTCAGAGAGCCTTACTGCTTATGACTACAAAATAAAGCCACATCTCTGTTAATCCTGCAATATTTACATTTGATTCCTCTTTTAAAATAAGGTCTAATCCAACGTGGGAATGAAACTTATCAAACAGATTTCAGCAGAAGTCCTCCCGTATTACAAAGACAAGGCTCACTTAGGGTCCTTGTGCATTAGACTGGTAATGAGGGAGGCAAGTACCAAAAGCTACTATAGTGCCCATGCAGAGCTCCAGGCTGTGCCAAAGCCAGACCCGTGATGGAGCACTGGAAAGCTGACACAAAGCCCAGCAGTGGCTGAAGGGAGCCTGCCACAGGACATGTGACTGGGCTTTCCCAGTTACTTCCTCTCAGTGCTGGTTTTAATGGGTAACAAACAGCTCCATCAAAGTAAATGTCAGAATTCCGTGCCAGATGCGACCGCTTGGTGACCGACAGGATCGTTCTCTGTTGCAGCACATTCGCCAGGTACCTCTGCAGAGAGCACAGGAACTTGTGCCCCCACTTTTGATATAAAAAGCCATAACCAGGTTCTGTGTCTGACCATATAAAGCTAATGACCAAACATCTCAAAAACCAGGGGTACACTGACCAAGAGCAGGAATGGTGCCTGTCTCTGCTCCTCAGTCACACAGGCAGGTATTTTCTGTGTGATACAAGCACCTTGGCAGACCTTTATTTTATTGACTGAAGTGCCCAACTCAAACTGTGAGCACTCAGTCCTTCTAATTTCAGACATCTCTGCTCGACTGTTTCTGAAAGTATCAGACTTGTGTAAATGCTTATCATACCAAATAAAATGGCAGCAGAGTCAGTGAATTTTTTTTCTTTGCACAGTTACAGCTCTATTTTATTTTAATTGCTGTGCTGTTACATACAAAACAGAAAGGATGAAGAAATAAATTACTGACATGAAGACAAATTTTAATGTGTTCTGCATTGAATAAACATTTAATTCAACCCTCCAAATGTTTCATGTTGGCTTTAAAAAAGTAGAACAGTAAGAAATTATTAATTTAAAAAACTTTATCAAAAAAGTTTCTCCTTAAAACACCAAAACAAAAGGTTTTATTATCATGAGATTTCCTTCTTTAAAAAGAAATGATCTGGCACACATTCAACTCCACAAAATGCTCCTTTCAACTTCATTCTGCATTTTTTTTTTTTCTTCCAGATGAAAAATTTCTAGAGCCAGTCCTTTTCCCAGGCCTTAGTCCAGTGCTGCAAGTACAAGCCCTTCCTTCGACTTCCTGGAGTTCATGTCCCCTGACAGCCCTCAGCTCCTCCAGAGACCCAAGCTGCAGCCCTGCAGATGGTCTCCTCACCAGACAGCCCAGCTCATCCCCGAGTCATCGCTGGTGCTGAGCAGGAACCCCCACGATTTCGAGGTTACTTCACAGCCCAGCACAGATTGTCTCGTTCTCCTCTCCCCCTCTCTACCGATTCTGACCAACTGCACGAGCCCTCATCACACTGGAAACCAGATTTCACATTGGCTGCTTTCTGCTTTCATTAATATTTGGCTGTCACCACTCAAAATGGTACTTCTCAACAGCAAGTAAGAGTATTAGTAGCACTTTACCCTTAAAAAGTAGGACTGGGTCTCAGGGCGTACAGCTCCCAATGCTTTTGTACCTTCTGCTAGGCCAGTGGTATTTGCAGAAGCCCAAAGAGCTGCAGCAGGTTAAGACCTACCCTGGTGCATGACAATACAAAACCTAGATAGACAGAGAAGGAGGATCCATTAAATACAGGTGGTTGAAAGCAGTCTGCAGATGTGCACGACAGGAATAAAAGTATGATCAAGAGCAGGTGATAAAACATCCTGCAAATTCTACCATGGATACAAAAAGGTAGTGATACATTGTGATTCGTAATTCTACCTTTCTTTTTTTAACAGTGGAATGCATTTCTCAGACCTCAAGGCCAGATCCATACCAAATTTCAAGTTCCCATGTCAAACCCCTGAGGCACAGAGCTGCCCAGAAAAAGAAAGATAATACAGCTTTTATATGGAGATTGCCTGTCTTCCTCTCCCTGCCTCCCTCCTCACTCTGTTAATTTTACTCAAGAACCAGCTTATGTTCCCCCAAAACTCAATGAACAGGGAATAATAGCAGCCTCAAGACAGAAACAATGTGAAAATTTCTCATTCCATCTATTGTAAGAAACTGAAAATGGACTTGGAGTGAACTGACCAGGTGACACTAATACATACTGCTACGTGCTCCACACATGCATACACCAGAACACAGACCTGTGATTTAAACAACTTGTAAAGGATCCCAAAATACTTCAAACAAAGGTATAAACACAGTGTTTGTATGAGCCAGTGTTTTATGAATGAGGAAAAAACAAGGACTTGGGAGTGTCAATTGAAAAGCCAGAAAGATCAATTCTACTGCATGAACCTAAGTAATCCCATGTTAAGGTGAAGACTGCAAGGCACATTTTCAAGGTTTCAACTGCTCTTTAGAATCTTCTCTACCACTTGGTCCACTATGAACTTTTGCTCAAATGTGCTTGCTCAGAACCTTTCCTGTGTGCCTTGGATTCACCTGCTTGCTTCCTACCCCATGTGCTCCTTAAAGCCTCCCCCAGCCTTGCAGGTCTGCTTCCACTTTGTGAGAAAGCCAAGGAGTGCAGAGTGCATGAGAAGTCCTTTACGTTCAATGGCATATGATTTGCATTTCCACTTTGGATGCAAAAATTTTTACTTCGGATCTGGTATTTTATAAGGTTCTTTTTAAGGTGCTGCAGAATGTTTGCAGTATAATGTTTCCAGCTTTATAACTGTGAACTGAATCAGTAAGAACAGACACAACAAAGAATTGACCTATTACCTACTGGCAGACTCCTCCATAGTGGAAAAATGCAGAAGAATTTTATGTCCATGCTTGCAAGTACAGCTGATCTTATAGAAGTTCTCCAGGATGCTGTCCTCTGACCTGATCCAAGCAATGCTGGTCATGGAACACCACATTCACAAGTCAAAATACAACATGCAAGTTCCTGTCTCTGTATTCAGAGTACTTGGTATAAGTGTAAGTAGTCTCAGTGCAGCACTAAACTACTGCCAGGACCAGGATGAGACTATCAAGTTCGCTCAGGCTTGTCTTTCCTCGCAACACCAACATACTCTGTGACTGCTGCAGAACATTTTAGGGGCATAGTGATGGTGGAGCAACAGCACTTCAGCACTGGTGAGGAACTGCAACCAGTTGTCTGGAGAGTTTGTAATAATCTGCTTGGGATTTTTAAGGAAGTTCCATCCTTGCAAGTTTTAAAACTTGGCAAGACCCTGAACAACCCTACCATCACAGATAACTTGCTTTGAGCAGGATGCTTAACTAGACGATCTTCAAAAGTACCTTCTACTCTAATGTTTCTCCTCAGGATTTTGAGGCGTTCAATCATATAACAAAGAAAAAAGAGGATAGTCCAAGCTGCCTGCATAAACACTCTCTGCAGGTCTCAATTATCTAGTAAAATACCACTGTGTACCAAGTTAACCTTTGTGAAAAGCAAAGCATTTTTATTTGCAACAGTGACGTGACTCCACACCCCTGCTGAGTACTGTACTGTACTCCTTAGATACTCCTGCTGATTTCAGTGGGAGATAATGTCTTATTCTATGTGTGACAAGACCAATTCCCTCACCCCCACCCCATGCCCCCATCATTCATCCAGAGAGTGGATAAACATTGTTTACTGCCTATCAGTCCAGTGACAAAAAAAGTAAAAGACAGGGGACTGCAGAGGCTTTCAAGTACAATGTGTGGATTGGAAAGATGAATCTCAAGTACAGTCACTGCAGAAGTCTGAGAGGTGACTGTGTACTCAGGTTACCATGGGGTAATGAAGAGTCAGTAGATCAGAACAAGCGTCTCGGCCGGTGGCACAGGGAACAGGAGGTTTGCAGTTACAGCATTTCACAGGCACTGCTGGACCTGGCACCCAGCAGTCCCACGCTGCTCCCAGCTCACCTGAACAAAGGCCTTCAATGCAGCAGCAAAAATCAACAAGTCTTTCACCGGGCTGGCTCCCTGTTCCACTGTTTCCCAGGCTAAATTCTTAAACTTTGACTGTGAACCTGACCTCTGTGACTTACTCTGTGCCAGACACGTGACCCCTCTCGTCACTGCTCAGCGCCTTGGAGAGGACAATCCCCAGTTTGGGAGCCACTGGCTGAGGAAAGCTGGAGGCTGCACCTTTTGCCCTGCTCTGCTGGAGCTGCCTGTCATGTGAGTCACCCCTGCAGGAGAAACACAAACCTCCCATGTTCAGTCCTGGCAGGGAAGTAAGAGAGATGGTCACCGAAAACAGACTGCCCTCTTTCACTTTGTGTCTCTCAAGTATAAGGGTGGAAAATTAGCACAACATGATTTAAGTGGAAAATACGGAATTAACTAAAACAGTGTACCTTAGTAGCTGTGGAGCTGCTCTTTTCTTTTTTGCATTAGATTTAAACACCACAGGAAAAACAGATTAGTTCTGTTTTAAAAAATATAGGTAGCTTAAAGCTGCCTAAATATCCTAGGGTCAAAATCATACTCTCACTGATTTAAATGAGAATGAGCAGTAAAACTTTTAAAGGAATACCGTATGTGTTGATAACATATGTAAGAGGTAACAGAAAAGCCTAAAAAACATTACACAGCACAAAACAGCATGACAGCTGGGGGAGGGGGGAAGGAAGAGAAGAATCAGTATTATGTTTAAACCACCTATTATTTAGACTGTAAGTTTTAAACAGAAAGATTTTGTTAATTTACATTAATGTTTCAAGAACACACTGAACACAGTCCCTCACAGGAGAAACACCTATCTTATTTACTGACATCAAACCAGACATAATCATTAAAAGCACCAGTTACTGCTGGAAGTTCTGTTATAGTAGCAAACAGCTAAGTTTTTAATAATGGAATAAAAAAATCAGTATTATAACAGATAGTTTTAGTTTATGTCATTACTTTTTTACTTAACTAAGGTGGAAATTCTCTGTGAAAACACTGAATTATTGGCATTTAACAACTAACTTTATACACAGAAATTCACTATGTAGACATCTGCACTGAGTGAAGGTAGAAATTATTTCCTGAATGACAGAAGTTCCTGCCTCAAACTTTAAAAAGCAGGACAGGTTTTTTTTCTGTAGAAGACCTCCAATTCAGGTTTAAGGATAAACTCTGCCAGGGCTAAAATCTTAACAGACATGGGTACATCATCATAGAAACAATAAATTTACTCTAGGGAGTACTAAAAAGGTATCATAATTTGTCTCTCAAATCAGTAGTTTTAAAAGAAAAAGTCATGTTTAAATAAATGTACTCTTAGATAAGCTACATATTTACAGTAGTTTAATAATACTGACGTTATGCCATTTAGGTGCATATTAAGTTAAATTTTAATTTCCAAATCAAATGTATTTTAGACATAAATTTAGAAAAACAGGAACTACTCATTAACTGAAAAACAAGATATAAGTGAACATAATTCACTGTTTTCTAGGAAAAGGACAGAAGTAAAAATAATAATCTGAGTGTATGTTGAGATAAAGTAACAATCCCTGATATAATTTATCCCTTTACAAAAAAACCTTTGCAAACTACCACGATATCAAACAATGAGAATCACTTGCTATTTACGAAAGGTATCGAAAGCATAAATTCAAATCAAAATTAGGAGGAATTGTTTGTAAGGTGAAGGTTCAGATTCAAGCTACGATCAAATCACCTACTCCCATTATTCTGGGTTCCATATATTAGGACTGGTTTTGAATGAATGCATTAGTTAAATGATAGCTGGGCAAGAGAGGGAAATACAAAGACAGGTCAGGAGAGGTAAGATGAACATGTCTGCTATCATTAGTAAATCAACCAAATCAGAAGAACCCAGGATACAAATGGGGTGTGGTACTCAAAGAGAATGTTTATAAGAGTGTCCAAGTTTAGCATAGAAAATAGGCAGGCCTGGGAACCCCATGGGAATAAGATGCATCTGTTGTTGTAAGCAGCCCCAGAAAAATGTTACTGGTTCACTAGCCTGGGGCAAGCTTTTTCTTTTTTTCCCTCTTTTCCTTTTTTGACAGCCAAGTACAATATTAGCTTGCGTTTTTTTTTGTCATCATCAAGCTGAGGCTGGGTGAGAATATTTTGTGTCTAGACTAATAAATGTTTGTAAGGATTTTGCAAGACTGGTTTATGGGAATAGAACCCTCTTTTTGTTTTTCTGCTGGAAAAAGCAGCATTAAAAACAAATGAGCACCATCATGCATTTGTTTTAAATTGCATATTAGAGCACTGCTATTTTGTGTGCAATCAATACATAATTTGGAAGAAAGATGCTTTTAAAATTCAAAGCTATCCCTGAGCAGCTAAGGTTCTCTTGGAAACTGAAGGAGGAGTCTGAAATTATTGTTCTTTTGTTTGCATCCCCCAGTGGGAAAGGCAGCACACAACTAGAAACCACTGTGCTTTGAGGCTGCACGAATCATTAAGAATAAAGATCAATCCCCCCTCCATTTAAACATTAGATACTAAAACTGAATCTAGGACAAAGGTAAGCTAATCAGATTCCTTTTCAAGCTGTTATTGGGTTAAATATAATATCAAAGGGATTACATAAATCTTGTAACTCTCTCTAAAGAAATTTTAAAAAGATACTTATATTTTGCAAAACAGAGCCTGTCTAGACCCCAATTACAAGCATCAACTTAATAACTGGAAATCACTGGATATGCATGGACCAAAACCTACATTTTCTTTTTAATATTTGTTTTGGAGGGCGGGGTATCTCAAGATGAAATGGCTGACTGAGCTTTTTATTTCACTGCTTTGGATGGAAATGACTGAATCTTTCCACACAAAGTAGTGCTGAAGAAGCTGCTCCGGTGCAAAGCAATCTTCAGTCCTAACCCTCCAGTGAGCTCTCACCCTCAGCCTCTCTCTCTTGCCAGCTCTCTGCAGCAACAGGGCTTAAACGTTGCCTGGTGAAGAAGAGGGCTCCTGTTCAGTAATTCACAGATAGTAATTACATCTGTAATTGAGCATTACATCTGGAAATAGGATAGTCACTCACAGAAAGCAGCATATAGCTGCAAATTCTAAACTTAGAACTACCTTGTGCCCATATGCATCTGGTTTAAACTGCAGTCTAAGTATTCACTCTTTGTCAGTGAGTGTGACATCAGGGAATGGTGCTCACACTGTCATCATCCATGCAAATACCAATAGTGGAAAGCTTTCAAAACAAAGGAATCTGAATTTCAGTTTACAAAGTGGTGTAAAATTTTTCCCTCTCTGGACTTTATGTACAATGATTAATATATCTTTCTAAGGGTGTGTGCTTGTGATTAATTCTTTACTATGGGTAGAAAGAGTAAACTTACTCTTCTTCAATACCACTCTTTTTCTCCCATCTCTTCCCTCCTTTCCCCCTAAAGAAACGAACAGCTGATATTAGCAAGGCCTTATATTTCCCATGGAGGAACCAAGGAAATAAAGAGTTTAAAAAAAAAAAAGCTACTTGTCAAGAATCAGAGTTAAAATGAATGGTTTTGGACTGATAAACACCCAAAGTTGTAGGCATCTCACAAAAAACCTCACCAAAAGTAGTCTCTTTCATGCTAAATTACTACTTTAAATGCAATAAAAAAAATTAGTTCTCTTTTCACCAACTAATTTCTCAAAAAAATTTAAGTAAAATGTATTAATAAGTAAAATCTGAAAAACGCTAATAAGCTACAAGTAGTGAAGCAGTGTGTGTTTGCATCATATTTAAGCAGACACCTACAATGCCAGCAGGGACCTTGTATGGGCATCAATTCCTCAAACTGACCCATGAACAAAAAACCCAAACTCACATGACACTCCAAGTGTGGTGAACCTTTTGTGAGACCAGATCCCCCTGAGAAGTGTGGAGGACAGAGAACTATTAAGTATTCAACATAGCAAACAAGGCTGAACATTGCGCAGTGCTGAACCCTCCAAAAATTTTACTGCATCTACAAATGAAATCCTGCTGTGTAACAGAAACTCCTGAGCTTTCATGCCTGCTCCATCTAATTCACTTGGCAATTGCTGCCAAGGGCCCAACTCCTCTTCATACAAGTTGGATTTCAACTTCCACTGATTTGCTGAGGGCATCTGATCCATGTATAAAAAGGCAGTATATTTCTACTTTGAAGATATTCTAAAGATTGACTAGCAATCTGGAGTCTTTGAGGAAGCCTACAGCTGTAACTACCATTTTACTTCCAGCCTTCTACACTCAGGTAGTCAGAAATTGTTCTCTCCTGACTCCATCCCCACTGTTTCCCCTTTACTCTTTTTCAGACACGCAACATTCCTAGACCTCAACTAATCTAATTACCAAGACAGAGCCTTACACCCATGCACAGAGCCAATAAGAGAGTTTTAAAATCAACAGTATTTTGACATACAAACCAAGTTCCTCCATTGTAACACAGGGAGGAAAGTAATCACATTAGTACCGTATTTTGTGTATGTTAATCAATTTCGTAGCTTTAAGAAAGGCAAGATTAGAGACCTCTACCAAGATTGCCTTGGACTATACAAACATGCACTTGCATCTATGAAGTTCTGAGCACCTTTCTAAACTAAAACAATGTTAAAATAATCCCAGTCCTAACCTATAAACAATGATTCAAGCCCTAAAATCTCTATGCTTACCCATTCACAGAATTCATTGTGAGCTAACAGCTATTTTCCATCTAATAAACGTGGTTTGAAGATCCTTTGAAGATTCAGAGTACTAAACATGTGGAGCTTTTACCATAACCATTAGAAAGTTCAAAAGCTCATTTGTGTCCTTCTGTCTGGTGAGGTGCATTTGGTGCTGACAGAACGATGCTGGCTCTGCCAAGCAGCGAGGGCTGGCGTTACACGAGGGCTGGCGTTACACGCGCCTCATTACACAGCTCTGTCTGCCCACTCTTTCAACAGAACCGGCAGCCTTCAAGCCTTGCTTGAGCAATGCTTTCAAACTGTGGGTGCCCTCAAGGCATGTGAAGTTCCTCCAAATCCTAGTGAGACCATTAGACAAGGAAGGTGAGCAGCACACTGCAAAACGCCACTAGAGAAGGCCAAGTTGCATGCAGTGAGCCCAGAATACCAAAATCACTTTCTTAAATGGCTCCAAACATCATGCAGAAGCTGTTCTTTTGAAGTACAATACATAAAGTTCCTTTAGACCTGTCAGGCACAAGCAGAGATTATGCCAAAGAATGTTTGCAACGTTAAGTTCTTTGCTACCTTTTAGATCTTTTAAAAGTGCAAACAGCAGCAATATTGACAGCTCTTTACAATTTTTCCTGAAGGTTCTCCAATCACGCTACATCTGCTCCTCCTTTAGTCCTCAGCAATTTTCCTGTCTTCTGTGCTTTAGCATGACAATGTGCCTTATAATCTTAATGGTACAATAAATGTAGGTTATGTTCTGCCCCTCTAGATTATACTGAACTGTAACACTTCCTATGATCTCAAAGCTCTTAAGGATAAAACAGTGGTACACACCTTCTAACAAATGACAATAGCCAACTTTTGCTCAGTTTGAGCTGATCTCAAGCTGGTTAGAAAGAATCCACTGATAGTACAGGCACTGTTCTAAGAAATACATTACAGTTCACTGAACTCTGAAGGATATCATAAAGACCTGAGTGGACCCCCTGAAGTGCCAACCAGTTCCTTGACAGAAAGACCACAGAACTGGAAATGAACCACCAGTGAAAGTGGTGCAAGGCATAGAATTATGAAATGCCATCTGGTTGGTACAGGATAAGGAAATGTATCATTTTGGTGGCTTCCACCTCCACAGAAAAATAAAGAACTGTTTATGCAGCAAAATGGCTTGACTATTTGGGAAAGTCCTCAACTAGCCATGAAAATTAAAAAAAAAAAAAAGAGAAAAAAGAGAAAAGAGAGAAAAAAGAGAAAAGATGAATTGGAATAAAAGAATAGAAGACACTAAATTCGAATTAATAGAACTAATACTGCTGAAAACATAAGTAGTCATATCCCTTTAATGCCTAATTTGACAATATTAGAAACTTAAATAATAACAGAAAACTGCATTCTTAGAGGTGTATATTCAGCAAAGGTGACAAGACTGACAGGTAGTGGAGAGCTACACAAGTAGAACACTACACTCACTACTGCTGCCTATTTAGGAAATAGGAAGAAAACAAAAGGGAAAATGGGACTAAACTGAAATTGCATCACTTGTTTACAAGTCCCTGACAACTCAGAAGCAAACCATCTTGGACATTTATGGATCAATGACCCTGCATCTAAAGCACAAGGAGAAGGAATATTGACCATTTTCATACAGAAGAGAACAGCATGTCCATGCACTCAGCTAAAAACATCCAGAACACTCCCTCACGCCATCACTCCATAACTGTTATCAGACAGGATTTTAACGGATCATTCTGAAAAATTTACAGCAAGCTCAGGATTTATAAAAATTAGAAACATAAAAATTCTGAATTTGATACTGTGAAATCTTTACTAGGACCTCAGCTTGATGGTAAAGAGAAACTGATCCCCAAAATAAAGGTTAGCCATAGCTTAGCTGCAAGTGATTGTCCCTCAGTTGTATTTATTATTCACAAACAAAAAACCCACAGGTAATGTATACTTGGTTCTTTAAAAATTCCAGCTTTATAAAGCTGCAAAAAATCCTGAATTCAGACTCAAGGAAAGAATCTGACTTCAAAGATGAACGACTGTTTTTCAAACAGGACTCTTCTAAAGTTACATACAAACAAACGGGTCACCAATCACAACTAGATGAGAAAGTTAACCCAAAATTTAAACCTTTCCCTCAGACTACTTATAAACAAATCGTGGGAAACCCAGGGGAAAATCTCAGCCACAGCAATAAGCTTAACTGAAATGCTACAGACGGCCCAGTGAAGCAAAAGACACAAGAAACAGCCTTCTGGGTACACTAGGAACAAAAGGAATCCTAGCACTATTACAAAGTCCATTATTTGACAGATTCTTCAGTGTGGAGAATCTACAAAAGGAGAACCGTCCAACACATAGCTCTAAGTCTCCAAAGGTAGGTATCGTGACAAACTTTGTGATAAATATTGTCTATTCCTGTAATAAACAAGTTACAAACAACAGCAGTTAAGGCTAGGTATCAGGACACTGGATCCAGCTAAAGCACTCACATCAAGAGAGCTGCTGCAAGAGACAAAATAATCCAGAACAGAGCCATAAGAAACGTTAGGAAAGTAGGAAAGTAAGCCTCAAAAGGGAAACCTCTACCTCGAAGTACTATGTCTCCCCCAGCCAAGTTTGGGGACAATCATAGTAAGCATTATCCAAATATCAGAGCAGAGGGCTTTTCTGTCTAGCCAAGAAACAAGAACCACTAGCCTAAATTTAAAAGCAAATAATTTCAGTTATACAAAATGGCATCTACTTCTAATCCGCTCAGGGGAATTCATTTAACACCACCAGCGGAACTGACTGCCTTGCTGGCAATGTTTAAAGAAAGTAACAAAAGGGTTTCTAAATTATGCATTTTTGCTCCAAGAGGTCTTAATTTAGGGCAGTCCTCTAGTCTACATCACACAGGTTGTTTTAAACAGGGTTTCTGTAAGCACTCACAAGCTTTCTTTTTTTTGGCATGAAATCCTTCTGAATAAAAACAAAAAACAGACCGCTGGTGAAAACCAACAGCACAGCTTTTAAAATTCCCTTCTCATTCCTATGTTCGAGGGAATATTTGTTTTCATGTACCAAGTTTCATAACAAAATCCACTTTTTATTTACACAATGCTTATATGCACTTTGAAATGCTCAATATACTCTCTGTATGTCTTATTTTAAGAGTAAATGGCACCTATGCCAGCTTGCAAACCAAGACATCTCAGCCTTTGCTATTTTACGTGACACTTTCTACACAGTAAACTTCCCCATCTTTCCATTAACTATTTAACCTACCAAGCAGCTCAGAAATAAAGTGCAAGTACCTACCAGATAATAATCACTACTGCAGATACTCTGAGCCCTTTCAGAGATCCAGAACTGCCTCCATTACAAGGTTTATTGAAGTTGGTGCTGGTTTCCAGTGCTGTACATCCTGGTATAGGGGAGAGTTGAGCATCAGAACGCACCCCAAAACCCAGGCACCCCCAGAGGAGTAAACCAGACATCTTCCCCAACTTTGCCTGCACATACACTGTACTGCTCCTTCATGCTCGCCCCCGCACCGCAACGCCACGGGATGCAAGATAACTCTGGAGCCAGAACTTCATGGCTCGCTGCCTGCCGTCAGTCAGTCAGTCCGTCCGTCCTCCGGAACGCCAGCGGTGACAGCGGGCAGGAACTCGCCGGCTCCTCTGGGCGCACCGGGATTGAACTTCTTGATTCTCCTTTCTGACTGACGAGTCAGACGGATTCTCCTCCGCCCTGAGGCGAGCAAAGCCCCGTGCAGGCTCCCGGTACGGGGTGGAGGAAGGAAGAAAGGGGAGAGGAGCTCGTCCTCGGAGGGGTTTGACCCCACTGCGAGGCGGGTCGGGGGTGGGGGGCACGCACAGTCCGCTTCCAAGGGACGCCCCGGCTCTGCCTCCCGGAGCCCGCCGCCCCCGACGGGCGATGACCCCCGGCCGCGGGGGCAGCGCCTCCGCCAGACAATGGGGAGGAGGGAGGGCGCGGCCGCCCCACCGCGCCCACCCCGCGGGCGCCGTCCCCGTCGGGCCCCGCCCGGCCCCTGGCCGGGAGCCGCCCCCGCCCCGGGGCGGCAGCGCTGTCCCGTCCCTACCGGAGGAGCGCCCGGCCCGCTCCCGGGGGAAGCGGGGGCGGGCGCAGGGCGCGCCTCCTCGGGCAGCGGGGTCACCCTCCCGCCTCCCGGCGCCGAGAGCCCCCCGAGCGAGTCCCTACCTGCCGGCGCCGCTCCGCCTCGCCCCCTCAGCCCGCGCCGCCGCCCGCCCGCCGCCTGCGCTCACGGCCGCGCCGCCATCTTGCGCTTCACAAACTACTGCACTTCTTTCGGGGCGGGGGGGCGGCGGATGGGCCGGGAGCTCCCAACGCCGCGGCCGCCCGCGCCCTCGCCTCGCCCCGCGGCGCCCACTCGCATCCTCCCGGCGCGGCGCTGCCCCGGAGCGGGAGCGCGGCGAGCGCGGACGGCGCGGCCGCTGCCTCAGCCGCCCTGGCAGCGAGCGGGGGCGGAGCCGCTCCCGCCGCCCCGCCCGTCAGGCGGCGGACACCGGGCGCGGGGGCTGCCCCGGCACCGCAGCGCCGCAGCCCGGGGACACCGGCGGCTCCTCGGCGGCCCGGGCAGGAGCGGGGGTGGCGGGGTGGGAGCTCCCGGGCGGCAGCCGCGCCCCCGCTGGCAAACTTCGGCTCCGCGCTCGGCCCTCCCGCCGCAGCCGGGACGGGCTTAGGGACAGCGTCGCCCCCAGCTCGGGAAGGGCTTTCCTGCCGCTCCCGCCCGGAGCTGCCGCCGAGGGAGGGCGCGGCCGCAGGGTCCCGGGTCCCAAACCTGGGCGAGTGAAGACAGAAGGAGCGGCTCTAACGAAAAAGACGTTTCCCACATCTTGAGTTGTTAGGGTTTTTTTGTTAGCTAGACAACTTTGAGAACGGAGACCTCTCTCCCTTTACTACGTACAAAATATTTTAATCAATATTTGGGTTTCACTGCTCAGTTCTCAAAAACGTTGTTTCCCTACACTATTTTTCTCATCACTGTGTGCTATTTTGGGTCTGACAGTAAAATGTGACACTTTCCTCAAGAAAAAAAAAGAAATATATGGGGAACCCTTAACTGTTCACAGGTGGACACAGAAGATAGAAGATTTACACAGTTGGGAAGTTTTAAAATCTGCTTAGGTACAGGATCCTGTCGAGCCTAGTGACAGTGCTCAAAGCAGAAGTTTTGATCCCAGGAATGTTTCTGGTTCCTGAATTCCACAGTCAGTTTTTGAAATAGTGCTCTTAGGAGATGCACTCAACAAGCCGCCTGCCCCGAGTCACACTGAAATTCGCAATGGCAGCCAAGAAGGAGATCAAGTTAAGGGCTTTAGTTCATTTATTACATTGCCAATGTCATAAATTGAAAATCTACATTTTAATGCAGTTTTTTTTTCTCCTGAGCTTGTCTTTGCTGTATAATCCATACACGGAGTGGAGAAGAAGCTGATCACATGCAGTTCTTATTTTATAATCATAGTATTTGTCCTTGTGTCTTAAATGCAAGATTATCAATGATCAAAATTGTTCTGTGATTAAAATAGAGCAGACAACCCACCACTAAAAAGAGATGAATTTATTAATACCCACCAAAGAATACAGAGAAAAAAATCGACACAGCACACCAATGTTTGAACAAACACAGCAGAAGGACACAAAAAGAGAACACTACTGACAGAGGTAAGAAACCAAACACAAAGAAGGATTGCACAGTTTGGCATTCAGTATCACCACACATTGTGTATGTGAGGTGACAGAACAGAAGAGTGAAGGGTCATGCCACATATTTTATCATGATTTATATAAAATTTTATTTTCATAGTTAAATCTATCTTTTTTTTTTAAATAACTATCAAATTAACATAAATTTTCTCTGCTGGTTTGAAGAGAAATACTTCTTCAAAACAGGGTACTGCTTTGCTTTTACTTCATTATATTTATCACCAACAATATATTCACTTTATGTAATAAACAGATATTATTCTTCCCAGGTAGCTAGAAAACTATTTACAACTGAATTCAACTACAAGCCATCTGATGAACTAACGATTTGTGTTAAAATGCTTTTCTCCAATATTAAGATTGTCATTATTACAAGCATGATAAAGTTTACCTTAGAAAGTTACAGTAGTCAATCTTGCTGTGTTTCAAGTTAGGTTTTCTTTTAAAGAGAGGTACTGAAATTATTCAGACCTGCTGAGTTCAAAAGGCAATCACAGCAATATGTCACATTAAAATATACATATCTAGACAGGAAATATCAAAGTCATTAAATGACTTTATTTGAGCTTTCTTAATAAATTTTAAGATATATTTGTATAAATATATATGTAGACCTAGTATTTATTGAACAATGCAAAGAAAAAATAGCATGCAATAAAATGAAAACATTACAGAGTGTGTCAAGTATGTTGAAATCAAGTATCATGGATAACTGAAAGCTGTAATTTCCTTCTTCATTGCCTAAGAAGAAAAAAAGACAAATTAGGAGTCAGTGTGAATACAAACTTAAGAACCATGGTTACTACTTCATCAGAAGAAGCAAGAATGCCTGCACACAATTGTTAGTAATGATTTAGCCAATACATGTGCTACCACCATCACTGTTCTGTACTCAGTGGCTCCAACACATCCTTATGCACCCAAAATAGAGAGTAGGCTGGGAAAACTGCAGGGATCTGTATCAAGGGACTGTGGATCAATGGTGCTTTCAGCAATTAGAGAGGAGACAGTTCCCAAAGAGCCACAGCTAAAAGCTGAACTGCTCTTTTCTGCACTCTGAATAAATACTTGTTAAAGTCTCTGTTTTTGTACAGTAGAACTTACTCCTGGACTGACTTGTGCAATCCCTCTGGATAGGAAATATTCTTTGGTCAAAGGTCAAAGAAGCAGAAAACAAAGAAATCAAGTTCTGTCACAAAAGCTCACAAGTACCAGGATAACAAACATGATAAATCATGGCACTATGAAAGCAGGGTGCATTTTTCAGGAATGGCACCCCTGCATCCAAGTAATCCTCACTGTTGCACAATCAGAGCAAGAACATCTGACTCTCTATCAGATGTTGAAGAAGAGATCAAGATGACCAGGACCCAAGAGAACAGGCTTCCTGGCTTTCTTAAGGAAGACTGAGATGCATAAAAAAATTTATCTATTCTTATGCATGACCACCTGGAGGACAAATGGATTCAAGGGAAGCTGAAGACTGAATATCCAACCTATCTAAACCATCTCAAAACTGCAAATGTCAGACTGGGACCATGGGATCCTGTGGAGTACTTCTGCCAAGTTCTGAAATCCTCTCTTAGAAGGAGAGATTACAGAATTCAACTCGTTAGCATTAAACCTTCATAGGCAGGAAGCTCCCATAAATGAAATGAAAGATGCTTGAGCCATTCTAGCTAAAAAGGAAGTCTGGTGAGACTGAAGTATCTTCTTGTTATGCCTCATACTTAGTTTCTTTTCAGGAATGGAATGACTGCTATACAAGTGTTACCATGTGTGACTGCCCATAAGAGGAGAATGAGGAAGTGACAGACTGAGAAAAGCACCCTCCTGTCACAGCCCCCCCAGTGCTGAAAAGGTACTGGAGCAGGAGTGGTGACAGACTGCCTTTAGAGGGCTCTGGGGGGGACCCATCGTCTTCAAACCTTTTCCTGCTGAAACTGCCAACAGCTAAGCCAAACGCAACAATAGTTTTGCAATATGGAGAAATGTCTTCCAGACTGTAATGAACAAATCTTGTAACACAGGCAACTAAGCAGCAATGAGTAATACTAAATAACCACGACATTCACAGGGCACACGTGCATATGCATAACACACACACCTGTAATAATGACAGAAAGTGCTACACGACAAAAAAAATTACCTTCACTAATTCGTTTTTGTCACCATCTTCCCGGTGTTGGTAAATGCACTGGCTAAGGACAGCATATAGCTTTTCCATGCGAAATATACTGACGTTCTCAGTTACCACGGCAATAGAATGCAGCACTTGCTGAAGAAAAAAAAAAATGGAAACCAGAGTTCAGAACAGCACAAGATAAGCTGCAAACAGAAGAGGTAGGACAGGTGTATGGCCAACTTCCCATGTGAAACTTTTTAATTGCTGCCACAGAAGTGACTGCACACTCTTGCATGTGTTCATTGACTTCTAGGCCTATTATCAAGTAAATAAACGAAAAAGCCAAAAAACCCAAACAAAAAAAACCCCAAAAAAACAACAAAAAAACCCCACCAAAAACCAAACAGCCCAAACAAAACCAAGCAGCTACAGTTTGGAGGGTCACCCAGCTTATTGTCTGCAAGTGAATTCCAAAGAGGCTCTCCAACACAAGCAGCCAAGTTCCAGTGGCAACCCTGTTAAGGAATCAAGTTTTCCAAAAGATGCATTTCATGACTGTAGCTCTGTCCTCACAGCTGAGACCTCTGTAAGGGCTCCATGGTATCATCTCTCCAGTGGGCAGTACCTTCAGAGCCCATGCTGCTGACAGCCTGACTCTAGAGAAACCCATGTGGATTGCCTACACAGACATGAACAACACAAGACAAAGGGGAAGTGGACAGGCAGGCCCTGATCCATCTCTACTCCTTGGTGACCACTGACAGGACCCGAGGGAACAGCAAGAAGCTATGTCAGGGGGAATTTAGGCTGGATATAAGGAAGAAGTTCTTCACCCAGGGGGCAGTCAGGCAGTAGAAGAGGCTCCTCAGGAAAATGGCTGCAGCACCAAGCTTGACAGAGCTCAAGAAACATTTAGACAATGTTCTCAAGTTCATGGCAGGATGGTTGGAGGTGCCCTATGCAGGGCTAGGAGTTGGACTCTATCCTTCTAGGTCCCTTCCAACTCAGGGTATTCTATCATTCTCTGAACACAACCCCATAAAATTTGCTTGCTTAGGAAGCCTGTCTTGAAAAGTTAATTTCTCTCTTCTCACTTCATTTATCATGGCAGTTAAACAGAGCCCCCTCTGGTTTGACCCACCTCCAGGACCTCAACCTGGCAATTTCCTGAATTCTCCTCACTGCAACATCTCCAGGAAAAGGCCAGGTCCATCTACCCTCTCCAATTCATGCAAAGGAACTTCTTTGACCCCCTGCAACTAGGCACATTTTTGACCCTTTCACAAACTGTATTGTAGTATAACAACTTCTCTCCTATAGGGGACTGGAAAAACCTTGTAACACTGTACCTATATGAATGTAAAATTCTATCACTGGATTCTGAAAGTGTTTGAGAAGAGCAGATATTAGTATTTTATCCAGAATGACCTTTAAGTCAACCTGCTAACTTCAAAGTCTTAAAAGTAATCTCTGCTAAAAACCAAGGTACTCTTTCAGTTCCAAATAAATGAAAACATGCAAACAGCAAGCCAAAACAACCTCCCAGTCCATCATAAAAACTGCCTAGACACTAATAACCAACAGCACTACCAGTTTGTCAGTGGGCTGTTTCAAAATCTAACAAGCCCTTTTACATTAACAATAGGAGATAATCCAGTCTCCTGAAATTTAGTTCACCAAAAGCAAGAACAGCAGTCTACAGTAGCTGTGGAAACAACAGTCATAGTCCATTATAGGTTGAATTATTTCACCAGCTATATATCCCTCCCATACTTTGTCTGAATTGGCACTGGTTAACAACTGACTTAATTTACAACTCTGTATGTAGCAAGAAAATGTCCTACTTCAGTATTAACAAAATTAAAATTTAAACTTACTTTGAGCTCACAGTAATCCACAAACACTCTCTGTGTGCCAATTTTCATTGCCTTCCCAACACATCCCAGCTGTTTCTCTTCCACCTGAGAAGATCTTGCACGAGTCATACGGTGTACCCACAAATCTGGAACGACACAAATTTTTGAAGTCAGGATTTCTCTTTCTCTGAAACACAGTGTGAGTGAAGTACCCTGTACTTTGAGAAGAGAACCTCTCCACAACAACAGAGACAACTGTTACCCTTTTTCACTGATAAACGCTCGACACTTTTACCTCCTTTTTGGCAAAAATCTCTGCTCCATGAAAACTAGAGACTTGAACACAAAAAAAAACCCCAACACTAGACAAAAAGGCAGGGGAAAACCAGAGGAAAAAAATACTGTTGCCATTACAGTACTGCGCTGTAAAACTCCAAAGTTAGGTTAGAAAACACATCTTACACTAGGACATAACTCTGCTATTCCACACATGACCCTGGGTGCACACTGTTTGAAGTATAGCTTTTTAACTTATGCTTCTTATTGCTGGCAAGATCCACATGCAATAAAAGAAAGCCAATGTTTGTTTTTCAGTTAGGCACCATTTGAAAAATAAACTGCAGAATCAGAAACTCAGCAGCTGCAGAAATACACAACTTTGGCTGGCACAACTTGAGGGGCAGCACCATTACCCAAGAAACTGCACCAATGTGAGAGACAAATGAGAACAGAAATCAGGAAGGCTAAAACCTGGTAGGTAGTGTAACCCTCCTCAGGAAGAATAAGGGGGTGAATGACCTGTTTGATCTCTCACTTACCATCTGAACGTCCATCTTCAGAAGTTCCAGCTTTCTGACAGTCTGGCATCTCACTCTGCTCTCTAAGGTCTGAATGTTCTCTCCTTTTTCCAGGAGGAGATTTACCCACATGGAGAACTCTCTCTCTTTCATTTTCTGTCCCATTTTTCTGTCGTTCTTGAAGTACATTTTCATGTTCCTCGACAGGAGTATCCTGAGAGGATGCAAATTCAGTGCAATCTGTGTTAGACTCTTCATTGCTCTCCACTTCATTTTGGTCTTCGGGAATTTTATTCTCTTTATTGAACTGAACATTCCTCTTCTTTGCTGCAATACTTGAAGACTCTCTATTCCTTCTGCGTTTTCTTTTTGACTTCTCTACGAAGAAATACAAGCAAAAGTAATCCAAAACATTACCAAAACAAGAAGCATGCTCATCTTACTTGTCTGACAAGGAAAATGACCAAATGAGCTTAAATACCACTGCCCATCTCCCCAGACATGTCTAGAGAAAAAGGTGGAATTTATTGGGGTCAGTTAGCTACTAGATTTTAAAAGATCCAGCTACAGAATTTAATTCACAAAACCAACAGCTTCAAGAGGTTATGAAAACAGAAGTCTTACTTTAGACAGGAAGTCTTACTGCAAAGCAAGATTAAGTGACTTAGTCATCTAATACATGTGAACAGAAACATATTTGGAGATGAACCCTCAGAATCTGTAAACTTCAAAAAAGTTAGACACACACTGGAAGAACAGAAGGGGCACTTTTAAGGGAGTATTTGCTGGAGAAAAAAATCCTCCATAGAGATTTATACCTCAAGCTTTCTGATTCAATACAAACTTGTAATTTTCCCTTTCAGAGAATCCCACCATCCTTTGTACTCACTGAGTACCACACAAGGCCTATGGGTCAAGTCAGTGGCAAAATTCCCAGACATGCCAGCAAGACCAGGAAATGTCACATCATGTCATGTGTTTTAAGCCCTTTTTTCCCCACCAGGTCCTATTCATGGTAAAACTGAATAATGATCTTTCCTTTACATGTCTATGATTATTGCTCCCTTTTTTTTTAACCCTTTCCCCTTCAATTGGAAATCACAGGGATAGAGTTTAATGTTTGAGGGCAGGGAAGGGGAAAACACTGTTGCATATAACTAAAAACTAGGTAAGCATTCAGAAACTGCCTTGTACAACTTTTTTGACTTTAGGTAGCAATGTAGGAGCCATTAAATAGCAGTTGGGCCACCAAGGGCAGTCTTACAATGTCAACCAGCCACTGTACTTAGACTTTACAACCATACTGAATGAATGACCTCTGGATTTATCCCATGTTTTGTAGCATATTAAAAAATGTAATGCCTCTGGCATGAAGGACCAGGGATCACAGGAACCTGTTAAGTCACAAGAACAGAGGCTTCAGCACCTTCTCCAGGAAAGCCTGAGTAAAACACAACTTGCCTTTAGAGCAGGGGGTACTGACATCCACAGGCGCTCCTAGGATCTTCAGTTTTTCATTACACTTTGGATCAGTTTTCTTACACCCAGGAACAAAGTCCTCCTTTGGCATTACACAGAAGTAAGAGGAAGCACAGTCTGAACCTTACAAGAAAGAAGAGAGCAAAAGAAGGGTGTCTTGCATGGCTGGTTACAAATACTAAGATAAGTCTTTAATTTCTCAGTGCTAAAAAACATACCTCTCTGCTTACGAGATTCTTTGATTTCTTGGCAGCGGCGTTCGAAATCTTCATCCATTTCCTCCCTCACTATGGAATAGGCAGTGTCTCTCAAAGCACAGGCTCTGTGCCTGAGGAGACGATCTGAAATTTTACAGTCAGAATTGAGTACTTGCTACCAGCCAATGAATCCCTTTATTTTGTTTACTTAAAGTTTTTTCTTTTGTCATAGGCAGGTTCTGAAAGGTTCTCAGTCAATCTTTTCAGCATGCCAACTGATAAGTTAATTCTTAAAGCAAAAGCAGTAGCTTCCAATCAACATATCTATCACAACTTCATGCCAAAATAAGTTTATTTGATACTGCAACATTCACAACCTGGCCAGAAATGCTCTCTGGGGATCTTCTAAATGATCTAATCCCACATCTACTGTACACAAATGACATTTATCAACTTGTACATTTAAAATTTTTACAAATTAGTAAATTAAAACCACTTCCTCACCTCCAGGATCTTTAGCTGGGTTGTACTCTAAAGCATTGCTACAGATTAGATCAATATCTTTTAGAAAGTCTCTTGCAGTTGGGTACTGGTGCATGTCAATCTTGGACAAAACTGTGGAGAGGTCCATGGGTTGTTTAATAACAGCACTGTAATCAGGTACCTACAAAGGAAATATACATGCTCAGAGATTTAACATAGCAGCCACCAAAAATAATTACTTTCATAAAGTCAAATAGAGGACTTGTTAAAAATCCAGTATGACAGATTCAAAGATGCAGAAATTACTCAGTTAGCTTCTTGAAAACAGAAAGGCTATTTCAGCTGGCTTTGAAGAGACAGGCTAGCAGAGGGGAAAACAAAGAAGCAGGGAGGTGAGAAGAATGTGTGGGGCAGAGAAGGGAACCAGCATCCAGAGTGGAACTTGTTTCACTTCCTTTCAGAAAATAACTGCAAAAAACCATTTCTCAGTAAAGTCACTTGAAATTCTCTTTGGTTTTGGCAGCAAGAAAAAGGATGCAGGAATTGCACCTTTGAAGTACCTGTCCTGGGCACCTAGAATGAGATAGCTGGACCCAGAGGTGACAATTTGTTTATTCTGACAATAGAAGGAGCCTAATGACTAATTTCAGATGAGGACATCTATGTTTGTTTAGATTATTCAGATCTAGAAATTACAAGTAAAGGAAAGAAGTCAGTGGACATGTGGGGAAACAGGACCTTGTGGAAATGCAAAACTATCTCAAATTTCCAGCTGACTTGGAAGTATGTGCCCCAGCCTACACTTATTTAATGAATTAAATGAGAAGCATATGGGAGGAAGAAAAAAAAAATCACACATCCTTTATGGTTGATCTTATAGCAGGGAAAGCCCTCTGAGAACAGAATCTGAAAATCTGACAAACTGCTGCTTCTACTCCTGTTCTTGCAGAAACTATGGACAGACAATTAAAGTGCTTCATGCTTTATTAAAACAGCCCTGGAAGTACCGTTTATAATTACAGAGAAACAGAGAGATCTCCCTTTTAGTGCTGTAATACACCTATATATCAAAGCCTTTTCACAAGCAAACTGTGTTGGCATTTGATATGACTGGCACTTGGACTAATGATCCCTGTTGGATGACCCTTCTAATGGAAATAATCTCAAGTTTTAAAGAGGTTTTATAAGAAACACAGGGACTTCAGCAAACAAATAACAGACATTTAAGTGACCCAGAGTCAAAAAAAGTAAAAGCAAAACTTCACTTCCCATATCCTCGAGATTCATTACACTATGATCCTAAAGACAAAGATAAACCTTCCTAGAAGGAACACACAAACACAGAGAAATTGTAAATACACACAGGTATAATGATATTGCAGATCAACACTAAATTTACCTCCTGTGGGTCAACAGGCTTTGTGAATGCCCTGAAACGTCTGTCAATGACAAGTCTGTGAGTCACGTCCCGTAAGTAAATCCTCAGTTCCCGCAGCGTGTCCTCCTCCTGCTCCTCCAGCTGTTTGATTTCTTCCTCTGACAGCTGTCGAGGCTTTGGGGGTGGTGCTACAGGCAGAACTTCCAGTGGTTGCCGAGCTTAAATTATTTGGAACATTTTAGTCAATTAATGGTACTCAAATACAAACACATGAAAAATAATTGATAGAAAACGACCCCAAAGGAAACACTGTATTGTATTAGCTGTTAACTTACTGCTAGCAAAGTTTTATGTTTTGAATATCCTCACCTGAGTTGTTTTTTGATGCAGGAGGTTCGGCAGCTTGCTTCATAACTAAGTCCTCAAAAAAACTTCTTCTTTCAGCAGAGGTAGGCCACTGGATTTTGAAAACTTCTTCACAATCATTATTAAATAAAGCTTTTATCTAAAGCATGAGGAGAAAAGATATTTCAGATATAAGGCCACACATATTTTTTTAAATTTTATTATATTCTATTCCAAAAAGCTGAGTACCTTTCTAAACTAAACTAAATACTCATCTGAGTAAGATAAGCTACGTAAAGTCATCTTCTTGGCTTTGAAAGGCTAAATTTTCATAGCATGGCAAATTATAGCACATGCTCTGAGGAATAATACCCTCTAAAGTTTAGGCTCCATGAAAAAAAGATGAGATAAACCACCGAGTTGACAGTCACCACTTCCAAGGTTGGTTATTTTGTATTTACTTGCCTTTCTGTTCTTCAGCTCAAATCTTTATGGCTATGGAGGGAATGGGCAAGGTTCAACATACAAGTGCCAGCTTTTTGTTAAGGTGACTTTTAAATTAATTTAAATGAAGTGTCTAAAGATGCATATTTCCAGGTTGTACTCAGTTTTTCCATCTCTATTACCAAAGGGTATGGAAGTAATTTCATTCCTTATTTTAGAAAGCATTTAACAACATCACAATAAGTTTTGCTACCAAGACAAAATAATTAGAGCATCATATTCACATTTTGAACACCTTCCTTTAACACTCTCTGACGTTGTTTCTGAAATCCCAGTGCAGCTTGAGAGGACTGGGGAGGTAATTTTACCACCACAAATGTCTAGAAAGCTCAGCAGGTAGTCTTACTGAATTTTGTGAAGGAATACAACTAAAATTTGATTTCCAAGTTACTTAAATGGAAGTTGGACTTTATTTTTCTAGTATGTCAAGTTTTCACCTACCAGATGTAAAAAGAAATTGAACTAATAATGAAATTATTTAAATTTAAAATTACATTCCATCAATAACAGTGTGACCACTGTACTTTTTCAGTAAAAAAACTTTCACTTTTCAGTAAAACAATCTTTTTCCTATCTCAAGCACTGTATATTCTTCACTAAGCACACACCTCACCATCTTGCAGTCACCAAAATGATTGCCTGAAGCAAATTTGTACATCTGTCTAATAAGCATCAGTGTGTGAGAAGGGTGAGAGAGTTGGGTTAAAGTCAATCTTTCTACTCAAAAAACACTTTAGACAAATGTTTTCACACCATTGTTTTGTCTAAGCAAATTTTAGGAGACTTTTAAGAGTGTTTGGGTGCCTAAATAGTAACAGCATGAATTTGCTTTAGTGTGGTGTAGCATTCCCATGCTTAAAGGAGTTATAAACTAACAAACAAAAAAGGAAGAGTAAAAACACTATTGATAAATACCTCTTCTGGGAGATCTCCATGTTTTACATCAGTTGTTGCAAGGAGCAGGACTGGAGCAAACGTTGGAATGTTCTGCAGTAGTGTTGTAAAAACAGCTTTCACTGTAGGTCCAACAGTGTCCCACCACAAGGGGATTTGTGGGACATATATGATACTTGGTGCTGTTCTTTGAGCTTCTCGCATCAACTGGCAAAATGAAAGCTCAGATAAGAAAACTACATCGTGTATAACAGGATACTAAATAACTACACATCAAACTGTCTTATGAAATGGGAGTACCTGAAGCTAAAACATCAAGACAAACCAACAAATTTACTACTCCTTAACAATAAGGTAAAATTTTCACTTTGATTCAAACACAGACCGAAACAGACTTGAATCTCTGCCCAATTTCAAAACTTCTTATGTGTAATAGAACTCCTAAAGAGCCTCAGCCCTCAACCAATCTGGTGGTGCACCCAAAAAAACACAACCAGTCCTTCAGCAAGATGTATTAGCCTGAAGAAATTGCCACACAAGTGCAACTACACCCGTTTCAGTTCAGAGCACACACAGACTCAAAGACCTATGTGAGAAGCCTGCTTACAATGCATAATTTCAAGCACATTTTATAAGAGGTGACCATTCTTTTGTCTGCCTGAAGAGCTAATTCACAACATCTTACTACCAAAGGACACATCAGAGTAGATGATATGCTTTGGAAGAGCACAAGCCACTGCTTACAGATGGCACCTCAATGACAGGAGACAAAATGCATCTACTGCCAGAGGGAAGTGACAAATTTCTCTATGTGCCTTCTCAGATTAACAATATTCAGAGAGTTCCTGTCAAAAGGTGGGGAAGCACACATGGTATATCCAGGCAGTCACTCATCCACAGATGTAGCCATCACATAACAAAAAGAAAATTGCTCCTCCTATGTGACAAATGAGCCATGGAATGTGTCTGTCCTGACTCCTACAGTTCTCCAATGTTGCTACTAAATTCTGTGAAGGTAAAAATATTTTAATACAGAAATGCCAACAACATGTATTCCCTGCCTAAAACTAAAAAAGAAGGAAACCAGCACTAATGTGGTTACATTTAATTTTCCTAGTGAAGGAAAGCACACCAGTGTAACCATCTTAGTGTTATATGAATTTTAATTCCTTTACTGCATGTACTGCAGTGCTGCAAGCTGTCTATGTAAAAGAAGAAACCCTTTTCCCCCAAACCTTGACTGTCCTATGACTATAATAATAAACAGGGCTTCAGAAAGTGCATGATGCCATCAGGCTGATGCAGAGCCATCTACTGAGAGCACAGGGCCTTAAGAAGCAATGAAAATTTCCTGGATCCAACACAGACCAGCAAGATTTTTTGCCACAGAGAATGCTTTATTAGCAGCACCTCCCATCTTCCAGAGCTGCTAGCAACACTCTCACTGCTTCCTTTCAAAAGGAAAACATGACTATGTATACCATCCTTATACAGTATCATTCCATCTAGAAAAAACGTGGATTTCCAGACAGAAGTAAACATAAAAGCCTATTCCAGCCAGGCATCCTCCATTAACAATGAATTTTGCTTACTTCACAAATTTACATACAGTTTCTATTCAGTTTATGAGTCATACCAGATTAATGAGAAAAAAGATACCTGTGCACACGTTTCTTCTGGGGATGTGATGCTAACAAACAAAGCAGGCAGGTCTAGTGTATAAACAGGAAACTTCTCCAGGGCATGGATTACTGCAGGTGCCAGATGAAAAGCCTGCCCACACCCTGGATCTTCAACTAATAAGAACCGTGGCCTGAAAGATGTTGGCTGGCAACGAGGATTTCTACAACAGTAAGAAGAAAACAAGTTTAAAAACAAGTGATTAATAGGCCCGCAGATGTTGAAGTTTTTTCCTATATCCTTTTTCTTTTTTTTTTTGTAAATATACCCCATGTTCCATGAAATAATAAGCTAGACTGATCAGGAAGACTATCAAAGCCTATTTTCTTAAGAACTGGTACCATGCCTCCACTAAGAAATCCTGCCAGGCCCCAGCATGTCTGCCATTCCTTTAGCTGGGTTAAGTAAGAGCTCTTAAATCCTTCAGGGAAGCTGTCCAGCCAAATACACACACAAAACTGGTCAGTGACCTGATATGGTGCAGAACAGCAACTCTTTATTTTCTAAGCACAAACCAATCTGTGTCTTTTCACCCCATGTTCACTATTTTCAATGGGTCTTAAGGTAACTGAGATCTCTACACCTTCCAAGTTTAGCTAAAATTTGCATGCAGTGCCTGGAGATGGTGGTAAGGAAGAAGCATACCAACATTTCTAGGAAAAAAATTAATGTGGGCACTGAAACACATTAACTGTATCTGAAGAAGCACACAATTGGATTGGCTAAATTACTTCTATGGTTTCCTCTCTGAATTGTCTATTAATTTCCTAATCATCTTGTTTTATGAGCTTGAAACATTTGTGAAGAGGTTTGTGAGTTTTTCTACCTCAAGACTGTTGTACCTTCACTTGCTGAAGTCAAAGATCTTAGAAGAATAACTGACCCAACAGTGACAACAATAATCTACTGCTTCAGCTGTTGATTTCTAAAACTTCCGCAATAAAACATCAGAAGCTTAACAAACTCTGTGGGCTAAGGTACAAAATGCAGACATTATTTTTCTCACAGTTTTAACAAGTTATTTCTCAATTTATTTCTGATTTAACAATCAGAAGGCAGAAGGGAAGAAGAAGGCTACACAAATCCTTAGGGTTCTTTTAAGCTAAAAGGGCAGACAGCACATCTTTTGGGTCTTAAACCTTTGGATTAAATCAACATGTTCTGATAATCTGTGGACCACTGACTCAGGCAAATAGGGCAGGGCCAGTCCGTTTGATGGGCCAGGGCAGTTTATTTGGTTAGAACATTAGTACCCAGGTGGATCTTCACACTTACTTCTTGCAAATATTGATCAACCCCCACACACCCATCACTCCTTCATCCAGCACCCCTCACAACAGAACAGTTTACAGACCAAACCATCTTAAAAATGTAAACATAAAAGGGACAAATGAAACCTGTTTAAAGTGAGGAATTCTGACTTTTCACGATCAGGTACTTTGTGAGTTGGATTCTCTTCAAAGATTGATGGCGATTCCTCTTCACTGTCAATCACATAATTTCCTAAAATAGGATTCAAAGATGAGAGCTTTGACTTTCCTTAATAGTTCAAATCTTCAAATCTCTCTCTTGCATTAATACACCTTTGAAATCAGTGCAGGAAACCATTCTCTTGTATTTTTTTTGAAGGCATAAACTGAATGCTATTTTCTGAAGGGTTCATTCTACCACAGATGTAAGGAGATAGGACAGCTTTGTATAAACTGTGCAATGTCCCACAATTTCCATCAGGTTTCTCCATTGACAAAAACTTGGGAGTTTTTTTTCCCTTGAATAAATTTCATTAGGAACCACTTCTGTACTTCCTAGACACCTGAAAAATCTAATGAGGCCACTGCTTTTTGAAACAGTTCTCCCACCAGATGTGAGGAAATTAAGTGCATGTAATGACCACAGATTTCCATTTGTCGAGAACTAGTCAGAGTATGAAGACCCACACAACTTCTAAGCGAGGCTTCTTGAAGCTCACAAAAGGGGGGATAATGGGAGGTGGACAACAGAGAGGGGGTGCAATTATCCATCTCCCAGCCCCAGTGCTTTCACTGTGTAAGTGGGTCTCTGCCTCTGTTTCATCAGTGCAAACAATCCCAACTCTACCAGGAGTGATACTGGGAGAACACTCTCCAGAGATTAGCACAGTAACTATTCAGACCTCCATTAATCAAGAGAGAGTATCAATATTGATTTGTTCTCACCAACTGTCAAACTAAACCTGATCAAGGCCAATGCAGTGAGGAGCATGAGCTCACCCATGCTATGGAAGCCAAGCCCTAAAGTACAACAACTAACACTGGGTATTGCAAGTCACTCACAGCACTCTGCACATCCAGGTTATAAAACTCAACTGTCATTATGGCTGAGGGGTTTATGTGTGTTATTGTGTATCAGAAGCTTTTGCTCTGGCAGAATTTTAAACACGTGGATGTTTGTTATACCTTGCTGTTGGTCCTTCTTCAGTGCAAGCTCTGCGTGAGGAAATACTCTCTGTAAGGCACGTAAAATTCTTTCCAACGTGTTTTCTAACAGTGGTTTTAAAATGGGTGATAGTGCTCGCCCAGGTGAAGCCACAGCCCTCTGCGAAGCTGGAACAGTCTTCTGCATGGCCATGACAAAATCCTTTGCTGTTATTTTAATTGAAGAGATGTCTAACTGCAGCTTCTCACTCCTTTCATATATCTGAGGATAGCGGCGGCGCAAAGCACAGAGAGCAGCTTCAGCACATAAGGCTTTAATATCAGCACCACAGTACCCTAATGAACAAAACAAGAATCAAATGTTATGTCTGATCAGGCAACACCAAAGTTAAGGCCAAGAATTCTAAAGTGCAACAATGAAAGACTTTGCATGCAGCCAAAAATTAACAGAGTAAGAGGTAATTTAAAGAATTACTGCACGGCAGAGAAGTTTTGACATGTGCCTCACAGCCTGATAGCTTGCACTAAGGAAGCAGCCCCCTAGTCAAAACTTTACTCCTGGGAAAGAGGGCCTAAACCCCTTCAGTGTTCTGAGAAAAAAGAAAACTGAAAGCAGCATCTGTGTTGGTTTGCTCCCAAGACATGCCAGAAGCATCACTGCCTTGCTCTACATCAAGGCACAAGAGTCAAGTACTGCCTGGAACAAGCTCCAGGTCCCCATGACTCAGCCATGCAGCAATGTACAGTGTTTTCAAACTCACCAACACATTTCTCAGCCAGCTCTTCCAGAAATTTGTCCAATGGCTTCAGGGTCCAGTCTCGTGTATGAATTTTGAAAATCTCTTTTCTTGCCTGAAAACAAAACACTTGCATTTAATTTGCCCTAAATTTTCTCTTAAAACAACCACAACACAAAACCCCCAAAACCTCACACTAATACAAATACTTTTCTTATCTGCTAAACTCTGAAGTATTTTAAGGGTCAGTTGAAATGCCGTTTTTTTAAGCAGGAAATTTCCTAGTTCTAAATTTGTTACATTAAAATCTTGCTGGGTGCTGCAATGAAGTACAAGGCATTTACATCTTCTATTAAAAAGTGAGTCTTCACAAGTGTGAGATCCAGAAGAAAACACTGTAGTAAAAAACCCTAAACTTAACTCCAAACAGATTTTTACAGAAAATTCTCTCAAATTCAGCAAGATTTCATGGTTGCAGTCTCATTAGTCCACCAAATTTGCTCTTCTGACAGCTCATGCAAGGAAAACAGTCCTAGCACTCCATTCCCAGTTGCTGCTGTTACTATCAAGTAGAAAAATAATTATGACTCAAATTACTGTCACTCATCCAGAAAATGTAAAATGTTGCCTATCCCCATCTCTGATCTTAGCGGGACTTTCATGGCATTATTTTGTGGCACACAAGACTAACTATGGCAGATTTCTAAAATTCTTCCACAGTGAGAAGTGTGTATTAGATCTGTTTTTCATGGCACCTCCTCTCCTGTTCCTGACAGCAGATAAAAACTGGAGAAAAAGGTTTGTGTTAAATGCACTGTTCAGCGCACTTTTACCAGCATTCAATTCAGCACTCTCCAGAAAGTGCTAAGAAAAAAAACAGCAACAGCCAGAAAGAAAACACAAAACCTGCATTCCAGTTTTGCTTGCTACCCCCACCTACAATATTTTTTTCATTGCCTATTGTCATTAAACTAGAAGCTTCCCTAGCCCTGCACCTGTGCAGTGACTTCACATTTTTATCCAATTCCCTGTTACTGAGTACCAGTAAGAACACTAGTTCCTAACATACTTAATTGGTTCCAGCACCAGCCTGGATCAAAGCTTTTGTTACTAAAAAAGAATTCTTGTCTGCACACCATTTCTTTCAATTTCACAATGCTACAGCAGTTCTTCTTAACTAATTCATAAAGTAATTTTTAAACATTTTGGTGAGTAGCAGCACCCCATTTTCTTCACTGGTTGCAGAGAAACCAAAACTAACACTTAGAGGACTATTACAATCACCTTAATGATATATATTCATTGCTAGGTCTGCCCTCCACAGTACAGCACAGTCTCTCCAATGAGCCCTCTTTTGTCCAAGCAGTACAATACTGAGGAGACTTTCACTGCTCCACAATCCTGCTGTGTTGCAGGGATTTGTTACAAAGATGGACTCTGCCACATTAAGCACTGAGGTTGAGTTGAAGTTCTGACCTCTTTGTTTGGCAAGCTGAAAAGAAACTCTCGATCAAAGCGTCCCGGTCTTCGTAAAGCAGGATCTATAGAATCCAGCCTGTTGGTGGCTCCAATTACCACAACCTCACCTCTGCTGTCTAAGCCATCCATAAGTGCCAGAAGTGTTGATACAACAGAGCTAAGAGAAGAATACAGTTTTTACTCAGCAGTTAATTTTCTTCAGTTCTACATCATCACCAATGCTCAATCAAAGGACAAGCTCTTATTGATAAAATGCTGACTAGAAAAAGACAAATAATTTTAAGATATAACAAAATAGATAAGGTAACACAGACCTTGTGCTGGTATCAAGTTTAGTGAATTGTTTTTAATTACTATTTAAAGATTATCTGAAATTAAGCAGTACTGAATTACTAGTTTTCAGGATAAATGAATGTGTCACATTAAGTCAAATAGGTTGTGGTCTTCACAAAGATCAAGCAGCTTCCATGTTGATAGAAAACATGCCCTACCTATGAACTTGGTCTTGTTTACTCGACCGTACAGGAGCAAGACCATCAATCTCATCAAAGAAAATAATTGAAGGTCGCATCTGGTAGGCCTACAGTGAAAACACAGGAATATTGATATCAGGAAAACAGCAGTGTTTGGAGGAGAAATGCACAAACAACACTGTGGTTGCAAAGTCACTGGAAGTAGATTTTTCAGACCATCATCAGGGATTTCTACTTATCGATCTCAAGTAGTGAAATGTTGTGAGTAACAGAAGGCAGGAACATAGGTCAACCCACTGAGATGGGTGACAGGAAACAAATCACATCACTGGTTTTAACAGCTGTTTGGCAACCACCAAGAACTGAGCCTGGACTTAACCGTATTACAGGCTCTGCAAGCAACCTTTGTTACCAATTTTAAAATAACCATGCTTTCAGCCCGCATTTGTTTCCCTCTGATCAGAAGTCACCACCTCTTGAAACCTTTTTTGCAGCTGTTTGGATTTTTCTTTCCTGAGGCAAGGAGTTAGTGGTGTGTGTTGCTTTGCAAGGTTCTCTTGACTGCTTTACTAATTTTTCCTAATTGCTCTCAAGACTTCCAGCCTCTAAAAATGTTACTGAAAAATGAAACACTGACAATCCCACTTCAATGGAAGGAGTTGAGAAAAAACAAAAATACCCCTTGACCACAGAAAGTTAATTACTACTCAGACAGAACATAATGCATGTTTCAACTGTACCTGATCAAATAACAAACGAAGCTGTCGTTCCGATTCCCCAACCCATTTACTCAGGCAGTCAGCACCTTTTCTCATAAAAAAGGCTACTCTCCTGTCACCTTGGCTACATTCATTAGCAAGTGCACGAGCAACCAATGTCTTTCCAGTCCCTGGTGGGCCATAGAATAGACAGCCTCTGCAATTAAAAAAAAATTCACATAAGAAAAATATCATAGAAAAGTACCTGTGACCACCCTCATCCCTGAAGCACAAAACTATTCTCTCAAACAAAGCTTTCTTCATTGTTTGTTATATTTTAAAAGTTACTGAAAACAAAGAATCTGAAGTCCTATTTCAATATTACTGAGTGTTGATGGCCTAGAATATATAAATCTAACAATTAAATCTCTAATAATTTCATTTTATAACACAGAACCCATTCAGCTGTGTAAGAAGTGGACAGGTGCATTTTTAGCCCAAGCACAGCCAGTACTGCAAGGTTTTAGTTACAAGTCCACAGTCTACACAACTGTAAAGGTGATACTGGAACTCTTGAAAAAAAGAGTTGGTGGGACAGACAATTGGATTTCCCCAAAACAAAACTGCAGTTGACTACCACTTACAGGCTGATCAAGTCCACTTGCATGTAGAACTCAAAACCTCCCCACCATCCCCTTTTTGAAGGCAAGACACTTTTAAGACATGGTCTCACATACCGTAAATCTTTGAACCTACGTGTATGCTGGATTCTGTCCTTTTTAAAAAAGTTACTTTTTTCTACGCTAAAAGAACCCCAAAGCATCAACACTTAAAATTCTGAAGCACGGAAACATAATACATCAGAGTTGAATATTTTCCTGAAAATAGGTGAATTACAATTTACAGTTTTAAATGGCAACCATTACCTTGGAGGTTGAATTTTGAACCTCTCAAAGACTTCTGGATAAAGCAATGGAAAAACAACCATCTCTTTTAAAGCAGAAATGTGGTCAGCAAGACCACCAATGCCATCAAAACGTACCTAAAGATGGAGACAACAGAACACATTTTAGATGTTAAAGCTGCAACCTTGATAAAGTTCCATCAGAAATTAGATGTCAGCACAAAGGAAACATTCATGCCAATTTTCAAACTGCTTGAAACAAAACTGTAAGCCAAGGAAGTTACAGGCAGTACATTACTGTGCTGTCTATAAGGTTTCATAATTACTGAAGATGTTTCAGTGACACAATGAAGTAAAAATACTTACTGAACAATCTATTTGCACTGGATCAACATCAGCCAGACTCGCTCCGATTTTCATGCGATCTTTGTGAACTCCCTTTAAGTCACTTTTCCGAAAGTTGACGGGAAGAGACCTGATTTGAATTAAGGAGAAAAAGAAAGGTGCTTTCTAACTTACAATGTGGATTTTTCATTTTCTAATAATAGAAAGTGAATGCAGAAGACCTTAAAAATGAGTGTAAACTTCCTGAATTGTTAAATATTCGTTCCAGCTGTTTTATGTTTAATGTCCATGAGTAAAGAAAGGAAAATGGTCACTCCAGATATTAAACTGAGTTAATTATTTTAACAGCTCTTAGCACTTATACATGCCAGTCAACAGATCATACGTAGGAACAGAAGCTTAAAAGATATTCCTTATTTGCAGACCTTGGCAATGATTCATGTGAGGAAGAAAACTGCCCCTCCTGAACCCCAAACAAACTGATACTTTTCAAATACTTTTAACTCCTATATTCAAAAAGTCACAGCCCAAGCCAGTACTTATTTCAGTTGGTTTTAACATTTTAAAGGCTGCCTATTACTGCCAATCCTTCCCAAGGCCCTGGAACCTGTGTGCCAATAGACTACTCTGAAAGACATCTGAGACATCAGGCTGTTAAACTGTTACTAAAATAGTTTTTCTAAAGCATTTGTTAATAAACCAAATCCCTGTCATTTCCTCTATTTATAACATCCCCTGTTATAGTGGCTTTCTGTCTGAATCAGCTACTGTAAAGCACAGGAGCAGCAGAATTTTACATTACGAAATTTCATCAGTGTTGTTATCACCTCTTCCCACCTAGAAATCAAACTGCTTATTAAAATTCATTCTAAAAATCCAATTGTAGAGAGTCCAGTTACAGTTGTATCAACAGATAGGATTGCCAGAATTTAGAAACTGAACAAGATGAAGATGGTAGCACTGCACAGTTGGGAAGATGTAAAGTCCTCCCAAGTAGTCTCCTCCTTCCCCTGTTCTCCAACTGCATTAACCTTCTTAAATTTCTGTTCTTCCTCTGCCTCTCAAAATCCTCTTCATCATCAGATGAGGAAGAGGAATCACTGCTGGGGACTGTGTGTCTCCGTCTGCAAACATTCAAACAAACAATTTTAAAAATTAAAATAAACAGTAAGTAATATCAGAATTGAAGTGAACAGTGTCTCAGTTGACTTTGAGATCTAGTAAATTTCCAATTATTGTAATCCTTATGAATCTGATTTCAAACTACATTATGTGATTTTCCCAGTGACAGCAAAATTTCATTTCTATTAGGAAGGTAAAATGTTCAACCAGTGTGCAAAGAAATTTCTTAACCAAGTTAAGTTAACTTTTTGTCCACGTGCTCTCACCCACAAATCAAGTTTCACTTAGCATTATGTATCCACTCTGTGAAACACCAGCCTCTTAATTTCAGAATTTGGTTTCATAACTCCCTCCTTCCATAACTGCCTAATTTCAAGGATGCTAAATAAAGCACTCCTATCAAGCAAGGAATGGCATTCAACACTTGCAGGATGCTAAACCTATTTGGCATTACTATTGAAATTTGTAATTTAGAATTTCACTTATCATTTTTCTTGCTGTAAGTGTAGTTTCATACAGAAACTGGAACTGAAACCAGAATCAGTACCTGAGTGACTAAAAAAAAATTCATTAAAATTTCCATACTCTCTAATTAAACTGGTTTTAGTTTTAAGAAAATTATTTGCATCCTTCAAGATAAAACAGTCTGAGATTTTCAGAGGGAGATTTTGGCTTCAATTCCAGAACAAATTAATTCAGTTATACAATCTCAGCCGTAACTCTCACCACCACAAAAAACTGCATTTTCTAATAAAATCTAATGGCCAACGAAACAGATGGGCTTTCCTCCAATATTTGCTTTCTTTATTTCCTCAGACTATCACAGCAATAACCATACTGTTAATATCTAATTACCGAGAGTTCAAAAACCCTTGAAAGCAGTATTCAGTCATGTGACTGACAGCACTACTGAGAAAGAATTATCACTAACCAAATTCATACCTGTTAGTTCCCTTGCATGAATCTCTCTGTCTGACAGGTGAAGACCGGTCTGAAAAATACATCTTACGTTGTCTTGGTTCTGTTCAAAGTAAAAAAATTGGAACAATGTTACAAACAAGTTTAAGAGAAAGCAGGATACTAAAAGAGGCAGAGAATGGGACGTGTATCATCCATCTTGAAATTCTAGGGAAGTTTCAAGGGTGGGGAGGAAGAGGTTGTTTTTTAAAATCAGTGCACAATAAAAGCAAAAACATACACACCAGAGTTTTAAGAACTGATAACCACAAGAGTAAGGTCATCAAGTCTGTTTACTTACTATTATTTCAAGGACAGTATTTCAATACTACATAGGTTGTATTTTTATTGAAAAATAACAGTAAAGATGCTAGAAAGCAAAGAAATAGAGTGTGCAGAGGATATATGAATTCAACAAAACTGCAGGTAAGATATTTGAATAGAAGTTGAGCGTGTACGTATTTTCATTCTTAAAAAAGCCCATAACACACTAACTTCCATGCAAGAAATTAGTTCTTCAGAGAAGTTGTGCCTATAACCTACTTTGCAATGGAGCTTGATAGCGCTCAACAGTTTTCCTCTGACGAAAGGAGTAACGCTTTCGATTGTCTTCACCATCGTCTTCTTTGGCTTCACTTTCTTCTGAGGAACCCCCTGTATATCAACATTACATTGCACTGCTTAAGTACTGTTGCAAATTATATTAAATTCAAAATGCACTATGTGACATGTATTTCCACCAGTCCACAACCTTTCCTTCTGTAAGAGCTCCTCTTTGCCTCGGAAAACCTGTTTTGAGCTCACCATAGTACAGCCCTAGAGTCTGTGACTGCGGCTTGTAATGTCAGTAGCATCGCAAATTCTTTTCAATAGATGAAAAATACCCAGTAGTTCATCCCATCTCAATTATTTAAGACAAAGCTTTTGGCTAGAACATAGTCATGAAAACGTAAAACAGACTTATTGAACAATGCTACCTTGATTATCAGCTATTTCTTCATCAGTTCTTTCCATATCGAGGCTTTCCTTAAAAAAAAAAAGAAAAAAAAAAAAAAAGACCAATCACAAATAAGCAGAAAACCTGTGGGCATATTTGGTGCCTATACAGTATCATTATCAAGGCACTCCATATACACAGAAGATTTAATTATTGTACAGCAAGAGAGAACAGGAACATCATTCTGGAACCCAGGATTAATAAGATCAATAAGGGTTTCCACTCTAAAATAGGAATGCAGATCCAAACAAAAAAAACCTATGAAAGCAGGCTATGACAATGTTTAGGAAACAAAGTGACAGTGGACTAACTTCATTTAATAAAACAAAACTAAAAGAGAAGAAAAATGATTGTTGTCTATTATTTAACCACAAGCTCCTCTTGGGGAAGGGAAATCATCTCCCTATGTTAAATACCCTACTTATACAAAACCAGCAAAATAAATTAGTATCTACTTCTTCTGTGTCATGGAACTCCTCCAGGTCTCCCATCCTTCGCCGTCTACGCATCTTCTCCATGTCATCCATTTTTTGCAAGACTGCTTCTGCAGTACTAAAATACAAAGTTGACATATGAAAGCAAAAATAGGCAAGTACAGAAAAAGCCCATTTAGGAGAGCACACATAATCATCATATTTTAATAAAGTGTGCACAATGCAAAGCATTGACACTTAGCCAAATTTTCAATGCTACTTAAAAATTAGGTCATATGTTTACCTTTTTATAGAGAGAATTAAGAACAAATGTATAAGCAAACATAAACTGTTTTTAGGTTTATTTTCCCCATCTTGATGAACACAGTACAAAACCCCAATTATTTTAGTAGGAAAAAAGAATTCTGAAGATTACAATAAAGTAACAAAGAAATTATGGCAGTTTTTCATAGCACTTAGGTTGCTCTGCATAATAGCATTGAGTCACTTGGTTCACAGCCTTCTTCAGACAACAGATTGCTTCTCTACACTGCTATTTAAATTTCACATTGATTTTCAATGACTACGTATGCTAGACACAACATCTTACTGCTGTTACACTTTGCAAATCTTTCAGAAAACAAATTTGAGCTTGGGCTTCACAAAGGGAATTAAGCCACAGACAAGCAGAAACACTTGGATTGCTTTACATTGCCAGTATCCAACTTTCCTTAGTATCTTAAGTTAAATCTACTAAAAGTCCAACATAACTAATTGTTTTGGTTCACAACATACAAACCTACCCAGCCCATACATACCAGATTAGGTGGCTCAAAGCCCCAACCTGACCTTGAACACTTCCAGGGAGGGGGCATTCACAGCTACTCCAGGCAACCTATTTAAGTGCCTTAGCACCCTCACAGGAAATAATCTCTTCCTAACATCTGATCACTCAGATATAGCACATACATAGCAGCTCATAGGAAGTCTCAGCCTGACCAATTAATGCAAATAGCTCTTGCTGCCAGGAAAAACAATACCTTTTCCTGTTGTCAAAAGAAGGAGAGAGTCCCTAGCCAATATTTTGCCATAGTACAAAGGGTTGCTAATCAGGCTTATGAGTAGTAGCTTTGCAAGATAATGAGAAAAACCTCCTTACTTTGTTATAAGTTTGTCAAACAAAACAGATTCATTTGTAGTGGCATAACGGCTTTGTCGGCTTTGCTGAAGTCTGCAGCTGCGGCGAACCTCCAGATCCCCGTTTTCCTCATGGACTTGCTCTGCAGCTTTTGCATCAGCTCTGGTCTTCAGTGTTCTGGACACTAAAATGCAATAATATGTAAAACTTTCTGTGATGGAAAACATGTCAGTCCCTTTATTTCACTCTTGCTCTAGGAAAATAAAAAACCCCTCACCTTTTATTTTAAACATTTAAATACTGAAAGTTATTTTTGTGATTTAAACATTTAAATATTTAAAGTTATTTTTGTGATCACAGCATTCAACTTCAAGTACTTCTATTTAAACTACATATTTAAAAGTCTGATCTGTATAGCAGCTTTTTAGCAGACTGGAAAGCCAAGCTGATGAAAACAAACACTCAGCTTTTGTTCCATGTAGGAGGCAAATTTATTCCAGTTAGCCCTCTCTGGTAAAATGAAAACAACCAATGCCTACCTCTAAGGTGTTTTCTGTCAAGTCAAGTAAAATTGCATCTAATAGTTTTTTTCTAAAAACTGCTTGTGTGAGAGGTCTGTTCTAAAGATGCCTGGTTTTGGTACACTGTCTAAGCATCATTTTCATTTTCTGCAGCATGACACAAAAACCCTAGAAGGCAAGGAATGCCTCAAGATAAACTCCTGAATATAAAGAACTCAAAAACACATGAACTTTTAAAGCAAGAACTTCGCTGCTTTAAAAGAGATCTGCCCAATATTTACCAGACAGCATCCTTTGCTCTGGGTTCATTACAACTGTTAAGAGAGGTCAGCGAGAGAGTAACAGATGTATCACCATGTAATTTTAAACATAGGTAGGTTTGAGCTCATCACCACCAACTACAAAACTAACTTTGAGCTCAGTAAATAATAATTTACATTGCCCAAGAGGAACTTAAGTTACTACATACAAAGTGCATTTTGGGTCCCTTCCCAGGTTCAGCCTGTAGCTGGCACAATGCTGCCTGGAGCTAAAGGATTTTCTCAGCTGCCACAAAGTGGCCTCACAGCACCAAGCCTGCTTGTGTACTCAGCAAGACAAGTTGGTTCAAAGGTGAAATGGTCAACTTCAGGGACACCTTTCCCATGCCAGTGTGCATCTCATGACTGAATTAGTTTATAACTGACTTGTGAACAGTACTGCAATATCCCCTCCTACCCGAAAGACCGATTTACAGTTAACCTGGAAAGTTAACCAGCTCTGCAGACCCCAGAAAATCACTGACATAAAGAAACATGAGCTAAGGAACAGACTCTTTAAGGCCTAAATATTCAGGAATATTCAGGAATGTATTCTTCCCAAGCCTGAAAGGAATTAATAGCATCTCCTCCTATATGCACCGACCTCTTTACTTAAAACTCACTGGAAATTCCTTTCTTTGTTGTATCTATTCTCACAACTTCAGGTGATTTTAGCTGATGAGTTCAGAAGTTTTTGGGGCCAAGTTAAATGGACAAAGTGACAAATGCAATCCTTCTCAGAAATCTGTCTAAAAAGGATTCCTAAGGAATTATCACTACTTACCTTCTTTATAGTCTTCCTTTTTTGGGCCTGATTTTGGCTTTGCCAACTGCCTACATTAAGAAAGAGAAGGGAAGAAAGGAGAACAGACTTGTATTAGAGGTATTGTACACAAGTATTGAATCACATTGCATTGCACATTTCCCCCTCAGCACTGGGGAACTTGAATCTGCTGCTCCATGTCATGCAAAGAAAAGCCTGTAGACTCCAGGGAAGATTTGGATCTCGAGTCTGCTGTGTACCATATGCACGCAGCTCTCTAAGGACAGATATTTCCCAGTATGCTCATCTTGATGTCTCAACAGGGCAGGTAATATCTCAGTAAAAGTGAAGGAGAGATCTCAAAGGACCTGGGAAGAGATACATGCCTTTTCTAGAAGCGCAACACTTTTACTAAGAAGAGTGTTTCTAGTTCTAAGACACTGGCACATAGTCACATTCCCTTGTGGGTTTTTAGCTGTAGATTTATCATGATGCGACTCACTGTGCATGCTTTCACTTTTGCTTTTCATTCTATGACTTAAACGGAGATTGAACACCTAGAAATACAATACCTCGAAAAGTGTCGATTGACATTTTCACTTAATATTTCCATGCTTTTGTCAAAGCTAGACTCTGAGCAGCGCGGTATGTTTTTTCTCATCGATCTTAAACAGTGTCCATTGAAACATTCAATGTTGCCAGAGGAAAATTTCTAGGAAAAGAAGGAAGAATGTATTTATCTGAACCACCTATTGCCTCATTTGATTAAGTTTAGTCTGTTACACTCCTAATTCAAGAGAGTTGCAACCAATGGCAGGGAAGCCTCAAACCACTTCTGCACCAAGAAGTAGCTCTGATGAAAAAAACCACACCAGATTTCAAAGAAAAAACCCAAAATCTTTTATTTCAAAATTGGCTCAGTGACCCCAGTAATCAAAATCTCACCTATAACATTCAATTGTTCCAGCCCTTTGGGAAGAGACAAAAATTACACTGCTTTGGGAGTTTGGAGAAAAAAAAAACCCAAAACAACAACAACCAAACAAACAAGCAAAACAATAGAGTGAGAGGAAAGCCCCTCTACTTGCTTTAGATCAGCTGATGGACTGTGTCACTCCTTGTCCCTGAAGGGACACCTTTAGGTGAGCTTTGTGTCTCCCAACTGTCTTGGAACAGACCTGGGAATATTTACTTAGATCTACTGCTCATCGATGTCTGTCACTATTCCTTCGGTAACAGCACATACTAACACTCTGCAGCTGGTGCATTTGCCACCAGCAATTGAGAATCTGCTCTCCTGTCACTTCAGTTACCTGCACTATTTGTGAATCCGGATCCTATAAGTTCCTACAGAACTCAGTCAGGCAGATAATGTCCAATGGGCTATAATCAGAACTGAGGCCCAGCTGCACCCAGCTCTTCTGATCTCTGAGGAGCATCTGGAACCTAAGGGGGTTCATTTTCTGTTAGATTTCTATATATTTAATGCAACAGAAAAATTCCTAGTACTGGGATTAAAATCTTTTTGGAAGAGTTTTCCTCCTCTCTCTGTTCCATTTATAATGGCATTCAGAGGGATATAAAAAGACTTCCTTCCAGACGGGAGCATTTATCCACAGAAAACCAAAGGGAACTCAGGATACAGTTCTTCATGGATGTTGATCTTGTTCACATTGGTGTTTCTGCAAGGAGGATGCTATTGACTTTTACTGTGTGAGGAAAGCTGCAATGACCACAGGAAGCACTTGTTCCATTTACAACCCAAAGTCTCACTGTGGGTATGCCAAATTAAATCTTATACTAAGAAGGGCAGAAACCAGACCACATTATTTTACTTCTCACACTAATGTTACCAAGAGGTAATTCCACTGATTGATGGAGATGATGAGTGAATAAGGACCACAAGGATGTCGAGAGGTTAGGCAGGGAGAAAATTACAAGGGCTACAGCCCAAACAGAATTTAATCTGACTACTGCCATAAAAGATGACACAAAACATTTTTACAAATACCTCAGCAGGAAAAGGAAGACTAAAGAGAATCACCATCCTTCACTTGATGCACAGGCAAACATATGGCAATGGAAAAGGAAAAGGCAGTCTCAGTCTTTAACAGGGAGACCAGCAGTCCTCATGGTGCCCAGACAGGGACAGAGAGCAGAATGAAGCCCCCATAACCCAGGAGGAAACAGTCGGTGACCTGCTACACCACTCGGACACCCACACTTCTACAGGCCCCAGTGGGATCCCACCCAAGGGCACAGAGGGAGCTGGCAGAGGAGCTTGCCAAGTCACTTTCATAGAATCGTTAAGGTTGGAAAAGACCTCCAAGATTGAGTCTAACTTTTGAATGATCATCACTTTGTGAACAAAACCACAGCACTAAGCACCACATCCAGTTATTTCTTGAACACTTCCAGGGGTGATGACTCTACACTTCCCTGCATAGCCTGTTCAAGACTTAACCACCCTTTTTGTGAAAAATTTCTTCCTAATGTCCAACCTGAACCTTCCCTGGGGCAGCCAGAGGCTATGTCCTCTTGGCCCGTCACAGGTTACCTGAGAGAAGAGGATGACCTACAACCTCCTTTCAAGTAGCTGTTAAGGGTGATAAGGTCTTCCCTAAGTCTCCTGTTCTCCAGGGTAAAACACCCCCAGCCCTCTCACCTGCTCCTCACATTACTTCCTAGACCTTTCCCAGCTCTGCTGTCTTTCTCAGGAACCACTCTAACACCTCAATGTCTTCTTGTCAGGAGAGGTCAGAACCAGATACAAGATTCAAGGTGTGGCCTCACCATTGCTGAGCATAGCAATCACTTCCCTGGTCCTCCTGGCCACATTGCTTCTGACACCCAGAAATCAGAATTTTGTGAGAATGCCCAGACAAAAAGGGAACTCTGGAGCACACTGCCTTCAAATACAGGCCACAAGAACAAACTTGTTCAGCTTTGGGAATTATAACCCTATAACTAGGGTTATGGACCTGGGGATACATGGCCTCCAAAGGGATAGCAGCCACTTTGGATCTCACTGGGAGACTCACGCATGAAATTTACTGGGACTGGAAACCTGGAAGAGAATAAACCCAGTGGATATCTGTTTACCTTAGATCTCCTGCTGTATGGTTCCTACTGTCTACGGATGAAATGAGCTGTATAACTAAAGATAAACCATATGCTGATATCAGAAAAAAAAACCAAGAGCTGCCACCACCAGGTCCTTGCACATCAACAAGACAGGAAAGAGGCACCAGGGCTTGAACATGAAGCTAGCACCAGTTCTCATGATCTCTGTCAGATGGAGCACTTCTACATTATCTCTACAATTAAAACCCCCAGCAGAGCCCAGCATCCTACAAATGGGGTGATGGCTTCATGCTCAAAGTAAAGGAAAGGTCTACAAAAAGGAAGGGGAAAAAAACCCAAAGAAAAAACAACCCCAAACTAAAGAACAACCTTGCAACTGTTTTCATAACAATGATTCTGCTTTAGTTTCAGGAATAATTTTACATTTAGCTTCCTCATTCCTGTTTTCCACACTGAGAACACATGCCAACAGGATTATCTGCCTAACACTTCACAGCCTTCCCTCCTGTGCAAAGGCTGAACAAGCCCCCAACAACCATTTCTAGTGGAGACTGCAAAAAAAAAAAGCAGTGATCTTTAGAAAGATTCCATGGCTCTTTTTAAGTGGGGTGAAAAATAGCACAAAATATAAAAATATAAAATTAATTCATACAACTGAGACTCCTAAAAGACTTCTGCTGGAAGGAAAGAGAATCTTTGAGAAGCATCATTCCAAGGCAGGGCTCCCCTGAAGAGCAGACCACTTCCAAGTCGGATCTGGTCTGCCTTTATTTGTCACAGAAATGCAGGACAGCCTGCAGAGTGGAGCCTGACTTGGAAATAGCAGAGGAAAGTTTTAGTTTTTTGAAAGCTATATTAAAAACAATGGAAAGTGAAATGATTCACTTATTGTATCTGCAATGCTGAGATGCAGAGAGCACAGGCCACTTGATATCCTTTAAAATACTGCAAGTTGTCTCTCTTCTAGCAGGGCAGGGCCAGAAAGCTCAAGTAATATTTTCACCGGTTTAGGTTATGCACTTTAATTAAGTACAAATAAACCCTGATTTCTACACATTTTTTTTTAGAGCACCCAAAGTACTATCTGGATACACTTGACTAAGGAGTATTTAGCAGGCCCTTCGGGCAAACCAGAACGCCCTCAGAGGTCCCATATATTTCGTGTCGCGCCGGTTTTGATGCATTTCTGTCATCTAAACCGAGAGCGCTCCATAAGCATTACTGCAACTAAAGCAAAGAGCTTTCTAAGATCTTCTCAAGGTAACTTTTTCAGATAAGGAACTGAACCAAAATAAACGGGGATGGGGAATGATATAAAACACAGCAAACAGTGAGGCCATGAAGGTTTGTATCTCCAAAGGCCGGCTCTCAGGTCGCTGCCGCGGCCCCCGGACCAGGGCTTGTGCCGAGCCCCCTTTAGCGGGGGGGCCCGGGAACGGAGGGCGGGCCGGCTGCTTCTTCACAGACCCCAACCGCAGCCGCCTGCCCCAAACACTTGGTTCTCCCCTCTTTTCTCTTCCACGGAACACCACTCCGCAGCGCTGTCTCCGCTCCTCCCAGCAGCTCCCGCCCAGCACCGGCTCCCCCCGCCGCCTCTCCGGGCCCACAGCCGAGTGCTGCCGTGCTCACCCCACCCCCACCCGCCACTCACGGCCTCCTCGGCTCTCCTGGCGCCCCTGGATACCGCGGCCCTGGCGGACCCGGAGCGCGTCCATACGCGGTGACTTCTGAGCGCGGGGGCCTCCAAGGAAATGAACTCGGAGCTAGAGTCCAGGAGGTCGAAGGGGGGCCGCCGACAGCGGCTGTCGCGGGCAGCCATGCGGGGCGGGCGGGCAGCGCTGCTCCGCAGGACTACCATGGCGAGGGGGGACGCGGCCCCGCGCCCGCCGGCCGTGCGCGCCGCCCGGATCCTTCCGCCGCGCTCCCTCCCGCTCCCTGCGGCCGCTACTCCCGGCCCGCGCGCACGGCGGAAGGGCACGCGGCGCACTGCGGCTCCCCGCGCCGCAGACGTTTGGCGCCGAAAACTCGGAGCGCTGCGCCGGCGGCGCGGGGCGGGGCTGCCTCGAGGCCCCGCCTCGTCCTGTCCCGCCCGCCTGAGGGTACCTGCGGCTCTCGCCGCCGCTCCGGCCGAACCCGCGGAGTGCCCGCGCCGAGCCGGGATGGCCGCCCTTTCCTTGGGGACAGTGTAGCGGCTGCTCCCGCCGGGCCCAGCGCTTCCTGCGCCGCCCTTAGCCCCGTTCTGACCGGCCATGGCGCGGCCCGAGGCTGGTTATGAGGCGGCGGTGCCGCCCCGCCCCGCCTGCACCTACACCAGCTGCTACTGGTAAGGGAGAAGGCCGGGCGAGCCGCTGCCCCTCGTACGGCTGTGAGGCGCCGGGACCGCCGGAGGCACCGCGGGAGTAGCGCGGCTGAGGGCTGGTCACACTCCTGGGCTCGTCTCTCGTCACGGAAAATGAAGTTGGAGGAAAACAAAATAAATATCTGATTTTGTGTTTTGCAGCGAAGAAAATGTGTGGAAGCTTTGTGACTACATCAGGAGTCAGGATCGATACCCTTTAGAAGAATTTTATGCTGTTTTCATATCCAATGATAGGAGGATGGTGAGTCAATGGGATGTGATCAGCGACAGCTGTGGAAAGGCTCGGGCCTTCAGACCGCAGCCCAGTGTAGGTGAGAATGGTCCCAGCGATTTCGACCGCAGCCCAGTGTTGGGAAGCCAGCCTTTAGCCCAGCCTGTCGGTGAGACACCGTCCAAACCCGTCCTGTAGCTCACTTTGGCTCAGAGGTGTGCCAACCACACCACGTGAGATCTTTTAATTGTGCTCTGCATTTAGGACAGTGAAATGAGGCATGGTGTCCTGTGAGCTGTGGGAGTAACTCTGTCTGTAATCTGTCAATTTGGGAAAATAGTTGTCTTTATAAAATCATAGAACCATTAATAACCGTAAGGTTGGAGAAGACCTCTAAGACCATCAAATCCAACCGTTAACCTGACACCACTATGTTCACTACTAAACCATATCCTTAAGTCTTTTGATTGTTTCCAGGGATGGTGATTCCATCACGCTTCTTTTTAACGTGGCCCAGAATAGTATCTCCAATTTCATCCTCCTGAGACAAAAACTAGAAAAAACTTTCTTACTGCAGCACAGATGTAAGCTGTGGAAATTGATAGGTTAGCAAAGAACTAACCAGTTTACCTGAACTTAATCTGTATTAATCTGAAAGATATTATTCACTTCAGGTTCATTTATAACTTTCAGATTCCACTCTGGAAGCAGAAATCTGGACATGGAGATGAGCCTGTTGTCTGGGTAAGGCATTCATTACTCTCAGTAATTTTGAGTGTGTACCTCTGTAGCATAAAGGAACACTTTCTACTCTGAGGGTGATGGAGCACTGGAGCAGGTTGCCCAGAGAGGTTGTGGAATCTCCATCCTTGGAGATTTTTAGAAGCTATCCACAGTCCTGGACAGTTGGCTTTAGGAGAGTCTCATTGAGCAACAGATTGGAGCAGATGACCTTTTGAAGTCCCTTCTAACTGCACACACTACATAGTTTTGCATTCATATTTATAATTCTTTTACAATAGATTCATATATAGCCTAAATGTGGTGTTCCTTTGCACTGTCCCTCATAAATTAATAGCATAAATTAATAGCAGTAAAACCCATAGGTGACAAGTATTAATTATAGTGAGAATGCATAACAGATTTGTGAAAATTATCTGGATATTGAGGCTGCCAGCTCTGTAGTGTTGTAGGGAGATGACTGTATTTGTAAGAAGTAGATGAATGAATATATTTATGTAGGCCTGCCAGATGATAGAAGAGTGTAAGTTATATGTGTATTCAGGTGTCAGCAGTTAAACTGACCCATAAACAGTGGCTTTGAAGTGTCATTTGATCAGTTAACGTAGTTCAGTAATTGCTGCTGCAGAATTCCTTGGTATCATTATAGACTCCTTTCAGTTATCTGGCACAGAAAAAAGTATTTCCTATTTCTTGTGGCAATTTCTGTTTCTGAAATTCTGCAGAGTAATCTGCAAACTTGTGAAGATTTCTGAATCATTCTTCCAATCACTTTCTTCCAAAATATTTGTAGCTTTACAGTACCAAAAAAAAAAAAAAAAGAGTTTGGTTTGAAAAGGTATCCGAGTGCTGCAGAGAAACCTGAAAGGGGAATAGCAGAGTCAGGAAAGGCCATGGCAGAATGTGGATTCCTCATAAGAATTCATGGATTCAAAAGTCTTTTAACTTTGACATTTCAATGGATCATAGGCTGTATGAAGCTTGTAAACTAATTTTTCTTATACTCTCTAATAGGATTTTCTAAATAATGTTGAATACAGTTGTGTGTGTATATTGGTCTGGTGAAGTAGATTGCCCAAATCTTTTTCATTCAAATTTCTTTGGGGTTTTAATATTGAAAGTGTCAAAAGACAGTGCTCAACCCTTTTTGTGAGTGGATTCAATGTAAATTAAAGTTGTTAAGGGCTAATTTCAATTTAATTTTGGAAAACAGCAGTGCACATACCTGATATGTAATGTCAGTAATTGCAGTGTCATCAAATCTCCTCCTGTGTTTCTTACAAGGTAAGGAGTAAAACTGCATTGCATAACCCAAAAGTCTTGATAAAATAGTTGCCTTGAAAAAGTGTGATGTAGATATTTTTTCCCAGCTTCAAGAGCTGCTAGAGGAAATTGTCTCACTCCTGTGGTCCTCTTGATCTGAGCTGTTTGCTGGTTTTTCAGTGGTGTGCTGGTTTTTCAGGTGCTTCTGGCAGCTGAACACTCGACACTCAAATTCACAGACCGTGTTACTGCAACAGGTACAAAATCTCTTATTAGAAGAGATCACTAGGTAAATTTCATGTTAACCTATCAGTTTATCTCATGAGTTTATTTATGACTGAGTCTAATAAAAAATGCTTAACCAAACAATTTTGTGGTTTGGTGTGGAACATGAGAGAGATTATCTGCTTTCTTAGGAGTAGCGTACACTTTAGTTTGCTGTTTTGGCTTAAATCAAAGGAGGCTGCAAAGAAATGGGGAGAATAGCAAGGTTTCTGGAAGAGCAGACGGGCAAGATGGACATTAGGAAATCTCTCTCCTATTGCCAGAAATGCCACAGGCTTAATAGTCAAGGACAGCAAGCAGGCTTTAAAAAATGGATCTGAACTTATGCTTTTAGGAAGATCTTTTTTTTTTCCACTCTCTTTACCAGTTTCTTATTAATTGCTGTTGAACTAATGGCAATTCCCCTTCTTCCCAGGACTACCATGTTATTCTACTTCATCTTTCCAGTGGGGAGCAGAACTTCATTTATGATCTTGACACAGTACTGCCATTTCCCTGTCCTTTCGATGTGTACAGTGTGGAGGCCTTCAGGTTGGATGACAGCCTTCGTCCAGAGTTTCACAGGTAATGACATGAAATGTAAGACTATGGATGTTATTTCATGAAATCAAAGTTGAAGTTCTCTTTGTATATGCATAGTGACAGAGGTTTCTTTACTATACTCCAGTAAAATGAATGCAGTGTTACTTTTCTAAAGCTCTTTGCCTTAGTCATCAGAAGCCCTTTTCTTTCCTACGTTAGCTTTATGTTAACAACTCGGCCCAACATTGCTGGTTTGTGTACTTTAAAACATTAGTGCTCCTTGATGAGAGGAAAGTGCTCTCTGAGCACTTCTGAGTGATTAGTGCAGTATTGTGTACATGTATCTTTTTATACAGTTTTGCAATTTTTTTTAGGAAAATCAGAATGATTCGAGCAGATTTGTACTTGAAGACATTTGCTTCAGACAGATCTCACATGAAGGATGCCAATGGAAAATGGCAGAAACCTCCTCCTCCATACCCTTGCATTGAAACTGCAGGTGAGCTCCCAGAACTCCTGCCTGCTTACAGTGCTGAATGAAGTAGTCCAGGATGCACATAATTAACTTATGTAATATTTGTCCAGACAGCTTATTACTTCATATGGGAAAAAATAGAGCTATGAAGCATTTGGCACTCTTTTTTGAACACGCAGTCCAACATGCCTTCTGGCATTAACTGGTATCAAACATTAGTTACTGATATTCATAGACTGAGCAGAGAGTGAGAGGTAAGTAATACTGTTACAGCAGGGAACTGAAGCAGACAGGCCAAATAACTTGCTTAGGGATCACAAAATTTTTCACACAGTGATTATACCACACTCTAGCACACAGATCCTATTCTGGCAAAGTAGTGTTGCAGGAGAAAGTTTCACTCTGCTCAGTGTGGTGGGTTTGCCTGCATGAAATGTTTGAGGTTTCTGTACCAGGTGAATGGAACCCAGGATGTTTTAGGTCACTGGCAAGTTGGCAAGTTCTTCCCTAAGCTTTAAGCCTTGTGTAAATGATAGCCTAGCTGATAGACTCTGGGCCAGTCAGAGAGACGTAGATTTGCCGTCTATTCTGTAGAGCTGCTTAAAGCATTCTTATCACACAGCATTTCACCTTATTCTAATTATCTGTTTTGCAAGCTGAGTAACATTTGCCATGAGTGTTTGTTTGTTCTCTCATTTTCTTCCAAGGAAAGCATGGTGATGTTTTGCTTTGAAAGACTTTGAAAGAGTTTTCATGTTATTGCTCTGCATGTTTGTTTTTTTTGATTTTTAATAATGCAGTACTGCTAAGTGTTTATGTTAGAGAAGGATTAGAGAACCAAAGAAACATGGTTCTGTCTTTAGTTCCAAGTGGTTTTAAGCTGGGAAGTTAATTCTCAGTCTTTGCTTTGGCTTCTAAGGAAGCTTGGTGTTTCACATGAGAGTAGAAATGAATTATAAGAGTGAGCAGGAACAAAGATGTAGTCTTTGTTATGAGGCTCTAGGTGTTTTCTAGACAATCCGGGTTATGAAGCACCTTGAATTCTAACTCTTGGTTATTATTTTCAGCAGAGTTTTAGGCAAAGGTATTGTAGGGACTGTAGGATTCATGAACTACAGTGAATGGTTCACTGTTAGCTGGAGCCTTGTAGGTGCTGAGAACTTTTTTGTCTATGGAAACCTTGTTGTTTTGATAGCTGAGAGGTAATGAAAGTCTTAGGAATATAGATGAGGTCAGACCAGGGAAGCAAAAAATTCAAAAGAGTAAAAAACATTACTTGTGGGTAGTAAGCTACATAATGACTCAGTTGCAGATGTGTACATGTATCTCTACCTGGAGTGCATGACTCCATAGCTGCAAACCTTGTAATTCTCCCCTTGCCTGTTGTGTCTGGTTGAGCTTTACCTCACTGGTGAGCAGCAGCCACAGGCCTCAGTCAGCCTCAGATCCAGTGATGCTGGTAGATAGTGAAGGATATGTATCTCTTACTTCCTCTTATGCTTTCATTCTTTGCTCTGTACCTTGCCATGCTGAATGAAATGTCCATAGGTCATCCAGTCCAACATCTTCCCAAAACGGGTATTCCTCAGGGCTCTGTCCAGTCTGCTCTTGAACACCTCCAGAGATGGTGATTCCACCACTTTCTGGACAGTGTTCCAATGTTTGACTACTGTCATGGCAAGCAAGCAATTAATTAAAAAATCCTAGCATATAATCTGAATTTCAGATGTTCCAACTTGCATTTTTCATTTCTTGTCCTGCTGCCACGCTCCTCCAAGAAGACTCTGGCTCCATTGTCCTACCTCTGATCAGGTAGATGTAGGGAGTAATAATGTCTCCCCCTCATCTTTTCTTCCTAAGACTGAAGAGACCCAGTAATCTGAGACTCTCCTTGAATAAATGTTGTCCTGCACCAAACAACTTGATTTTCTTCTTCTGGGCCTACTCCAGTATGTCCATGTTCTGGGTTTTTTTGGGGTTTTTTTTGTGCTGAGGAGCTCCAAAAGGACACAGTATTGCAGCACTGTGCTGATGTGCTCTCATCTCCTGATCAGTTGACTGAAAGAAACTTGTTACTCTGCACGCACTGAAAGTGAAAAGTCATTCACTAGGGAGCTTCAAGGTCTGAGTCAGAACAGGACTAGATTGGCTCAGATCTAGGATGTCCAGTTCAAGTTTTGGTTCATTTAGTACCAGTTCCTCCAGCTTTACTTTGTCTTCCCTTTGTATTCACTGAGATACTTTGTAATGATGTGTGCTTCAATGTGCACAGTGCTGTGAGTCTGTGAGGAGTCTGGCTCCAGCTGTAATGTCTCAGCACAGTTTTATCAGGCATAAAGCTGCCTTATTTTTAACTTGATGTAAAACTGGGTGGCAGACCTTTTGTTATCATAAAAGAGCCTGGGGTGTTAATGTTCATGTCCGTGCCAAACTCCATTGCAGATAACTTTTTTCTCCCTGCAGTTTCACTTAGATAGAACATTCTGCTTTCCATGTTGGTTTGTGTTTGCATAAGATTAATTTACTTATATATTTCATATTATAGGTGACTGCAATATAATGGCTGACAGAACTGACCCCATATTGTTTTAATACCAATTTATTTGTGAGGCACATTTCTATCAGAGTAGGTTTGTTTTGTTTTTTGGATTTTTTTCCCTTTTCATTTAGAGTAGCCAAATTTCTAAGCTTTTGAGAAGATGCAAGGTTTTATATTCCTTCTGTTTTCTATATGTCTTCTTTGATGTTTGACTCTGCCTGGGTGCCAGGTGCCCACCAAAGCTGCTTAGTCACTCCCAACCACAGCTGTACAGAGGAGAGAAAATGCAATGAAAACTCATGAGTTGAGATAAGGATGGGGAGAGATTACTTACCAATTACTGTCATGGGCAAAACTGACTTGATTTAGGGAAATTAGTTGAATTTATTACCAATCAAAATCAGAGCAGGATAATGAGGAGCAAAACAAATCCTATAAACACCTTTCCTCCACCCCTCCCTCTTTACCAGTTTTAGCTTTATTCCCAATTATCTGCCTCCTCCCTCCCCCCTCAGCGGGGAATGGGGGTCACAGTCATCACAGGTTGTTTCTGCCACTGCTGCTCAGGGACAGGAGTCCTTCCCTTGCTCCAGTGTGGGCTCCTCTCATGCAGTTCTTCATGAACTTCTCCAGTGTGAGTCCATCCCATGGGCTGCAGATCTTCCTTAAGTGCTCCAGTGTGGCTCCCTTTCCACAGGGTGCAGTCCTTCAGGAGCAGGCTGTTCCTGCATGGATCCCCTACGGGGTCACAAATCCTGCCACCAACCCTGCTCCAGCCTGGGCTCCTCTCTCCACAGGTCTGCAGGTCCCTGCCAGCAGCCTGCTCCAGCATGGGCTTCCCATAGGGGTCACAGCCTCCTTTCAGGCATCTACCTGCTCCAGCCTGAGGCTCCTTCATGGGCTGCAGGGGCACAGCTGCCTCACCATGATCTTCACCATGGGCTGCAGGGGAATACCTGCTCTGGTGCCTGGAGCACCTCCTGCCCCTTATTCTCTTCACTGACTTTGGTGTCTGCAGAGTTGTTTCTCCCACATATTCTCACTCCTCCCTGGCCACAATTACTTCAGTGCAATGGCTTTTAAAAATTTCTTAAAGGAAGAGATGTTACAACAATCACTGGTGGGTTCAGCATTTGCCAGAGTTGAGTCCATCCTGGAGCTGGCTCGCACTGGCTGTGTTGGACAGGGGGGAAGCTTCTAGAGGAGCCAGCCCTACAATCCTCCCCTGCTACCAAAACCTTTTGGAATCGAATTGAGCCGTCTTGATCATTAGCAAATTTGGCATTTTTCTCCTACTAGTAACTCAAAGAGAATAAATCTTAAACTGTATTTGTCCTGCTCGTGGGGTTGCGAAATAAATAATCAAAAATAAGCTTACATGGAGTCATAAATTCCAGTCTATGCCTAAAAAAATTAAAGCTGGCACAAGGTGATTTTAAAAAACATTTTTCTAAAAGACAAACAACTCCAGTCCAACCAATAAAACAACAATAAAAAACAAACAAACAAACAAAAAAACCCAAAAAGCCTCTTAGACTCATCAGTATCTCATCAGAACTTACATGCTAGGCATTAGTCTCTTGGATCTGCTCTGCTCTAGCTGTTTCCCAGAGTTAGGCCTCTGTGTCTTTTACTGGCATTGCTCTGGCCTCTGTTCTGCTCTGCTGCCATGGATTGCAGGAGAGGCTGGCCAGGTTAACTGGCTGCACAGTGCTTTCTCACCCTGCCCTGTCCTCAAAGCTGCTCTGCTGGAATAAACATACCTGAGCTGCAGCACATTCCCCTGGTCCCACCTGTTTGTCAGTGACCTTTCTTTCCTGTTGAAAGAAAACAGGGTATTTTGTTCAAATAATAAAAAATGAGATTTGGTGAGTAGATTCATTATTCTAGAGCTGGTGAGCCCAACCTTTGGTTTTCTTTTAAATCTTCTTTTCACAAATTAATGAGGTCTGATTCTGTTTAGTTTATGACTTAGGATGAGATCAGGCCTCCTTACTGCAAGCCTGTGTAAAATGCAGCTTGCACAGTGCATTTCAAAATTACTCCAAACAGATAGTTGGGTGGCTTATGTGCAAGTGTTAGCAGCAGCTCTAACACTGAAAAGCACTGGTTTGAATTTCAGTTCTCCCAAGGTGTTCAGTAACACACTTACTGGATTGATTTGTAAAAGCTTGTTGTTCTTTTTACTATTAATAAAATCCCTGGTAGTCAATAATAATGGAGTTTTACTTGGGGTTTTTGTTAAATTTATTTTGAAGAGCATGAATAGGACAGCTGAGAAATTCTGGAGACACTGTGTATTAAACATACATGTGACAGGAAGTCTGTTAGACAGAGACCCAGCAGATGTCTGCAGTTGCTTTCTGTATCTCCTCTCTGAAGGGGCAGCAGGATCCTAGTGAAAGTAAAAAGGCACTGATAGGGATACAAATAGCTCCTATGCACTCCATGGGAACCTTCTGCTGTTCTCATTTGAGAATAAAACCCCAGTCTGTAAAGTTAGGTCCTTACTTCATAAGCTTTTGTGGAAGTAATAAGTCAGATAGATACAATAAAGACACAATTAAAAAGCATTTAAATTGTCAGAGTGGCTTGTTGAAGTTACACCACTTTCTGTAAAATATAATTTAAAGTGGTGAGCTGTGTTTTACGTTGGGATCAGCCAGGATGGTTTGCACAGTCAGTTATATCTCAGGGGTGGAGACAGCAGCCCCCCAGCTGAGAGTGGGAAGAGTTCCTCTGCCTTATCTCCCTGCTCAGACGAGGGAGGAGGATCTGAAGAGAGCTGTAAACACCTACACAAGTCTGTGAAGAGTCCAACTTTCTTCTGCTTGTCCCTGAGCTTTTAGGCATTAGCAGAACTGATCTTGGAGGGTTTGTTCCAGACTTCCCTGCTTCCAGCAGCCCTTGGGCAGCTGTTGTTACACCGAGTTAGTCCAAGGTCTGTGAGCCAAGCTGAGGCTTGGCTTAAACTCTGCTTTCTAACTACTGTTGGCAGAAGCCACAAGTATCGTGGCTAACAATGCCTGAGATAGTGAGTGGCCTTTTATTTCATCCATGCTTGGGGTAAAAGTGACAGACTTGATTTAAACAAAAATAAAGTAATGCAGGAATCCCAGAACGGGCCAGATAGGTCTCATTTGGGTGGGGGTGGGGTGTGTAACAAAGTTTGGTCAAAGAGGAAGATGAGCTCTAGGCATTGCACAAATGCAAGCTAGTGTAACAGTCACTGCACCTGAGGGGGACTGCAAGGGTAATGTAAATCTTAAAATAAAATAATTCTGCTACTATTGGTCTTGTAAAAATGTTGTAGGATACATACTCCGTGCTTTTGTGGAGAGATCATCTCCATCTTGGTTTGCCAGCTGTAGCGTCTGGGTATATCTTTTTAAAAGTCTGATGTTTGTCACGCTTACCTGCTTCGGGAAGAGGACTTTGTGGTATTCTCATGCATTTTTGCCGAGATGTTTCCTAACGCTGTAAGGTCTAACACGACATGCACGGCCTTCAGATACAGCCCAGGAGGAAAGAGCAGCATAGAGGGGCTGTTATTACAGGAATAAAACGGGAGAGGTCTCACTAAGTTTTTCCCTACGGATACCTCCCGTGCTGCTCCAGTGCCATCTACCGTCAGGTTCTTAGGCCATCGCTCTTCACAGGAATGGACTTGTTTGCTTTGGTAAAGCAATCTGCTACAATCCTTCCGAAGTTAGAAAAAAATTTCATTTCCTGCAGGCATTGTGGCAGCAACTTCCAAGTTGCGAACAGCAGTTGTGTTTGTAACTACTGGAACAATCTCCTTTGGACTGCTTTCCCATTCACAGAACAGTTTTATGAATTATTTTAGTATGCTTAATGCACATAAAGCAGAGAATTATCAATTATTTATTTAATCTTAACTTATATGAAGAATCGCATTAATTTTGAAAAAGCATCTGGGAGGAAAAGAGCAGTTTGAAACTGGAAAACAGACTTAACAGTCCACGAGCAAGCAAGAGCTGTTACCCACTACTAATTTGTTCTTGAGCTATGACAGTGAATTGCTGAGCTTGTGCTGTTTTAAATTCCCACACAGGCAGAAATGATCTCTGTTCTGCCAGACTCACTTCAGTAGGACCATGCTTGGCTGGACGTAAGGATTTTCCATATACAGAATTCAAACAGGTTAACAAGAAAAGATTTAGGGGTGAGATCTCTAAAGGGTGAGAGCTGGGATTAGGCAAATCACAAAGCTGTGCTGTAGAGTAGACCTGGTGCAAACAGAAGCCTTCAGGGGCTGGATTATGCCTGGTGCTCCTGGGTCTGGGGTTCCTGAATATCATCTTCCTTTCCTTGCTTACACTGTCCATATTGGTAAGCCTAGTTACACAAGCATTTTGCAGCTGAAGCAAATTCCATCCTTTGGATTTTATAACCTATTTATTAGTGCCGCCTCTTGTTTGATTCTTAATCCTTAAATGCACACATGAATCATCCCTGGTAAAGTAAATACTTAATATAGTGGAAGAGCTGTTAACAGTAAATCTGTAAAGTAAAACTGTAACAGTGGCTTTACCACTCTGTTCCTTAAACTCATTCTCAGCCAGTTTTCTTGTAATGGTCATTTAAAAAGATTATTTGTGCACATCATTGGTAAGAAGTCAAAACAACAAGCCCACAGATGTTTGTCATCAGAACTGAACCTCTGATCAGCATGGTTCTGAGTCAGCAAAGCTTGTACCAGGCCAGCTCCGGAAAAAGGATGTATAAGGCACCTAAATCCAAAACTGCACAGCAGCACTTTCTCAGTGAGCTCTCTGGGATCCACAAATGGGACAGAATGGTTTCTACCCCTCCTGCAGGGAACAGAGCAAATTAAATACGGGCAAAGAGCAGTCATGGTTATGTTTCTCTTGAATCCGTGTCAGTTAAACTTTTCCCCTGACTTAATTCTGTCATTCAGGATTCACAAAAAATAAGTATTTTCCCCCAGCCTAGTTTGTGCTCCTCTTCACCTGAACATCCCTCTAGGCTGGGGACTGGGTTAGGTCACACATCTCCTCCCTTCTGCATGTTCTGGCCCTGCAGTGGGCCCGTGTTCAGCAAGGAAAAAGTTCAGGGCTGGAGGGAAAACAAATACTGTAATCTGGAGAGTAACAAACTGCAGGTTTGCCAAGGGGTGAATCACTTCTGAGAGACAATGAGCAACTTGCAGTTCTGATTGCTGATGTGAGCCTGTTCCTCTGTGCTCAGTGCAAAAGTTGACTCCATTTACTTTGGTTCAGAACTTAAATGGGTGAATAATATCTCCTCTTTTGAGTCAACCCATTTGTGTGAATGCAGGAAGACTGCATTGCTCTTCCCTGTGTTGGTTGTTATTTGCCCTCCAGTTCTCTGACACTACTCTCAACCCTTCTAGGCTGCTGTTGTAGGGAAAAATCTTACCCACACATGCTAGTTTCTAGTGACTTACTGGATGCTTACTGATCCTGTAATGTGATTATTGCCTTGGGCAGAGAGGGGAATGGGGGCCAAAGCAAAGTTTCAGAGACTGGAAATAGATGTTTCTGTACCACTTTACAATTTGCAGAATCTTGCTGGAGTGAGCGGAACTGTTGAAGAGGGGTTTGGAATGTTTTCTTGAAAGATGTATACCTGTGCTACAGAACCTGCATCAGGAACTTAAATATTTCCCTTTTCTGGTCTTTCTTAGATTCCAGGATGAACTTGGATGATTTCATCAGTATGAATCCCGAAGTGGGATGGGGCTCAGTGTTCTCCCTTTCAGACTTTGTGCATCGATTTGGCAGTCAGACTGATTACAGCTATTCCTTGGAAGGACAGTAAAGTGAGCAAAGTTCCTCTGGTTCTGAATGGATGTGTTTTGTTTTGCTGCTCTTAGATTGTATTTATGGTTTACATTTCTGTACATGCAATAGATATTTGGAAAAATAGAACACCCAGACAGAAATATCATGAACTGAATAAAAACCTTTATTTTAATAATGTAAGGATGCACTTGGTTTTTAATGTCAAATCAAAGGCAGACATGCCACCATAGGCATATTGCTTTTCCAGCTACTGTGTTGAAACTGAATAGAGCTGCAAAAAAAGCTTTTGGAAAAATATATGCATAAAATACTGAATATTGTAGCCTAAATTGCTACATGTTGTCACATTTTAAAAGTGAGATATGGTTTTCTTCATGTTGTGATTGCTGTCAATTATATGTAAACAGACAGTGCATCTCAGTTTCCTGACTAGATTTACTGATTAGTCCTTATTTAGCAGAAGTGTAAAAGGAAAATTGATTTTGTAGTTCAGTTGTGAACTCCTATGCACTATGTAAAACCAGGTAAGTATCCAGGTTTCTGTGCTGTACCAGGGGAGAGTTAAGTCCTGCCATTTCAGTGACATGTTCTAGTGCTGACAGTTCCTAGCAGTAGTTGCTATTTTTGCTTCTCATGCTGGCTGTGCATTCTCACCTGCTCCCATCTTCTTGCACTTGGTGTTTGTTTGGCCTTGTGGTAATTTAGGGTAATTCTGAGAGAAAGCAGGAAGTTTTGTTGAGGTTTTTTTTTTCCTGCTTCTTGGTTCCTTGAGCTGGCCTGCCTTGAGGTCAGACAGCTGCTCCTGCTGGTGTAAGGGAATCAGCAGGGCCATATGGCTGGGGGGAAGGGAGTGAGAAAGCCTCCCCGTTCAGGGTTGTCTGCTGCTGAATATGCTTAGAGATGATACCAAGCTGCATCCCTGCAGGGCATCCCAGGAATGCCATCACACTGACTGAGGGTTTGGAACAGTCTCACACTTAGAAGAGTGCAATTCCTAAACATGGAATTGCAGAAACAGGCTAAAATGAGGTCTTTAATTCTCAGCTTTGGACCTGTTCTACTTTATACCCTAGCACATCATAGACTCACAGACTATGATGTGCTAGAAGAACACGGGTTAGAAGGGTCAGGCAGTCCCTGGTCCAACCTCCTGTTCAAATCAGCTCAGACCAGGCTGCTCAGGGCTTTAGCCAGTCAGGCCTTGGAAACCTACTGGGATTGAGACTACAATAAACATTTGTGATATATTTCATTCCTGTGAAGAAAAGCACAGTAAAGATTTTAAATATTAAGGGATCATTTTATTTGTAAGTAAAGAAAACTATCAAAACTTGTAAGAATCTTGTATGTGTTACCTAGGTTTATTGTTACATATGTAGTGTATTACTGTATCTCTCATTAGTTCTAGAGAATTGACTCAGCATGTTAACAGCAGAGACAGCCAATTGAACAACTGTGGGATTGATTCACTTCATCCAGACATCTCTGTCCTTATCATAAGGGCTGCTGAACATAGGAGCTTAAACTTTGTATTGCCAGATGCAGCACAGTTGGTTGCCTGTGCAGATAGGCTGCTACTACACATATTCCCTGAGTGCCAGCATGGACTGGTTAGAAGCCCAGTTGTTGGGACACTCCCCTCTGGAGTGGGACAGTTGATCTGCAGTTTCTGTCACTCTGAATCAGCATCACCAGAAGAAACTGCGATGGAACTCGGGATTTGTGATAAACTGGTGCGCGAACCCTCCGGAGAGGGGACAGCTGGATTTAACCAGATACTCCTGTGTAAAAGGTCTGATGTATCCATGTTTGGATGAAATGGCAGCTCTTGATGCTGATGTAGCAGGCACGCTCTGAGGGAATGAAGATGTTGGTACAGACTGGTTGTGAGTGATGTTAAGGCTGGCTGTGACAGTACAGGGCAGCAGCAGTTTGCCTGCTCAGCTCCCTGTAGCTGCCAGTGCACTGGGTTAGACACAGCAGAGGTGAGAATGCAAAGATCCACGTTTCAGATGAACGTTGTGTTAAGCACTTCTTACCCTTCAAGTGGTTGAGTCTCATAGATACAGAGTTCCTGTGCATTGCTCAACAGACCCTTTAAGTTGTTACAGAACATGAGGTTCTCATTCCTCCCTACTTGAGTATGTCATTTGATTTAACCTCAGCTGGTTTCCGGTGCATGAAATCTGTGACACACTCCCTTTAGTGGGGGTCAAGACACAAGAGTCAGCCTGGTTTAATCTAGTTTCAGCATCAAGGCTGTAAAGAAGAACAGTCACAACCATTATTCAGACTATGCAAGTTAAAAAAAAAACCCAACGTGAAGAGTTAGTCCTTTTCCTCTGTAATCATTTTGAACAGGTGCTTAATTTTACATGTAGCAGGCTGTGTGTTTGTGATTATAGCTTTTCTATAATTAACCATGGCTCTTGTAAAAAGTTGTCGTTCCAGAGGGATCAGTAGAAGCCAGAGAATTATTTAACTCAGTGCTGAGGATGGTGATAGTGTGGTGCTGTCTCTCTAGCCCATCAAGTCTGGGGTCATTTCATCACCTTTCAGGTGGGCATGGTATCAGAAGGAGAGAATTCAGGAATATATCAAGTGCTTATTTAGGGCCCAAAATATAAAGAAAAGCTTCACTGTAATTTTTCACTGTATCACTTCACTGTAATTATCAGAAACTAGCTCTTTTCTGGTGCTGATTAGTCCTAGTATCCCATCAGAGGGACTAAGTGACTTCCCTCCCCTCTTTGATCCTTTCTCCAGGTAACCCTAGTCCTTACTATTTTGTGGAACTTGCTGTGTTTAACCTCTGCTGTCAACCCATATTTGATGCATGAGGTGGCCCCACCAGTGTGGTTTCCCCACTGAACACCACAGTAAGTTGCAGACAAAAAAGCAGTTTGCTGAGAGCCACTTTACCATGTACCTGTAGAAGTACAAGCAAAGACCTTCCACTGTAAATCTGATGGTAAGGAGGCAACTTCATTGCCAGACATCACTAATTGTCAGCTCTGTGACCAGTGATGTATTTAAACAACTCAGATTCAAACAAGTTCCTACCACAGTGATAGGTACATATGTGGGGTACATTGTATGGCAGAGCACAACTGCTGCTCCTCAGGTGCAGCTCCAGTGCAACCACCCAGCTGAAGTGGTGCTGAGGGAGAGCCTCACTCCTTGATGCAGGGGAACTGGGCTCATGCCGCTGAGAGATAGGAAATAACAGGAAAGCATTGATGGCTGATTGTCTGGGGTGCACTGGCACAACAGGATCAGCCTGTGCTCACTAACACTCCATGCTCTCCGTAGCCCTTGAGGCTTTTAATCTTTGCTGTGTCCAGATGCTTTCCCACTGTGTCCAGGACAAAGATGTGCTGCTTATGCACTTTCAGTACAATGATATCCTAGTGCATCTTAGCTTGCCAATCCCTTTCAGCCTTCTTTACCTTGTCCTTTTCCATAGTGTTGTCTTTCTTTTGTCCAGTTATTACAGTTTTTATGAGCTTAGAACCCCTAAGTGGTGGCTTTTTGGACTAGGTGGTCCTTGAGTAAGGCATTGAAGAAAGCAAGGAGAAACCCTCCTGCTCTCAGGTCAATTACTCACAATCCTACTGTCTCCCAACTTCTGCATTCTGTTGATCGCTGGAAATTCTCCAAGCCTTTTATTTCTAGACATCATAGGGTGAGACTCTGATAGTCTTATACTGGGGGCATATCCCATGTCACAAGTGCTTCCTCCCATCTCCAGCAGGCAATTGCAGCAGTAAGCTGCAGCACAAGATGGAGCACCCACATCTCTCCTGCCTTTTTCTTTTCTTTTCTGCTGCTTTTTACCTAAGAATATAGCTTATTTGATAAACAACCTCTTTTATTCAGCTCTTTGTGGCTTTAGAAAAATATACACTTTTTTCTGGCACACATTTATTAGGTCAGTGCATTTTTGCAAACTTGTATGTGACCGGGTCTGTCTTGAGAAAATCCCATTTCTTGGTTGGCCAGCAGAGAGAGCAGTCAGCATTCAGTGGAGGTGCAGGTTGGGACATGGACAGAGGTGGTCCTCTGCACACTCAGCCCTGCCAGTTGTTACAGTTAGAAATGAGTCGTTCTGACATCATTGCAGAGGTGATTTGTATCTTGCAAGGTTGTAGCTGAAGGCTGAGGTATTGCCCTCAACTGCCTGAGCCTGTCACGTCAGTGCAAGCCCATCCTGCACACCAGGGGCTATATGGCAGCATTGTCACACCACGTACCAGTTTGGGGGATCTGGTCGGCAGATCCCCCAAATATATCTGGTCACGGTTCCTGCCAAAACAGGCCTGTGACACCTTAGGGTGTCAGACCAATTGGTTTGCTATCAGTTTATATTTAGATAACTGGGGATGCTGCAATCTGATCTGGGCAATTCAGGAAGCAAAGAGGCAATGAATTCGTATGAATCAAATTCCAAGATGAGAGCCTTGGTCAGGGCATTTTGATATATGTGGCCTCCTCTCCTCATACCCTCATTGTCCAGCCAGAGCCTCATGCAGGCTCTGAAGCACCATTGCTCTCCAAGCTTCTGCTGTAAAATGGCCATCTCTGGTTGGTCAGGTTTTCCTTGTTAGAATTCCTTTGATACAAATTTTCTCATTTTTCACATTTCTTTCCCCTACCTTTTTAGGAAATAAGGGTTGTAGACTAAATTACTTGAGAAAACTGTACCAAGGAGTAAGAATGAGGTGTGAAAATACCACCATGTCCCTTCAGTAATCCCAGTTACCTTGCACTGGGTGTCTTGCAGAACCATTACTGAGACACTGTCCCTGACCCAGGTGGTGGCTGTCCCCCACACCTGGCATGAGCCACACTGTGGAGGGAAGGACCTGCAGAGCATCACTTCATGTGTCACCCAGCAGAGCAGATGGCTCCAGGTTTGGTGAGCTTGCCCTCCTATGACACTTTGGATTCTCAGGCTTGGAGAATCTCATCTCCTCTCAAGGTGAAACCTGCCTGGACATCTGTCTCTCTTCAGGTAATTACCTTCTCAGAAATTTGAGGGAGAGAATGCTGGTGATTTTCTTCTGCCTTCTGGCTTCCTCCTTATGCAGGACTTGGCCCAGTTGAGGCCGAGGTTAATGGAGCACACCCGAGGAAGGAGTGTCTGGAGACATCTGCCCAGGTTTGTGCGCGTTTCCCTGTGGAGTTCACCTCTTCGTTTATGATCACGGAGTCAGAAGTGAAGCACTCTATACAAATGCAGCCTTTCAGCCAGTTAAATGCAGCTGCAGTAGTGGTTCTGGAAAATCTCTTCAGTTTGACCTAAGATAAACAAATATGGTTGTTTAAGTATCCTCAATGTTTCCTTATACTTACAGTAGGAAATACCTTGGATACTGAGGGCAGTTAAAACAAATCTTAGTTATCTAAGGCTTCTGGCAAGTCCCTGAGTTTCTGAGTGAGCTAAGCCACTTCCTAGGCATGAGGTGTACCAAGCTTCATTTTATAGTCATAAAAATAAGCATTAAGGACCTGGGCTGTGAACGGCCACTCACAATGTCCAAATGAAGTGACATTATTCACCTGATACTTGCGACGAATGTCTGCTTCCTGCTCTGGAAGATGAGCGGGATGTTTCCAGTGAGCTGGATTCCTGACATTATATTACTTAAAAGCAGGAAATGCTCATTTTGCTTGGTTCAGCATCATACCAGCCTTCCCATGCAAGGCTATATCTGGAACCCAAACACTGCAATAAGGCAGGAATCATTATATGTTATTTTTTTTCAAACAGCCTACACAGTAAGAAGATGGTAGTTATCTCAGCCTTCCCTTCTTTTTAGTATGCAATTGTGGTGGCGTGCTTCCCCCTGTCTCAGCTTGGCTGCTGAAATGGCAGCGCACCAGCTCCACGCTTGGAGCCATCCCGAGAAAATGTTCTGCTGTGGCTTTTAACCATTTAGCTGTAAAGCTCCCGCTGCTTCCACCATTCTAACTGCTGGGGTGAAGCAAGGCTTGCCAGTCCTTGTTTACAGTAAGTGTAATCAGTTCCACTATTTATACTGTACTCATCACAGAGCACTTTGCTGTATGAAATGGTCACAGTTATATTTATACCAGTACAAAAACAAAGTCGTCACAAATCGAGGCGGCGACATTCAGAGTAATTTTTCCTTGCTATGTGACGCTGTTTCTTCAGCAATTCAAACTTCTTTTGGGCAGAAAATAGGAAGAAAATACAGCCCACTGTAAGTCAGGAACCCAACAGTATTTATCTGCACTTGTGTTTTTGTCTTGCATGAAGGAAATGCAACTATTTAGTCAAGTAACCTCTACCAGTTGCTACCTCGGTACAAATATGCAGGGCTGCCAGCAAACTCCATGGAGCTGTCTTAGTACAGCTAAAAGCAGAGTTCAATCTGCTTTGCCAGAAGTACTAAAAATACCTTTTAATATGCTACGGTCTGTGTCTGGCCAGGAGTTGTTTTCAAATGCATTGTCCATGGAGTTCCCATAAAGTAAACAGAGATCGATACGCTCGGTCCTGAGATGCAAAATAACCAGTGCTGTGGGGTCCAGCTGTTCTCCTTGCTGGTGTCACCAGCAGGGTGCTCCCCCTGCCTTGCTCCCAGCAAGGGAGATTTGCAGTGCCCTGCCTGCCATATTTGTCTGAGATCCTTTCCAGGGTAGATTGTTTACTTGTCATTCTCATTTAACTTATTTGGTACTTATTAAATAAAACACCCCAGGTTAGGTGCTTTTGAGATCTGAAAGACTAAGTGAGGGACTTTGTTGCCAGCAAAGTTGCCACTCACGTTCCCTGCATCTCCTGCTTGCCAGCCTTTCCATGCTCCCATGGTGCATGGAGGTCAGGTCCATGCACAGAGACAAAGCTCCAGCCTCCTCTGAGCTGGTGCTGTGTGAGCAGGGGCACTCTTTCCAAGGCATAGAGCCTGATGAAATCTTTCTGCCAGTGTTCTCTGTGGCCCTACTGCCTTGAGCTGCTGTGGACATCCAGGGCTGTGGAATGGCTCAGCCTGGTCCTGGCCACATGGGTGCAGGTCCCCAGCCCTTGCCAGGGACCATGGGGTCCCCTCTGCTCACTGCCTGCAGGGGCAAGGCAGACAGTGGAGGTTGCAGGACACTTTCACCCCACTCATGATCATAGAATCATAGAATGCTTTGGGTTGGAAGGGACCTTAAGTCATCTAATTCCAACCCCCCTGCTGTGGGAGAGACACCTTCCACTAGACCAGGTTGCTCAGACCCCCATCCAATCTGGTAAGGATGCTTGCTTGGTTTACAGACATCTTCAGAAATGGGGATTATTTGTGGTCATTCAAAGAGTAAATGCCCTGGCTTAGCATGTGGAGTCCAAAAACAAATCACACATGGAGACTGCCCAGTGCTGAGGAGCTCTGAAGCCTGACACGTGACAGAAGTACACGTGTGGGGTGCAAAAGAGGTGTCACCATCTTCACTGACACTTGGTCTCATCTGAGCCGGCATTGTTGTGTCTCACAGTAAGGTCATCTGCCTGGCCTGCACAGTGGAAAAGAGCCTGCTCCCAAATACTGTTAGAACTGCTCCCTGCTGCTGCTTAATGCCATTGGGAGAGGATCCATGGACCTCCAGTGCTATGGCCGCTGGCATGGCTGGATTAGCAAATGGAAGCTTTGTTTTGAGTTTTCTGTAATAAAATACCATGCTGCTGGGGCACACAGTCTAGCTAGGGTTTCACTGCCCACTTAAGAAAATGAGGGCAAAGGGTGATTAAATATTAAGTGGGATGCAGGATCTCAGTGCATGCAGTTCATGTGGTAATCTGAGGATGGGCTGAGGTAAATGTGCCTTCCTAGATGCCTGAGAGGGCACTACAGCAACCCATCCTGGCCAGCAAGAGGAGCTTTGGGGTTTCTCCATCAGTCTTCAGTGCCAGGAGACCTCAGGAGTGAGATGGAGAGACACCAAAGTGAGGATCCTTGGAATACCTGTATCCTCTTCTATTTAGCTTTCCACCTCTTCTGTAAATCAAACACCATTTCTGGCAGCAGTAGACTGTCAAGCAGGCTACACTGACATCAAGCAGAAGATGCTAATGAAAAAAAAACAGAAAAGACATTAGTGATCAATGCAGAAACTCCCACCCCCCACCCCAGGATGAGCTGTGCTCTAAAGCCTCTCCTTCAAGCAAAGCTGCTGCTGACAGGAAAGTTATTGACCTTCCTTACGCTGCAGAGCAGGACTTCTGAAAGGCAGCTTTTACTCTGTGTGTCCATCTGCATGCACGTGCCCCTGGGCCTCCCCAGGGATACAGAGGTACAGACAGCTCCTTCCACAGCAGCTCATTTAGGCTGCTGGCTCCTGAGCTTACTTTGGCATTAGCAATGGGCAACATTGAATTATTTCCTCAACACTCCCCTTAGCAGCTGGCTCTTCTTGAGGAGGATCCACACCTCGGCTGCTGCTGCCTGGTCAGGTGCAAATGCTGCAAGGCCTCCTGCTCCACTCCCTCCCTCCCTGGCACAAGCCTGGGCAAGTAAATCTGGATAAATGGAGGCTCTTTCCTTTCTGAGACCCTTAGGCCAACATTCTACAGCTCTTCTAGCGAGTTTAACTTCCATAATCCCCCTTATCCCACACCCCCTTGGAAACACTTAAAGATGTTTTTTTCTGATATAAGCTGTGCCAAAGCTGGGTTCCTCTATGAAGACAAACTAGCAGTGGAAACATTGACAGCTATACAGGGAAATATTGTATTGCTTAAAGAACTTTATTTAGATTGCTCCATTGCGGGGACAGTTGTTTGTTGGTTGGGTTGGTATTTTTTTTTCCACTTTGGACAGTGCTAAAGACGCCATAAAATTAACTACACTATTATTCCAGTGATTTGTACACAGCACGTTTATGTGCTTTCAAAATTAAAAGGAATCATGATAAAACTAAGCAAATAAATAGCCTGGAGAGGGCTAATCCCTTTCCTCCACGCTCTCAGCAGCCACCAAAGGCAGAGGATCCCAGGAGGGCAGGAATGGCAGCGCTCGGGCTGAGCGGCACGGAGGAACCTTGGGAAGGCTTTGTTGCTCTGCTGTAGGGATATTCATGTTCCTGGCCAGCTGACAGCATGTCAGCGAACGTAAACATTTGGCTCCAGCAAAGCGATGGACGAGGGAGGCAAAGCTGTGCACACGATGAGAAGGGTCCCTGCGGCAGGTCCGGCTGGCCACGGCCCGCAGCGCCCGCGGGGAGAAGCGGGCACGGGCAGGGGCACAGGGAGATGCCGTCCGGCAGGGACAGCACTTCTGCACGGGCAGGGGCACAGGGAGATGCCACCAAGGGAGGGACAGCGCTTCTGCACGGGCAGGGCACAGGGGGATGCCACCAAGGGAGGGACAGCGCTTCTGCAGCGGAGCGGGCACTTGCTCGATGCTTCTGCAGCCTCCCGGGCTCCCGGGAGGGTTAAGAAACCACTGGGGGTACATGAGGGGGCCGGGAAAGCGCCCAGAGCATCTGGAAGATGCTGGCAGCACCGATCTTGACCGCGGTGTGTTTTGCATCAGAACAGCGGCCAATTTGCAGGGAATGGGGACAATAAGGGGGTAAAGAGCACCCCCGGCTGTTCGGCTGTTCGCACTGGTTCAGCCTTAATTCATGCTCTGGGTTCATTACAGCAATTTTTTAAAGCCGTACCCTGTTCATGCTCAGCCACAGCAATATCCCTGTGCTGCTGCTTGGGGCCAGTGAGCCTTTGGGCTCTTACTTTCCTCAAGGGCCAAGCGAGAGAATTTTGCAGTTTTTCAGTGTCTAATCCAAAAGAAGAAAAAATAACTTTGTAAATATTTTAAAAATACCGTGAGGCCTTGGGCAGCCTGAGGAGAAGGGGTGCAAGGTGCTGTTATGCCCAGGGGTGTTCAGAGCTCTCTGCCTGGCTCAGGGTGTGCAGGATGTTGTGTAGTGGCTGCTCTCTTGCAGCTGCCGCCCGTGCTGGTGCATGTGTGTGAAATGGGCTAACTTGGCTTTTCCTTCTTCTGAATGTTCAGCATAAGCAGGGAATAATAAAATGCAATTTTTCCACAGGGACCAGAGGAAACAAATTACTGCCTGGGTAGCTGAGGACAGAGTCTGGCACATTATTTTCTGTGAAATAATTCCCATGAGGCCCTGTGGAAACCCAGCTTTTTTTTTTTTTCTTCTCATTTTTCTACTTCCTTAAACTTTCCAAAATACTCTGCTGTAACATATTTTCCTCAGTCACATGTGTTAGTGAGGAGAGAAAAGGTTAAATTCTCCTTTCGTACTATAATGTAATTCATTTCCTGTTTTTCACAACTGTCTAGACACAGATCTAACGAGCATTAACCCTGAATCCCACCATTGGGTTAAAAATAGAGGCTTTAAATATAAAAAGGGTGTGGTAAAAGTAAGATTGTAGGTTTCTACCTACCACCAAGAGACAGTGCTTTTGAATGAGAACCATTTAATTAGCTGTAAGTAACAAAAAAAATTACTTCAGTTTCAGAGGTTTAAAAAGGCTCCTGGTTGCTTTATATATACCAGCAGTAACACAGGCCCTGCTGAGTTGTGGCATGGACAGGTTGATTCCCCCTCAGGAGTTATATTTGTCTGGATTTACACCTCCAGCTATATTAAAAAAAGAAAGAATAAATTCCACTTCAGTCGGAGAGCTATAAAAAGATTGGGAGAAAGTAAATTAAGAGAGGACCAGTGTTGAAAACCTTGGTCAGCTTCTGGTGGGAGACCCACAGACAAAATGTGCCCCAAACTCCAGGGGAAAAAGTGATGGCCATGGTACCACGAGACAGCTGGTGCTGGGAAGGCAAGGCCACAGAGTGCAGGGTGCCAGCCTGGCACAGCACTGCAATGCCTGCAGCCATGAGCAGAGCCAGAGGGGCTCCATCAGCTCGGGCTGGAGGCTGGCCCCAGGCTGAGCCAGGCAATTGCCCCCCGTGGGTGTGCAGCCTCCTCTGACACTTCCCACCAGCTGGGCTGCCACACTGGAGTGGGAGGAAGGAGAGAAAGAGGTTTCTGGCTTGGAACATGAGCTAAATCCCTCACAAAAGTGAGTTTTGCTTGTGGAGGGGAACCAAGAAAAAACAACACTGTAGCCCACCCCAGCTTGGCACAGGGTGCAGACAGGGAGTGAGGCAGCTTCTTGGCTGACAGTTTATTACACACACCTTTCACATCAAAGATTACCCACAGAGACATCATGTTTTATGAACTTCAAGAATAAAAATAAATGCTCCTAAGAATTAGCTTAACTCAATGCTTAAAAACCCTGCTAAAGTAAGTCAAAATTCCCGGTGTGTTGTGACAAGGAGGAACTTGCATTTCCTGCACTGCCTGCGTTTCTCTGTCTACAAACACAAATCCCGTGGGGTGGTTTGTGTGTTTATCCTGTGAAGTTGGGAGTGGGTGTCTTTCCTGTCCCACCACCCACCTCCAGCCACTGCATGAAAACAGCAGAACCATCAGGAGCTCTGGACTGGACCTGGCACCTCAGCTGCAAACCTGTGTGTGCTGCTGTCCGTATTCAAGGTGTGTTCTGACCAGAACTGAAATTACCCAAGGAAAACATATTAAAAAGACATTTGCTTGTTTTCAACTAAAAAATGCAGTATACCGTGCATCAAGAATGGTGAGGAGTGAACTGGAGTCCTTCCAGCTTAGGGAAGGCCTTTGAACCCACATGAGTTATTTATAGAGACTTTTAGAAAACAGCTCTTTCCAATTTCTGCAATTTTGATCACAGGAACAGCTCAGGTTTTGTCAAAAATAAAGCAATCCATTATATGGCTCACTGGGGTTCCCCTCTGTAAAGCAGAGAAGCAGAAATGAGGATTAGGGAAGGGGGGGCAAAGCAGAGTCACAATTTTAATATTCATTGTGTAAGAGGTTTTCAAAATGTTTTTTGGCCAAACTGTACTTCTTTTATTAGGCTCTAAGACAGTGAGGGCACTCCAAGGAAGTGTACAGGATGACTTGCTACCATTGATCAAGGCAGGCCCTCATCCATGTTTCAGGATGCCTCTCCCTCTATCCCTGACTGCACTTAAAAGGGTGGAGGTGGTAGCAGCAATAACATTAAAATGGGGCCCAACATACTCCTAAAAAGGTCCACTATTCCCCTTTAAGGATTTAGTCTTTGCACATTTAGTCTATTAAAATAAGTAGAGCTTGCTATTGAAAATTTTTTTGAATAAGAAATATGTCTTAACAACAGCTTTCTCTTGTTTAAAAGGCTTTGTGATCCTGTTCCTTACTGTGTTTCCAGAGACTTGTGTCTGGGGGGGGCAACCCTCTAACTGCAGATCCGAGCCACAGCATAACTACAGAGACTTAGGAAACCACTCAAACATACCTTATATGACAGTGCAAATGAGACTGAAAACAAAACATCTGCATTTTGTGCTTATTTCCATAGCTGGCATAGCTTTCACAAGACAATTAATCCTGTTTTATCATGATAACTTCTGTTCCAACCAGAGGCACATTTCATTCGCCTTCTCAACTGCTTTCCCCCAGTTTATTAGGAATCATTTCAGTGGGCTCCTACTCACATTCCCTCTGAGCAAGAGCCTGGGTCAGACTGTTGGCAGTTCTGACAATAACAAGATACAATCATTCCCCACCCCAAAAAAAGATTAAAAAATAATCACTCAGGCAATATGAATAGAAAAAAAACCCAGTATTTTATAAGCCATAAGTTGGAGCTGAAGGCCTCAGATCAGTGTGGGCACTGGTGATCTCCTTTGGGGCAGCAATCACTCCTGTGCTGTGGGCAAGGTTCATGAGCACAGGTTCTCCTTGGAAGCCAGGGCTCATTTCCCTTTGAGATATGATGAAGCAATAGCTCTATCTGGGGTGTTCTACTGTGACACCAAGCCAAGGTCTGGATGTTCCTGCAGAACAGTCTTTGCTTACAGTCATCAGGAGCTCAAGGCTGATAAGGTCACCACCTTGGAAGCAATGAGACAACCAACTCTGTGGTTCACATTGTTTGAACATTTATTGCAATTCAGTGTCAAAAAAGTTTTACAAAAATACTGTCTGCACAGAACAGCTATAAAAATCAGTTGAACATGCAAGGAAAGAGGAAAAAAGTGTGCAAATTTATAATGGAAGGATTTTAACCACACAATAATATTAAACAGAAGTCTTATATAAGGGATGCCTTTCACTTCATATCATCTCTAGTTAAAACTTCAAGGAAAAATAAAACAACACACTCTCTCTTCCATATATAAGTGTTTATAATTACTGTAGATTAGTTCCTAAAGATAAGCATATTTTCTATTTCAAATTAAAATGTTCTCTTGGTAGCTGACATGTCAGCATTCTGTGCAGCACAGGATGGCTAAAGAAAGGCAAATTCCACCCTCAGTTGCCCTCCCAGGAGGAGAAGCAGCAACACTTGGTCAACAGAGAGGGAATTTCTCTGGTGTCAAGAGTATCTATATACTTGAGACTGCATGTGTCAAGGGCGAGATGGATTTGTTCTCCTAGGGCCAGATCCTGCAAAGCTGATTTGCTACCAACAAAATCATTGGAGGAAGACACTGGATAGAAACCAGGTGCTGGTAAAGACTCAGAGCCCAGCAGCCACAGGCTGACAGCGGTGTGGAATGGCTGACCACAGCTTCAGAGCCTGGAACCAGCATCACTACAAGCAAAGAGCTGAGAAAGCAGCACAAGCAGAACACCAGAGTCCCTTGAAGGAGGGAGTGAGTCTACAGCAGCCTGATCAGCCATCAGCTCCACAGGGCCTGTGCTTGTGCAAACAGGCCAGCTACAAAGAGGGGCATTTCAATTTAAAGCTATGTCTTTTTGGCAAGGTGCTGATCTACAGGGAAGATGTGCAACACGTTTGTAAGGACAACCGCAGAGGACAATGCTGCTTTGCTGTACCAAGCAGGAGATCAGATGTGAAAAGCACATCTGATTTGTTTGCTACACAATAGGATTTGAAATGTTCCTGCTCTAAATGAAATTCTAGCAACTAAGGGACAAGGAATTTTCTGGGTAAGAAAAGCTGGTTTAGTACCTGTGTATGTTCTATAAGGTGATAACTTCCCAAAAATAATTGAAGTCAAACAGAAATGGGAATACAAACAGTTTAAAACCTGGGGCAAAGAAAAACAATATAAAATATATTCCCATATACAGAAAGTGTCAGGGTGCAATTAAATGTTTACATACAAAGCAATGTCTTCAGAGCAATACACATTTTCCTAATCACTTTACATAATTAAGGATCTAGCAACTCCCACAGTTAAAAAAAAAGAAACCCAAAAAACGTAAGAGGAGGTACACACACTTTATGATCAAACTTCAGCATACCATAGTTAGTATAAATGGCTTAAGGTATGTACAGCTGAAATTGCGCCTCTTGAAATGGCCACCACATCAAAAACTGGCCTCTTCTAGAAAGCTGAAACAGAGATCTCCAGGATCTCTCCCTTCCTAAGCCTCCTCTCTTGCACGGATCTATTATTTTTCCTCTTCACAGCACCATGTTCTATGCTGTTGCACTAGTTAATACATCCTCTAAAGACAATGAGATTTCCCTGGATATGTTGGCAAGAGAAAACCCCAAAGAGAGGAAAAACTCTCCTTTCCTAGTATAAGAACTGATGCACATCTAATGGAAATGCATCAACTAACTGGAAAGTGAAATGTCATTTGAAAAGAACGTTCTATTTCCAAAACACAAGCAAAAGTCTGTTTTTCCCTTCACAACAGCTTTGCCACAATTGTCTTAAAATAAAGAAGTCCTTTTTGCCTGAGAGCAACCTTAGACCATCCTGCCTGGAAACCCCTGATATCACTGTCAGTTTTGTTACTCTGCCACCCTCAGCCAAGCAGATGCCTTTGCACCCCTAAAATACCGATTGCTTTGTTTGTAAATGAGTGAGGTATTTGGATGCAACAGTATTTTGTTTTAAATACAAACCAAGAGTATTGAATTCACTGCAACATCTCCCTGTACCAGCCACTCAAACAATGGGTCCCCAAAGAGACCAAGGCCATCTTTGACAATTGCTGCAGCAGGAGGGTAATGACTGAGGCAGTAACTGAATAAGGCTTATTCTATTTCTTTTTGTATAGTCTGTTTTGTTCTGTACAGTAGTTGCTTGGTTTGCTGCTAGTTTGGACACTGACAGCAATATCCCAAGACCTCACACAAGCAACAGACAAGTGTCTATGTATAACAAATCATCTTCAGCACTTTGACCCTTACAGTGCTAAGAAATAAAATACACAGTAATTGAAGTTTTAGAAATAGGAGCCTCAGTTGCACATTCAATCTGTTGTCAGTATGACCCATGGTCACTGGGTGGGTAGAGGAGGCCAGTGAAGGGTTGATAGAGGCAATGGCTGGAGCCAAGACCCTCCCAAATCACAGCTCAACGTTGAGAATTTCCATCTTCTTATGCAAGGAACGCAGTAGGCCAGATTCAAATCTGAGCTTAAAATTCACTTAGTGTCACAACCTCACAGAGGGCAAGTGCTAAGCACAGATGCAGAGTAGGCAGAATGCTGCAGCATTTCATACCAAAATATTGTTGCCTCCCCATCACAACAGGCTGGCTCACCACGGGTGGCATAGGCAAACCTACAGAACAAACCAACCCCAAGTCAGAGCTGGAAACAAAAGATGCCAAAGGAACAGGTCTTCTCACTGCTGGAAAAAGGAGCTACAGGACTCTCCAAATTCAGTGGCAATGCTTCACTCACTTCACTTGCAAGTTTCACTCCTTAATGTCCTCAACTCACGAAGCCAGATTTCAGCCTTGCCTACCCGCTGCCATCAACGCAGGAAGGAAAACAGAAACTGGCCTCCTTTACTCACAAACATCCCCCAAACATGCACAAGTGTGCTTTTCCAAGGTAGCAGTTTTTAAATCACTTTCAGTTGACATGGGTATGGATCAGGAGGCTTATGCTTTCCACCAGCAGTCAAACTGATGAATGGGGCATCAACACCAAGATAAAGCTTGTTATCCTGCATGTGTTTTCCCCTCATCTCTGGAGAGTGACAAGCTCTGGGCCATGGGTAAGGGTGGTGCAGGCTCACAGAACTCTCTGGAAGAGCAAAAACTCAGGATTTGCTGTTAGGCGGCTGGAGAAGGGCATGTCTTGACAGCATTTTCCACATTTTCTTCCCCTCTTCCCACTGCTCCATCTAGAGGCAGTTTTTTTCCCTTTTCACATCTCTTCCAAGAATATGCAAAGTGATTTAGTTTGCAAAAATGCAAATACTGTCATTTTAAAATACAAACAGCTGCAGAAAAGTGTTCAAAGTCAGTTATAAAAATGTAAAAAAAGGAACAGCATATTTAACAATAATTAACTCAAGTAGTTCTTCCTGAATTGTCCTGAGTACTCCTTTTCCTCAAAATTTTTGTACATAGTCACACACAACCCACTAAATATTTATCCTTACGAGGTATCCTGCTTACATCATACACAGAGAAAGTGCTATACAGGAAATCTACTAGCAAACAGCAAAAACTTTCCACTGCAGGTTTTCAGACTGCTATGTATGAGCTGGCTTCTTCAAGCTCCACTGTAGAGAAAAGTGAAGCATTGCACGCAACAGAGGAGACAGTGAACCAGATCACAGCCATGGTGAAGTGGCCACTCACTCTGTAGGACTGAAAATTTAGCTCTGGGTTAGGGTCAGAAGATCCCATAAAACAGCTCAGCACTGGAAGCAGAAGGGACTAGGGTCCTTGGGTCTTGACCCCTGGCATGGAGAAAGAACCAAAGATATCAGTATGTTGGAAATCCCTTGCTTCCCCAAGCCCTGACTGCTAAGTGCTAATCACTCCCTAAGCTCCAGGGCTCTGAAACAAAACATTTGCTGCCAGTCTTCCAGTGAATAAAAACCGCATCATTTAATGAGATTCAGTGGCCCAGTTCCCCCTATATTTTACCAGCTCCAAGATGACTGAATTCACTTGACAGCAGTGGGAATACAGAGCAGTGTATATGTTGGAAAACATGGGCTTGAAAAAACAGATTCTAACCTCACCTAGGATTTCAACTAGTGCAATTAACCTAATGAAGCAGATAAGAATTTACCTTGTGAGATTAAATCCAGTCCTTTGTTTCCCTATCATAGAACTTCCTCCCTTATAGATAATGCTCATCCTTCTGTCTTCTCTTTTCACATTTGCATGGTCTTTCATAAAACCAACAAATTAAAAGAGGATGGAGTAAATTCTTAGGTATTGGTATGGTGCCTATCATCTAGGCATTCAAGCACTGAGTAGAGCAAGAAAACTAATGTAAAGAGGTAAGCATTAATACAAGAAAAGATGCTTACTATCACAAACATTTCCCTTTAAATCATTGTACAAAATACAAAAGTTCACATTGTACACTGGATTTTTGTTTGAAAGGTACTCAATCTGTTGGAGGTAGAAAGTGGTATGTTACGATTCTGTCTCACAAGTAGGCTAGATTTCTATCCTAAGTATTTCAGAATGTGTCCTTTTAAAAACACAAAAGTATTATTAAACTTGTCACAGGGATATTTTTCATAAATATTTCTAAAATGTCATACTTATAAATATGTATGCTAAATAAAACCAGATGGAGGAACAGTTCAACAGTCCTAGCCTCATATTGCTTTCTCTCTATTAGAAACAAACCAAAAGAGTTCTCAAATGGATGCGGGGCAAATTCATTTTTAACTTCTAAAAACAAGCAATGAAGGTCTTTTTGCCCTGTATCTTGTACTCTGATGATAAAAAAGGGACTCTGTACAACATGCTGTATTTATACACCATTCCTATGGAAGTCTGTATTCCTTAAGTGCTGCTTGTCAGTGAGCAACTTCACCTTTCTTCTCCGAGATCCTCCTGTTCCTTGACTCAGGAGCTTCAAGCTAACATGAATATTTACACTATTTACAAATGGAGTGTCCAAGCTCTGTGACAGTGTCCTGTAGGAATTGCATAAGCTGCGCTGACCCAAGTTCAGAACCTGAACAAGTTGATAAACTCTTGTGGTGAAAGAGAGGTGGAGCAAGTCTCTGGATTGTTGGCTGTGCAGGGGTGATCAGTACCCTGGGAAAGGAGAAAACAATTCTATTTAGAGAGGCTGCAGAAAGGCTGCCAAAGCATCAGCCAGCTTAGCACTGCCCCTCTGCCAGACATCCCATGTGCAAATAGGTAGAGCAGAGCCCAGAATAAGAGACAGCTCAGAACTGGAATTAATATCTTAGGGGCAAGTCATCGAAAAAAGAAGCAGCAAGGATCCAATTAATTCTGTTCACCTCTTCTGAGCAAAGAGAGGCTAGAGCCTATCATCAGCTACTGGAGTTTAACTCCAGAGACATGCCTTGCATATCACCACAGTGGTCAGCAGATTTTTGTCCTGAGCTGTTTTGCAGCCATCAGCTTTCATTCCAGCTAGTCCTGTTGCCAAGACCTCCACTTGCATATAATGGGTAGAGGAAGCTGCTGGCAGTGCAAAAATGATTTCTTGCAGGCAGCCCTAAAACATGCCCATTTTCCAACCCTCTGGCCCCAATGGACGCTACTCATGTTCAAGATAAAGCTGGGATCTCTGAAGCACAGAGAAGAAAGGAAGAATTATGATGCAGGAATTCACTGGGCTATGCAGGCAAATGAAGTGCAACACCCTAAGCCAGCTGCAATAGGAGGAAGCGCTGTATGCCCCATGACTCCTGCCCCAATCAAGTCTGTCCCACCAGCACCTCACCTTCCAGGAAAGGATGTGGCAGTGCCTGCACAGTTGCAGCGTGTCACCATACTGCTCCTTCCGTGGGTAACACCTTATGAGCTTGAAGTACATCTTTTTCCAATCCAGCTGTCCTTTGTCAGATAAGATCAGACGTTTGCGAATCTTAAAGAAAAGATGCACCCAATTATAGCAGGTCAAAAAACTGATTTGTTCTGTTCAGCTCATGGTGTTCTCTCCCTCGCATGTCAACCTTGCCAGTGCCATAACAGTTCCCTTGCAACACTGAGAAAGCTCTTACTTTGAAAACTTCTCAGCTTTTTTGAGCTAAGAAGCTCTTACTTTCTACTTATAGCTGAAAAAGCTATAAGCATTTTCCTGATGGGAACAGCCTCACTCAATACCATTATGAGGGTCTGTTCCACCTTCATCAGCTTCACTGTAGGAAGCCTGAAACCCTGGGAGCTCTCTCATACTACTTTGACCACTGTTTCTGGCAGGCAGCAAGTAGAGTTGCATTTAACAGCTGTAAAAGTTGAGGTATTTTTCTCTAAGAAACAGTGATTTATCATATCATATCACACCCATTTCTCTTTTAGGGTTCATTAGTTGCAGAGACTGGATTTGAATTTACTTAATAAAAGAAATAACTCCTCCAGAGTCACTTCCAAAGTCAGATTCAGAGTGAGTAAATAAAGCCAGGTCAGCAGAGAAATCTGGCACATGGTTCCTGAAGTGCAGAGGTCTAGTACAAACACCCCAGACATTCACCTATAAACAGAGAGGGATTTTTGTTTGCTTTTAAGTTTAGATGATCCCAAATGATTCCCAGCCTGCCAGAGATGTTTACACAGGTACAAAGTGGGCAGCAGCAGGGCTGTTTTCCACATATCATCCCATCACTCACAGAACAGCTCAGAGGGGATTTCTTGCTCTAAAGGGCAAGGGAGAACAGCTCATGGACCACATCCACAAAGATACTCTGCAAGGCTGTCAGTCCCTGGGACATCAGGGTGATTGCTAGAGCTTGCCTGCACGTTTTCCCTGCACACGTGGGGCAAGGAGCAACTGCAAGTCATGCAGTTGTTCCCACCTGGATTAGGATTGAAATTCAGTGGATGATTAATTCCTCAAGCTCCTATTTCAGGAATCATTGCTGTGGCATGTAAAACCCTCTATATAAATCATCTTCACAGCCATATCCATGCCAGCTTATATTATCAGCTTGCTGCACTGTCCTCATATCCAAGAGACAGCCAAGTAAGAGAACATGCAGGGCAGACACTCTTTCTGGGGAGGGGGTACACCAAAAACTGATGGCAGTTTGCACCTCTCCTCATACCTGTCTGTCTGTGAAGTGGTACTGGCACAGTTTTTTCCACAGCAGCCTGTCTTCACTGAGCACTTGGAGGTCAGGAGCCACCTGACCCAGGCTAACCAGGTCCCTCCCATCGCTCAGTCGCTGCATGATGTTCAATTGTAAACACAATGGCAGGTCGGTGAGAGTGGTTCCTTTAAAGGCAGGCTGGAAGAGACAGACAGAACTGAGCTCCCAGGAAGCTGGAAACCTAAGAAATCCTAGCTTGCAGCATAACTACTGCTTTTTTAAAACTTCTTCACACAGAAAACAAAGCAGCAGTTCCCTCTTCCAAATAAAGGAGACATTTTACATGCAAATATTGGACCTTCTGCCCCATAACTGTTTGAGATAACCTCAAGGAAGAGGACATGTACCTGTAATACAATAATTAGGAGAGTTGCAGTCCAAGCCTCCTTCTCTCCTTTTTGTCCACCCTACATCCATGCTTGTGAGACTCTGCTCCCTGAAGTATCACCATCAGCTTTCACTATAGCAGGACATTGGCTGTATTGTGGTATCAGCTATTGTTCATCTAGATCTCTCCACCACCAGGCAGATGGGCATTACTTCTCAAGTGCAGCTCTGGTTACATGCACTGCTGGGAATCCCATGCTCTTCTGACATATGTTTTAGCTTATATCATCACAGGATCTTGCTGCAACCACAGCAGTGGCTGGTGAGTACTCACAGCATGGGTTCCCAGGTCACTGCTGGCAGGGCTAGCTTTTCCTCTGGGAACACTTGAAGGACCTGCCCCTTTCCCACAGGCTGCAACCCTGGTTTTCCAGGCTGTTCAGGCCTGGTTTTCCAAGCTATCCATACAAAAGCAGATCCTAGCCTAAAGATACAAAAGACACCCCCACCCACTTCTGCTTAGCCTCCACAGGGTGCAGGATTATTTTGCAAGTCCACCTGGGGTACAGCTCTAAACTGACCACAAGAGATCTGCATGTCCTGCACTCAGGGGAAATCCAAGCTATACACAGGAGCAAGGCATCAGCAAGGACCACAACCTGGGCACCAGCTGCAGCTTCAAAACCAGCCCCAGCCTTATTAAGGCAAACAGCAGCTTCTAGGATTAGGCTCCAACAAAGAAACAATGTTAGACAGATGTGCCAAGTTCATCCTTTACCCTGCACAGAGATGCTGCTATTTTAAGTTGCAGAGTCACAGCACCCGCCTCATCTTTGGCAGAGCTATTAACTGTTTCAAACAACCAGCACACAGCCCACCAGCAGCAAGGAAACACTGCATGAGGCTGCTTTTAATCATGTGGTCCCATCCCCAGCCATCCCACGGCATGGGAGACTCTAAGGAACAATAAGTACGTCTGCACAGCAGCAGCTCCTGCCTTCCCTCAGTGCCAGCGCGCTCAGAGCAGCGACACTGCCCGGTACCTGCAAGGACCTGAGCTTCTCAACCAAAACATCCATTTCTGCAGCACCACCTGCCAGGCAGACCTGACACAATCACTCCAGGAGGAGTGAACTGTCTCTACAGTGTCTGGAGGACATTCCTTTCCATGACAGCTTGGTGCATATTTTGGGGGAGGACGAATGCACTGGATCCCTGGATCATGTCCCGCTGCTCTTCCCTGCCAGGCTGCATTTTGCATTCTTCTGAACTATGTCTACATATAAGCTTTGCTAGGGCACAACAGGCAAGAGACTCTTGGGTCAAAAAAAAAAAAAATCCCAAACAAATCTCACACTTGTATATCTTTTTCTGAAAAAAACCAAAAACTTATGTGACTCAAGCAAATCCTCTTTTGGATCCTTTTCTGGCTCAGGCCGAAAGCTTATCTGCTGCTAGTTTTCCCTCAGTACTCTTTTCCAGAACTTTTCAAGCATTCCTTTTTTTTTGCAGAAAGAACACAGATTAGACCAGAACAGATAAGTAAGCTGTCATTTTCTGGGCAGAAGTTTGTCTTTTTTTTTGAAGCAGCTATAGCACACACAACATTTTTCAAGGTTGGTTTTAGGTTTTCTGGGTTTTTTTTTTTTTTTAATGATTTAGGTCTTGGGTGTTGTAAAACATTTCCCCCTTTAGAAACACCACAGGTTCACTGCACCATAAGTAACTGGCTGCACAGAGCTGGGCTTCTTACTTTCTCTGAATTAATTTGGTTTTTTTCCAGCTTGAACTGAAGTTATCTTCAGTGGTATGATTTTTTTTGCATGCTCTACACATTTTATTTACTTTAGAAAAAGTGTCTGCAAACCTACACAAGTATGTATAAGAGGCAGTTCCTTTCACAAGCAATATTTTGATGCACTTTTGTCTGAATAGGCAGAGTTCTTCAAGATTACAAGGAGAACACCAACACATGTCAGCTTGGGGGGAAAGCTGTATATATAGTCCTGGGCAACTTATTGTTTGTATCCCTGCTTGAGCAGAGGGGGTTTGACCAGATGACCTCCAGAGGTCTAGTCCAACACCAAACCTGCTGTGGTTGTGTGACATGAAAAAAGTTCAGACTTAATTCCCATGTAAAGCCAGTCTAGAAATTTATCATCTAAAACATCCTTCCCATCCCCACAGATGCTGTTGAAAAAACAGATGTTGTAAAAGCAGGACTCATCCAGCTGGAACAGGTAACTCCAGACTACTGGAAGACTCATTGGTATTTTCAGCCAGGAAGCATGAAGTTATGCAGCAATTTGAAAATTAGCATTTAATTTACAGCTTAAACAAATCTAAAAGCCTCAGCTGTCTGATGAACAAGTTTTGAAGGCAATTGCTCAATTTGAGAAAGCCTGAGTTGACTTTTCACACTGAGGCCTGGCCTCTAAGGAATGAAGAGGGGGAGAGGGTTTTTTGTCCAGCTCTGTTCACACAGCACTTCATAGCCATTATAGAGTCAAGCCACAGTTTGTGACCATTAACCTCAAGCATGATCCTGGGTTATGTACACTGAGTTTGAATTAAGGGAATCAAGTAATGCTAGGAAAGCATCCAGTTATTTTGGCAGCTCCAGGTTCTTCCAAGCTTGCACTAGGAGTAGAGTGGGAAGCAGTCACCCAAATGAGAGCCGTTGACAAGAAAAAGTTTCATGATGGAGACAGTATTTTTAGCTTTCAGGATTTGTGCTTACCCTGGTGATCTGAATGTTGTTCAGTTGCTGCTGCCAGTGAAGAATGCTCTCCATCCTGTGCACCCACATGTTGATGTTTCCAACCAGGACAGACTTCCCAACCCGTTGAACTAGCGTGCAGAGGGATGTATAGAGGGTCTGCAGCAATTCCCTTATTAGCCTGATGTTCTGCTGATCTTCAAGAACTTTGGAAGAACAGGAAAGGTTAAAAATGGGAATTGTCAAAATCCTTCTCTGAATCTGCATGTTTCTCAGGCAAGTTATTTGCTGTAATTTCACAGGCCAAGAGAGCCAGCCCGTGCTTTTCTTTTTAGAGGAAAGCACTTAAATGTTAGCCAGTCACAGCAGGTTAGACAGCAGATGGAAAGGAAAGAGAGCCTCCCAGGATAAGCAGATGAGATCTGCTGCACTTCCCATTTCCAGCCACTGGCAGCCAGCCAGTTTTACCCTCTGATACTATGCAAGAGTTTATCTATGTGCACCTCTTCCCCATCTACCCCAGCTAATGCACATTTCTCATTACATATAACAGGCTGCTGTCAATGCCCAGGCTTCTGGGGCACCTAAACATCCATGAGGGAAGTGCCACATCTCAACCACAATTCATTCCCCTGAATAGGTGAAGACACCCCTCCAGAGCAGTGGGAGCAGTAGGTACAGCACAATGCCAGCAAGGCAGCAGCAGGGACTGCAGATATGCCTGGCTGAGGGCATGAGCAGCCACATCTTCTGCAGTCAGAAATAGGACTCAGTAGGATGCCAAAGGGGTGGTAGTGAGCAAAGCTGGGAAAGGAGGAGTCACCTCTCAGATACCTACCAGACTACAGACATTCCTTCCCCTCCCACCAAGTCCCTCATTGAGGGAAAAGAAAGCAGAACTGCACTACAGAAATAAACAGTGGAGCCCCTCTTCACCCATTTTGCATTGCCTGACTATTGTTAAGGATGTGGTTCACAAAAGTACATCAGATTAAATCAGACTCCCCCTCACCATTTTCATTTCTTACCTTTCTGAACCACTTTTTCCAAGATGTTCATGTAGTTTTTCTGGGCAATGCCACTCAGTGACGTCAGCTGAGACTTTGCTATCAGCTCCAACAGCTGTGGATAAAAATAGAAGTTGCAAGCCTTCGAGCACAGAGATACCTTTCTAATCTTGACTCCTAGTCACATGACACAGCAAAACAGTCCAGAGACTTGTTTGCTGCTTGAAAATAAAAAGGAGACAGAGCAACAGAGCAAAGTAACACAAAAGGGAAGGAGAGCAGAGGCCAAATAATTAAACTCACATCAAAAGAGGTGGGGGGGGGGGGGGAAAAAGGCATTTTCATTATCTGCACTGTGGGGGGAGAGGGAACTTGATTTCATGGTTCAGAGATGCAGAGAAACCACAGTGGTGCTTGGACTGACAGCCGCTCCTCACACCAAGGGAGCAGCAATCGGCCAGCGTCACCATCCCGCACTGGGGCACAAACAAGCAGTGTCATAAGGGAGCACGAGCAAATGCCTGTGTGCATGGGGATATTATTGACAGACCATTAATGAGAATCAGACTCCACAATTTACGTCAACTCCTGGGTTGCCTGGGCTTTGTCAGAGCGCTGTCGCCACGACAGAAAGGTTAAGTACTGTAGGAAGAACAAAAATCCTCCCTACAACAAACCCCTTCCCTCCCAAAGTTTCCTTCCCTGTTTAGCTCTAACAGCGACAATAACAAACTGCCTTTCCCTGTCTGCCCTGTTTACTTGTTAACCTCCCCTAACGAAAATCTTTTACTTTCAATTAGAATTTACTTCCCATCATTGACCTCCTGACTCTTGAGCAACTGAGCAGTGAATTTGGGCTGCAGTTGTTAACGGAAGCATTTCCCACAGGGAAGGATGCTCTCTCTTCCCCATTTCTGTGCCACAAGAACAGCTGGGGAAATTTCCGATGGAACATGCCCTGCAGAACATGTGGCCTGTGATCTTACAAGCCTTTCTCCCTTCCCCCAACATTATATAAACGTACAGACTGCCCACGTGTCAGTCCATTTGTTTTGGCCGTACGTAGACTTCTGTTTTAATTTAGAAAGGAAAGGAAAAACCTTTTATGCTACAAATCAATCAACACATTGCCACATGACCAGCTTATTAATCCTTTATCATCTGCAGCTCCAGTATCCTATTGCTGGCACCACAGAGAGTCCAGAGAAGGTGCAACTACTTGTGTCAAGTAACTAAGATGGCTTTTGACTAGACTTGATAAGTCATGAGCTGAACTGTTTGCCCTGCTACAAGAATGACAGGAATGTATCCAAAAAGTCACCGGCAGCTTGCCATGAAGCAGGAGCTGAGGGAGAGGTATTACTGCAGCCTGCTCTGCTCATCTGGGGCACTGGCATGTGACTGCCACTTAGGAGCAGTGAAGTCGCCTCAGTGACCAATCTCTTCTTCTGTTTAATATCCAGGCCAACACCACCATCAGATGGCTTTGAGTTTACATTCTATTAATATCTTGCACCTCACATGACCGAAAAAAAAACCCCCAACCCCTAAGATGAAAAAAAGGCCTGCACTAACTCCTGTCAAGGGCAGGCTGCTTGTTTTCTTGGCTTGTTTGGAGGAAACAAGAGATGCAGGAGAGTTGGGTAATATTTGGTGCACAAGCATGAGCGGATTTTCTGGCTATATCAGCTAAATGAGACCACAATAACTAAATACAAGGCAGCTTGCAAGATGTTTGAAAAGCTTATAAAATGTCTTTATTTTTTGGAATACTGGACAAATAAGTAGGAAAAAAACCCAACCAATGTCCCACAGCAGTCTGTAATACTCTGTTACCCTAAACTGTTTAGCCTTCAGACCTTTGATTATAGTGATCAATTTACCAGACTCCATCTGTACACTGGCCACACATGCACCCAGATCAGCTTGTCTGTGCACAAACAACTGCTGTCTCCAGACTGCACTGTTCTGGAGCTGGCACAGAGACAGTTTCCTCCAGGCTGGGTGTTAGCAATATTGTGCCCCTTACTAAAAACACCAAAATGCATGCAGCGATAAGCATCATGAAATGTAATACCAGAGGAGTTGGACACCAGGGCTGCTCTTTTAGAACAATGAGGATAAAAATCTCAGTTCCTTGAAGAACACTAAATTGGTACAAAATTAATTTAGCCAAAGGAACAGATTCAAATTTGCCCTGTCTGTGTTTACCAAGGTTCAATTTATGTTCAGTGAACCAGCTCAGATATCATGTGTCACCTCCCTTCTCCTACAGCAATAAACACAGGATGAAATTCCATATGAAAACTATGTTGTGAATACTTCTAGGGCTACTCCACTCCCCAGGGACCACTGACTGAAGCAACTAGCTAGTCCTCCAAATCAAAAGATATTTTATTCTCCTGGGCTCATATAATACACAAAAACCAGGTAAGGAATACAGTTCATCTGTGCCCCACATGCTCCAGTGCATTGGGGGTCTTAGTGTTGGCACAGGCCCCAAGTATGATCTCAGTTAATGGATTGCCAAATTGCAGTCTACACCAGTATTAAAAAAAAACTAATGTTGCCACTTGTATAATACAGACTAAAGCAGACAGATGAATTCAGATTAATGCTGAGTAGGGTAAAAAGACCAGAGAGCTGCAAGCCTGTGTTATGATGTGGCTGCATTAAGTCCAGCCCACGCTCAACTGAGAGGGACAGATGGTAGGAGAGAGTGCACAGGGAAAGGTTAAGAGCAATTTTAAAAGGTCTGCTTTTCAAATACACTAAGTAATTGCATTCCAGCCAGTTTTAACTGGAGCTGGGAAGTCTGCAATACCTCTGGAAAACAGGACATTAGATCCAAATTCACTCTTCCAGCTCCTCAGAATTTGAGAAAGTTGACCTGGTAGCTCCACTAAAAAAGTCCTTTCCTATTTTATTTGCCAGAACTATAGAGAAAAGGCAAGAGATGCAGTAGGCTACCCCAGAGCCTACCCAGCATGGCAGTAACCTGCTCACTTCCCCTGAGTGCAGTGGGGCTCCTGCTCAAACCCACCAGCCATCCGTCTGGAGCAGCAGCACAATAAAGTCTCTCAGCTTCAGCAGCAGAGCAGATCCTTCTCCTCCCATGAGCACAAGATTAAAAAAAAAAGCAAACAGAACAGTGCCATGTGGCAGGGAACTAGGGCCCCTGTTTCAGGGCCATGAAAACACTGCTGTGCACCCATGACTACTGTGCAGCATTGCTTAGACCTGCTACAGCCAGATGGCACTTTGGCCACAGTCTTGGTTCAACCTAGGGGGGTGCAGGCAATCCACACCCCAAATAACCACTGCTGGGGCTTACAGCACAAAGAGCCAAAAAATCCTGCTGTGCTGAGCAGGAGACTACAACCTTGACTTAAAAAGGGAAAAGCTCTGTAGTGATTAAAATCACAAGTCTCAAACTACTGAAGTGTAAATTCCCCACTGAATACCTCAAGCCAGCTATATGAAAGCTGGACTGCTTGTGGGGATCCATAAGTTCCTGATGGTTGGGGATGTGACTCCTCACATCTGGACTGCTTAGAAAAAATGAGAAATGAAAAATTCCTCCTCTAGCCCCACCTTGCTCTCACAGCCCTTCACTTTTGGCGGCTGAAACGTCACATTGGCTGTCAGCTGACAGGTGGAGCCAGAGCAAGGCGAGTTATTATGATTTACAGTGCAGGTGCTGACAGATGTCCATGAGACAGCATCTAGCTGATATTCTTTTAGGACAGCATAAATCCAGGACTCCCAGCTAACTTCTATTATAACTTAAGAAGCAAATTTAAGAGACTACTTTAGAAGGCTGCACACAACCTAGATCATGTTATTTTACAAGAGTTGTGCTTAGGTTGCTTAACATGGCCTAGGCTTTTATGACCAGAAATAGCACCTCCCTTTGAGACTACACAACCATCATATGAGAAATCCCTTTCTGAAGAAGCAGAACCTGTCATTTGAACACAGTGTTCCTGAAGGAAAACCAACTTCTGGGCTGCAGGCACCTTTGTTTCTGCTTCCATTAATTATGCCTACAGAATGCTTCCAGTCTTTTCATTAAATCTCTAAGACCAGAGAAACCAGGGCTGCTTCAGACCAACAACAGTTTGGATCCTCTGGGTCAATCACACACTTCCTTATTAGCCCTAAAAAGGGAGCACTGACTGTTCTGTAACATGTAAGCAGATGCACTAATTTGAAGGATCAGCAAGGACCAAGTCATGACACCAATACCTATAACTTGGCACTGCAAGAGCTGAGCTGTACCAGCAGACCATCAAGATAAGATTGATGTTAGAAGAAAATTTATTCTGCTTCACTTACATGGACTTACTGGCTCCAGCTGATGGTATTTGCCCATGAAAAATACTTGCCAAGCTTCTTGCAGCTCATACCTCCACCCCATGTGAAGGAGGTGCCCATTTAATCTGTGCACCATTAGAAACACCAAGTACTTAGCTTGGGTGTATCTAGAGCAGAAACTTCAGTGACAAGAAAGCAGGCACTGAAAACACTTAAAGACTGTTCATTTAAGTTTGGAGAAATTCAGAAAGGTAAGTTCATGTTAAGCCTGAGAGCCCATTTTGCTACCAGCAAGTGATGCAGCTTACGTCTCTATAGAGCAAGCTTGGGTGTAGCCAGCAGAACCTCAAACCTGCAGCTGTTCTCCTTTCTTTCCCTACAGACATTGTCATATTCTTTCCCAGCCTCCAATTCCAAATTCCCCTCCTTGAAAAGCATGTGCTTGATGAATTAAGTAGCATGACATTAGGATCAGGTACCCTGAGGAAGGAGTGGAACTAGAGAGAACAAGGAGAGGGAAGGAAGGGAAAAATGTTTTGCCTGCCAATATTCAAGGCATTTTCCATGTGACAGATGGCCCATCCATGTGCTTTAGGAGGTCTGCGACTTGCAAAGGACCATAACATGATCCACATCTAGGCAGAGCTTTTCATGAGTAAATCTGGCTTATAAGGCATTTTATGAGCTACTATCCTCTGGAGACTTGGCTGATACAAGCCTTTCATTTTAAGAAGTCAATTTTACAGTTTAATCCATGGTACCAGGTTTAATATCTTCTTTAAACTGCCAAACCACAAGTCAACCTCAATTAGAAACCTTCATACTTCTCAGTAGCACTATATCTATAAAACTACTGGGGGAAAGCTACTCTTAAAAGCTCAGAAGAGAGATAATTTGTAAAAACAAAGACACATGTCAGCTTCCATAGCTTTCAAAACTGTTGTTTTTGATAAAAGCATCCTAAATGTGCTGCGTATGAAGTCCTCATGAGAAAAAGAGAGAAGGTCAGCCTGAGCTCCCCTACCAGACCCCAGTGATTTAACTGAAAATTTAAATTTGCTCTTCAAAAAATTTAGTGGGACTTCTGTTCCACCTTTGCAGTCCCATTTGAGACATCTATCACATTGGGCCAAGCAGCAGAAGCCCATGTGGCACAGCATGACCCGAGGCCGTGCTTAGCAGAGGTCTTTGTAGTTCTTCACTGTCATAACAAAGCCTGCCAAAGGGATATCTGCAGCACTGAACAAGTTTTATTTTACATTCCTTCTTTATATTTGACTAAAGGGTTATGGCCTTGGCATGAACTGTTCCTTCTCCAGTAATCCCCCTGAAGATGACACGGCTGTGTGTGTATATATATCTCCAACATCAGGAAACACCGACTACCTCAGCAGTGGTGATCACTTCTGAACAGGCAGGAAAACAAGTTGTCCCAAGATCAGCAGAGCTAGGACAGCCTGAGTTTACATGACTTGGATTCTGCTTTGCCTCCCCCAGAGTCCCCACTGCCTGCTACCACTCCTGTTGTGGGACAACCAAGTGATTGCCCTTCCTATACAGCCAGTGGGTCATCACCCCCAATGCCTGTACCTTCCCAGGGTGACAGAAGTTTCCACAGGTGACTTGTCACCTTGACAACCTAGGTGAACAAATCAAGGTGAGCCTGCTCAGATAATTTCTTCCTTAGACACTTTTCATGACACTTCACTCAAAGGGAAAGCAATACCACTGCTGCTTGCTCCAGAATTTAACACCTGAACAGCTGTTCCCTCACCAACGATCAGCTGCTCACAAGGCATGAAAAGAAGCTGTTCATAAACAGCCTCAAGTTAATAACTTTTTTAAAAACCTTACTGAATTCCCTATCTTCCTAAGCATTCTGAAATTCAAGATCAATTTGCAGATCAACATACAAGTGTCCACAGCTCCCAGGACAGTAGGTCCCCCAACCACTACCACCTCCATGCCAAGCTGTGACCTATTATGCAATGCCAGAGCATGGGAAACTTGAAGCAGATGACTCCTTCTTTATTAACTAATGTTGTCAGGACTAAACAAACCCACTGAAACCACTGCCAGTCACAAAGGATTAAGAGCAACCGTGATCCTTAACAGAGAAGATCAGTGCCACCAAGAGGTTCAGCCCATCCCCTGATTGCCAAAATGCTTAGCTCTCCTGAGTCTCTCCTGTATCACATTAATGGAGATAAAGCTCCACAGACCTTGGACGGGAGCTTCTGGAGCAAAGAGGTCTCCAGTGCCCTGTGGCATCTGCAGACAGTCCATGTTCTTTTTCAGGAGCTGAACTGAAAACTCAGGAATTAGAAGCCAAGCTTTCTGGGTTTCAAAAGTGAATGACAACTGAAAAGTAGTAGGAATTCTAAGCTAAGGAGAGCTCATCTTCCACATTATCACCATTTTCTTTCCATTTTAATAAACTAAAGACAAGATTTGGGCATCTATCCACACACAAAACTTCCACAAATTACTTCATGCAGAAAAGCCTAATACATCCACTTGCACACTCAGACAACTCTTTGCCAGTGCTTCCCATTACCCAACTGGGTCTCAGTTCAGAGCCTCCTCCACCACCATCACATCAAAATACACCTTGGACTTTGACTCACCCTGACAACGTAGTTGAATCGCCTGGAATCCAGGATAGCACTGGAAAAGTCAAGGCGGTTGAAGGCTTCTCCCAAGGTGCAGTAACCATGGCGCTGAGAAGAAAAAACACTCTGGGTCATGTTTTGGCAGACTTGAGTCCAGACAGCACCACGTAGACCTGACCCAGAGCAACTCAATTTAGCAAGCTGATGGGTACAAATCATGGGAGAAATCACAGCCAGAGGAGGCAGGCTTGGCTCCTGCTGAGCTGCACTTACTGACATCAAGAGTGGGCATGGCCCAATGTAGATTATGGTAGTTTCCCAAGAGAGATCCATGCTCTGCTCATGACCCATGAATTTACGTGTGAGAATGAGCCATACATTCCTGGGGTTCAATATACACTGTGAGTTCAGATCAGTCTCCTACAACCACTTCTCTCCATGAGTGCAAGCGAGCCCTTGTGATAAATTCCAATGATTTTCCATGTTAGGACTGTACTGGGTGAAAGCCAAGAACAGTATTATGGCTTGGCCTGCAAATGGCTGGATTTTTTTAAATGAGGGAAGCAAACAAGTCATATTTTAAACACATGTACAAAGCCTTGTACAGCAAGCTCTGGCTCCCTGATAGGGGCTTAAAATCATTACTGAAATTCCAGCCACAAGCCAGATCTTCCACTTATCTCTTAAGAGCTTCTGCTGATTTATATCAGCACAGGATCTTCCACTGCTTGTAAGAATGAGTAGAAAAGAGAACAAAGAACCTGTAGAGGCACTCACCTCTTTTGTGCTTCCTTTGTGAACATAAATCCACTTCTCCTGGTGGAAATCTGTTTGGACAAAGACATTTCACTCAGTTAATCTTCCACCTCAGAGAGCTGTATCTCTGTTCTGCTCATAACATTCACTGTCTTTTACTATAAATTAAGTTATTTTGTTTACACCACCACACTTGAAACCAAATCTAGCAACTTGCTGAGCTGCTTTATTTCTATACAGTTTCATTTGAGACTGTAGCTCTAAGCCTCAGAAAAGGCTTCTGTTTCATTGACACAGCTCAAGACTGTAAATGTTTAATCTGCCAGCCACAGATATACCATAGCACCGCCTCTTTGGTCCCAGACAGTAAGTGTGGCTGACAGCCAGGTTTTGTTGTTATTGATTTTATTAACTATTTATTACCTTGGTTACAGGCTTGGGATTGTATGTCAAATTTGAAGTTGAGCAAAAATGTCATGAGACACCAGGCATGTAAGAGAGAGCTTTTAGCAGTGAGGTCAAGCTCAGAGGAGCATGCTTATGCTTGCAGCTAACTTGCTAAAAAAGAAAAAACTATGTGGGACCAAAATTTTCCTATTTCTAATTGCCCCTCCCTTCCCTCAGAATGGGAGTTGTCCCATCCATTCCCCAAAATAACTTCCCAATACCCAGCACACACTGCTAGATCTGTTTGCAGAAGAGCCTGTACTATAAGCAGTTATGCTGCTCAGTCCTTCTCCTACCTCATTTTCACACAGGCCTTTGACACTACTTCCACTACACACTGGCAATTTACCTGCTAGTATAAAAAAATTCTCCTCCCCACCCTGCTGGGCTCCTTTCCATAAAGAAAATATTGAACTCCTAAAGCAACCTGTAAATTAATGAACTGAAGCTATGGAATGTACTCCTGCCTAGTACTGTAAGTCCAAGGACAGACTCAGTCTCAGTTACAGGCATGCTCACCCTGCAGCAAGCCCTTTTCAATGGTAGGTCACAGCAGAATCCAGCCAAAAAATGTCATGGTAACATTTGTTTGTTCTGAGAACTGAATACACATAGGGGCCAACTTTTGGCAACAGTTTCCAAAATCCTGAGGGATGCACAATGAGTTAATAGCAGTGTGGGAATTGTAAGTCGCTTCCTCTGGGTATGTTTACATTTGTAGCCTTCACATGTAACTCCAGTACCTATCTTGCAGTCAGCCCAACACAGGCCGTGCTGTCCCTGCAGGCTCCCCCGGCTGCTCCCCCAGGGCCCCATCCGAGACCCCGGCTGCTCGCTGTGCACACAGAGAGATTTCAAGCCTTCTATTGTTTTGAATGAGCTGAAATCTTATTTCATTTTTCATGCACTCCGCACACAGAGATAGGATCAAAGCTTACATTCAGGCTTGTAGCCTCCAGTAATGTAGATTAGTGCTCAACATGCATATGGAAGGAAGAATAAATTTAGCCTGTTGTGCACAAGGAAGTCTACGGGGGGAAAAGACTGGAATTGGTTCATTTGAATGTACCATAGGAAAAAATTACCCTCCTGACAAACAAATGACAAAAATCTGAACACAACAAGCACAACTCCTCAGAGCAGGGATTACTAACAGGGGCATAAATCTTCACATTAAACTGTATCCAAGTTCTCTACTTAGGTCAAACATGGGCGCAAAGCCCTTCAAGGCTCTAGAAGGCTCTTCATGCGCTGTGCAAAAAACATAGATATGAAGCATTTTCCATTCTTCTGCAGCAACTTTTGTTTAAAAAGGAGTCCAAAAAGATGTCTTACATTGAGTCTTGGCTTTGTTATTCAGCAGATCTTTTTTTCTCTTCTTGGCAGCAACATCATAGTTTATGCTGTTGAAGAGATTCTCCTTGTTGTGATCATCTTTTTTACAAAAGCTGTGAATGACACAAAGCAAGGATTCTGTTTATTTCTGCATTCTGTTGAACACTATGTTTCCTGCAAGGAGAAAAAACAGATAGGTTTTTATTGGGGCCTCCAAAGCTGCCTTCTTGCAGGGCTGCCTCTGCGAAGTAGTCTGCACACAGTTTTAGCATCCAGTATTGGTATTTTTAAAGGGACCTTTGATGCCTCAATTCTGGGCTAGCCAAGATACTCATGACAGGAGCAGGTAACAGAGATTACACAGTTCATGCTGGGACACTGCTGAGCAATGTTCTCTTCCACTGTTTAACCTATTTCTATCCTTAAGTAACACCATATCCTCCTAGTGTAGGTAGCAGATTGCTCTGAGCCAGTCAGACTGCTACAGAAGGACATATTTAGACAACCCTGAAGACATATAGATGTACTCAAAATATTTATTAACAAAAGACTTCCCAGAAAATACTATTTCAAGCTTACAGGAAAAGCTTAGCTGAGGTTCAGACTTATCTGATGGTTTTCCAGACCCCACATAGTAGTGACTACACAAGTTAACAGCTAGGATCTCTTGTCCAAGACTGCCCATTGCCTGCTTCTGCTGGAGCTCTGCTGTAACTGTATTATTAGCAAAGGGAGCTATAACCCCTTATTTCCTTCTAGGGCAATGAAAGGCTAGCTATAAAGAGGCTGTGCATCAACATCCCCACATACTGCAGACCTGCAAATCAGCAGGTCAGAGCCACAACTCGAAACTAGAAAGCCCCTGGGCAGCCACGGCACTGCTGCAGAGGTCCTTGGGGGTGGCAGGGGAGGGCAGCACCTCCAGGCACTCTCAGCAGAGGCCCAGCACACAGCCTGCTGCCCAGACCTGCAGGGTGCCTCATAGGTGCCAAGGAAAAGACAGGCCATGCATCCCAGATAACAAAACAGAGCCATCTCCACTGCTCTAGCAGCTCGCAAGGGATGAAGCGTGGCTGTCTGCAGGCCTAAACTCAAAGAAGGGTCCCAGGCACCCCACTGCACCTCTCAGCTACTGTGGCTCAAACAGCCCTGGACCTCTGACAGGTGCCAAAACATGCTGCTGCTGCTTACAGCCCCAGGCAAGCTTCCTCTGAGACACCCACAAGGACCCTTACACAGCCAGGAAGCTTCCTGTACAGGCCATGTGTTTACACTGCTTAGTCTCAAACAAAAGCACCATACCAAACACACCTCTGATAGCTATTCAGCACAGTCTCCTGCAAAGGAATGAATCCTGTGTGACAAGACTTCTTGTTTCCACTGTTCACTGACTGTCCGCATGATCCCACCACCAGTATATGCCAAAGTCAAGTGAGAGTTTCAGCCCCAGAAGGGACCCACATCCCCTGTGGCATGATCCAGATGGGTGTTCTGGTTTGGCACCTGCACATGGCCCCAGAGGTAGAAGAAACCTCTCCCAGTTTCAGAACACCCTGACCCTCGGCTCCCCCTTCCTACTCTGCATGCCTCTTGCAGGGCATCCGAGCTGTGGAGAAGGCACCACTGCCATGGGCTCCACCCCAGCACTGCAGAAGGGGAAGAGCAGCAGCATTGAAGGTGAACAATATTCACAGAAACAACAATTTGAGGAACCAGACACTTCTGCCAGTTGTTGCTTGCTCAGAACCACCTAAACCTGAGAGCAGAACATCTCAGCTGCTCAGGTACCCCATCCATGCTGCTTCCTGCTGGGGGGACCAAAACCTGAGCAGAGAATATGGCAGCAAGGAAGAAGCTGTTTTGGAATATCCAAGCTCATACTTTATCAGGGATGCACAAAATCAATACGGGGTCAGGTTAACATGCTCCATGCAGTGGCAGAATCTGAGCCCAAGAGCACAAGATGGATCTGCTTTAAATCTCACATGTCAACAGCACACGCTTGCCTGTTGACTTCCTACTGAATGACTCTGTAATCTGAAACCACCATAACAGCAGCAGTGGACGAACTCCAGCATGGGAGGCAGATTATTACCCTGTTTATGTACTGCCAGGTTTCCACACAATTCTCCCCGGCATCTTGACAGGTTAAGCAGTTGGGTACCTGGACCTAGCACTGCAAGGACCTCAGCCCGGGGTCAATATGCTACCTCCTCACTTTTAATTGGGAAAAGGGATGTATAAACCCATGCTAAATTCAGTATTCCCAACACACTACGATCAGCCAGGCATTTTTATGTCCATTTACAAATTACAAACCTAAACTTGATTTTTACTTAGAGCTGACATGAAAGAAAGCAGGAGATACCTGCTACATAAGCCTCCTTGCACAATAACATCTCAGGAGCAGCTCATAGCAAATTCCTTCCTACTCCCAGTCCCCTTGTCATGGGCATTCCTGATCCTTTCCTAGCAGTGGGAAGGTGGCAGCAACCCCAACCCTGGCAGCACACAGCTGAGGAGAAGATGGAGCTCTGTGAGAAAAGTTTGCTTTTGACAGAAGCGATCTTGCCGGAGCCCATGACACCCACGCACTGCAAAGCTTCCTGCCCGCACCATCTTGGGGGATTGTTGATGTTTTGCAGCCAGATTAGTCAAGCAGCACGTAAGGTACATTACTCATGGCCCGGGGAGGATTTATGGCTTCAGATACATCATCCTTCAGAGCCCGAGAAGCCCCAAGAAAGGTTGTTTTGGGGGAGAGGGTGGGCAGCCACCCCCAGGGCTCCCAGGAGACGCCCGGCGGGGCTCCCCGGGGGCACAGCCCTCTGGCCGCGGGCCAGGTGAATGTTTCATCTTCTCCTCGATTTTTCGCCACAATCCGCAGCCATAAGGACGGCCCGGCCACCTGGGGAGGAACAGCCTCCGTAGGGACGTGGGGACCCCGCCGGGGGCTGAGTGACCCCCGTTCGGAGCTTCCTATAGGCCCGGAGGGGCCGCCGAGCCCTTCAGCCGGCAGGGCCGGGGTCACTCGGACAACGACCCCGCTCCGCCGGCACCGGGGCGGGCGCTGAGCCGGCCTGGGGCGAGGGGCCCCGTCCGCCCCTCACAGCTCCCCCCGCCCCGGCACCGCGCCCCCTGGCGGCACCGCCCGGCAGCGGGGCCGGACCGCGCCGCCGCCGCTACCTGCTGATGTCGCCCACGAAGCCGCCGCTCTTCTCGTCCAGGAAGCGCGTCCAGCCGTCGGCCGTCTTCACCCAGCTCTGCCCGGGGGAGCGCCAGTCCTGCCCCAGGAACGGCATGGCGACGGCACAGAGCGGGACCAGCACCGGGACTGGGAGCGGCGGCGGCGACTGGAGCGGTGCAGGCCTGGGCAGAACCCGGTGTGGGGCAGAGCAGGGCAGTACCCGGAGCAGCGCGGGGCAGACCAGGGCAGGGCAGAACCCGGAGCGGCGGCTGGAGCGGTGCAGTGGCTGCGGGCGCGCTCCAGCGCTATTTATGTGGCGGCGGCGGGCGCGTGTTGCCGGAAGCGCGGGCAGGCCCCGCCCCCCCGCACGTGGCCGTGTTTATCGGGGCAGGCCCCGCCCGCGGGGTGGGGGCGGGGCGGGTGGGGGCGGGGCCAGCGGCGCTGCGCGTGCCCGGCTGAGCGCGCCCCCGAGCCTCGCGCGCGTGCGCGGCGCCTTCGCGCTGTCGGCGTTGTGTGTGGACAGCGTTGAGAGCGGAATACAAACAAACGTAAAAACAGTGTTTTATGCGTATCTGAATGCCATATATGGCTCCCATATTCGAGTTATTGGTAAAAAAGATATAAATATTTATGCAGGCCTGCTTCCCTAGGCTCATAAATATGCTTTAGGTATTTACGTGTTGCAATATTGCACCGTATAATGGTATATATCTTAGTGTAATATATGTATTGGAAAGTTATCTTTATGGAAGCACACGGAATCGAAGTCCTGCTCTGCAAAGGGGGTTAAGCCAGGCAGATCCATGTCACTGAAAATACCGTCATCCTTTTAATGAGGATCACTCGGCAGCTCTGCAGCACAGTTGGGTTCGATCTGCAGGAGCAGATAAAGAGAGATAGAACTGCTAGGGAAGGCAGACATAGAATTTCTCCTGTCTCTTTTCAAAGACATCAATTTAGAACGTTGTGAAAACAAACAGAATAAATATAATGTTATATATTGGTTCTATATAGAGAACGCTATATAAAAAATTATATTAGGGAATGTTTTCTAAATGTATATTTAAAAGCATATAATGAACACTTAATATGTATTTTTATTATACTTTTAATGGTTCATGTATATATAACATTTTATGTATCTGTTTTATATATTCGCGTGGGCTTATATGTACTATGGTTTTACATTCAGTGCTATTTATTTTCATATTTTATAGAGAAATATGTATGACTGAAAGCTATATAAATATATATGACAGTATTATATGTGAAATATACATGCTGTTTACACATAGTTTATTTGCTGCCTGTACCAGCACTTTTTAGTAAAACTGTTATTTATTGAATATTAAAAACGCAGGGTTTTTTGCATCCAAGCCCAGGCTGAGGGAGTACCTTCCCAGCTAAGAATGGAGGACATTTTGTATTAGGATTATTCCCTATTTGCCCTGTGCTATGGTGCCTGCATATCAATACATATATTTTGGTTTTGCCAAGTCAGTGTTACTCGGGGACGGAGTGCATGGGGTGTTTGGGTGGCTGGAGCAGCCCCGGTCCCCGGGAAGGGCTGGGTGGCTGTGGGACAGGCCTGGCCTGGCTGAGGGCAGCGGGGGATAGCGGGGGGATAAGCTCTGCTAATCCCGTCCTGCTGGGCTGTGCTGCCGCCACTGCGGGGCCTTCGGCAACATCTGCTGCTCGGGTGTGACAGTGTTACGTGTTTACCCTAAAAAACCAGAAAAACCCTAATAAAAACAGGTCCTGGAGGCGTGGGGAAGGCTGCATCTGCTGATGCTGGGAGCTTCCCCCCAGGAGCTTTGCTGCCCCGGGCACCCCGTGTGCCTGTCCTGCTGTGGCTCACCTGTGTGGGTGTTAAAGAGGGCAGTGGTAGGATGAGTGAAAACCCAGCAGCTAAAAGCAGCCACATCTGAAGGGTTCTGGCTGCCCCATGGTACAGAGGGTGTCTGAGAGCAGTGGTGAGCCACAGTGCATGTGGAAGTTAAAATCCAGATAAGACAGCCCTGGGGCTGAGGTCTCCCTTCTGCCCAGCCAACCCACTCCTACAGAGCAGTGGTCTCACCTTCTCTTTCAGGCAGTGCCAGCTATTTCTTGAGTGTCAGGAGATACCTGAGCTGCAAGAGCGCTTTGAGCTGCAAAATCGTCTCTGGCTTTTTTCTCCTGCAGTTTAAATGCCCTAAGCATCTTTCAACTGCATCTCTGAAGGTGACACCACCCTCCACACATCAGGAGACTCCAGAGGAGACCAGATCTGCAACAGTGGAGATGCTTGGGGTGAGGCCACCTCTTGTGTCTCTGAATGTCTGTGGTCACCTGTCACCACGTCCTGCCCTGCAGAATGACTGTGCTGGTCTTGGCCGGTCTAGAGTTAATTTGCTTCACAGTAGCTGGTCTGGGGCTGTGTTTTGGATTTGTGCTGAACACAGGGTTGATAATGTAGTGATATTTTTATTATTGCTGAGCAGGACTTAGAGCTGAGGCCATTCCTACTTTTCCTACGGCCACGCTGGTGAGGAAGCTGGGAGGAAACACAGCCAGGACAGGTGATCCAAACTGACCAAAGGGATATTCCAAACCATATGCTCATGATGAATAAATAAAGTGGAGGGAAGAAGGAGGAAGGGGGAGATGTTTAGAGTGATGGTGTTTGTTTTCCCAAATAACTGTTTTTTGTTGTGGAACCATGTTCCTTCTCTCCTGGAGATGGCTGAACACCTGGCTGCCTGTTGGAAACAGTGAATTAATTCTTGGTTTTACTTTGCTTGTGTAATTGGCTTTTGCTTTCCTTATTAAATAGTCTCTGTCTCAATCCACAATTTTCTTTACCATTCTAATCCTCTCCCTGATGCGGCTGGTGGGGGAGTAGTGAGCAGCTGCCTGGAGCTTGGTTGCTGTCTGGGGTGAAACCATGACAGTGGGTTCAGCCAGGCAGATCCATGTCACTGAAAATATTGTCACATGTCACTGTCACTGAAAATACACATCATAAAAAATGTGGATCACTTGGCAACTCTGAAGTGCAGTTGGGTCTGTTCTGCAGAAGGGGGTGAAGAGAGAAATGAGTGCTAGGGAAGGCAGATGCAAGGTTTAATTTCTCCTGTCTTTTAAAAAGCCATTGTAATCTGTCAGAATAACCCACAAACACCATCAGCCCTTGTGAGCAGCCAGGGTGTCAGCTCAGGTGGTCAGCTGCTGACTGAAAGCACCGTGTCAGACCAGGACCCAGTGAGAGCCACAGGTTCAACAGAGCAGGTGGTGTGTTAAAACCTTTAGAGATTTGGACATGCTGTGGCAGGAGAGCTGCCACCACTGGCACTGTAGTGCAGCCTGACTCAATGGTAAAAATTTTTATGGCTGAAAAAACCCAACAAAAAAAGCCCAGAGTGAAGTTCACTGTGCAGACATACAGGTGCAGAGCCAGAGTTGGCCAGGCTGGACCCACTGCAGGTACTGATGTTGTAGAAATGGTGTCACAGAAAGAAACTGGAGATACTGCTCTCTCAGAATCTCTGCTGGTAAGAGTGACTCTGAGATACGTACAAATCTCTTTTTCCAGCCTGGCAGTTGAAGAAGGAGTCAGGATTCTTCTGTTCTGGTTTTCAAGGTTGTTTATTTGCTGTTATCTATAACATTCTTTCTCCAACCCACTGCAGGTCTGTCTGGCAGGTTGGGTTGAGGCACACTGGCCACCCTCAGGGCTGTGTTATCTTTTTATACTAAAAACTACATGTACATTATTTACATTAACTTCCCAATACCTATCACCTATGTTAGACAATGAGTTTCTACCTTAAACCAATCCAGAAGTGCCAGCATCACCCAGAACATGGAGGCTAGGAAGAAGAAAGGACAGGGTACGCCCAAATTCCTCCATTCTAAAACCCCAAAAATCGCTTTTTCACCCTGTGACAAACAAACTATTATTCTACTTAAACTCTCTTGACTTGTAATTCTTCATATAAAGGTGATAATTTGCTGCATGGGTCAAAATCAAAGTCATAGGCATCTTGGGCTGTGTGCCAAGGTCTCTGAGCCCCTTGGCTTCTGACACTGCTCCAGAGCACAGACCCTTTTCCTGTAGGGTAAAATAGATCCTGTCATGGCTGAGCTGCTCTGCTCCTCCTCCTGCTGGGCACAGTAGCAATGGTCTGCAAGGAGCAGGTCATGGAGGGGTGGCTTTCTTGAGGGCATCTCTGACAGCGTGCTTCCACACTGGTGTGTTGCAGGGCAGCAGCCTCCTTTATTTACTTCAGCCTTCACTTAGCAGCTACCACAGGTGCTCGAACACTGCCCTCAGTCCTCCACAGACTGTTGGTATGCAGGGGTTAGCGAGCAGGGCCAAACCCATGTGCTTTCCTGGGAAGGTGCAGGGATTTGTAAAGGAACTGGTGGAGGCATCACCCTCAGTTTTTGCCCAAAGCTGGTACACCTGTATCCAATCATGGCTCCGTATTTACAGACCTGGGAATTGGCAGCAGAGGGATTAAAAGCAGCATGTTTAGTTGTGAAAGAACATCCCACCCTACACCAGTGTGGTGGCTTGTGTGGGTCCCTTGCTGCAGCATGTCCATCACAGCTGGCAGCTGTGGAAGCCAGCTACATGAGCTGCCTGCTGTGCATGTGTGTGTGCTGATGTCAAGTGTTGCACAGACCTCAAAGCAGCCCCTTCATGCCCTCCTAGAGTCCAACACACAACCCATCTCCTCCACCTTGAACCCCTTCAAGGCTGGGCTCCTCTTGCCAAGGAATGAGTTTTATATCTCAGGGCACATGAAATGGCTCAGGGTGGCTCTGCCATTGCCCAGTGCTGGTTGGAGCCAGGGGGAATTCCCACACCACAGTTCCAGAAAAAACCCCAAGCCCCTGTTTTTTGGGCCAAGCTGGTGCAGGGTGGCATTGCAAAGTGGCCACAGGTTGCAGCTGTGGTGGTGCACACGGTCCTGGTGCTGCCACTCTGCATGGGAGGGTGCTGAGGACTTTATTCCAGCAGTATCTCAACATCAACCTTTATAGACTCGTGGTCAGCACATACAGATACCAGAGGTGAAAGCTAACAGTGCAAATCAACTCTGGTTGCAAAAATGGGCACTGAGGCTGGGGGTGAAGGATGCTGCACTGGGCAGTGCAGAACAAAACCTGGCAGCACTGGTTTGCAGAAGGGCCATGAGTGATGTTGTTAACCATGTGGGTTCCCACAGCGGGAGAATTATTGATGTGGTCATCACATTATCAATGTATGCATTAAAGGATGCATCTCCCATATGAGAATAAAGACAGAAACATTCATTCAGAGCAAACTCTGGGCAGCAAACCTTCATTTGCCACACCTCACAGCATCCTGCCCACTCAGGACTCCGGCCATCCCAGGCGTGCTCCCACCATCTGATGCAGAGAGGTAGGGAACCCATGTTTGGCTGTGGCAGCCTGTGCTCTCAAACTCCGGAAACATACACATTCCTCTTACCTAAAAAGTGATCCAGCTGACAGATACTTCATTAAAGAGGCAGATCTGGTAGCCTCCTTGCCCCTGTCATTCCCAGTGTGCTGTGGCTCACAGTGCTGCCAGAGGTTTCGCCATCTGGGAAAGCCATGCAGTGATGATGAATGGCATCTCACCTTGAGGTCAGTGAGTCATGGTAGGGCCCAAGCTTTATTTTACTACACCTCTTGTCCCTGAAAGTAGCAACTCCCTGACTGAGAGCAAATGCCAGAAATAAGCTTGGCTCACTGGCCAAGCTCCACGGATGATTTAGGTTTTACCGTGGGTCTCTCTGGATGCTCAGAATTGTCCTGTGGAGCCTTATCGTTCAAAAAATTCAGTAGCTCTACCCTGGATCAGACCTTCTTTTGTCCTTAGGCTTGGGAGGGGACCCTCATGCCCCTGTCCAGTAGCCTCCTGGAGACTTCCTGGTAGATCTGGGTCCTTTGAGGCACCCAACAGTGAATTCCTTTGGGATCCTTTTGGGAGAGGAATGTCACACAGACACCAATGGCATAAATGCTTCTCACCATGGAATCCTGATCTGAGCATTACCCAGGCCTGGGCTGAGCACAGGTCTAACAGCAACAGTGGCACCCGGCGATGTCTGCCCTTCTTCTCATCTTCAAAGCATTAGCTGCTGGGAATTAATCCTCATACCAGGCAGGCAAGTCTCATGACTCTCGCTCCACAGAGAGGCAGAGTAAATGATGTGATGTAGGGTGAATCAGGTCACAGCTGCGATGAAATCACAGCAGTTCCTGCCTGCCCATCCCGTGACCATTAGACCTTATGTACTCATCCAGGAGGTAGCTGGCATGCAAGGATGTGCAGAAGCCACCCTCTCCTCTCCAGGCAGGTTGCACAGCCTGCAGGGAGGTGCTGGGCCATGACTCACTTTGAAAGCAGGTTCCAGTGTGAGATGAGGTCGAGGAGTTGCTGGGTGCATCCTCCAGTGACTCACTCCAAGGGTCTGGCAGGACAAGGGCACCCAGTAAGGGATGCTGAAGGGCAGAGGGAGGCAGCTCTGGGCAAGGTCAGAATGCCAAACTTTTTCTTTTTTGCCTTTGAAAGTCTGAGCTTAAAATTTAAACTCTCTGGGTGGGATCTGGGCCGCTGATATTGAGGTGAGAGGGCCATTTGTGTTAGTCACTGGTGGGAACTTAAGCCAGGACACTGGCCCCAAGAGCAGCCCACTGCTGCTGTACCTTGAGTGAGTTACCTGATCTCAGGGGGAGAAGCCTGCTCCACACTGAAATGGGAGCAGTGCTGAGCAGCAGCTCCTTGGGAACCAGAGGGAGAGGAATACAGTTTCCTAGGCAAATACCTGCAAGAAGGTTTGGTGTGAAAATAAAAAACATTTAGGAGAAGTAAAATGATGCTTCTCTGAACCTCGGTTCACAGGAATGTACCCCTAAGCACAAGGTGATGTGCTTAGGACAGACAATAGAGAGGAGAAAGCCACAATAGTACTGGCAGTTCCCCATGCACAAAAGACAAACAGTGGGGTGTTGTCTGTGAGCCAGCTTCTCTGTTTGTTGTATGCAACGGGCCAGCCCATCCTCCCTCTTCCCTGTGCTGTAGGTAGATCTGAAGGAGGCAGGAGGCTGGCAGCAAATTAATGTCACAAACCAACTGAGAAAAGGAGCAGCCCGAGGGACTTGTATCTTGTCAAATTGGAAGTATATCTGGGAATTATTCCTTGCTTTTTATTCCTTGTAAACTGTGCAGGATGTAGCTGACAACAGGCTTTGGGATATGATTTCATAGAAAAAAAATACTTTTCCATGTGAAAGAGTGTGTCCACCCCCTGCTCACTGCATTAAGCCCAGAATTTTGCAGTCAGGAGCTGTTAGTAGTGGACATTCAGTTCCACAATGCAGAGGATATGGAGTACAGAGCTCCAGTGGGCAAGAGGCCAGTGGCATCTGAACCGGCTGTGGCAACAGTCCTGCAGGATGCAGGTTTCTCTGTGGGACAGCAACAAAGCAAGCCAAGAGCTGGATCAGCATCAGGGCCTCCCCAAGGTCCACAGCAGTGTGTGTGCTGCACTGCTGTGCAGCTGGGGAAAGCAGAAGGCACTGAAAGGCACTAAGCTTGAGGGTATCACACCTGCAGAGATCAAGTCAGCAGTGGGGTTGGCTTGGCCTGGCTTTGTAGTGCAGGTGAGGGTTGATCTCCTGGAATAAACAATGTAATTATCCTGGGGACATCAAGCAGTGGCCGTGCCTTTCATCTCTTCTGTCCTCTCTGTGGCAGATCAGGGCTGTGGCTCTTACAATAAGTCTGAAGTTTATTATTGGTTCTGTAGTGTTTTCTGTGGCTTTTGTGTCCCCTGTGTAACAAGCATTGCTGCCTGGTTGCCCACAGCCTCAGTGCATCCCGTTTGGTGACCCAAATTCTCAATATTTTACCCCAGCTGCTTCTATTCTCAGGATGCCTGTTGCAGGGAGGTGGTTGATGTCAAGCACTCCCTTTTGCAGCCTTGTTGCATCTTCATTTTCCTGTCTCTTAAAGTGATTTGGAGCCTTCTGAGGTGGAAAGATGGTGCAAACCAAGGGCAAGCCTGCTACAGAGGACAGATGTCCCTGGAAGAGAAGGTAGGAACACAGATGGAGGGAATGGAGTGTGAAATTTCCACCCTTCTGTCCCTCCAGCAGCTTGCGGAAAGCAGCTGTTTCCATCGTGTGAAGAGGCATCCCTGGGCAGGGCAGTTTCTGAAGGTGAGAGGTGGCCCCAGGCGAGGTCTGGGAAGGTGCCAGGGCATTACAGGCATGCTGCCTGCTCCAGGCCTCCATTCAGCATGATGAGGAAGAAAATCCAAAGGTAACCCCTTGCTGTTAGACCACACAGCACATTCACCCTCCCTCACAGGCTCTGGAAAGAGCTCTTTCTCTCTCTCACTGTGCAAGTGCACATTTCATGGTCATGCAGTGTGGGGGAAGCAGCCTAAGAAGCTGTTCCTGGCTGGCTTTGAAGGTGCCCCTTAGCTGACCCTCTTGTCTCTTAGATGTTTCTTACCCAGAACTACCTGCTTTACAGACCAGGTCATTTTCCATGTGTGAGAAAGCCCTCTCCTGCCCCAGCAGGTCCTTCCATGAAAGCCAGAGCCTAACTGCTCAGTTTCAATGAAGACCCCACAGGAGTTTCTCTGTATGCTCACCTCCATTTCTGCAGAAAGTTCCAGCCTGGGTTGCTCTACATTTTGCTTGTCTCAAGACCACCTGGGCAGTGTCAGTGGGACACAGTGAGCATCCCTGCCTGGGAGAGGAGCTCTGTGTAAAGCTGCTCTGGGCTAGCTGCATCTCATGGGTGGCCAGTGCCCAGTGCAGCCTCAGGAGCTGGTTGCAAGGGGCAGCAGGGTGATTTGCTGTGTAAAAACCCCTGTGGAGAGAGGCGTGGTTATCAGAGAGTTCTGATGCTCCACGCTGTTGGTAGGATACACAACTTTTCCTAAACACAGCCTGTCCCGCCGCATTCCTGAAGCACGCATTCCTTGCCAGCAAAGCTCACCCAGAGTGTGTCCAGGAATAGCACTGCAGCTTCATGTGGGACCTCTCCCAAATACGTCTTTAATTGAATGGGGCCACTTGGCCCATGTGCTTGAACTCAGACCAGGACCAGTATTGTAATTACTGATCTTCTTGCCATTTCCTACCCAAGGCCGTCTATTCTTCATCTCTCACATCTATGACTTATAAGCACCACTATTTCAGCTTTGTTTTCAGTATCACTGCCCTGTTTTGAGCTGCCCCTTGGGCAGCATGGGTGCCAGTGACCAGGGACACTGGTGGAGTCACCTTCTTGAGTTCATATAGTTAAGGCTTGTTGTTGTGCAGCCAGAGGTACTAATTTCTGTCTCTGAAGCCACATAGCTGAGATTCAGCTGGCTGTTTGTAGCCACAAAGAATGCTTTGCTGGAAGGAGAGTTGCTGGCTTTCTGATTTTTATCGTAAGCATTGTGATAGCTGGCTTTCTCTTGACAGCACCAATATCTGGAGCATAGTTTTGGGGTGAGAAGCTCAGCTTTCAGTTAAAATCCAGAATGCACATTTGGAGCCCTGACAGTTGCAGAGAAGATACAACGTAACTTCCAAGCATGCTCCCATGACTCAGAAAATGCAAATTACTCCATATTTTGGTTAAGAAATCAATGAAGAAGGAATGTTATGTTTTTTAAGGCTGCACAGTGGTCCTAGGGTATTTGGCACTGTCAGTCTCAGGGAAAGATGCCAGTGTACCAGGCCTTTTTGTTATGGAGAAGTTCAGGCATAATTTTGAGAACCAGCACTGCAGAGATTTAGGTGTCCTGGAACAGGTGACAAACTCTTCCTTTCACTACTAGGCCATGCTTAGAAGGACACAGCTGCTCAGTGGGCACCTCTCATGCCCAGGACCTTTCAGAGGAGCAGGTAGGAGGCATCATACTAGGCTGGGTCCTTTCCCTTGCTCTGCTTATCACTGCCCACAGACAACCTTAATGCCAGCACTCTTAATCTGAAAACATATAAGTAAGATATTTTTGCAATGCTTTTCTTTTTTTATGAACAATTGCATGAAAATGGAGCTTTTTCTTACCAGACCTCCTGCTGAAGGCCCACTGCACATCTGAGTTTTCCCCTTCCAGTAGGTACTGAAGACACAACTTATGGGCTTTAGCTTCATCTCTCTCAGACTTGGTATTGCTCCAGTAGAGGCAAAGACTTTAGGGCTCAGCAGCAACAGTTCTAAATACTTATTTTGTGCTTCTCTGTGCTGTGTGCAGACATAAGCACAGTGGTCAACCCCTTCTTTCAACTTCCCCTTTGGAGCCTTGTGATGTTTACATGGTGTGCAGTGTTCTGCAAGCATCAGACAAACAGAAATAAAAATCAGTGTTGGTTTGCTTTTTAGGAGTAACCCCTGGAGTCAACAGCCATTCACTCCTTGTGACCTTTAACTCTCACAACATGAAGGGGTTCTACAGAAGAAATAAATAGAGTATCAACTTAAGGTTCCCATGTGTTTTCCTATAAAAGCATTAAAAATCTCAACCCAGCATGAGAATGAAGCAATAAAGCATCTGGACTTTCTTGGCCAGGCACAGAGTTGAGCATGCCTGATTTTTCCATGAAGCAAGTGGATTTGCAGAGAAAAGTGCCAAGTAGTCACAGCAGTGTCACTGTTATTACAAGGATGGATTTTTCAGCACACACTGTGCTGAAATAATGATGGGTGGCTACTGCATTTTTGAGAGCTCTTTGATTTTCCGTACAGAATGGGAACTCAACTCCTAGAAGACACTGGCATGGGGAGTCCAGAGATAACCCAAGAGAGATACTCTGCAAGATGTTTTTCATCAGTCCACAGATGGTAGCTGCAAAGAAAGAGCACAATACTGATTCCTGCAAAAGGAGGAATGAATTCAGAGTAAGTATTTCTTTGGCTGCAAAATCTTTTCCAAGACTTAGCTGAGAAAGAGGAAGTCTTCTCCTTGTAAAATAGAAGGAAGATCTTAGTACCAGATCTATCTTTATAAACACATATCTAGTGGCTTGTTTTTTAAATATGAAAATATCACTAAAACAGCAGGAAATAAAAAAAAAAACTCTGCTGCTTTGAGGGTCTTCCCATTCAGAAGACAAGAATTATACAGCCTTGTGCAGAGTTGCTCATCTCAACACTTGAGTGATGGGCAGAAGCTTTTTTCAGAGAGTATTACATTTGAGGAACAAGCCATGATAATACCTCAAGGTCACAAAAAGGCCCCTTTATATTCTGCAGGGGTTGAGATGGTTGAGGTTGATGGAAAAAATTATTAATCTGGCCCATAAGAAAATTGTGATACAGGACCGCAGGAACTCAGCAAACTCAGTGTGTTCATAACTCAGATGTCCAAACAGGCCACCTGCATAGCTGGAACATCGATTTTGGCGCTTTTTTTTGGCAAGAGCTGCTGCACACTAAGAGCCTCTGAGCTCTGCAGAAGCAGTTAGGTGCTTTACCCAGCCATTGCAAACCAATCTTAAAGGGGAAAAAAAGTTACCTGTCATTCTTTGTTGGCCCATGGTAAGATATGTGAGCTGCCACATTACAATTAAAGGCCAGTTGAGGAGAAAATTTTGTTCCTCTGATCCAAAATGCATCACCTGGCCTAGAAGAGGACTTTTCTTCTGTTTTAAGATAGCCAAGGTGCAAAATGGCCTGGGTTTAGCTAGTCCCTGGGCACAAGGAGAGCTGGAGGAATGCTATGGCTCCATGCTTCTTGTGTGCACCAGCTGTAGAGTGATGGAATCGGCCTCCCACTCAGGCAGAGCACCTTGGTTCCACTGGAGTCAGAAGTCTGCTCTTAGGACAGTTATCCTGAATCAGCTCACAGGACAGAAATTCTTACATTTCAGTAATTAACTTCAGGAAGAAATTTATCAGCTGAGTCTGTCCCAGCCTGCTCTTTAGGTTTCAGGTAGCAGGAGCTACCTGAACAGGTTCCTGGGAGCAGGAATAGCTTTTTTTCAGAGCTATATTCTCTAATTGGATTTCCCTCTCATATTGTATCAAAAAAAAGGTGAGTTCTCATAAGTTTGCATTTAATTTTATGGTTCTTCTGCTCTAACTCACGAGGCATTTGCCCAGGCTAGGTGGGACACAATATCTGTATCCATCTGAGAGTTCAAAACACTCTCCTCTTCAGCTGCCAGAACAGCTAATGTGGCATCTGCAGCTGCTGTTGGCAACTTTCCTACTGATATCAGTGCAGCAGGTTTTGATCTTAAATTTGCTCTGTGTGTCCCTAAAGAATACTCTAGCTTGAAACTCTCTGGTGGTTCAAATGAGGCTTTTTGCTGATGGCTGCAGTCCCCTTCCTCCAGCCCTGCTGCCTGGAGGCAGAGCTGGTGGTCAAGAAAAAATATTTCCAGAAGATATTGTGCTATGTATTGGAGGGTGCTGAGCACTGTGCAGTGTATGCTGACTTTTAAAGCGTGACCACTGTAAGTTCACCAGCTGGAGCACAGGGAAGGAAAACGCTTCTGGATCCAGGTTTAGTGATCAGCTATTCCATTGAACATGAACCTCCTGTGAGTGCTTATAGCATTCATTTTTTGGTTGACTATCTGGCAAGAATTGCAGGAAAATTAATTTCAGATAATACAACTGAGGCTAACTTAATGGAGAAAAAGCCTGGAAAACTTTTCTGGAAGGAGATGTGTTGTATGTATCTATATATCTATATCCATTATGGGAAGGACATTAGCTCTGGTGTGGGAGGGTAATGACAGACACATGGGTCCTGACGGAGCTCCTGTCATGTGTCTGTGGAAAATACGTATCATCCAAGGCAGCGTGTAGCGCAGGAGAATTAGGAAACCTTGAAGAGGTGACAGCTGATTAAACAGCTGAAGTTTTAGATCTCTCTGTGAGCTATTTGATATGCAAAGATACATCATAAGACAGCTACCTTAAGCTGCCTGACACTAGTTTTTTCCCCCCTGTTCCCAGGCACTGCCTTTTACCTTGTACAAAGCCGTTACTGTTTAGTCTGTGCAGAAATAGCCTTTGTCATCATATCTCCAGCTAAATTAGATCATTGTAGTAGCAGTGTAGACAATATACAACCCTGCAAGCCAGAACATAAATTTATTAGTTTTCCCATAAAACTAATTTCATAAGGTCTTTGGAGCAAGTGTCCTTGCTGTCTTTGATACAGACCATTTAAGCTGAAGAAAGAAAGGGAAGGTAAATTCAACTTAAATCTTCAGACCCAAGATTAGCCCCAAAGCATTCATGTCATCAGAGTAGGAAACCACCTTGTCTTCTGGTGTGGTTTCACTGTAGCTGAAAGCTTAAAGAATGACTGATACCATGAGAACATTTGATCCCTTTTCAGCCTCCCCCAGTGCTGGGATTTGTGCAAGATCACAATCAAATGTATTTCTCAGGAAAAGTCAACCGGGGATACAACTCAACTCCCTTATCTTGATGGACCTTCAAAGCCATTCTCCATCCCAATACTCAGCTTTATCTGGATATAAACAGATATGCTCAGTGCATCTCTGGGCCATCTTCCCCACATGGTCACACTGTACCATCATCGGCGCTTTCAGCAGGAGTCAGTGTAAAACCAAAATGGCTGAAAGATTTGTAGGCTGTAAAGAAGGGACCAAATGGAAAGCACAGATGGATGCTATTCCCAGAGAGGAGGGGAGTGCCTGGAGGGGGGGTACTCCTTTGATACTCCTTTACTGACGAGTATGGAGACTGGATGGACCTTCCTGAGGGAGCCTTGGGTAAAGACTTGAGGATTTAGATGATGTCAGTTGTGCTGTGAATTTGTGAGCCACTGCACACTGTTAGGAAAACCACAGTCCCTCTAGAAAGGGGAACCCATTTTTTGTCCTGGCAGGGGCCGAGGTATGGAGAGCAGAGGATCCTGCTCTGATCTGTCTGACTAAGCCCACATAATAGGCTTCACATCAGTAAGTCTGAGGCAGACAGTAATTGCAGTAACATGGGCTTAGTGGTGAAAGCACAGATTGCCACAGGTACACCCCAGCTGTGGAGAAGGGCATTGTCTCTTTTTATTGCTCCTCACCCCATAGGACTTCATTTTATAATTTAAAATTGTAGCAATTGTGATTGGCACCACAGATCAGAACCAACAGATGAAACGAAACCTGATAGTCCCTCCCTGCTTTTTAAAATAATATTCCAAAAATATCCCCCTGTTTCCCAGGCACGGATATCACAAAGGGCAGAAGAGGACATCGTCTCCCAGATTTTCTCTTTCCTCCATCTGTAGCCCATGTGTTATCTATACAATGTGCCTAAACATTTCTATCATTAACAACAGAAATGAAAAAGAAAAAGTGGTATTCTCTCAGCAGGCAAAATGTCTGGCTGCAATATTTCCACCAGGAAAAGGCTAAATTCTGTATGACATTTTCCATGAAATTCCTGCTTTACAGGGAAACTCTGGGGTTAGAAACATTAAGAGGTTGCTAATTGTGATATTAGCTCAGTGTGCCCCAGGAGGCAGGTTTTTTGTTTCTCTGCCTTTCTGTCCTTTTTTTATGGGCTGTCCTTATGAGCCACTTAAAGTCTTCCGTGGTGCACCAGCATCAATGACTCTCATAACATACCATTTTTCTTCATACCATTTTTCTTCTCTGGGAGGACAACTCCAGTGCTTCCTGGGGATTGTGTTCCTAACCAGTGAAATGGCTCATACAACTGGCAGCATAAAATGCATTAACCACAGGTTCCATAATGTTTAACGGGGTTACTAAAAGGTAGCCCCGGAATTATGCCTCTTCACATGTAAATCTAATTTTCTGATCAAACACCTTGATGGTTTTCATTTACTTCATCCTGTACATGCTATCAGCAGCGGTCAGTCTGGTAGCAAGCTGTAGGTTTTTTTCCCTAAAAAAAGCCGCACAGAGATTACATACAGGACTGGAAAAAACTTACCTGATGCAAAGAACGTTCAAAATAACAAAAAAATGATCCTGCACATAAAAGTTTTAAAGGATGCAACTGATTCCTGCAAATCAACTGTATCAGTCAGACCATTGTTCTGGCTTGCTGGACTCGCAGAGTGAGATAAAAACTCAAGGGGCAGATACCACATTTTTGGCCTAGAATGTACTTCTTGGACTAAGTTCCAAGACTAAAACACAGTGTCAAAGGCAGAGGCTTATCCAGTAACAGGTTGGTATGTTCTGCTGGAAAGACATTGCTTTTACCAGTGAACCAGAAGGACATCTTTTCTCAGAAAACACTGCTGTGAACTTCAGAGACATTGTGTTATATCCAGTGCTCATCTCTCTGACATGTTGGACAAAAATACTCTATCCAGAATAATAAGGTAATTGTCTGCAATTTAGCATATTAAGCAATCTGGTCTTAAAAGCTGTCAGACAGTTCATGGGAGGACTTAGGCCCTATTACAGACAAACATGGTGTGTGTTTTAGTGGTGCAGGTAGCACTAGAACTATCCCCTCTCACAGAAGAGATAACATGCCAAATACAAAATTGGTATCAATCTAGTGAGACCAGTATTTGGAGAAGAATCATGCTGGTCCTCCATTATATGTTCCAGACATTTTTCATTCCCTCCCAGATAAAATGCCCTGCTGATCTAATGGTAGAATTTGGCTCTCAAAGCTAGAAAGCTCCAACTGTAGCCAAAATAATATCCTAAAATAGAAAGAAAAATGAGAAAGCAGAAATGTTATTTTCCTCTTTCAAAAGTTTCAGCAGGAAGCTAGCAGTGAGAAACCACTAAAATGGCTCTCTCCCAGCTACCTCTCCCAGTCTGGTCATTGCCTGAAACACTCAAAAGATCCCTCATCCTAAGGTCCAAAGGCACCTTGGTTGCATGCCTGTGTCTCCAGTGTCACTGGAAACCACCTTAAGTTAATTGAGCTCAGGATTTGGTCTTTCTTTCTGAATCAGTTCTAGGGAGGCTGACAGCTACAAATCCCTGTGTTTTTGTTCTGATGAAAACAGCCTGAAGATCTAAATTTAACATTTGGTTTCACAATGCTCATTTTTGACTGTAAGTAACATCACCCTGGAAAAATAGCTTAGAATAGGAGGAGATATGTTTTCCGGATGCTGGAAAAATGAATTAAAAAAAAGCAAGCACGATAAATTTATCCTCATTCACAATTTAGATTGCTTTTTACTCTCTGCTTGGTATCCTTGGATAAATACTGTGAATAAAAATTGCATTAGTTACAGAAGAGGTTCATAATTTCTGACCCCATTTCAGAGGAAGATGCAGCACATATCTGTGGTGTTTGGGTCATGGGGAGCAATGCCTGCAGATCAAATCTGTGTTGTGAATGGTTTTTTTCACATGAGGAAACCAGGCAGAATATTTTCCAAGATGAAAAAGATTCTTCTTCATGTACACATTTATTATGATTAATTTCTTCTTGTAGACAATTATCCCTTTCACTTACCCTACAGTCACATTACTACACTTTAGCAATATAAAGAGACCATGGAGTGGATGTAAATATAATTTATAGTTGAAGAATGGCATAAATCACCTGCACATTATGAGGCAATCTAGTGTAAATAAGACTGGGGCCTCTACAATGAAAATGTGCTCCCAAGAGTGACAAATGGCATTTTCTACTCAGCTTTTTGTATTTGAAACAATGTCTGCTTCCATGAGCCCAGATGGATTCCAGAGGATGACCTGATCCTGCTCCTCCTAGTGCCTTGTCAGCAGTTCACCAGGCTCTAGCCATGCAAGTTCATGGAAGATGTTCATATGCCCTTGGAAACAGGATTTTATTTGGGAACATCCTGAACCTCGGATGCCAGCAGCATTTTTTCAGTCGAGCAATTAGAGAAAAACGAATTGCACCTATAAACTGAGAGCAGCAGAGACCTTGAGCTACTTGAGAAATTACACACAGGCTTTCATAACACAGTGCCACAGGCTCCCCAGAACAGGAGATGTGGAGAGTGAACCCCCTGTGGCTCAGGGCCTGCCTTTGGCCATGTCCTAGTGATCTAGGGGGTGACAAGTGTCCCCTCTGCCTGTGCAGGTGCACATCCGCACGGACACCTTTGAGGAACTGGTTGGGAAGTGGGTGCCAAGGGCACAGGTATGGTCCAGGCTGCTGTCCTGGGCTGAGTCCTGGGCCTCCCCTGTCCTGGGTTTTTTGGGGTGTCTCCCAGGCTGGTAGATGCTCGAGCATGAGTCATCCTCATCTTGCAATTCCTTGGAAGCAGCTGTCCCAAAACCATCTGCCCACAGTCGGGGAGTGACACCACCTATCCAACACCTCTGTGAGCACCTTCTCTCCTGGAAGAGCTCCTCCTGCATTGCCCAGGAGAGCTGCTGGTGGCAGGGCTGGCAGTGGGACAGAGGTGCCTTGGCAGGCAGCTGGGTGCGGCCGGAGGAGCCGCGCTCACGGCGGAGGAATGCAGAGGAATGCGAGGCACCTCCCTGGGCTGCGAGGCTGCCTGGGCAGGCTCAGCACTGCTGCTGCACTGCCAGGGCATTGCTGTGCCTGCATGTGACAGGTGAGCAGGCAGGGTGGCATGAGGCTGCTCTCCACCACCGGTGTGGCCCATCGGGGCAGCCGTGGGCTGGTGCCGGGCAGGATGGACAGCCCAGTGGTCAGGCCTTTGTGGCAGTCCCTCCAGCTGTCCCACCCCCTGTTGCTTTGCTCTGACCTGCCCTCTTACATCACATTTCTGCTTTAGTTAAGTGTTTGGTCCTCAAGACAAATACAGGAATAAAAATGACTCTTTTTTACATTGCTTCTTTACCACAGTTGTGCCAATCTCTTGGACCTTTAGTTCAGAGCAGAGTGCAGCGTGTCTGCTCAGCCTTGTGGCTGCCTTGAGTGTCAACCTCCTAATCCTGCCTGGCTCAATCCTGGCCCTGCTCTTTGGGCTTCACTCTGCTTTAGAAAAACCTAAAAAGAGAAGGTCTTTCTCTGTTGGGCCTTGGCTCTTTCCTTGGAGGACAATTCTTCCCACTCTGGGGACTTCTCTGCCTTGGAGAGCCCACAGGCTCAGGGGGTGTTGGAGCTCCAGCCACTGGCAGCCCCCCTCTGCCAAGGACTGCAGATTTATAGGGCCAGGAAGTCTGGAGACACTCAGCAGCGGACCTGTTGTCTTGGGTATTTCTCAGGCCACGTTGTCTACTCCTTGTGCTAGAGCTACAGTTTGATTACTCTGAACAATCTAAACTGAGGCTGTTTAAGAAAATTTTAAAATATAATATGCCATGAAGGACTCCTTACAAGTACAAGAACTGGTTTCGATGACAAAGGCCAGCTCATCAGCAGAGTTAATCAGTGCAGCACCAGTTTAGCAGCAGTGAGGCTTGGTTGATTTGCAGATGCAGAGGATTTTACCTCAGTGCCTGGCCTATATTATTTTACAGCAGATAATGAAGGCAGCATGCCCATGCTTGCTTTTCTTACCCTTCTCGGAAATTGCAGTTTTACTGACCTGAAAGTATTTTCCCACTATTAAACTTTCAGTCAGGACAGAAGTCCTTTCTAAGATGCTGAACACCACAGGATGCCCTCTCCTTGTGTGGGAACAGCTCTGCTGTACCAAGAGGAGGTGTGATCTTGACTTACAGGATAGAGATTCCTTGTGGCACTGACTCATACACTGTAAATTTGTGCTCATTTTCACATCTTCCTCCTGATCCTGTTTTAGGCTGCGTTTCCATTACTCCTCCACCCTGGGGGAGGAATCCTCAGCCAACACAGCTCTAACCCGGAAACCACAGGGGATGAAAAGACCTTTCATAGCAATAATGATGCCATGTTCCTCTCCTCTGCAGCTGCATTTTGAAAACAAAGGATCAGGAGGCAAAGTCACCACCCACAAGCAGACTTTGCAGCTCTGCAGCCATCGGGGACTGGTGCAAATGGGCCTGATGCAGATGCCAGAGAACATACTTCCTATTGACACCAGGGAACAACAAGAACTGAAAGTATAACCTAATCTAGGGTGAGAAAAATGTCTACTTTTGCATATTTAGCAGGGATATCCTTGGGCCATGAGCTGAGGCTTAACTTTCCCCACACCATAATTTATCTTTCATATTTTTGTAATCATCTGTTTGGGTCAATCTATTGTAAAGGCCATGTAATGTCTGCAAAATAAGGTGGTGGATGCACTTCCAGCTTGACAGCCCTTAGTAGATACCCATGCCTGCAGTTGATACCCGTGCCTGTGCACATTCCAACTCCAGTGTCCATGAAAGATTTCCCAAAAAACAGATAGGAAGACACTTGGAAGTACCTCCCGTAGTTTGGTGAGTCTGTAGTTCAACACAAAGTGAAGGAGAACAGGTTGAAGGCTGTGGATTATGACTTCTTTCTACTACAGCATATTGCTAGGCCAGGTTTAGCTGCATGCTCTGGGCCAAAGCACTCCTTGGGACTTGCCTCTCCAGCACGGATAGCACTTTTGAACTGGCAAAGGGTGGGTGATTGACATCAGACAGAAGGCCTGATTTCATCAAGGCTTTGGCATGCCACTTGCTGGAAAATGTATTCCAATAAGTACCACCCAGAGTTATTAAATGTGGCACCGAAAGGTGAACAAAGTTCCTGCCAAGGAACTGCCACTCTGGACCGGTGTGGTCTCTGCTCCTACAGGCAGGCCTGATGTTAGTTATCAATGGGAAAAGGTCAGTGCGACTGGGGAGGGCCTGGCTGCACCTTTTGAAAGCCCTGGGCACATGGCAGCAGTGTAATCTTGTAAGCTTAGTATGTTAAAAAACAGCTCTTCCTTCTCTTGGGCAACCTTCAGAACATGAATTGGAGGTAAATGATGACTGTAGTATTTTGTGGTTACTTTACGTGCCAGTACTCACATGAGGGGTGGAATGGTGGAGAACCCAGCTCAGTGTCCATATGAGACACTGAAATGCCTATGGGAAGTCGTTCTGAGCTTCCCCAGAGACTGTTTCAAACCTTGTGCTAATTGTTTTCTTCTTGACTGCTCTGAGTTCACTCCTGTAGCTGCCAGGGCTTGATAATCTCTGGATCACAGTTCTCTGCTTGGATTTCTGTCACAGTCTCGGTGTGACCTGTCCTCTGCTGGGCAGAAACTCGCAGGGTCACATGAGGTGCCTCTGCTGGGCTGGAAATGGGAATGGGTTATTTCTTCTGAGTTGAGTGGGCCCCTAAAATACGAACCTCATTTCAAATAGCATTTGACACCGCTGAGTGCATTTGTGTCCTCCAACACGCAAACTAGAGACCAGCTATTTTCTGCTCAGCATGGAAAGGAAACAGGAGAACTGAGACAGCAACACCCATGTCTGTGAAGGTATTTAAGCACTTGCTGGGATCCATGCATCGTGGCCAAGCTGTTTGTTGATAGTAAGACATAGTCTGGGCAGCAGGTGCCTAAATCATGTTTTTCCAAAGTCCTAAGGTACAGTCTTTATCACTGGGTCAGGTTTCTCCTTGCAGGACCAATTTTAGGAAGGGGCTGATGCTACATGGGCAGGTTCCTCTGTTTATTTTCCATGGTGCCCCATCCCTGCAGACACTTTTCCACCCCGTGTTGTGCAGGCGTCTCGGCAGAGGTTGCTCTGAGCACCCTGCACCGCTCGTTGCTTGTGGATGCCACAGAGGAACCACCTGTTACTCTAAATCTGGCAGTGTTTCCTCATCTTCCCTGCATCCCCATTTCAACTTCTGTAACTACATCTGTGTGACCTGTTTTCTCCTGCTATGTAGAAACTTGGGCAGTCACATGGGGATATGTGGGGTCACTCGCACTCCCCTGACCCTGTAAATGTAGAAGGGTTAGTTTATTTCCAGAAAGTATGGTTTACATATGGTTTTCCTTTCATTATTTTAGATGTCAGCTAGAAGGGTTCTGCTTGTTCCCTTCAGTAACAGCAAGTAAATAGTCGACCTGTTTAGAAAAACTTAACACTAGAGACCTGGAGAAATCCTTGGATGCAAGATGTGTGCTGAACTGTGTGTGACCCTCTGTAGAGAAACATTAGCTTAATATATTAGTAATTGTTTTTTAGTGAAGATAAAAGAATATTAGAGAAAATATACAAGGCTTGAGGTCCAAGTTCCCTGTGCAGTCCATTTCCCATTGCAATCAAATGGCCAAAATGAAGAGGTCAGCAAAAGTTTGCTTGAATTCTGACTGAGGAAAACAAGGAAAGCTCTTTGCTCACTCCAGGCAGTGCTGTTATCAAGAGGATCTGGTCATGAAGACCAAGGCCAGAGTTTTCAAGGGCAGTTGCTTGATTTGCTAGCCCCTCTAGAAGCACACTGACTGGAGCTGCTTTTGGGAAGTTGTGGAAAACAGGGAGATCCAGGGACCCCCGTGCTAGTCCTGGCAGACTTAGCCAAGGCCACAAGGCTGCTTTGAAGCTTTTGACCTATCTGCTGTCAGGTCAAGCTGCAGGGCCAAGAGTAGGAATTCTGACTTGCACAAGTGCTGACAAAGTTTATGCTGTTGAGCCTCCTGGGTTTCCAGCTTGGGCATCTTCACACTGTGTCCCCTTTTGTACTGAGACACACATGCAGAGGCCAAAGAATGAAGATGTCTCATGTTAACTGTAAGATTTCAGGCTGAGTTGAGCTTACCAAGACAGGTGGTGAGTGCAAGCACCCAAGGAGTCATACTTGGAAGACAAGATTGAAGGACTCCTGCAGTTCACAAATGCTACTTGGGAACCGGATAGTCGAGTACTGCCAGTTCCTAGGATCAGCTTAAAGTTAATAGAGTGATGGCAGGTGCCCAAACATCTTTGCAATCCTACATTTGCAGAGATGTTTTCATCACAGAGCAGACAAAATAAAATGGTTTTTAAAAACAACACACCCTGCAGGTCTCTGTCCTTGCCACTGAGTATATGAAATTTTAACTAAAATAAAATCCTGACAAAAAAAGGGAATGAATTCATATAAATAACATAATTAGAGAAGCTTGAAAGCAGCAAGAATGCGTGAGACTTCAATGCATTTTTATCCTTATAAAATAAAACAGATGCTGAGAGGATGTTATAAGAGGCGTCTCAGAAAGGCTGGTGTAAAAACATTGAAAGAACAGAGAAACTTGATTTTTTCCAGGAAGACAAGCAGGGACCTGGTTCTGCAGATCTGGGATGTAGAAATGCATGTTATGGAAATGCTGTGTTTTGGCATGAGGGGAAATTGCAGACTTGGGAATTAATTGAGTGCGTCCATACATCCATACATCATTATGCTGAATTTGGAAAAAAGTTTCAGATGACCTCAAAGGGATGATTTTCAAATCTTCAAGCTTACTTGGAGAGCTCACCTCCAAGCAAGAGAGCCTTTGCTTAAGTGAAAGCATCACTAGCCCATGGGCCCAATCCACCTGCAAATGCTGCTAGTGTTTGTGTCCTTTTGATAAGTTCCTGTTTTCCCCATGGGACTGTAAGTCCATAGTCAATACATCCTTGATTTCTTTGGAAAGCAGTGATAAAACCCCTACATCTTAGGAAAAGGAGATGGGGGCTCACTTCAGCACTCCAGCCCTGCTAGCTTTCCTTTTTTTTTTTTTTTTTTTTCTCCTGGGGCGGGGGGGAGTTAGCCTCATCAAAATCAGTCCCATATTCTCCTCATAAGTCTTTGTGCTTATCCAGATGAATTCATTTAAGATCATAATTCTATTAATTAAGAGCACTGTTTCTGCAGGTGTCGTTAGTTCTTAAAGAGCAAGTAGCTGCAGTAGGATTGTACAAAAGCAATCTGGCAATTCACAAAAGGCAGAGTTGTTTTAGAGTTTTGAAGATTTGAAATGCCCTTTTGGGGTTGGTATCATTGTTATTTTTAATGATGTGGCATTGGAGACATGAAAGAAACAACCACAATCATTCAGCAAGTCACATTCTTTCTCACTTACTCGTGATGCCACATAACTGTACTGCTGATAACCACTAGCAAACTAACTCTCATTTCACCATTAGTGATAACCAAAAGGGTTTCCTCAAGTTAGACTTTAGCCAAAATTTGGAGTAGGCTTTGAGCTGATTCCGCTGTGAAACATCATCCGCAGGCAAATGACATGACCAGAATGAGAAGGTGTGTGATCTACCGCAGGACTGTAAGGCTAATAGTTCATAATTTGTCTGTTCAATAATGTTTACTTGATTTCATGTCACTAAAAGAGCAAAATGCTGTCCCCTTTTAATAATAAACATTATATTTCACTAAAGAAGAAGTAAGACAAGAAGTGATAGCAGAAATGCCTCTGAAAATAAGCTATTTGTTTCCCAGCCGATGCAAATCTATTCTGTCTCTCTCTGTTTCCCTCTTCAAATGCACTTGTGTGGGTCCCACCTATGCCAGGCAGGGAGATCAAGATCTGGCTCCACAGGGATGCTTTGTGTTGTCCTGAAAGCAAAACTTAATCCACGGAGAGGATAATGCACTCTTGAGTTACTGGCTCCTTCATCCTTGTCTTGGACAAACTTCCTCTCATCTCCAAAGAGTTATCTGAGTAGAGATCTCAGTATTCTCCTCCCTAGAGTTTATTATGAATTTATTGAAAAAAAAAATACAATCCCTTCAGCTATGAAAATTACCCTCATTTGTCTATAAATAGGCTTAACCTCTTAAACTGTGTCAGCTGCTGCAGATTCACCAATTTGATGTAGATCTTCAGATCTTTTCTGCTCCTACAGCTCCAGGGCAAATGACTCATGCTGTTTGCAAGTGCCTATCCCACTGAGCCTGGCAGTATCAGTGTGGCTGAAGGTTTCTACTAAAACCTGGGCAGGGATTTTCTCCTCATCAGGCTGAGCTCACCAACATACTGCAGCCACAAATCACTATGTTGTACTTACATGAAAATCCATGCATTTGCAGTAGTCCAGCCACAAACCAGTAGAGGAAAATGTGTTCTAGAGTCAAACAAATATGATAAAGGCAAAATCCTATTGATGCCTGTAATCATTTTCCCAGCTGCATTTCCCTTCACTGGAGGCAGTCCTAGGAAGATTGGTCTGCACTACCTATTGCCTTACCTTTGAAATTGCTTTGGAAATATGAAAGGGAAATGTCAAAGTATTTTCAGACAATCTAAATGGCTTTATAGCTTGTTACTGGAAATCACAGTTCCCTGAGCTGTCTGAGTGTTTGGTCCTTGCTCTATAAATCACTTGTTTTTAGAAGCAGAAGGGATCCAGTTTCCCAGGTGTGTGCCCATTCCTATAGTTGTCCCACCCCTTCTGCTACTTTTCCTGAGGAAGGGAAAAATCTTGACATGGAAAATCAGGGGAAAAAACTCTTCTTCTAGGTGAAGGGTAATGGCTCCCTTCTGGCTATGAGGCACCTGGGGATAGAAAGGTTGGTACAGCCAGTTTTGCCCAAGTTTCCAGAAAGTCCTGGGCTCTGGCACTTATTTGATCATATTTGTGTGCTGATCCATGGACCAGGAAGACACATAAAAGAGCGGAATTTTATTATTTTATTTTATTTTATTTTATTTTATTTTATTTTATTTTATTTTATTTTATTTTATTTTATTTTATTTTATTTTATTTTATTTTATTTCACTTCTACTTTAGTTATCCAGGTTATGGCATAAGGTGTTGCTCTTGCCTAATGAATGATCTGGAAAGTCCAGCTGATGGTGCTCTGAGGGCCATCTGTGTCCTCAGCTCCCAGTTTCTCATAAGCTCTGTGTATTTTATGTTGCCATCACAAATAACAGACTCTCAGCTTGATATCCGTGATCCACTGTGCATGTCACATTTCATGCCATAAAAAACATATGCACAAGGTTGGAAGGGCAAACATGCTTTTGGCTTCCCTGCCATTTGTAGTTCAGTTTGCCTGTAACCCTTCTTTCATTGTGAGTTGCTACTTTTCTCCTGAAAAAATTTCCAGAGCCCCTGGAAGAAGAAACAGACTCTATTTACTGACATTTGTTCCAAGTTATTATGAGTAGACAATTCTTGTAGGCTCTAAACAGGATCTCTCAGCCAGAAGCCTTCAGTCAGAACCTACCAAGGCCAAAGACTTCCTTCATTTAAAAAGGTCTGAATTAGCCATTAAATATCACAGCATCTTCAAGAACATCCATAGGACCTCTCTGCTTTCCTCCTTGGTCAGGGTTTGAGCTGGCACTCAGTTCATTTGCTGGGAATCTTCACCATTGGATGCCATGGCTCTGTGTGCACACACATGGGTTAGTCCACACTGTGAATTAATCCATTAGTTAATGAATTAATTCAGCTGCAAGTTCCACTGCAAGGGAGTGCCAGGGCTGAAATGTGGCCTGAAGCACACTGAGGCATTGTTGACACAGCCTGGGTGATGAGGAGCCTTTCCGTGTTTCTGCACAGGGTGAACCCAGGGTCAGTGCGATGGGCAGGAATCGTCTGTGCCATCTGCTCCTTCTCTGGCAAACCTCAGTGCATGGCAGGGACTGTCCTCCTGTGGCTCACCCCTCTGTGTGTCCCCAAGGGACACAGCCCTGACAGGCTGTGGGACACAGTCATGTATGTCCTGATGTGCTGGCTTCCCATTTCACAATTGCTGATGGTCCTCATGCCAGAGGCCAAGTTTACTTCACAGAGGCTATATTCTGCACTGCCCAGGCTGTCTCCAAGATCCTACCCAGGGAATAGATAAACAGAACAATGTTTGAGCCTCTGGTACATTTTAATGTCATTTTCAGGGAAATATATGTGTCATAACAACACAAAGCAGGCACAGTTCCCTTGCTTTTGCTCTGCCTGGTGCCAGGGTCCACGTCATTTCAGCATTGAAACAGATCCAGCAAGATCATGGTAGCTTTGCTTTCTGAAGTGCCTCTTTTGCCCCTTGGTCTGTACTTGTCTCTTGTCTTCCAGCAGTGTTCCTTACTCCTGTCAGGGAATGTCACGTACTGTTATGTTAACATCTGATTTTCACTGGAAACCCTAGGGAATTGGGCCCTTATCTCCACATACCATGCACATCAAAATAGTTTAATCAAGCCTATTAATTCCAGGGCTTGCTGCTGATCTGGATAAAACACTGCCCTTTCCCAGCACTGAAGCTTTGTAGCCAAGTTTCACATTGCAGCATTCTCCATTAAGTTTGTTCTCTGCTCCTTGCGGCTGAACACACCCCCCTAGAGTCTCCCAGGTCGTACAGAGAGGTGCCAGGGTTCAGCCCTAAGGCTCAGATTGATTTGGGCTGATTTTTCAGACCAGAAGCATCCCATCAGTTTGAAAATTTGGACTTGAGAGTCCTTGGTGTCACTTCCTGGTGCTCTGGGCAGTAATTGCCACATCCAAATGTTGGTTCCGGGCAACTGCAGAGCCCAGGAAGGCATCCAAGAGCAGAGAGAAAACTCAACAACGTGCCAAGACAGGGGCTAAACTCAGGGCATGTCATTACAGATGTGGCATGGGGGCTCTGAGGAAGCAGACATGCCTTTGTCCTTGTCCCAGCATGCCTGCTTTAGGGAGGGGTGGTGGGACATGGCTTATTCATCAGAAGGCACAGCCTGGTCAAGAAACAAACTTCAGAGAACTAGACAGGGGAAGGTTGGATATAGGAGGATGGTTACAGGCATCTTCCTGACCAGATGAAGAAGTGGACCAGATTCTTCCACCTTTTCCCACCTCCTGCAGGGTTTTACCTTGTGGCTCACCCCTGACTCTTAAGGCAAAAGTCTCCAGCAGCTGTGGGGATGCCTTGTGCTTAAAGCAGCCACGAGACATGTGCCTGTTGGCCCAGGGCTGCTGGAGATGTGCTGCTGCTTGCTTTTCTGGGAAAGGGTTCTTGCAACATGAAAGAAGTGCCGGCAAACAAAGAGCTCTGGGGGGAGAAGTGACAGGCAGCAGCTGGAGCCAGTGGGTGACTTGCAGAGTGACAGAGCAGTTGGGCTCCTCGCTACTCTGCTACTATTTTGGAAACATCAATAAACAGAAAACGCCAGATCAATCTCTCAGGGCTCCAACACAAACCCTGAGGAGCCCCGTGGACATGGGTGGCAGCAGCAGCCTGAGACATCAGTTTGTCCATAAGAACTCTGCTTCATTTGGACTGTGGGCAAACTTATTGAATTTAGCCACTGCAAACATCATTAGCAGTCCACTAATTAGCAGATCTCAGCTCCTTTGCAGGTGCAGCCTTGCACTGAGGAATTCATGCTCATGTGCCATGGAGAATATGACTTCAACTTTTGCCGGGGGAGTTTTCAAGCAGCTGGAAAAAAGTATGGATGTTTATATTTTTAAAAAGGGATTGTTTTTGCTGCTGTCAATTATTAATGGCTCTCAGGTCAGGCTAAGGAACAATGCCAGGGATAAATTACCCTGTATGCTATTCATATATGCTCTACCCAATTGTTTCCTTCTCAACTAGAGGATTCACCTCGCAATGAACTCCTTGGCATTTGGAAAAAGAGGACTGACAAAGCAATGAACTTGGTGTGCCCATTTATTTATGCATTGACATCTTTCCTACTTTGTCAGGTGTGTTTAATCAGAAAGAAGCAGGAAATGCATTATAATTATAAACATATTGCTGCAGAAGAAAAAGGCTGCCCTTGGAAAGGACTGCATTGTTTGATAAATGGTTACAGTGAAAAAACACAGGCTTAACCTACGACTCTTTGCTGAGATCAAAGCAAAGTTGCTGCCACAGGCTCCCTGTGCAGCAGGACTCAGCTCTGGGTTTGCAGCAAGGCAAGGGGAAGAAGGTTTGAAAAGAAAATGCCATCTCCTCCCTTCCTTTTCATTTTTGCCTGAAACTTTTCCCCTAGTACTAAGAAAAAAAAATAAAAATGACTCAACCATTAAATATTTGCTGTTAAAATTAATAGAATTAGTGAAGAACCCAGCTGTGAACACAATAACTAGGGTCATGTCCAAAGCCCCTTGTTGAAGCCATGGAGAGACATTGTTTTCGACAGGTTCTGACTTGGGATCCTGATGAGCCAAAGCAAAGATGGAGTTAGGGAATAACCCTGGGAGATTCTGGATGTCCTGCAGTCTTTCCACGTGACCTTGCCCAAACTTGCAAACATTCCTTAACAGCTGAACCCCAGTCAGTATTGTGCTGCTGCTGTGAAAAGCAAAATCCTTCTGGGCTCTGAGACCAGGAATGTTGTAGGTAAGATGCAGAAAGGGTTTATTGCCCTTCTCAGCACTGCAAGGCTGAGCCATGGCCCTGCACTTAAATAAATATAAAAACCACCAACAGACAAACTGAAAATTGTCCAGAGGAGAGCAACAAAAATTATCAGAGGTCTAGAAAACATGACTTATGAGGAAAGATTGGAAGGGCTGGGTTTGTTTAGTCTACAGACTTTCAAAATCCTAGTAAACTCTAAAGATGTAAAAAATATACAGCATCTAAAAGGGGTAATCGATTGCCCTTTATCTCTGTGGCAGAAGGTACCTCACAAAAAGGATAGTATTAAAAGCTCTGAGGCCAAAACACCTCAAATTTGTTACTTGGAGAGGGATCAGAGCATCTCATAGCAGATTTTCAGTGTTTTGGACAAGTACCTTGAGGGACTGGGTAATCCACTGTCCCATGGAACAGACTGGTTTCAGCCAGTGGTCCTATGGTTTCCTTGATCTAGTGACTGTGTCAGGGCACCTGAGGACAGGGCCTTGGAGGTGATGAACTTTTAGAGCACTCCCTGATTTGAAAAAATTGTGGCAGGTGCTCAACCTTTTTACAAGTTGCAAGAAGAAATACTTCTAAAAAGCCTCTTTTCCGTGGCTTCCATGGTTATTAAATGAAAAGCAACAAATTCCCACCTTTTCATGGGGCCATCATTGCATTGTGAAGAACCTTGCTGCTCTCCCTTGGGGGATTCCCATCTAGGTGAGTACTCAAATGCTTGAATATTTAGATGATCAGACCTCTGAAAAAGCATGTAAAAGTGCATCAGGTAGTGACAACCTTACAGATCCTGCTCCAAACATTCCCCTCCTGACAATGGAGAACGAGGCACCTTGGCCAACCCCTGCTAGGAGTGCTTTTATAACTGTAGAGCAGTGAGGATGGTTTTAGGTGCTGGTCCAGGTGGGGCTCAGCACCTAATTAGAAAGGCAACATCCCTTCTCCACATCATGCCCACTCAGAGCCGAGTATCCCATCCTGGAGCTGCGTGTGCTGCTCCCTACCCGTGACCGAGCAACTTGGCTCTCCCTCCTCTGTCTTGAAAAGGCTCAACACTGTTCTGATTTCAACCCTTCTTCTTCAAAGGGCCCAAAAGTTTTGTCAGAGTCTGCATCAAAACTCACCACAAGACAAAAGCCTATTAGAAACCAGGTTTTGAATTTAATGCCCAGCAATCCCAATTTCCTTGAATTATGGGCATGAGGTGAGAGGTTTGTGAAGGAAAGGAGCACAGCAGCCACAGCAGAGCTGGCCATATCCCTTGGCATCTCCAAGGACCTCGGGGTCAAGTGAGGGCTCCCCAAGAGATGGGGGAAAGATGCTGTGCTCAGTCCTGCCACAACCCTGCCTCTTTTTTGCACTCCCCATGTCCTGCCCAGCTCGGCAAGGTATGGCTTGGTCCCACATGAAGACAGAGAAAATCACTAGTTATATGATATGGGAATTAAAAAAAATCTGTTTGCTTCTAAGCATAAACCTATGACTGAGGCAATGGTTTGCAAACATGGGATTATGGCCCCAAGTCAACTTTTTTTTTCCCTCAGTTTTGGGTACAGTCACGAGCCTGGCAGGAATCTGTGTCAGCTAAAATGCATGGCAGCAACTGGCGTCTCCTGGAGTTTGGAGCTGAGTGGGGTCACAACAGGATGGAGTTTGGGAAGGCAGCACTGCAGGGTTAGGAATAAACATCTCCCTGGGGCAGACTTTCCATAATTGGCCATGACAAGGCTTCTTTCTCCAGAGAGCTGGAGCTGGTCTGTGAGGAAACAGGATGAATCACTGCTCCAGCTCAATTTGGCAAATGCCACGATTTTGTTCTGCTCCGCACAGGGAGGAGATGATGATATAGACTGAAAGACAGAAGAGAAATCTAGCCAAAGGCTTCTGAGCTGGGAGAGGAGTTCGAGTTCCCACTCATTTTTCACAGGTTTACTCAGGTCCTTAGAAGGAAACCCTGGCAATACCCAGTGGTGCAAAAACAATTCCCTTTATCAACAAAGGGAGGGAACAATGGGGACTCCTGAACACAAAGCTCATGCAAACAATAATAGCCCTTTTATTTTCCATTGTTAAACCAGCAGTTGATACTAAATACTTCCTTCCAGCGCTCTATTTTGTTAACTATTTCTGTCACTCTTCTGCTCAGTTAAGGGAGGGGATCTTAGTGTCTGGAGCTGGTTTTCTGCAATGTGCTGGTGACCACGTGGCTGTGCAGCCTTTTGTGAAGAGGAAGGTTAAGCATGGTTTCCTTGTGCCATCCTGTAGCCTTTGAAAAGTTCCACTTTTTTTCAAATATGAAGAAAAAGGGGTGTTGTTTCTGCCAGCCTTTCTCTGGATACTGGTCATCTGTAAAGTTCCTTGCTATCTCAGCAATCTTACCAAGCCCAGTGACCTAACAGCAGTTCACAGCCTGTTCAGTGTCTGATGAATAATCCCCTCCCTTTAAAAATATGCACTTAGTGGCAGAACCCCACGAAAATATTGGTGGAGCAGAGCTGTTTTGCCAAGTGGCAGATTTAGACTTGCTCTTCTTGGAAAGCTGGCTTCCTGTCACTGGCTTTGTCTCATGGGCTTTTTTCCAGTGGTTTGGAGAGAGGAGAAAGGGAAAAAGAAATTGTTCCTCCCAAATACCTCTTCTCTTTTACATCCCCTTTCCTCTGTATGTCCTCTCTGCTATTCTACATTTCAGGAACTCCATCAGCCAAAGTCATCCACTGCTATTCCTCATGCCAAAGGAGAAGAAAGATCCCTGCAAAATAGGATCCCATGAAAAAGAAGGTGCAGACAATCTTAATTGCCATCCCATCTTCTCCTGATTCTTCAGAGGCCAGGCAGATGAAACAAAAATCTTCCCTGCACTGTGGAAGAGTGTTAGCTCAGAAAAGTCAAATCTGCTTCTTGTTGCAATATGAGAGTTCAGATCCAAGCATCAGTCTTTTGCCAATTTCTAATTAGCTGATAGGAACATTAAAATTTTATTTCTTATGAGCTGACTACCACAGCGAACTCAGGCAGCTGCTCCTGGGCTGGCTACAAGACTGGAGCTTGGGGCTTCCTATTCTAAACACTGCCACCACTGGAAAAGGAAAGCTTGGTCAGCAATGAGCAGCACAGGGCTGTGGCAGGCATGACAGCAAAGATCTGAGTTTGCAAGACAGCAAAGATCTTATTTTCCCTGGAGATAGCAGCATCCCCCTTCACTTTTAAAGTCTCTACAAGGACAACTCCCACACTGGGTTCTTAGCCAGTATCTTTCTCCTGTTTCCTCTTGAGATGCTGGGTTAGGCCTCCAGACTGGACTCAGCAGCACCACATGCGATTTCAGCCAGGTGAATACAGTGTGAGCAAAGCTCATGGCCTTTCTGGCACAGGGTCTGGAAGGACTAACACTGCTGGTGCCTTCAAGGTCAGGACTTTGTGTGTGACCCCGTGAAGATTCCCCATGTGCTCTCTGCAGAGTAAGGTGGGTTCTTTCTGGGAAGAAAAGCACAAAATATCAAGAAAGTACCAAGAGTTGTTTAGAGAAGGTTAGAACAGGGGACACACTGGAGTGTCAGGCATCCATGGTCAAAGAGTTTGTGGGGCAGTTTTCCTTTTGGTGTCCATGTGTCAGTCTCTGGATCATAGCAGTCCAAGGAATCCAGGTCCTTGATGGCATTATCTGAGGTGAGACATCGTCCTCCTGTGACATAAAGCTTGTTCTTGATGACAGTGGCCCCATGATGCATTCGTCTGTCCTTCATGTCTGCACATTTAACAAACTTGTTGCCTTTTGTATCATAAGCAATTATTCTCCGGGTGTACCCTGAATGCAAAGCCAGAGGTGGAAGAGACAGATGGGAATTAAGCACTCATGGCCAGAAGAAGGAATAATATTGATATATTTCATGCTGGTCTTCAACAAAACATATTATAGTAGTACATAATTTGGCAGAAGCAAGATATCTAAACTAAGTGATGATGTGTCACAGGAATGCCTGGCTATCTTCCTTTCCTGTCTGTCCTCATCCTGTCTTGTAGCACCTTGGCAGCCAAGGCTTGATGAGCACCATAAAGCCCATCCATCAGGCAGCCAATCTGTCAAACACAGATGGGGCTTGCAGTTACCTGCACATGCATTCAAGCAACCGAAAATATTTCTTTTTACCAAACAGAGTCCTAGAGCTTTATTTGGAAATACAGAAACCAGTGGCACATGGGATGGGCCCTGTTGGGTTGGAGTTGTAGCTGTCTGCTGACTGGGTATGCAACAGCATGGTGCCACCAGTGCTCACTCCACTCCTGAAGCCCTCAGCACCACATTTGTGCTGGCCACCATGCCAGTGAGCCAGTGGACAGCTCTTCCTCTGAGGTTTGATAGAACCTCGCATCAGCTGAGAGGCCAGTGCTGGTAAGAGGGCCCCTGCCCTGGAGCAGCGGAGGTGTGGAAGCTTGGTACCCAGCAGGACCTTGCCCATGTAGAAACACATGAGTGTGGTCTGAGGTGAGGGCTATCTGCCTTATAGGAGCCTGGTAGTCTTGGACCTTTGGACTCAGCTCTCCCCTTTTCCCACTGCAAAGGTCAGCAGTGGCCTCTCCCTGAGGGGTGACACCATGTTGAAGTCCTGTGCAGTTTGGGTTCAATCCTCTGCTTTACTAAAGATACTGTGTCTCATTTTTCCTTAAATAATTCAACACATGCTTTGTCCTGGCAGCCTGTGGTCAGGGAAAAGGCACTAAGGACTGTGGAGGGCCCAGTTATCACTGACATGATACTCCTGACCACCACAGGCAGAGGCTGGTCCTCGGGTTGAAAAAGACACAGAGAAGTTTCCTCTTTCCAAGTGTTTCGCACTCCTTTTGGGATATTTCACAATTACCTCCAGGAGGCAGCTAAAAGACCACTCAACACCTCATAGCCCTACAGCCCACCCATCCTGACAAGCCATCCATGGCCTTGTGGTGACCCTGCTTTCCATTCTCCCAAGTGGAGCAGACAGGGAGGACCAGGTTTTGAGTCAGGAGGGGAGGATCAGGACCCCCGTGCTCCTGGCTTCCTCCCAAGAGCAGTAACTTGCATTGGCTTTTCCTCAGTTTTCTCCACCCAGGTGCTGCTACTTGGGGTAAGAAAGTGCCTCATGGAGAACTTATCTCCCTTTCCATTGCCATGAGGCTCCAGAAGAGAAGTGTATGGAGGGTGGGTACACTCCTCCTTTCCTTCCCAAGATCTGGGTGCTTTTTGAGGGAGCACCCCAAACAGGAAGGCTGTGAAACCCCAGAGGATCTGGGCAGGGGGAGGGAGAGGGAAGGTGAAACAGAGCCCTTACCACCTACGATGATAATCTGGTCTCCAATCACAACAGCTGGTGCACAGACATTCTTCACTACTCTGGTCTCCATTCGAAACCATGTATTCCTGGAGACATGGTAAACCTGACAAAAAATTAAAGATATTCACTCAGCTGTTTATCTTTCATTTTAACTGACATCTGTAATTACAGAGGAACTTCTGGGTTTTATTTTGCCCTAATAAATACAATCCTCTGGCTCAAACTGCTGGAAATCTGAGAATGTGCCCACTTTTTTTTCCCTAATATGTCCCCTTGGAAAGCATTCTGGATCCCCAAGACTGTCTGCTGAGGAGATGCTAGCACATGCACTGAAGCAGTGTATCTGCCACATGAAGGCTTCTTGCATGGCCGTTAAATCACTGTAACTAGTTCTCCCAAAGGGCAAGCTGATTCATTTCATTTTCTAGTTATCCTGTGTATTCCTTATTAGCCTCAGCAATTTCCTGGGCAAACAAACCTCAGCTTCAGCTAGCTCTGCTGGCAGCCACTGTGTTTGCCCAGCTGCTATATATATGCTAGTGACTGGTATGCACTCAGACTGGCAAAGGGACTTAGAGTGGTATCTAAGTCATCGATTTATGTGAGAAAAAGAGCTGTTGCCAGATGATGATCATTCAATCATCTGCATCTGGGTGACACAAACTTTTATGTTGTGTTATCTGCTTCTTAATATAGCAAATATCACCAAGGCATCTCCCCACTAACTGATAAATACATTTCCTTCCCCTGATAATAAAGTACCGTTATAAAGCATTGCTCAGGCCCTGGTTGCCATCTTAGCTTAATGATCCTTCTTAGTTAAAGCACCTTGAACAGTGAAAAACACTCATGGGAAAAAAACATTTCAATGTTGCTTAAGTTTCACATCAGATTAGAAAAAATGTAATGTATTTTTTCCTCCTGATAGTGTAACAGCTGAAAGCAGGCAGAGAGCCAGCAACATGTGGCAGGAGCCACATTTTGAACACCACTGTTTATCCCGAATGACTGTCAGTTTAAGTTCTGACCCTTTGATGAGTGAGTATCTAATCGCTGTAACGATCGTGAGCGTTTGCTGCGAGCGAGCAGGTGCAGGCTGAGACCCCGCTCAGCCGAGTGCAAGCACTGATTTTGGTGAGATTGGCTACAGGCACAGAGCCAGGCAGGGGGAGCTGCTGCTGCTGCCATGGCATCACCTGCGGCAGCCCCGGCCCTAGAGCCCACCGGTGGCACAGCTGACTGACACCCAAAGCAGCGCCTCTGGGGCTGCTGCCTGGAAAACGTTCAGAAGGGGAAAATGGAAGAGCTGCAATGCTCCTTGAGGCCATGGATCAACTCATCCTGCCTCTCGCTGCAACACACAATGACGTTTTTGAGTCACCTCATGAAGGCGATGGACTGCTGAATACCTTAGAAGAAATTGCCTACGACAAGCAGGACTGACCATTACCTGGATAAGCCGAACAGGGTTTTGCATTATATCTTCTCCCCCAAAGAGGTAAACCCTCTGATCTTTGGCAGCAACGGCAGGGTGAAGGACGGCAACAGGCATGTTTGCCATGCTCTCACAGGTGTTGTAGACACTATCATATCTTTCCACAGAATTCAGGATTTCCTGGTTTTCACCAATTCCACCGAATGATAAAATATAATTTTTATATGCCAGGCTTCTGTGGGAGTAACGTGGAACTAGCATGTGCTCAATCAACCTCCACTGATTGAGTTTGAGGGAGTAAATGTAAATATTACCACTGACCAGACTTTTCTTATTGCTAACAGGCATCCCTCCGAGCACAAAAATATTGCTGTGTAAACTCACTGCAGAGGCTTTGTAGAGGCGCATGGGAAGTTTGGCCAGGCTCAGCCATTGGTTGGTCTTGTCATCATAAAGCAGGACATCCCTTGTTGTCTGCTGGCTGTCCTTCCTGCCACCAATGACGATGAGGAACTCTTGGTTGGAGTACCTGCGAGGAACATGCATCATGGGTTTGATGTCAGGCGTGTTGGTGCTGTACAAAGAAAACATGTGTCTGCGGGCTGACTCCAGGATGCTCCTGCAAGTGGGTGAGGCCTGAACAAGCGAGTCATTAGCAATGAAATGGAAGAGGAAGGTTGGATGGACATACTGAAGTCGGACCTTCTTGAACAACTCTTGGATGTAGCCTTGTCGTGCCTGGAGGTCGTGCCGGATCCAGACCATCAGTGCCTCAAAGACCTGCTCCTCCTCCCCACAGAGCTCATCATCCCCGAGGTAATCAATGAGCTCCATGGGACAGAGATCCTTCAGGTCCTCAGAAGAGGCCACCATGGGAAAACATTTCAAAGCCATAGCCCTGGCTTTCTTATTCAGGCTTTGGCAGTTCAAGATTTTTGCCAGTCTGATCATGCTCAGACAGTTGTCAGGGGTCAGCTTGTCTTGGAGGTAGGTAGAGCAGGCCTCAAAGAGCTTAGTGTACTGCAGCATGGATGCAGTCTCCAAGAGGCACAAGACATTTTCAGTGGATATGAGAATCTCCCCAGTGTAAACATAAAGGATAATCTGATCCAAAATATCAGCGTCGATGCCCTTTAGAATGACTTTAGGCTGGTGACTCTCCCTGAAGTCGTTACAGAACATTGCCTTGAAGTATGGGCTGCTGGAAGCCAGCACATTTCGGTGACAGGGGATTTCAAAGCCCCCGGAGCAGAGGGTAACATCGGTCAGCATCCTGCTCTGCCGCAGAGCATTCAGCTGCCTCAGCAGCTCAGAGGAGAAGTCCTGGTCTTTGAAGAGAAACTCTTCAGTGGATCCCTCTTCCATAGCAAAATATGAGAGAGATGAATTCTGGACTTGGCAGAAAAAAACCCCAAATTCTTAGCAGCTTTTATTGAAAAATCCAGCTCCAAGGGAACAAATCAGGACTTTGATGTTGCTGTAAATATCCGTTCACTATTACACATAAAAATGGAACATGGTTTAAGCACAGTGGGAAAATAATAAAGAAGCCAAAAGGTCGCTAAGACCCTTTAAAACTTTCATAAAGTTATCAGATAGGTTGCAAGTCTGAGGTCAGCACTGCCTGTGTTGTTGGCAAGAAGCAAAAGCACTGAAGTTATCTCACTGGTTTTGGATTAAAGCTGGACGGCTGAAGCAATTGGTTTGTCCATTTCCATCACGTTGAATAAACGCACTTAGACATTTATTCACGATTTTAAAGTATTAGCAGTTTAGTAGCTTGTGCCTCTTTCCTCTAGAGTTAGTCACTCCCAAAGAATGCAAATCTGGCAGAGCTGAACTCTGCAGCAGGACGAACAGAACCCTAGAGGCTGGGAATCTGCATTAAAAGTTATTTATTAACTCTGCTTAGCTGTGGTTTTTTTATGTTAATCAGACACACAATGACTAAATTAAGTGCCAGGCAGAACAATATGATGAGTATCTACGGTCATGACTTAACTGCTCAACCTGCAGTGGAACCGAAGGGTAGAAACGTTTACCTTCTGCTGTCCTTCACTGCATGCACTTACTCTCTGTCGTTTATTCTCTGCTGAGTTTTCCCACAGCTAGAGCCTGGGCAAAAACCTATGAACCCACGGGAGGTTTCTTTCAGTAGGCAGGTGATTCATGGAGGGTGATTTCTGGCCGTGTTTGCGCGCAGCCGGTGCCGCCGCAGCCGGGGCTGCGCAGGAGCGGCGGGCGCGGGCATTGTGTACATTCCAGCGCTAAGAATAGGCGCGCAGCGTCCGCGCTCTTATCGCATGTGACGCCGCCGCTGCCTTTTGCAATGACCTGGCTGGTTCTGAGCATGCCCGAGTGGTGTTTTTCTGGCAAATGTTTACGTATAATAAATAGACACGGAGAGGAAAGTTCACTTATAAAAGTCCTGGCTGTCCGTTTGGAAACAGTGGCAGGACGCTGTCCTAAAGTGCCTGGGAACTCTAGAAGCCTGTAAACAGTCTGCAATGCCTCGCACTACGCTGTCACCGGCGTTCCATGGAGAAAGGCGGAGAGAGAAGGGCTCCGAGGGACTCCGGTGGGATGGACCGTGTCTCCACCCTACGGAGAGATCTGGGGAGCGTCAGCCTGTTACAGTGTGGTGGGAGATGCTGATGCACCGGGACTCCTGCCTGCATCCAGCACTGCTCCAGGGTGGGCAGGGAAAGCCCAACTATCTTCACCCTCAAGCAGAAAGTGAAGTTCATTCTTGGAGCAGTTTATCTTTATGATGCTGCTTGTTATTTCATATAGAAAACACCAGGTTGAGGCCTTTTGTCTAAGGACCTCAGCTCTCTGGAACCCCTAGCAAAGAACCTCTCAATCAGATGGCTTGAGGAAGCTCAGTGTTACAGGTGGGAGGACTGAAGCAGGTTGCTGCAGTGAGTAGCAAGCTGGAAACCAAGATTCCAGAGTGGCAAGTCCCAGGGTGGCACAGGGCTCCCCAGGACACACACCTTGATGGGGTCCCTCACTGCGGATGGCTGCACATGAACAAGCTAAGCTCCTTTTGCAGGCAGTGAATCTAGTCAATACAACTGAGTCTGCCAAGTAATTCAGGTCACCAGTGTGTTCAACCTGTATTTGGGCAGGGGAACAGTTCTCCAGGCACTGCTGGGTGTCCACAGGTGCTCAGCTGCCTCAATCACATCTAAGTGCCCATATTTAACAATCCCATGGTAGGCATCTGTGATGGTGAGCCATCATACCTACCATTCCATCCTCTGCGCTGGGATCATTCAAACGCCTTGTGCCAGGGGAGGATCCTCCAGAACCCCAGCTGGTGCCCTGTCAGGGTCTTCAGCAGGTCAAGTGTGATGTGTCCCAGCTCTGTACCAAATTCCCGGGTCTTTCTAGAGAAATAGAATTGGCTGCCCTTGCCTGGGTAACTGAATTGGGCTCCTCATCTCTGCTGAGATCTCTCCCTTTGTTCTAGGGTAGGGGTGAATCCAATATGCAGTTTCTAAGCATCCCTACAACAGGGAAACACAAAGTTAAAGCAAAAGCCCTTCTCATATTTTCAAGCTTACGGGTGAGTCATGCCTGCATTTAGTCACAGCGAGGCAGACGGGCAAAAATCCTTGGGAGCCACAGTGCCCTCATGTCAACTCCTGTGCCAGGCTGGTGTTTGCCGTCCTCCATATGGTCCTGCCCCTGTGTCCACGGTGCAGCAGATCACAGGGATGTGGGCAACCTGTTCCTCCAAAAATGGCAGCTTTGCATCATGGGCATGCTGTACATGGCCTTTCTGACGTGGTGAAAGCCTGAAGGCCCAGCCCCATGTTAAGGGCAGGGTGGAGTCAGGCTGGTGCAGCTTTTGGAGGCTGCCCACACAGTCTGGGTGTGTGTGCACACACGTGTGTGAGGAGAGGTGAGGGAGGGCAAGAGCAGGAGCCACTGGACTTGACTCTTGCAGATGAGTCACTTTGAGGGTAAACATGGCAGTCTACAGCCTTTTCCCTCTTCTCAAGTAATGACCCAAGAATGATGTTGGGGTGCTGGGAAAATGGTACCCTCCCTCCCTGCTCCCTGCCACCGTTAACTCACCAGCTGGACATGATCTTGCTATAAATATTTAGAGTGGCATTAAAAACCCAAAGGAGAATTTTTCTCTCTCCTTGTCTAGGGAACATTAGCTACCCAAACAAAACGCCCTCTCGCTTTCTTTCTTGCTCTGTATGCACATGCTCTTGTTGCAGTCCATTCTGATGATTGATGTAGCTTTATATCTCTCTTCTGGCTCTAACTCCTTGCTGCTGCCTGCTTAGTTCTGCCTCTTCCTGGCAGTGGATGTGGATTACTCTCTTAACCCTTTAAGAAAAAAATAATGCTCTCTGACTTCATTAATGACACCGGTTTATGGGGTTGGGGAAGGCTAGGTGGGATGTTCTTCTGCTTCAGACACTGATAAATGTGACATTTATTTAGAAGATCCCAGGCTTGATGGCTTTGCACAGTTGCGCAAATTCCTGCTAGCCCAGAGTACAGAGTGTGCTGTTTCAATAGCTTATGGCTTTGGGGAGGGTGGTGATGCTCCTTGCTGAATCCCCACACAGGTCCCTGCCAATTTAGAGCCAGAGCTTCTGAGCAATAAAGCTCCTGCTGCCTGCCTTACAACTCTCTTCATTTTTTCCCCCCAGAGATTATGACTTCAGACACATGTACAACCAAGCGGGCACATCAGCGCTGCTTAGTTAGGATTTTCTTTATAAATAGACTAGAAATCACTTTTCATGCCAAAGACAATATGTCCTGTACACCCCACACTCTATGGGGGAGAGAGGGAAGGTGGGTTATGAGCCCTGTTGAGAGGGTAGAGCTGTTTCTGCTGTGGGACAGTCTAAATTGTCAGATAAAATCAGTTTCTAAATAAGCTCTTGGGGCAAGTTTTCTAGGGAGGTATGCTATTGACTGAACCAGACCTGAGTAGTCTTCCTTTAGGGAATAAAAAATTAGTGCATTACCATGAGAGTGAGATCTTGCACAGACAATGGTCTTGTCTGAACACAAGTGGGAAAAGTGGCCTCATTCACAGGGTATGTGACCCAGCAGCACCTTGAGGTGTGATGCTGCAGGTGCCCCATAGCCCTTGCTGGGCTGGAGCTATTGGGGACTATTAAAAACTGTGGCCCTCTATAATTGCTGCTGTACAAACTCCATCTGTGGCCAATTTCTAGAAAAAGAACAAACATGTTGTAAGGCTGTATACTCATCCTGCTCCTTCTGCTCTTTCTCCTTAAGTGTTTGGCTTCATTCAGTTTTGGAATTGTGGTGACTGAACCTTTGATCTGACCCAGAGCAGCTCTTCTTATGTTTTAATGCAATGGGATGATGAAATGTCATGCACTAAGCAACAGAGTGGAAAAAAAGCTGTAATCTGACCAGCCAGCAGACAGGTGCACAGAGACTGGTGATGTCAGACAACTTCTAAAACTCGTATACTGATCCTATTACAATTCAGGTGAAAATGAACAAATATGGATAAAGAAAAAGGACTGCTCAAGACAGAGACTTCACTGAGCTTATTCAGTGTTATGTGCATTGTCTCAATGACAGCCCCCACAGTAATCAAGAGACAGATCATCCCTTTACCCAAATTTTCAGTCTAAACTGACAGGGGACAAGAAAAAATATTCCTTATTATGGTCTTAATAAAACTGGGAGAGGGAAGAAAATGCAGGATTAACATTTCTCATTGTATAAAGAGACAATTACAGGGGTCATAATTAATCAGATGCCATGGAGAGGATGGGAAGATGCCTCAAGCAGCAGTGGTGGCTGGTTGGGGTGACAGCTCAACCTAGGCTGAGAGAACATTAGCTTGCTCAGTGGCTTGTTCAGATGAACTTTTGAAATCTTGAAGGATGCAAATTTCACAACCTCTTTGGACAACTTATGTCTCTTGCCCACAGAAAAATCTGCTAACTTTCTTCTGCTGCTGCTACTTGCCAGCTATCTGATCTTCTTCCTATTCTTTTAAGTCCAGATGTCCTGATGGTCTTTCTCTCTCATTCTTCTGTAACTATTAAGTTATTAATTTTCTATGTAGCTGCTCAGCAAATATGTTTCCCCTGAATCTCATTGCCACAGCTGCCATTTACTTTGGTGAATTAAGGCTTATTTGAAGAATCTGGGCTTGGTTCTGGTTTCATAGGCAAGGGCAACAGGCTACATCTATAGATATTGATCTTGAACCCCTGACCTAAACTTATAAAGGCATGGGGACAAATTTTACAGCATTGGAATCACAGAGCAACTTCCCAAGAGTCACTGTTTGCATTGTGTACAGATAGAGAGATACAGCATGTAATTCAATAATGACTTTGGCCCAGTATACGTGGGTGTGAAGATGTGTGGGCTCCTGGCTTGGTTTCAGGCCAATCTCTAATTAAAGAGTGAAAGATTAAGATGAAAGCAATTGCACTCTTCTTTAGTCAGAATGACCTACTAGCGTTAATTAAAACAGTCTTCAGGCAAAAATAAATTTGGCTGCCAAAGTTATGTGCTTCACATTAAATAAGGACGTAGCTGGTTTAAAGAGTGCTGAGCTTCTAGAGGTTTTACAGAAACCACTCATACAGCTTTGGGTACTTTTGTTGGAATATTTTAAATCAAATCCTTTGCCTAAACCAGCTACTTCGTGTGTATTTCAGACACCCACTGGCTTTTTCTTCAAACTACATCATTTGAGAATGGGTACCTTATCTTGGTGTGAGCATACAGTGTACTGGAGGATAAAATATCACCCTATCATTGGACACCAAAGTATCTTCATCTATCTTTTCTATAGTCTCTGGTTACAGACCCATGGCAACAGCAACAAGAAGATACTTAGATCCTACATGGCTCTGTTCTTGCTGGATCTGAACATTAAAATGCCTGTGATAAAGGCATTCAGGTATTCAGGATCTGCCCCTGATATTTTTAGATAGCTAGAAATGTTCCCAAAGAAGGATCAGGCCTTTAAAATGCCACAACATCCTATTACACCTGCATGAGACACCAATCATTGCTCTTAAAAGCCACGTATCTTCCCCATCTCTCATTTATACTGCCCCATCTTCTAACTAGATGGCCAGGTGCAACTGCTGTGACATTGATCCAAGAGGGGAGAAACAGGTCCAGTGCTTCAGAAATACTGTTTTCAATGGGAATATGATGGCAGCAGTCATCACACCTCAGAGGGCCTGAAAGACCCTTCATCATGCAGTGGTGGTACACTTCAGAGGCAGAAGGGGCCAGACAAAGAGAAACACTCATGAACCCATCTCCTTGAACTAAATTCTTCATTCTCTTCTTCTTAGTTGTCAGGTTCTGTTATATTTTTTTTCATGTACATCTTCTCTCATATGATTATGAGATCTTAGGGTAATTCAGGGAGGAGGGGAACTCCAGTGGTCTCTAATTCAAGCTCCTGCTCAAAGCAGGGTGAGCCATGAGATCAGACCAGGAAATATCCCAGGATGAAGACCATGCAGCTGTCCAGAGGCCCATGTCTTCCTCTTTGGGAGCAGCATTTGCTGCCTGACATCTACCTCATGAAAGACCCTCCTCTTCCCCTGTGATGCTCCTGCACCATATCCCAGGATGTGGTGCTGGTGGGGACTGCAAGTCTTTCTCTCCTTCATGGGATAATTTAGGAGGTGACTGCTGAGAGGACAACTCACAGATAGGGAAATCACTCTGGCCTTCCCTGTTGACAGCAGGATTTTAATCAGGGCTGACTTAAATCCTTAATTCACAGCCCTCAGGTTGTTTAAAGAGCTGTGATAATGAGCTGAGAAGAAATTACTATTCACTTTCTCTTGGCAGGACTGTAATGGCATGACATGACATTCACTGAATTTAGGAAAGTGCAGGGATAATCTTTAGAATGAGAGAAAGACAGAAAATCTACCCAGAAGAAACAATGACAGAAGATTGCTCCATATATGCAAACACAAAGAGGTCAATTTATATCTAGTTTTTTCAACATGTCTTTATTGCTTAAGGGCATTTGGCAAGACGGCCATAACATAAACCTCACGTCCAACATTACTTGGCAACATATTTCCCAGCTGGAAAGAAAATAAATTGGATTTTTTTCTTTGTGCTAATGCCACATTTTTTGGATGGTTTTTTGGAAACTCATCAAGAGATGGCTGCTCAGCACGCCTCTTCATTCTTGATGGGCTTTTAGTGCAAAATTGCCAGCAGCAACTTTCTGAAGTCTCCAGAGGTGTCAGATCGGACAGCTTCAGCTAACGGCTTCTTGTACATTTGCTGGAACTTCTCCTTTATTGCTGGCAGGTCGCTCTGAGGAGACACCAGGAGCCTCTTTAGAAGAGTGGTGAATGCTGTGAGTAACTTGCCCTGCCCCTGCCAGCACTCCTGGGGTCTGATTCAGGGCCCACCACACCGAGTGGGAGTAGGAGAGGAGAATGCAGGAGGTCTAAAATTCTTGGAGGACTTTGAGCTTAACATTTGAATTTAAGGTAAGCCCGTGTCAGATGGTGGTGAGGGGATGCTCACTGTGAAGAGGGCCTGTGTGGAAGGTTATGCCAAGGCTGGGAGAATGTCTGCCCAGTGGTGCTGTGCCAGCAGAGCCTTGGAAATGGAAAAACTCACACAAGTCTCTGTGAACTCCTGAGGTCATCCCCTGGTGGCAAACAGGGAAAGAGCCATGTCCCAGGAGCATGGCTAAAAATGAGTGTTGTTCCACCCAGAGAAGTAATTTTCTGGTTACTGCTGGAGGAGAAACAAACTCCTTATCTGGAGCTGTCCTGTAAAAAGGCACCTACAGCACAGTTCTGATCTTTATCACTGTGGGTTTTAAATGTTATAATGACTGGACTGTGTCTTAATAGAGACAATACCCCGGAGCCTAATTTTTCTCACTGTGGATCATTGAGATATATGCTTTCCTCATGCCTGTGAAAGGCTCCTCCTCTGTGTCAATTGAAACAGCCCTGGGGTTACAGCCTACACAGCTTACAAGGAATACTTAAAGATTGTGCTTAAATATCTCAAATGTCTTGTGAAGTTTTGTGCTTCTTAAAATGACAGTTAACTCCTTTGGCTTTTTATTTCTCTTCCCTCCTCCCCATCTGTTTTTCCCAGCTGGAATCAGAGAAAATAAGCAACATATGTTTATAAGAAATTCTCAAATTGGAAACTGCTGCTTTATCATTAATTAACTAGGAATTACTTCTACACATCCTACTGGAGCCAGACCTCCCCATGGGTTGTTTTTAACCAGGTACAGTTGACTCCACTTGAAATTGCCTACATGCTTCCTGGTTTAGTTCCTTTGAAAACAGAAATAGATGCAATATCAAAATTAGAGGTGCCTGGGTACAGAAGCAGAGTGTGACCACTGATGTCACTGGGCTGAAAAGGGTTTGCTGAGCACATGATCTAGCAGGACTCACTCCATACCCTCTACATTTGTATTTCTCCCAGAGCTGACGTGAGGCATTACAGGACACAGGGTACCCTACCTCAGCCCTGGTCACAAGGATGCGGATCAAGGTCTTTTCATCAGTCCCAGCTCCTTTCATCGACTTGTGCAAAAGTGTGGCAAAGTAACCTGGGCAGTCTTTGGCACAGCTGACTAAAGAAAACAGTAAGACAAGTATATTATACTTGTACATTTACAGTTTGTGATACAACTTCAAGCAGAATTAAATAAGTAAGAAGGAAAAGGAAACTCTAGTGTTTATGCTTAGACATATGAGCTGGCAGGGCTTTTATTCTGAGACTGATCCCCTATCAGTATGCAAGGAGAAATCTTGGAGTCTGAATGGGGATGTCCGTTTTTCCACAAGAGATTACCAGCACTGAGTACTCAGCCATTCCACAGTGAAAATGACATGAATGAGGATGAGCATTTGCCCCCATGGGGTTCTCCTTGCCCATCCATTCTTGGGGTAGCTGCTTGTTGTATTGCACTAAATAGTTTATTTAGCCATTTACAGCTGCTCACTCTGCAGATCACAGGAGGAAGATCTGTGAGAACCTAAATCCAGAGGGGTAACAGCAATACCAGTGAGACAGGGCACAGGTTTAAGTACTGGTCAAAGCCAACCCTAGTACTAAATGGCTGTCTAGGATGCTGTACATTTTTGTGGTGGCTGGCTAGCACACTTCTCATGGTGCCCAAGCATCTGCTGGAAGTTATCACCAGCCATTGTCCCAGAGGAAGCTTGGAGGTGGCTACCCTGTGTTAGAGAGCAAAAAATTCAGCTTTTCCTGTGGAAAGGAGCTGTGTCAGGCAAGTTTTAGTTTTAAAACCAAGGAGTCCTAATCACTACCGAAAACTGTCTCTTTTTTCCCTGGCAGATATGTTAACTCAGATTAGGGGTTACTCAATGGCTGTTGCCGGGCTGTACACAGACTCCCAACAACCAATGTCAGGTGACAGCAAGAACTAGAAAAGAAAGGGCTTGAATTTATTGCTTTTTACCTAGAGTCAGATAAGCCTTCTCCAGATCTCCAGATGTTTCACTTTTAATGGATTCTTCTATGTCCTTCCCACACACCTATGAGAACAAAAAGGAGCCATAAGAGCTTCTGTCTGTACATGTCTTCCCACTGTCCAAACCAGCATCAGATCGGGGATCCAATGGCAAAAGGTCAATCCAGATCCTTTAGAGCCTTTCCAAAGGAGTAATTTGAGGGCAAATGAAGTTCTGCTCTGGTATAAGTGCTCACAGGTCCATTGTGATCCACCAGAGAAGGTCTGTACAGCCAGGTCAAGCACAAGGATTAAGGGATGGATAATGTCCCTGATGCAGTCCTAGGTATCTGACAGCTTCTAGGACAAAGAAGCTGCAGCTTCTTCTTGAGTCACCCCTGGTCAGCAGAAACTGTTTGAGCTTTCTCTAGCCCCTCTATCAAAGGCTCTGGATAGCTCCCACATAAATAAGATAATTTTTGGAGCTTTACCAACTCTGTGAAGTTCTGTTACTTATTGTCTTTGGCTTCCCAGGCAAAGTTTACAAGCACCGCGGTTGTCCCACAGTTTTTGTATTATTCTGTAGGGAATTGGAGAAACAGACTGTCTCTTCAAAACAGAGTTTACCCTGACTTTTGTGAACTTCAGGAACCTCAAAGACTTTTACTTTGCTCTGCTTTGAGTATCAGGGTGTCCCTGCAAGATTCAAGACTCTGACTTTTAGGTCAGAACTGGGAGACTTTGTGTACAAGGCAGCAAGGGCACCGCATGAGGCTTTAGGGCTCAAGTTCTGCAAAGCACCAACCTGGTTTAGATCTTGCCCTATGTATCTCTCCAGCTGAAGAGAAGGGCATGTTAGCAAGATTTGGGCTCTAATCTTGGCCTACTTCTACTTTGAGAGCAGCCAGGCAGGATGTGGTGGGTTGGTTTGGCTTTAGGAATCAAAAGCCAAGGTAGTTTGGCTGTTGGAGCATTTAACTGAACCCCCAGGCTTTGGGCCACTCCAAGGGAGAGAGTATCAGTTTGTGACCGGGTTTGTTCTCCTGCCAGCAGCTGCCCAAAACTTGGATTAAGCTGCAAACGTTTTTGTAGCTATTGGTTCTTTATTACACTGACATTGAAACGTGGCTTTGACTTGAGCTCTTTTCATCTTCAGTGCCTAAGGCTACAGTTTTCTGATGAACTCAGAGTCTTCCCAGGGAAGTTCAGGAGTGTGTGCCAGAGGCTGGAGGGAGACTCTTTCCTGAGAGTGTCACTGCTGAGCCTCCACCTTGCTGCTAGAAGGACCTCGGATCTCCCACAGCTTTGACTTTCAGAGGTGATTTGCTAGCAAGATATCTCCATATCAGGTCCGGTTCAGGCCCAGGCATGAGTAAAATGTCCCTGCTGGGTGACACAGAGAAAAGTACTAACAGCCAGGATCCTGCTGCCTGCTTTGCCTTATGCTTGGAGACAGGGCAAAGCACAGCAAAGCACCTGCACAGGCCATCTGCCCAGTGTGGGCAGAGAGGAAGAGGCTGGAGATGAACTTTTCCTCAGCCAGAATGAGAGTGTGAAGTGGCAGGAACAGGAGGAGACACCTTGCCAGGCTCTGTTTAGGAGAAGGAGAAGAAAAGACCAGAAAAGCAAATCCTTCCTTCAGGGCAGGAGTTTGTGAACCTGTCCCTTTGCTGCAGGAGGGGGGGTACACTGCCTTGCAGCTGTGGGAAGGAGCAGACATTGTGACATTTATTTGGCTGAATATTGTGCAGGTTATGAAGGGGAATGGGATCTTCACTGGCAGAAGATACAGCTTCTCCTGTAAATCAGCTGTTTCTGTATGCTCAGGATACAGTTGTGTAAATATGTTTTCCAACATTCTTAAAGCATTCAAGAAGTTATAAAATGGCAGGTAAAGGATTGTCCACTCTACATAGAATCATTTAGGTTGGAAAGGGCTCTTCAGATCATTGCATGTCATGGTAGGGTCTGCACCTATATGTCAGGGCCTATGCAACCCACATTGCAGAAGATAAACTCACCTTTTCGTAGGCTTGAAAAGTAGCTCTCAACTGACTGTAGCTTCTCTTTGCTAGGACCACATTGAAAGCCAGCTCTTCTGTTCCCCAGCGGCCTTCTCCTGCCTTCAAAAGCACATGTTATTTTCTGGAAGCCCTTGTTCATACACAGTAGAGACATGAAGCCAGCCAGAGCCTTTGATCCATCCAGCTCCAGACCTTGTCCCCCTTGCTCCTCTCCTTGTGCTGCCCTTGCCCCCATGCTCGGTTTGTTTGGTCCCCCCGAGGCAGCCCTTGCTGCGCAGCACAGGGAAAAAGGGATTTTTGCACAACTGCGCTTACTTTATACAGATCTGAGGCGTCTTGCTCAGCCAGCTCTGCATTGACCTGTGGGGTCTCATCGCGGGTTGCCTGCAGAAAAGGAGATAACAGTAAAAAACACCCGACCAAGCGCTGGTTTTGTTTCACTCGTGGCCCTGACGGGTTTTTGGGTTGGGGTTTTGCTGCCATCTGCTGACACGAGCCCGGGGATGGGCGCGGGGGCGCTCCTGGGTTCGCTGAGCCCGGAGCGGGGTCTGTCCCCAGCTTCATGTGCTGTGTGCCGGGGCCCTGACCAGAGGGCACGGCTGCTGCCCCTGGAGCAGGAAGGTGCCCAGTACCGGCAGTGAAGTGCTGATGTTTTTCACAGGGCTGATATGCCCTGGTAACTGGGAAATATTTTCCTGACTAACCCTGAGCATTCACCAACACTGCCATCCCAGGGAGAAATTATTGATGAAAAAAAAATAGCAATAAATGTATTTGCCACTCCTGGAAGTAGTTAAAAAGAGCTACACCAACGCTTCCCAGAATGAGAATCTCAACTGTGATGCATTTAGTGATGTGACTGTTATGGCATTAAAGCTTCTTTTATTTATTCAGTCTTTTCATTTCCCAGGGCTGTCAGATCAGACTGACCAGCACACTGCATTTCTCAATGCGCTCCTATTTTTCTTAGTTATTATGTGTCTTTATATATTGATTTTTTGCTCTATTTCATGAAAGGGGTTTAAAATAAAATGTGTTCTAATGGAAAATAAGCTTTTTTTGATGAATGAAAAACTAACATAACAGCAATCTCTTTCTTAGTTGTTCTATATCTGAATTCTAAAATCCTTAGCTGAGATGGAAATAAGATTTAGTGATTTGGGGCAAAATTCAGAATAATGGGGCCATGACTCGAGTGAGTATTCTAGCCTTTACCAGGGCATAAATAACAGTAAAACAATCCTTTTATTTTCAAAGTATCAATATTTATAAAATTATCTGTGTTTTCATAAACAAAAATTGTACATATTAAAATTCATAGATATGAAAGGCTCTTATACTGAAGAATGCCTTTTGTTTACTGTAATTGCCTCATTATTATATTACATATCCTAACTGCAATATTATAAATGCCAGACAATACTTATTATGGTTACTCAGGGAAAAAAGGAAATAACTCTGTCAGGCAGCTGCATAAGAGGAAAGTCCCCAGCCTTACCTCTAGCACCATGACTAATATCTTCCGTAGGGAGCCACTGGTGTCACTTTTAACATCAGACTCCAGATCCCTGTCAAACACTGGGAAGAAAAAAAATCTGTGAGAGTTGAACCAGTGAGAAAGGATTTAAATGAAGGCGTTTGAAAGATAAAACTACTTACGACGTTTGTAGGCCTTCTTTATGTTTTCAATTTCCTAGGAAAACAAAAAAAATATAGAGTAATAATCAAATAAATAAATAAAATATGTCTTATTAATTAGTAAAGAAATGAGCAAACAAAACACCAGCAAGTCAGCACCATGCCTGTAGTGTGTGAGGTGCAGCAACCACGGGGGTGGGAGAAGCTGTGACTTCCCAGTCCCTGCTGAGGACAGTGGTTTGAGGGGTGCCTGACTCATGCAGGTGTCCCTCTGGTTTTCCCTGCATTAAGGCAAGAGCTGACTATTTTCTTTTTCATTAGGATCATGTTCCTGTACCTCTGAACCATCAGAGCAGTGCCAAAGCTGCCCTTTAACATGTGTCCGGGGATTCTTCTCACCGGTGCTGCCTCCGAGCCATCCAAGGCAGGCAGGAGTAGGATAAAGGAAGGAATGTGAATTTTATTGGTCTTAACTCTGTTGGAGTTTCAGCTCTAGTATGGCAATCTTACTGCTGCAAGCACTGGCAAGAGGAGCTGGACTGATCCCTGCTCCTCCTGGCAGGGATCCCCTCGGTGAGCTCTGTGCCCTGCTGCCCAAGGGAGTCACAGGTGCTGCCTGACCTTGTTGCTCCGTGAGCAGAGGATCTCAATCAGCAGCGACTCATCGGTCCCAGCTCCCTTCATCGCCCTGCGGAGCTCTCGGGCCTCGTACTCGCAGGGCAAGTCCAGCAGAGCCAGCACAGCCTTTTCAAAATTCCCACTCAGGTCTCCCTTCAGGTCCTCTTCCATCTCCTGTGGGGACAGTCAGGAGGGTTAGTGCAAAAGCTGAGGTGAGACTAGAGGATTTCTTATTTTGTTTCAGGAAATCTAATGCTTTAAAAGCTGCTTCTGTACCAAAAAGTGACAAAATAATTTTTAAAAGGTCTTAAAATACACAGATTTTTTTTTTTTACAAAATAAGTTCCCTAAAAATTTTGGCTTCAGATTGACTAAAATGATTGTCCCATCTTCAAATACTAGCCAATATCAGTCCAGTTATGACTCTTACTCGTGTAAACAAATGCAAAATAGTGTTTTCAAAAGCTTAACAGGAGTTTACTCTGAAACAAAATACAGAAGCTTCCTCCTTTGAAAGAGCTGCCACACAGGGGATCAAACTAAAAACCTTATCTGTCAGTTTTGGTTAAAACTGACTTCCTGGAAAAAGCAGCAGATTTCTGCAAGGTGCTTTTGTGCCAGGCAAACAGCATTTTTACACACCCATACCTGCATCAACCTTAAACCAAAATTCAGTAAGACCCTGGAGCTGAGCTGGCTAGTGCTGAGGATGCCAGCTGAGGGTGTGTGTGAAGTCCTGTCTGCAGTGAACATTTCCTGCAGTATGGGAAGCACTTGACAAGGTCAGAACACTGAGTGAGAAGTCCAGCTCTATTATTCTCAAGTTCCTGCTTGCACAACCACACGTGAACACTCAGCTACTCAAGTCAGAGGCTGCCATCTGTGCTGGAGCAGTTTCAACACACACCCCACAAATGCTGCAAGTTCCTGGAGCAGCAGCAGGGACATGGTGCCACTTGTGCCTCCTTCCCAGGAGGTTCAGGCTGCCCAGGAAAGCATAAGGGTTGATATGAGCTGATGTCACTGTGAGGTTTCACAGCATTTGATAATTTCTAATGCCTATATGTATTAACTCTCATTATAGAACAAAATCTACAGTGTTCATGTAACCAAAATCTGTATCATGCTTGCTGTAAATTTCACATATAGAAGGCTTTCATTCATCTTCAGCGCTGACTCTCTTATTGACACTGATTAATGAGCAAGCAGACACTAAGAAAATACCAATTTAATAATAAGGTCTGCAGGATTCAGCTGTTTACTGAAACAATATTTTAGAAGCTTTATTTTTCTTACACATAAAATCATTAAGGCAGTTTATGCCTCCTGCAGAAATCAAGCGTCCAATGAAACTTCTTAGTTTTGCAACATGTTGTACTTCATCACTGGAATAAATCAATATTACTTCCATTAAACTCAATAAAAATAAAGTTGTGTGACATCAAATAGTTTGTCTGAATTTGCATCTGGTCTAAGTGGGACTCTGACTTATAATTTCCCTTTTACGTTATTTTTCTGAATGTGCTGAAGATGAACACATGCTGATATATTTTCTATTTCAGTTATGAATTATTTTTTAGCTCTCCCAGCTTTGATTAAAATGCTCTGATCTGGTTAAGGCCGACTTCAAGAAGATTCTGAGGCCTAAAATTAGAAATATAATCAGTATTTTAGGAGATAAAATAAATTGCTGAATCAGAAAGTAACTGGTGTCCTCCTTAAATGCACTATGCCCTTGATATTTTCAAAAGCAGATGCCTGTAAGCTGTATTTTCAGAGGCAGTGGTTTCAAACAGAGAGGCCACTTATTTCAAAGTACCTTGCTATACAAATCCTTGTACTTCTGTTTTATTTGTTGTCTCTGCTCCGATGTTCGACTTGATAAGACTTCAATAATTTTTTTTTCATTGGTTCCTGAAAAAAAAGTTGTGTATAGGAATTTTATAACCAGGAATCTAATGCAGAGGAAAGAAAATGTGACCTCTAAAGAGAAAAAAAAATCCTGTACATATATCCCCAGTGGTTCCACCTTTAGGATTTGTAGCATCTAAGATTCTTTTGAGGATAATTTAAACTGTAGTCAGCTACAATGTTCAATAAAATTTCACCATCTCATGCTGTTAATAGCAAAGAATTTGAGTCTTCTGTTTGAGAAGGGCAGACACTGCTCCTAAAATCAGGGTTATGCCAGTGCCCACAGGCTGGCATACACGTTTTTGGTGACAATGCTTGTTTGAGTAGCCCCAAGGGATCAGCCACCAGATCCAGTTTGTTATGGGCATGAATGCTGTGCTGGCACAACAGAGTGAGGGCAATGGGGCAAGAGGCCAGGCAGGCAAGGATGTGTTTGAGTCAGCTCACTAACCTGAAGCCTGGATGTACAGCCTGTAAAAAATTTGTTTTAATTTTGCTAAATGGAGTCAGGAAAAAGGATTTGGAACCAGCCTGGATGGTCTCAGTCTCTGCCAATGCTGTTTTGTTTGGCAAAAATCAGAGTGAAGTGGGAGTGTGGGACGCCCAAAGAGATGCAGCTGCTGTGCTGCCCACCAGAGAGGGGAGCTGAACATGCAGCCCCCCTCCAGGGGAAAAGCCCTCAGTCAGCTTTGAGCTCTGATTATGCAATGGATTGGAAAAGCTTCCTAAAGGCAGCGACCTTGCTCTTGTGCTGCCCTCTGCCATATAAACAGATGTTTGCACATAAACAGATGTTTGCACTAAACAGAGCTGCTGGAAGGCCTTTGTTACAGCTGAAACGAGACAGGACCACAGTGATGTCACCTGGATGTGCGAGGGACACGCCAGGGCAGCTGTGGCACCAGCACAGGGGTCCTGGTGCACTTCCACCTGAGGGCCAGCAGATGGACCCGGGCAATATTTCTTCTTCATGACAAGTGTTGACATTGACAATGTGAGCCAGGACAGACACAGGACCTGGCTTGTGATGGGCACAAATGCCCATAGAATGGCAGACCAAAGGCATTGAGACATTTGCCAGCTCTGCTGATGCCCACACACCCTGCTGGTGGTCACTGCCCCACGCTGCCCTTGAGCTCTGCCATCTGATGCCTTTGTGTGGCCATCCCTGGGCTTTGTGCTGTGCCTCATCTCAGCTTTTAGGGGCAGGAACCAACAAGGGTTTCTGAGGAGCAACCAGCACAAAGGATAAAGATACAAGTTATACTGGTATTCAGCAACAGCTGATATGTTTTCATCCCTCTATTACCACCAGGTACTTGGAGGACAACTTTAGGGCATCTTGTTCTGTTCTTCCTGCTTAGATCCAAGGCATGGTCCAATTTTAGAAGGAATTCTACCCCTGTTTGATAACATTGGGTTAAACTCTCAGCTAGGAAAGTCCTCTGGCAACTGTCAGGAGAGGGCTCAGTTGGTACAACAGGAACAGTTCCTAAAACTCAACACTTAACTAGCTGATTTGGAATGTCATTGCTATACCAGGAAGAAAGGCTTAAATACATATTAACTGTGCAAATAACTGGAGTGAATTAATAACTTATTGATTTTGTGTGCTGCCTGGATGTTCTTCCTTTACAGAACATTGTCACCTCCTTGGACCCTAGGATGCCATGAAACACTATGCATTCCTCACTCACATCAGTGCACTCAGGCAGCTTACTTAAACTACCTCAGAAGATGGTGAGGGACAGTCATTTTCAGTTAAAAATCACTGGTGAAGGTTGAAACCACTGTAAATTCCTTTCAGCTGATGGAGCTGCAGTGGGCTCTGATGAAATATGGAGGTGATGATGTCCTTTACTGGTCCCTGGAGGCCTGAGAAAGGATATCTAACCATGACCTTAATCCAACCTGGCTAGCTGGACCCTGTGACTGTCACATTAGTCTTGGCAGCTTGATGTTCCTGTCACAGGGAACAGATACCATGTTTACCCTAATGCTCTGGAGGGATGCAATTATGAAGCTAAATCTCTTACCAGTCTTTGAGGAGTAAGCTGGCTTCCCTTCCCATTTATCTTCATGGGTGTGAATGTTCTTTGAGTCAGTATTTAACAGAAAACATAAAGATTGCCTAAAACTGGTTGGAACAGTTGGTTTGCCTAAGTTCATGTGTTTGCTTTTTATAATATTGAACTGCCCTTTGCACAAAGTCCGAACATCTACAAAGTCTTTCTTACCTGCTCCTTTGCAGGCGCTGTGAATTTTCTTGGCATCATGCTCTGCATCAAAGCCGTGATGGTGGTGCTTGTGGGCTGACTGGGAAGACAGAGACACAGCAGACAGGTGGGAAACACGGGGGAAAAACATGGGAAACACATGGGAAAAACATGGGAAACACATGGGAAACACATGGGAAACACATGGGAAACAATTCTGCATTAGAATGACAGCAGTTTGGGCCAGGTCCTTGCTTGATCTTTGTTCACACCATCTAAACCTTGAAGTTCAGGCTGGGCTTTGCTGAAATACTGTATCTATCCCTAGGGTTCCTGGAATGGATCCACAAATCGCTGTCACCACATAAAAAACACAGCAGTCTATACAACTTTGTCACCGTATATGTGTGTGTGTGTGTGTGTGTGTGTGTGTGTGTATGTATATATATATATATATATATATATATATATCATATATATATGTATGTATATGCATGTATATATGTATGTGCATATGTATGTGTGTGTCACCCTACATAACATGTCACCGTATGACATACATGACCTATAGAACTGTGTTCTGCCAGTTCTGGCTTATTCAAAGAATTTAAGGATAATAACTTCATACTAGACACCTTTCTGCCAGATCAAATATTACTGGTTTGTACCACTTTAACAACAGGCCAATACAAACACCTTAGCAGAATCAGGACCTGTCTCTGTAGTACATTTTTAAGTACTGTGAACACTCCCAATCATCTGGATAAAAACTGCTCCTGAAAACCTTTTTTTGTATTGATGCATTCATGCAAACAAGATAACTGGAGATACATAATGTGATAAAGCTGGGGTTTTTTGTTGTTCTTGAGGAAGTGCATTTTGCTTTTTTTTTTTTTTTTTTTGGCAAAGTAATACATGTGGCTTCCTCAAGCTAAATTTACAGGGACAGGATAATAACTCAAAGTCCACAGCCACTGCAGCAGTTTACAGCCTGACATATCAATGTAAACAGAAAACCATGCCTGCTCCTTGTGATCTGAGTTAGCTGTTAATCTCTCAAGCTGTGAGTCACAGGGGCTGCAAGGCTGGTACACCCTCCACTCTGCTGTTTCTCAGAAAAGAGTAGAATCATCTGAGACCACAATGACAGCAACAATTTCAGCTCCTCTAACATGATTACTCGAATATTTTAAATCCCCAAACTCTAAAGCAGTAGTAGAACATAGATTCTGGGCTCCTGAGTCAAGCAGCACAAGCCAGTATGCACCCCACAGACTCAGGGGGCTAAGTGGGCATTGGCAGTGCCTCAGCATTTCCATTTAAAGAGCAACACATGGCTCAGGCTGCTTGCTTTGCAGGGCTGCCAGGCCCTGGCACCACCACTGTTAATTAAGAGTTATGATACTGCAGGGCATGGCAGTCCACTTTTAAGCCCTTCTGAAAATGCCACCAGCCAGCTGAGAGCAGAAGAGGCTAAATGGCTGATTAACCTCCTTGTCTCTGGGGGTAGCACAGGGCAGAGACCATTCCTGAAAGACATTTGGCACAGCATCATTCTGCTTGTGGAATATAGACAATTTAGGCACATGGCTGTGGGCCATGCTCTGCCACATGCCCATCAGTCCAGAGAACAGCAAGTTTTATTGACAAGTATAGATACAGTGTTTGTTGGTATGCTTCAAAAGTTTCAGGCTGTCATCTACCAGTTCTGGTGAAAGAGCTACAACTCTGGCTAAAGGGGCCTCTGTCAAAAGGCAAAGGGTGAGCTCTCAAGGAGGAAAGCTCAAATCCAGTCCCTACCCTGCTTTACCAACGTGCCTTTGTCATTGACTGAAGCTATTTAGGTACCTGGCTTTTCCAGTGCAGTCAGCAGCTAGGGTAGAACCTACTGCTAATGGTAGCTGAAACACAAAGTTATTTTTACAACTAATACAATTAGTGAGGTACAATAACAATGTAATAATTTCATCCCTACAGCGCAAGGTAACACTTTGATTGCCCCATCATTATTACAAATGTGGCTTTTAAAGATGTATCCTGCTGTATGCTCACACAAATTTTCCTACACATTTCAAAAAAGATGGAAATAGTTGTATATACATAACTAATATTTTCTAGTGGAGATTTTATTTAGCAGTCTTCAAATTTCCCAAGAGTTTGGGTCAAAATGGAAAGGGAAAAACACAAAGTTAGAAAGCAGCTGCACTGATAACTATTCAAAATGAGTTCAGGTCGCAGTTTTCTATTACAGCAGAGTGTAGGTGCTTCTCCTTCAATGGTATCATGTACAGAGGAAATGGACTGATAGGCTGAGAGAGCTGGGGTTGTTCAGCATGGAGAAGAGAAGGCTCCAGGGAAATACCATTACTTTGGCTCTGCACTGTTAGTATGCTTATGGTAGATCTTGCTGTCTGTGTGAGGCAGCCACTACTGAAGTTGTTCTAGAGTTGTTTGCAAAGCAAACCAAAGGGACCAAAGCAGCAGCTGAAAAAAACCCAGAAAAAAGCAGAAAATTCTGTAGCACAAAATGCAGAGAAAAGTGCTAACATATCAAATGTAGATATTTTACTACTTTGTAGTCATCCAAGTGCTATTCTAATTTATAGACTCTCAGATTCCCTGCAACAATAAGAGTTGAGAACTGTTGCTTCACATTCACTGCCTCCTGACCTGGGACAGAAGATGCAGTGGTGAGAAGGAAAAGGCTTCATCTGGGATTGTCTCCCACTTTTCAGACCTTCAGCCTGGACAGAAGCACTTGCACAAACACACAAAGGCAGGAGCTGGTTTCTCCTTTGCCTTGCCTTGCCCAGCAGAAGTGCTGGGCTGTGGGAATTGCCCTTCTCATGCTGGTGCTGCTGCCTCTGCAGCTCCCAGTGCCCCAACCCTGCTGCAGGTGCCCCTGGTCATGGTCAGCTCCTGGCAGGACTTGGAGAGAGTGGTTTGCTCTCTCATGCCTCGGTGGCTGTCAGTTATCCTCAGGTTTAGTGAGCCCCTCATTCCTCGGTACAACTGGTACTGTAGGTGTTGTGCTGTAGCACAGGTGCAGCAGGCAGGAAAATGGTACCACCAGAAACTGAAATAACACTGTAGGTTTTTGATTATTCATAAAGACATAAATAGAGAAACATTTCTTTTCAAGGCAAAAATCATGCAGGAAGGAAGGCTTGTTTCAATGTTCAGGACATGTTTGTTTTAAGGCACCAGAGGAATTTATTGAGTCAGCTCTGCTAAAGCCCCTGTCTCCAAAAATATCACTGTAAAACATGAAATGATGTGCCTGGGGGATACCATTCTGTTCGTACTGTGTGAAATACCAGCATCATCTTTATAGAGGGAAATCTGACACTGTGGTAAGTGACTGTCAAAGCCAGCTCCTGGGTCAGCTGAGAAGCACTGGCTAAAATTCACTTCTTGCTGAGTCCCATCCTTGACCTTCCCACTGACACAGCTTCCCAATGCAGGAGAGGGAGAGCTGTTTCAGAGCTGCTTCAGACTCCTTACCCTGTGGATTTTGGCAGGTAGATTTTCCTGTAAGGGATACATGGCAAAACTAATTGATGTTTAATACCATTTATAATCTGTAGTCATTTTTCTTCTAAAACTCTGGGCAGAACCATTTTAATTTAGAGTTAGATTAGATTAGATTAGATTAGATTAGTTACTGACTTAGAAGTATTCTAGCAAATTTGGTGAGAGCATGATGTGGAGTCTGAAATATCAAGTGGACAGACTGCAAACAACTTTGAAGCTGGACACAGGTGTAAGAGAACTTGCTTTCACAAATTGGTCCAGCTCCATCCACTCATTTATTTAATTTTCTTCTCATTCCTCTCCTATAGTTCTATAATAATTAATGTGACCAGAGTTCTGATGGTAAAAAATATTCTTTTCACTTCCAGCATAGTTGTATTTATGGCCTGCGTCAACTTGTTTTCTCTTATCCTGAATAGTTTTTTGTCTCACTCAGGCATGTTTTAGACAATAACCTGTTTCTCTTGCAGCTTTAGCTGAAATTGCCACAGATTTATTTATATTAAACTGGACAGTTTATAAAAGATCTAAAACTAACTTGCTTTGTTCTAACTTGTTTTAAACCACACGAAGTAGTTTTTGCTACTATAATTTACGTCTGACTTCAAGGAGCTGCAAGATGAGTTTATAGTTGAAGATGATCTGCAATGCTTAGAGAAGCTTTGTAGATTTTGCTTTGATGTTTCAGCATGTGGAGCCCTTATGGAGCACAAATAAACAGTTTAGCAAAGGTCAGCAAACGCAAAAGGATGTGGTGGGGATGGAGGAACAGGAACAAGAGCTCTGATGGATTCAAGGCATCAGTAGAGGCATTGGTAGGTTGCTGCAATACATTGCAGACACTCCTAAAAACTAGTGCTTTCCTCAGGTTAAAGACAATTAAACTTGCAGTAGATACAAAGAGCTCATCTGTCAGTAGACAAGAACAGAAGTGCTGCCATGAACATGTCTGGTAGTTTCCTGTATTGCAAAAGAACCCTCTCTGAAAACAGCTGATAATACAGCTTGAGCAATCACAGCTATTTTTCCATTTCCATGATCTCATGCAGATGCCACAAGCCTGCTCAGAAACAGGTTTAGGGAGGAGTAGTCAGAACGATGAAGGAGCAGCTGCTCAGGGTGCTGGTCACCTGCTGCAGCTCTAACAGAGATTGATGCTGATGATGTACATGGATAAATGCAGGCACAGACCCTTAAAGAGGATCACTGGGAAGAGCCAGGAAGAGCATGGCTGCTGACCAGAGCAGATGAGATCAGCTCCAGCAGCTGTAGGCAAAGCTCTAAAAAGAGCTGGATTGATGCAGGGATGCTGAGTGCCTGCCCCAGTCTTCATTTTTGCCAGGTACAATTTATGTGCTTTATTTAGTGGATGTCTAACTTCAAGCTTCTCTTTGGCCGCTGTTTAACAGAAATAAAAATTAAATCTAAATGTAGCAGCAGACAAAAAGGGCAGACTGACCCAGCCATGCTCTTTACAGCATTAACTCTTACACTTGAGTGGGATCAGGAATAAAATTTAGGGCAGTAGTTAGTTGTCTAAACATAGATCTCTGGTGCTGTTAGAGATGTCCCAGGGTAGGCTGCCTGCTGCCTGTCAGACATCAGTGGTCTCCTGTGGGTCTGCACCCACCAGCCTGGTGAGAATATCTCACCTACCTGAGAGCATCACCAGTGCATTCTGGGGGTGGGCTACACAAACATGCCATTTTCTTCTTCTTCATATACATTTAAATATGTTCAAAAAATTAATTGGAGAAAAATGAGGTTTTAAAAAGAATGGCATAAACTAGCTCTATGTGCATCAGCCTGAGCTTTCCTTTCTATCAAGCAGGTGAGCACCAGCAACCTCTCTGCCTGATTTCCCAGAGATTTAGAGCTCCTGTCAGCTTGATTTTGGTTCAGCTGCTCAGTGCAGCTGAAACAATTCCTGTGATGGGCACAAGCACAATGCCCCAGCACTGTGTGGATCTCTGGTGTCTTAGAAGGGTTGAGTTCATGCCTCAGTCTTTTGTTCAGGGGATTTCTAATACAGTTGCTCTGTTCTGAAGATTTACAAGAAACATAACAGGCAATACTAATTTTGAGATTAGCACCTTGCTAGCAAACTAATCTAAGGTTGTCAAACATTTTTAGCTAGGATAACAGATATATCCATATTGCAGCATCTTGGATCCTCTTCCATCCTGTTTCTTTGGGAAGCCAAGTCCCAAACAATCCATAATGTCATAAATGTGAGGACAGGAATATCAGAAAAACAAACAAACAAGTCAAAACAATTGAAACCCACCCTAGATAGGAAGCTTTAGAAACTGTTGAGGTTTCTCAGTTCTCTCATGCACAGTCACTGAGCACCAGTTCAAAGAGCTTTGGGGAGCCCAGTCTCCAGCTAATGAACCATCTCTCCAGCTCAGCACTGAGAGAGCTGTCAGGACTGGTTTGGGCAGAGCTTCTTATTCTTCACAGACATTTAATGATTGCTCTAGGCAGTGGTTAAGTGAGTTGACATCTCAAGGTGCCTTCCAGTTCTGTGATTCCTGTCTTTATCTTTTGTGTGGAGAAGGAAATTTATTTTCTCCATGTACCAGGAAATATTCCAAACCATGTAGTCACCCTGATAGCGTAACAAACAACAGGATCAGGGTGTGCATCTCATTGGTTAAACTGTATCTAATACACTTGGGTCACAGAAAACAGCTTTTGGCAAATCAGCACCTACATGATTAATTTTTTATAAACACACATATAGTCAAGATTAATTATTTATCTTGGCAGAAGTCTTTAATGAGCTATAATGCAACTGGAATCCAGGGGTAACTAGACTAACAGTAATGACTAGGGAAAAAAGAAAAGGACATGCGTTCTTAGATCTTGTGGTTAAAACCTTCTAGTGCATCACATGTTGTCAGGGTAACATCCTGTTATCAGAAAAAACTCTGAACTCCCACCCAAAGGAGTCTTCAAGACAGCCCAAACCTCATCACTCATCTCAAGCATGTCCATCCTTGGAGAACAATAAAACACAAGAACAAACATAGGAGTAGGCTGCTGCATTTTGATCCTGATCTACTTCCAAAGACAGACTGAAAACATGACGCTACATTTGTACTTCATCCATAGTCTGGTTTACTAAAACAAACATTCCCAGTCACAAAAGGTTGACCTGCTGAGAAAGCTCAAGACCATCAATCAGAAAGGGCAAAAAAGCAGATAAAGCACATTTCTCTGCAGTGTGTGGGTACTCCCATGAGAAAAACTTCCAAATATTACAGCTCTTTAATATAATGGCTAAGCAAAAGAAACAAAGAGCAATTACTGGTAGGCAAGGTCAGGTCTCATCTAACTGGGAAAGGCCACTCAGGGCGAGGATATCTCATCATTAGCAGATGATGTGTTTACTATCTCCTATCATCCTTCCACCAAATTAAGGGATTCTTCTGCGAGCTCTTCTTCAGTAAAGTTCAGGTTCTGGGGCTCAGTCATTCAGGTAGAAATTTCTCTGAAACGTAAAGGCTTTAACAGGCACTAACGTCTCAAAGCAAACAGCTGTGGCGTGTTGGCAGCAGGGCTGTATCAGCAAGCACTGGGGTTTCTGCTGTGGTAATAAAAAGGTGGGGTTGACAAACACATTTTTGACAAATGAATTGCCAAAGTCCAACCTTGAGACACGTCCTTTTGTTTGCAAGGTTCCTTCTTCACCTGTTTTGTAAAACGTACCCTCATTTTTGTTTGTTTGAGCATTTTGCTCTGTCAACCACTATATGCAGCTGAAAAATTGCCAACTGCCTCCTTGCCTGCTCAGAGAATGGTATCAGTGTCTCCAAATGCCATCTGCCATCTGCCAGCCAGGCTGTCATTCTCCCACATCCTTGTGGCTGTTCTGTGTCTAACAGCTGCATGAGAGCCACACACACTGTCAGCTTGCTTGTTCCTGATGGTTTGGTGCTATCAGGATCAAAACAATTTCTATATGAATTCTATACTGGATAATACAATATGGGTAAGTTTTATGGACTAGTCCTTTGCTGTTTGCCATGACTCTGTTACTCTTTCCAAACTGAGAGGTGCAAACCTTATTTTCTACATCTGGGACTAAACCTGCAGCAAGATCCTAATAGAACCTGTCACATTTACATTTTCCTATTACAAACAAGTGGCAATAGTGAAGATAATTGCTCTGATGTCTGCAAAATTAAAACACTCTTTCTCCTACAAAGTCCCTCCTACTCTTAGCAGCTGTTAATATAACATCTATGATTATTTTTAATCCGATTTATTCATACTCATCACCATGACAGAGAAACCCACATTAAGAGAAAAACCTAAGTTTGGGGTGGTTCTCTCATGGCTGAATTTTATACTGTCCAGTTTTAATGTTTTCAAAACTTTTTGTGGCTGATGGAACACCTTAACACAGAGCACTTTAAAAATCTGTTAGCTACCAGAGCAGCATGCAGTGGGAATGCCAAAGCTGCAAAACTTCAGCTTTTATTTCTAGAAAAATTTATTTATTTTTTCCCAGATTTCAATCCAGATGTTTATATAGAGACACCTCTGAGATGTGTGAGAGCACCCAGCACCTGCCTGGGGCTGACAAGGACCTGACTCACCTGGTGGGGCTGCTGAAGCCAAGGCAGGAAAGGATGCAGGAAATCTCCAAAGACACCATGCCTGTGGTTAGACATGAGTCATGCCTCACATCACTTCCTTTGATTACTTATTGTTGCATTGTGATTTCAGGGTTTACCTCAGAACCTCGGGTCCCCCCCCCATTATTCTCCTCCCTGAACCCTGATGAGTTCTGTCTGTCAGTCCTGGAATTCCAGAAGGACGTCGAGTGATTGGCAGATTCAAAGGATGCCCTCTGCCCCTGGGGGGGCATTGGGCCATCCAGGTGTCCTTTGTCCCCTAAGACCTCCTCTCATGTACCTGGCTGGTGGGATCCCTACCCCTTCCCTCCCCCTCTCTCCAGGGTTAAGAGGAACACAACCACGTGGTCCGAGGTTCTGTTGGAGCTGGTGCTGGATTCAGAGGCCTGTGGGCCAGAATAAAAGATCTGGATGGAAACCCTCCATCAGAACTGACTCCTTTCCTTCACCACCGCCTTAAAGCTTCTCTGCCAGAGGAAATTGCAGACCCTGTTAGGGGAAAGCTCCATCCTGCAGCCCCTGGAGCTCCTGCATGCCCAGACTTGCCTCCAAGAGCCCGGCTGCAGCACCCAGCCGGCCAAAAGTGTCTCTGGGGGGTGAAACACCGCGGTGCCGCTCTCTGGTTCGGCACCAAGGGCCACACAGGCTCAGGCTGTACTGGTATTTATTCCAGTAACTTATCTTGCAAATGGAAGCCATAAAAATGCAAACAAATGGCTTTATTCACCACAGATAAACGTAGTTTTTCAAGTTGACAATAATTCTTTGTTATGGGGACAGACTCCTTTTATTTTACTGACCATATCTGGTTGGAAGACACTTGGATATCAACATATTTTGCCTCTTTTTTTCAGCTGAGACACAAGACTTTTAACTCAAGTGTTCTTATGTCTTATTAAAAATTTGACACCTCACTAAGACTTATGATGAGCTAACCTTGATGGAACTGAAGTAAATTCTTGTGTATGCCAGCATGAAAGCGAACATGACTTAAGGACACCTGCACAGGGCTGAAATCCATGGGCACAATCCTTGGGAACATCATGGTCACCCTTGCATGGAGTTTAAAGCTCAGTTATTCAAAGGGACAAGAACTTGAAGGATGTTGCACTCCAGGAGGGAAGCCCCAAAATTGCATGCTTCACCCCTTGGTCCCTTTACTGCTTCTAAAATACATCTCTGAAAGACACTCTTATCTAAACACCATCTATACATTCACAGACACACAGAAGTGCTGTTGCTACACAGACACGCATGTTTAGTGTCCAACAAACAAACTGTGCCTACAGAACTTGGAGGTTTGTGCGCCTAACACCTTTCTACCTCACAGGAAGGAGGTGGAGAAAGTTTCAAGATACTCCCAGATCAGCTGAATCACCTAAAGCAGCAGTAATCTATCCATTGCTTCAGCTACCAGTCATAGTTAACAATAAAGGCAGAGTCATTTTCTGGATAGTAACTGTTGAAAATTTTATATTATTTGAAAGTAGCAAAGTTCTTGCTTGACATAAGTAGTTAGAGTTGTGGGGCTACAAATTGAACTTTATCAGAACCACATGGCTACGTTGTGTAAGTCAAAAACGGATTGCAGAGAAATCCAGAGCTAATAATCTGATAATTAAGGACAGTAAAGATAAAGACAATAAAGATTGTAGTGAAATGTGAACAACCAGAACATTAGTAATAGTTAGAATAGACAAAGTTAGCAGCTTAAATATTACTTAAAAATTAGTGGCTAGAGTGGACAGCCCATTGATTGTGGTACATGAACTGTGACAACCATACTCCAAAGTGGGATACAGAACTGACCAGAACCCCCACCAAACTGACCTCAGGGCATGTGAAGATGACCACATAGCAACCATCTGGTAACAAAGCAGTGAACCACTACAGAGGGAGAAGACTCCTAATATTATCACTGGTCTGGAGAGTGGCATGAGGAATGGGGAGTTTAGATTGTGAGGGTTTACTTGCCAAGGGGTTTTTTTGTTCAGGGCCCCTCTTTTGAGGCACCTAAGCTTGAGCTACCAGATGTAACTGATTTGTGCCAATAACTCACCTAAGGGAGATGAGAGTCTAGTGAAAAAACTTCTTTAATAGTAACAACAGAACTTGGTAGAGTGTATAAAAACTAGAGAGTTAAAATTAAACTCTAAACTTAGAGTCCAGAAACTTTGCATTTTTTAATGTTTTTGTAAAACATAACTGCTTGACCTAGTCACATCATGTAAAACATAAATGTAGCAACTCTGATATTTCAGATGAGTTCTATTTTTTTTTTTTTTGCCGCAAATGCATCGTAATTTTTTCATGGGTAGCCACTTGTTAACACCTACTACAGCAGCACTCACAGGACAGCCTCAGATGTAAAAGGAACAGCAAATATCCTGCATAATAAGAGACCATGGAAATGAAAAGAATCTGCCACAGATCTTGCCCAGAGGGGGGTAGCTAAACAAGAAATTATTTCTGTCTTCTGCTGACTGTGGGCTAATGGCCAGGGCCTGAACAAGAATCGTCTGTCCCTGAGCACTGGTCTGCCAGGGGAAGCAACAAAGAGCAATTGTGGAGCTTTGTGATGAGATAATAAAATCATGCTGTGGTAATGCTTGTACTAGGGAAACATTTCTACAAGGACAGTAATGTTTATAGGCAACAGAGAAGTCCTTGTGAGTTTTGTGAGCTTAAGCCCAAGAAGTCTCCTTGGGCAGATATGTTCTCCAGGTAATACTTTTTGACCTTCAGGTTGTCAAACCATATGGCCCACAACAACCTGCCATCCCCTTATACTATGGAGTCCTCCCTGGAAGTCTGATTTGCAATGACAAGATAAAAGTCAAGGGTGTTGCAGAGAATCTCAACAAATTTGAATAAAAACCAAAGAACTCACCCAACCCCAAGGTTAATAAAACTCACAAACACCACGGAATTGTCCATAAGCAGTCTTCATGGATTTTTGAGAGACAGAAGATTTAAAAAAATTTACACATTTCACATAAGTAAAAATCAATCAAGCTTTTCAAATCATAGAATAAAAACCGTTGTTGCTATTCCCAGATTGTCCCCAAAGCATCTCCCTTATAGCAGAGCAGCTATCTAGATTTCCAGGTGGATTGACTCTCTTTATGTTAATATTAAGGACACCAGATGCACAGATGAGCTTGATACAAGACTGCAAACACAGAAAATAATTAAGAGATTTAAATTGCAAGGATGTGCAGCCAAAAACATTGATTGGAGGAAAAAAGTTCTGGACCAAGTTCAGAGAGCAAAAAGCAGGTGAAAATATGCAGATTTGGAGTTGTAATGTTGCATCAGGTGCAGCTCTTAATTGGGAGCTCAGTTTCTGAGAGAAAGGTACACTTTGGGGTTAGTTGGAAAATTTTTCTGAAAGCATTTTTTTCAGTAACATTTGATACTTTTGTTCAAAGTAACATGTTCAGGAAGATATGAATTTTGATGAAAGCTCCATTTTAAAATGAGACATCCTGATAGAGCTGAAAAGTTCAATTTTAACATCTACATAATGGAAGCTTTTCACTGAAGAATGGTTAGCTTTCAATGAGAACTCCATTTAAAAATGATAGCTTAAAAAAAGTTTTAAAACCTCAACTAATTTAGCCAAATAAAATACTTCATTTGACACAGATGATTCATTTTATATTTCTCCCAGCAGAAGCTATTAAATAAAAATTTAACTTCTGAAATTTCAAAGCAGATAAAATTCTGATGTTGTATTATTCAACAGAATGAAACAACCCATTTTTACCCAGCTTTGTACCCAGCACCAGCATTGACCACAAAAGAGAAGCTGCCTCTGTGCATTGCAGAGCCTCCCAAAGCCACCATAAACCACAGCAACAGGTGCTGCAGCACCACAGTTCCCCTTCCATCCTCCACAAAAGAAGTTCTTACTGGCTCATCTGCTGACAAACTGGCAGCCCCTAGGGCTGGTTTCCGTATATCCTCTGCGAGTTTGTAAGTCTGGCTCTGGAGGTTTAGAAAACACAATGTATGAGACACTCATGAGCCTGTGGTTACAAAACATGAGATTAGGAGAAACAGCAAACTGCAGCTGGAAAGCTCTGGCAAGAAATTCTGTTTTATTTTCTGCTCTTCCAGAAGCAGTTCTCTGACACAGTTGCAGCCATTTCTCCAAGAATACCTGTAACTTTCTCAGAACAACAGAGAGATGCAATTCCCAGATGAGTCCGGGCTGAATGACAGGATTCTCTTCCAACATGGGATTGCCCCTGTTCCCACTGTAGCCTGCAGCACAACTGTGGTGTACTGCCCCCACACCCAAACCACCTAACCCAGCATGGAGCTCACACACAGCTACAGCTGCCTGAGCTGCAGTGCTGTGATCAGCCCTGCCACGGATCCACCCCTCTGGACAGTCACAACGTGAATGGAGAATGTTTGCCCTGCACTGCATTCCATGTGATGTCCACTGAAAGGCTCTGCAGGGCCAGGACCCTCAGGAGATGCCTGCCCTATGACACGTGTGTGTCCCGTGCAGCAGGAGCCTTCTTGGCTGTGTGTCCTGCACACAGGTGGAACTGCACAGGCAGTGCTGCTGATCTGCTCACTCCTGTCCCCTTAGGCAAACAGCCAGTCTGCAAAAAGATGGTGTGGAGATGGGACCAACATCCCATCCCCAGGGAGGAAAAAAAGCCCCTTGGATTTGTAGCTGGAGCTTTATGCAAGTGGGGTGTGTGCATGGTATGGGGTGTCTTGCTCACTCTGCCAAAGAAAACGTCCTGGGGAGCTGGTCCAAAAGCATCAGAACCCTGGCATGTCTCCAGGCCTTGCTGAATTTGGATTTAAAAAATAGTTACATGACAATATAAACCTTACAGAGACTCATTCTAGCCTGTATCAGCAAGCAGGCTGTCTTCTATAGATACATACTGCAAAGCTGCATGAATTCTGCATTCAAGGAGAGAATGCACTGCTGAATAAATATTGCTTTTATCCCCTAGTTTCAAAATTGGAGCTAGGACCCCCATCTTCCTCAGCAAAAGCAAATTAACTTGCAGAGGAACTAACTATTCAGAGCTGTCACACAAAAGGTTTTGACAATCAGGTCATTTTGATGTTAAATGTTTTCATGCAGACAATGTTACCAAAAATTGCCTCAGTCAAACCTCATACAGTAATTTGATGCAGAAAATCCTGACACCTGGATTTTAATCAGGGCCTTCTGTAAATACTACACCTTGAGATTACTCCTGTCCCTATTGTTCTGTGGGAAACACCCAAATTTTGAAAGTATTGGCCTTTGAGACAGGAAGTTTTTAATATTTCTTTAGGGAATTATTTTAGTGTTCAGAATGTTGCAACACAAATTTGCTAAACTAACTAAAATTAGTTTTTCCAGGACATTCTGTGCATATTTTCTTTTTCTCAAAATGAAAGTGCTGCTCTGCTTAAGCCACAAGGAGCTTTAAAGCACTCAGGACTTGTGTGTTGCAGTAATAATTTCATTATTCATGTACTGTTAGGAAGCAACATTACCAGCTGCATACAATTATTTTGTGCTTCCCCCACAAAATAGATTTTAAATCTTCACTTGCAGTTGTGTTAATGCCATATAAAGTGAAAATTGACAAAAATAAAACCAGAAAATCATTGCATTCTTGACAATCCAAATTAAATAACTACTTACATGTGAACTGCCCATTTTTGCTTAGCCTGAATGTGGAAGGTGCAACTCCTCTGCTCTTCAATAAAACAAGCATGCAGTTGGAATAGCTAAATACTATCTAAACCTGGGTTAATCAATAACTTCTGACATTATTTAAATCCAGTCATTGCAAGGTGGGGTGTATTCATTATTACATGATGGCTTTATTGTCCCTACTATCTAATATCACATCCTGTTGTGTCATGGAGCTGACTGGTTTCTCTAAGGAAAATCAGGATTTCACAATGTAAGCCTCAATATTATACATACTGATTTATCTAATTGTTATTACAGTGATTTAAAACATAAAAATATTGTAGCACCCAACACATGCTTTCCAAACAAAGATGCCTCCTTTGAAGGGTTTATATCAGATCTTATGGAATTTAATAGTATTTAATACACCACTGAGGACCCTCAGCTCCTACAAAACATTTTGAACAGAATCTCACTGCTTTAATTTCGTTTATGTGATTAGGTTTTGGTAGTCAGGGGATTTCAGGGGTGTCCTTTGTGAAAAGAGACCGGGGTTGCCCCCACGCTAGACAGAGCCAGGGCCAGCTGACTCTAAAATGAACCCTCCCCAGACCAAAGTTGAGCCCCACCAATGATGCTGGTGGTGCCTCTGTGATAACATATTTAACAAATGGCAAAAATTACACACAGGTCAGTGGAGAAGGAGCAGGGGTGCTCCAGGTGTTCTTGCAGAGATTCCCCTGCAGCCCTGGTGACCCTGAGACCAAGGAGGTCCCTGGGCGAGCAGAGATGCCCCTGAGACCAAGGAGGTCCATGGGGGAGCAGAGATGCCCCTGCAGCTCATGGAGGTCTGTGGGGGAGCAGAGATGGCCCTGCAGCCCATGATGATCCATGGGGGAGCAGAGATGCCCCTGCAGCCTATGGAAATCCATGGGGGAGCAGAGATGCTCCTGCAGCCCATGGAGTTCTGTGGGGGAGCAGAGATGCCCCTGCAGCCCATGGAGTTCTGTGGGGGAGCAGAGATGCCTCTACAGCCCATGATGATCCATGGGGTCTATGGGGAAGCAGAGATGCTCCTGCAGCCCATGGAGGTCTGTGGGGGAGCAGAGATGCTCCTGCAGCCCATGGAGGTCCATGGGGGAGCAGAGATGCTCCTGCAGCCCGTGGGGGACCCGACACAGGAGCAGGTGGATGTTCCTTGGGGGAAGTCATGGAGCTGGAGCAGCTCCTGGCAGGAATGATAGCCTGTGGAGCGAAGCCCATGGAGACACAGGTTTTCCACAGGACCTGAGATCCTGAGGAGGAAGGAGCAGCAGAGACAAAGTATTACAGATTGACTGAAACCACCACTGCCCACTCCCTACTCCTGTGCCACTCAGGGAAAGGAGTTCACCAGCTGGGAGTGAAGGAGTGAGGTTGACTCTAAGAAGAAGGATGGGATCAAGATGATGGGTTTAGTTTTGTCTTTGCTTCTCACTATCCTACTCTATTTACAATTGGCAACAAAGTAAATGAATTTCCCCAAGTCAAGCCTGTTTTGTCCACGACAGCAATTGGTGAATATGTCACTGTCTTTATCTGAACCCACGAGCTTTTTTTGCCTGATTCTTTCCCCTTGTTCTTTTGAGATGGGAGTGGGAGGGTATCTTGGGGGACCTCTGACAGCTAGCCAAGGTCCTCCTTTAGACCTTAGGCAAGATATTCTTAGCCAAGAAACCAAACCAAATACATTTGGATTCATAGCAGTTCAGGGGGAAAAAAAATGTATGTGATTCTGTAAAAGGCATAAGAAAAACACTGCTACTGAAAATGCAGTAATGATTCTAGACTTTAAGTCGATTGGTAAGTGTGAAGACCTTACTACCATTCAAACACACCAAAAAAAATCAGCTTTGATCACGGTGCTCAAACACAAGTAATGCAAAATTCAAATGTGAGTATGAAAAAAATTTATCCAGAATTCAATGATTTGTGGCAACATACTACCTCAAATGCATCATCAAGGCCTTTAATGATTTGGGAACTACCCACTTCTTTCAGAATTTTTGGGAATAAAGGCAGCCCAAGTGATATGAAAGAAAATACTATAGTTAGAGGGAAAGCAGCTGCAGAGTTTGTCTGGAAACTGAGGGTGAGGTCAGGAAGCACTCATAAGCTGAAACACAGACTGGCATTCCTACTGCTTTCACTGACTGTGAGTAAAACACAGCAGTACAGAAGGTGCAACTAATGAAGGATTTAGAACAAGCAGCTCATTGAGCCCTACTATACCATGCTGTGCAGGCAAATGTCCTATCTGAGCATGTAAATAGGCTGTCTGTAGCAAAACTTCGTGTTACTCTCACTGATCAATTTGGTTGGCTTAGCTTATGTTCTGGGGTTTTAAAAGTTTATACAGTTAACAAGAATTAAGAATTATGGTACTTTTGAACTATGTAAGTAACAGGACTGACTCCCTGCAGAAGACCTGGGGACCATACTCCAGTTGGCAACACACCCCAGCCTATGACACAGGGGCACTCTGAGAATTCAGAAAGGTGAAAAGGAGGTGAAATATTATTCCAGGCAGGAAACACCACACTGCAGTGTGGAACTGGACTGGTAATTGCTACTCTGGAGTTCATTGCTGGTGACCTCCGAGCTAGTCTTTGCTCTAAAGGTAACCACAAAACTGTTTACAGCTGATGGGTTTTAACTGAGGATAAATGGAAGAGGCAATGAAAATCTTCAGTCTACTGAAGCAAGTGAGAAATAGTGAAGCACTGAAGTGGTAACAGGTAAGAACCAAGTGAAGCTGAGCTTTTTGTAAAGGATTTGTGGTAGCAGTGTGCCTTCATGGATGGGCAGTGGGTGCTTTGTCTGTCTGCAAGATGCAGGACCTTCCCTGGAGAAGGTACTGGGATTTCTGTGAGACAGAGAAACACAGCTTGTGGATTACATCAGAGTCAACAGAATGGAAACCTTCACCAACCTTGACCACAGCGTTGGTATGAGCTGTGAAATGGCTTTTACAGCGGTACTGGTGCCTGGCACTCCTGTTCAACTCTGCAGATCTCTGGGGAACCTGTGTGAGACGGAGAATTTTCAGAAAGAAAGACAAGCACACGAACTCTGAACAGTATTTAGAGATTTATTCAAGGAAGTCAAAATGGGCAGAGGCACAGGATTGACCAGGGACTGATCATGCACTATCAGGGACCAAGAGATTCTCAAATGTTTACCAAGACATTCAGTAAAAAGGAAAAAACTGCTGGGAGAACTGATGCTTTCATATGTTCCCTCCAAAGAGGTATTTAAGGACTTGAAAGCTGTAGTGGAAGTCCTAAATAAAAAATTCAGCCTATCAACAAATTTGGCTAAAACTAGACATTTACAATGAAATTGTCTCCAGTGTCCTTGAAGGAAGTCACTGGATATACCATTTCCAAGGAAAAATTCCCTGGTAACTATTTAATCTTAAGATCTGATTGACAGCTGCCAATTTGAGTAAGCAGCTCAGAGGTACTGCACAAATCACTCATGAGAAAGAGACAAAAATCATCTTGGACAGTACATGTTCTTCACAGGTTGCTGAAGGTTCACATGTTGACCTTGAGCTGGTCAGGCCAGCCAGGACCAGAAGGAATGCGAGTAAGAGATCTCAGTGCAGCTGCTCAGTTCAGAGAGAGCTGCACTGATGCAGCTCAGTTCCCTCTCTCAGAGCACTGCATTTTACTGGCAGGTCCCCACTAGCCCACCAAGTTTGCTGAGAACACTGGAAATCAACTTCTGTCTCAGGAGAAACAGAAAGTGACTAGAGGATGCCAAAATGTTACTTCTGTTTTTAAACAAGGAGAAACTGGTTGAAAATTCAGAAAGCAAAGGTACCTAGTTTGAAAGTGTAATGGAGTTATCTTGTTGCAAGAAAAAAGAACAAAAGACTTGAAAAAAGGAAAAAAGCAGACTTTAGAAAAGTCAGTGAACAAAAGGGTAATGTCTTTTGAGACGGTAATCTCGAGAATGAAGGCTGCTGAGAATAACTGGAAGCAAATGTATTAAATCTCAAGAAGCAAATTTTCTCTATAGGAAGAAAAGATAAGAGGTATAGTATGAAAAATCCTTATCAATGAGATTATTCCTGCCAGAAATTAATGCCTTTAAGTAAGCAGTTGTGTGCACTAACCTGACTAGGATGAAAAAAAGCCAAAAAGAGAATAGTTATTATATACAGTCAGCGACACAGGTCTATTAAGATCAAACTAGGTGCAGAAATTTCTGAACCATGGTTGATTTCATATGAGCACTAATTTAGGTCAAGGAAACATAGGTCATAAACAACTGGAGAAGGCTACACATAGTGCCCATGTTCCAGGATAAATCTGCTCATTGTTGCAACTGCCTGAAGGGTCAGCTGGAGAAACTGTAAACTGCAAAACATCCTACACATAACATTATCTATCTATCTATCTATCTATCTATCTATCTATCTATCTATCTATCTATCTATCTATCTATCTATCTATCTCCATCCTGAGGAGCAGAGCTGGGAGGGAGTGCATGTGGTTGCAATGATAGGCTAGGGTTTGAAAAAAATGATCAGCAGTGTGGTCCTCAATGCTCACTTTATTTTAAATACATGATTTAAACCAATGTGATTATAACTTCGAAGACCTGAAATAGAGTTGCAGGAGTTCAGACTTTTATCTATGACCTTCATTTAGAAAGTGAATTTGAATCAATGGTCAGCAAATTCTCAAACTCATTAATAAACACAGAACAATTTTGCTGTATGGTACCCTTTCTGGTACTAAATTAAAATCCTGTTAAAAGTCAAGTACTTTCATTGTTCACTTCTAATCACAGGTCTGCTCAGTTACACTGCCTGTTTGAAGATCTACTCTGTGTCAATAGTTTCTTTGTAATTGTCTTGCTTTTTCTTCTCTTTTGCCAGTCCTATAACTGAAAAGTCTGAGGCAGATGATAGCAATATTATTATATAATATTAATTATATTTTTATATATAATTGCTGTATATAAATAAATAAATAAATAAATAAATAAATAAATAAATAAATATATAAAATTAATAGAATACTTCCTAAATTAGTGTTATTCTGAGCATCTGAATTTTAAGCTTGTAGATTCTCACATCTGTGTTTTACTGAAAGTATTATTCAGGTGCTGGTGCCTCTAACAAGAAAATTTACCTGAGAACCATCCAAGAAAAAAATTGCCCTGCCCTACTTAGAGGTGTATCTTAACTGCTGGTATCAAAAGCAAACAGACAGTACCAGCCAAGGACTTGTACCATCTGGTTTATGTGGCAATGGGCAAGGTAAACCAAGTTTTTTATTAATGCCTTTTCACAGCTTATTTATAAACCATTGTGGGTGTGACAGAGAAGAGCTCTTAAGAAACCCAACAACTGGAGCTAAAAAGAATTGAGGGATGGGATCAGATTTGCAGGCTGTGGCTGTTCCTGGACTGAATCCCATCAGTGTTATGAGCAGGGAAGCCTTATTGAGGATTTTGGACATCGTGTGAGTTACTCCTCACTGCAAGGAACCCTGTGTTGGCACTGTGGGGCACGTCCACGGGGTCAGGCTTTGTGTCTCTGCAGTTACATGCCAGTGGGATCCTGAAGCTGCCAGTGATGCTGAAGAAGGAGAACTGGGACTGTAGTTCTCCAGGGATTTACTCAAACATAACTTAATTTACTCATAACATAATTTGCTCAAACATAAAAGAGCACTGAGTTTCCTTCTGCTGCTACTAGTCCCCTTTCAGCTGTCACCACTGCTCCAAGGTCATTGCTGAGAATGCAGCAAACAGCCTTGAAAAATAATCAGCACAAGGGATCAGGGCCTTACACGCCTTTTTTTTTCCTTCTTATTCATAAAATTTTTCACTAAAATGGTGCATAGTGTAAAAAATAGAGAGCCCTTCCCACATCAGTAATTCTCCAACAGTAAGAAAATGCTTGGCACTGATTTCGACACAGGTAAAACTTTAAACGACTCAGAAGCACCCAGATCCTAAGATCTGAAGGGGCACCTGCTGCTGTTTTATTTGAAGCAGGTCTTTGGTGACACCCCACCTGCTCGGGACCCTGCACAGGGGGCACACACTGTGTTCACATCCTGGGTACACACAGGATGGGATGCTCCAGGCACTCAGGGCTGCATGCTCTCAGTCCCTGCTGTGCACAGCGGGGCACACGCAGCTGCGGGAGCCCAGGGCCATGGCTCAACGCAGTGATCTCCATTCCATTCCATTCCATTCCATTCCATTCCATTCCATTCCATTCCATTCCATTCCATTCCGCCCAGGGAGGTGGTGGAGTGACCGTCCCTGGAGGTGTTTAAAGAAAGACTGGATGTGGTACTCAGTGCCATGATCTATTTGACATAGTGGCTTTCGGCCACAGGTTGGACTCGATGATCCTGGCGGTCTTTTCCAGCCGAACAGAGGCGGTGATTCCCTGCCGGGGAATACTCGCTTGTGCCGCTGCAGCCGAGGGGCCGAGCAGAGCATCCCGAGCGGCACTAGGCGGACGCTGCTGCTAAACCCAACCAAGCAGGCGGCAGAGGCATTTCAGGCTTGGCTGTGTTCCCGGTGAGTACCAGCCCGCGGTCGGGGGTCGCAAGAAGGTGAGCGATCGCCTTCCCGGGACACCAGCGCCGCGCCCCAAGGCTCCCGTCCCGGCCCGGCGCGCCGAGCGCCCGCCCCGCCCGCGGAACTGCGTGCGCGGCGCTTCCGGGGCGGTTCGGGGCAGCGGCGCCGGGCGGGAGGCGGCGGGCAGGGGCGGGCAGCGCAGGGCAGCGCAGGGCGGCCCCGGCCGCAGCGGCTCCTTCCCGGGGCTGGAGCGGCTCCTTCCCGGGCCGGAGCGCCTCCCGGCGGCGGCGCCCGCGGCCCGGCCTGCTCGCCATGAACATCGACGTGGAGTTCCACATCCGCCACAACTACCCCTGGGCCCGGCTGCCCGCCAGCGTCAGGCAGGTGCGGGCTGCCCGGCTGCCGGCCCGGGGAAGCGGCGGGGGCGCACGGGGCACTCGGCCCTGCCTGCCCCGCGACGAGGCGGGCGGGCCCGCGGGGGGTGCGGGGCTCTCTGTGGGGACAGGGGGGTGTGGGGTGTGCACGGCCCCTCTGTGGGGAAAGGGGGCTCTGAGTGTGTGCGAGGTGTCTGTGGGGAGAAGGGGAGGAGACAGCGGTGTGTGCTCTGTGTGAGGAGCGGGCAGTGTACGTGTGTGTGTGAGTGTGGCCTCAGTGAGGAGAGGGATAAATCGGGGTGCCTTGGGGTCCCAGGGGGGATGTGGAGTCCTCGCTTGGCTTGTGCAGGTGTCCAACAGCGGGGTCGGGTGTCCCTAATGCCACCCCCGAGTGGGGGCGGCCGGACCGGGACAGGTGCCTTCGGAGGCTTGTGCAGCCCCGCGTTTCAGTAGGCAGAGAATTGTTTGCTGCAAGTGGCTCATGGAAAAGAAAACCTCATGAAATTTTGATTGCCTGGATTTAATGGGCCTCTGATAGCAAAGAGGAGGTATTGTTTCGAGTTGAGGTTCTTGTTCCAAAGCCTTACACTGCTTTAAAGCAGATGCTGTTAAGCAATTCCTGCTTGTGCACAGAGGAAGGGTGGAGAGGATGAGTAGTTGCTGCAGGCCACGAGTAATGCAATTTCTTGAGTTTGAGATTCCAGGAGCAGTAAGAGGAGAATAAATGATGATTTTTCTTTACCTGTACAGCTGAGTGCCATATTGTTGGCTTTGTGATTCAGGATAGAAAATATACCAGTATTTATTGCATTATTTTCTTTAATGTAACTTCTGGTATACTGTTTTGTCTGCTTTATTGTTAGTATAGTCCTTAATATTTTTGTCCTTTGAGGTAACACTTGGCTCTCTCTTTTGATATTTAATCAATTCCAGACCCTGTCTCTGATATCAGGTGTTGCTTTTCTAATTCCTGATTCTTCAGTTTGTGTGCAGCTTTCTTGTTTATCCCATGTGTGCAGTAAATTACGTTTTTGTCAAAAGATATCTTTTAATATAAGCTTCAATGAGGGAATCAGGAGAGGTAAGAGAAAAACCAAACAACCCAGATCACTTGTTGCAGATGCAGAGTAGAAGAGTAATATGGGGAATATTGAGGGGATAGTTCTTGAAATAAGGCATCTGAAGCATGAACCAAAGTTCTCTTTTTATCTTCTTTCATGATTGTCAAGTAATGTGCTGTGCTTGTTCCTTAATCTTGTGACCTAGGATCAGTTGATAGTTTAACTTCCGCAAAGCTGCAACTTGAGCTGGTTCACCTTTTTTTTTTTTTTTATTTTTTTGGTGTTAAAAGTTTCTTAGGTGCAGTAAATAAAGCTTCACATCATTCACCATGCTTGTTTGTGGCTACACTAATTCTGGGTAATTTCTCAAGGCTGAATGACACTGAATGCTTGGTAAATGTATGATGCATCATGTCTGATTTGAAAATCAGATGCTCCCTTTTTATTGGAGTGGTACTAGGAAAAATAATCTAAAAATCGCTTAAATATGCATCCTGTGTAAAGACCTATTTAAAGGTGTTTTTGAACTCCTAGGGAGACTAAAGATACTGTTATGTTGAACTGGGGGACTCCCTGCATGTCTTTCTTCATAAGACACTTTGCAGTGGGGGTTGTGCAAGTCAGTTAAAAGCCTTTATGTTTTCAAGGGTCTTGGAAACTCTCAGAGGGAATATGAGAGGCAAGTCGTGCTCTACAGCATCCGCAATCAGCTGCGGTACCGGAATAACTTAGGTGAGTAAAGAAGCAAAGTGACTTCTGAGTCCTGCCCCTGTGGAAGCTTGTCTCTGCTGTAAAGTGCAAGAGCAGATCCAGTTCAAAGGTTCTTCCTTCCCTGAAAAGAAATGCTTCTAAATAATAAAAGCATAAAAAATGCTGACTTTTGAGTCCATTTGAAAACTTCTCTAGCAAAGTACTCTTGAAGGTTATGGAGTTGGCAGGTAGAACTGAACTCCTGCTGTAGTTCTGCTGCCATTTTCCAAGAAATTGAGAGAGGGTTTGGCTAGTTAAGCCTGTCACTAGGTTACATGCAGACGGTTATCCTGATTCACAGGAGCTTTTGGCTAGGACTTTTTTGCAGACTTTCAATTTAGTTCACATTGACTGAATCCATTTTTCTTCCCAAAGCAGATAATAATTTCAATAATTAAAAGATAATTTTCTACAAGCTGCATGAGTTCTATCTCAATGGGCCACTTCCTGGTGACCTTTTAGATAAATCTGCTCCTTGAAGTCTCTGAGGCTACTTGTATCATGTGTAGAAATCCTTGGATGCTGAATTCCACCACTGCTTTATTTTGCTTGTAGTTTTCTGTCAGCTGCCATTATGCTATTTTTAACCCTTTGTTGTAACACTTTTTTAAAAAGTTGAACATCAAAGAACATTGTAACTTTTTCTCCCCTTGCAGTTAAACATGTTAAGAAAGATGAACGTAAATATTATGAAGATCTGTTAAAATACAGTCGAGATCATCTCATGTTGTACCCGTATCATTTGTCTGACATCATGGTGAAAGGTCTGAGGGTAACACCGTTTTCCTATTACACAGGGATAATGGAGGTGAGTGCAGAACTGTGGTGGGAGGGTCTTGTTCTCCATCTGAAAGTGTTGGTAATGGCCCAGTAATGCATACTGGGCAGTGTCAGGTAGTGTTTTTGGTTTTGTGTAGGTCTGCCAAGAAGTAAAGAAACAGTAAGGGAAGTTTGTGGAGAACTGCTTTTACCTGCCATGTTTTCCCTTCTGCCTCATTAGCCTTTCAAGAGCTGGACTTTTGTCATATGGAGCTGGGTCTGAGACCAGACTTTCTCTTTTGATGTTTGAGATTTGTGAGTCTTCACTTAAAACTGTAAAAAAAATACCTCATTTCAACCGTATTGGAAACTTTTTGAGAAGCCTGAAGCAGATTTGTTTTTATGAGAACAAGGATGGTTCTGTTTTCTGTCAGCACTCTGGCAACCTTTTATTTTCGTTGGATATTTGAAGTGCTTTCATTTTATTTTGTATATAGTGATTGCAGACATAATGGATTAGTTGTTTATTTATTCTGTTATTACTGTTGGCAATTCTGTGTGCTGGTTTGTTTTTGTGAAGAGAGATACAGGATTTTGTTTGTTAGTCTTTCAGCCAACATTTTTCTTTGCAAAGCTTACATTAAACAGAAGTCTCACATTTTATGTATTAAACTTACTGTGTAATGATTAATTGAATAATTGTCATGTTTGATAAGGTAACTGACTTTTATAAATCTGTTTAAATTTTATTTCATTCTTAAAGTAAAAACAACAGGCAGAATTTTGGACCTGCTTCTCTGAAACTATGACTTTCTTCTTGCAACTTAGAAGTTTTATTTTCTTTTTAAGGATATAATGAACAGTGAAAAAAGCTATGATTCTTTACCCAACTTCACTGCTGCTGACTGTAAGTATTACTGCTTTCAGTGAGTTAGAAATAAGGCACTTCTGAAGATGGATTTGTGGGTATCTGTTTACTTAAATATGAGCATGTGAATGAAAGTGTAAAAACATTTAAATAGTGATATTTAGTGTGTGCCCTTCATATAGAGGTCTGTCAGTACAGGCAGGTCTGGAATTGGGCTGCTTTGAATGCAGATAGGTATGGTACAAAACCTTGCCTGTGTCCTTGCTTGTCCATTCCTACTTGCTTGCATTTCCTGTTGATGTATATCAGCAAGCTGAGCTGTTGGTCCTTTCCTAGTGTGCTTTTCTTGGCATGTGTTGGGCTGAAGGCTTTAGCAGGACACTGAGAGGCTGCTGACACTCCTGAATTGACATCAGTGTGAATTGAGGGATAATGTACCAGAAAAGAGAGGCAAGAGGATCTGGTGTTTTATGACCCTCTGGATGTGCAAGATATTTTATCCATTACACCTGGGTATGGGATGAGGAGCTTAGGAAAGCAAAAACCTTCAAGCTCTGGAGGAGAACAGAGTAAGATCAATAGCCTACTCAGAAGTCTTATAGAGCAAAATGTAAACTGATGGTACAGGGATGTTATTAACCTGCCACTGAAATGTTTTCTATAGTTAACAGATAATTCCTTGCGTTTAGTATGCATTCATAAAGTTATTTTTAAGGATAGTGTGTAGTCAGGTGAGAAGTAGCCTGCAGCTTTTGGAAACAGTTGGTTTTTAGAAGGATATTCTCAGTTAACTACTAGTTAGCTCTTGTGTAATGCTCTCAGCAGAGAAGCAGGATGAAGAACTTTCCTCAGCACCATTTTGCTTGTTGGAAATCTAGTGTTAGTCAGCAGTTTGAAGAAAGAGAAGGTTTTTCTGTTTTTGTTTGATTTCTGCTGCCCCCCAACAATTCTGTTATCTTAGCACAGCTACAGATTGGTGACTGCAGTGTAATTGACTTCCTTAATTTCATTTTTTTCATAAATGATAGTGTTGAACTAGAAGTTGGAGTTAAAGCTGAGACAGAATATGGCTTAAAACTTGTGAATAGATTTTTACTATCTGTTTGTGGTTCCTTAATGGTTGAAGGCTAGAGATTATGGAATTCAATTTTGATTCAGTTTAACTCAACTATATCATAATCATATTCCTTAGATGATTAAGTGCCCTTTTGTGTCTCTGGTTCTTAGAGTTCTAATCCAGTGCATGGCATGGGCTTTGTTAAAGGAAAGAAAAACTATAACTATTAATCTGAAGTTGTTGATGGGAGTATGGGAGGAAAGTAGTTGGGTTATTAACTGCTACTCTGTGATTTGAGTGATAGGGTATTTCTTTTTATTTTCCCTTAACCTGTACACAGTGTAAGAATGGGGATGGACTATGGAATGAATTTAGCTCCCATAACTGTCCTTTTATTTTGGATAAAAGTAAATGAAAATGTTATTTAAGAAGAAGGTCTAATTCTTTGAAGAATGTTTAATATATCTTCAGCTTAAACCTGTCTTAAGATAGATAAAACCTTACTTATTTTTCAGGTCTAAGACTTCTTGGCATAGGAAGAAACCAGTATATTGATCTAATGAACCAATGCAGGTCTTCAAAAGTAAGTTTGTCTTTAATTTTCCCTCCCTTTCCTTTACCCTCCTGTCCCCCTACCCTGTATTATTTCATAGGAAATGAAGAATGGAATAATTTTCTGGCCCTGGTCAGTTTAATAGTGTGGCTAATTGAATGTGATGAAGTGTATTGTTAATTATATTATGTTTCCTCAAGTTAATAAAGAGCTTTTTGGTTTAAAATTAAGGTATAGTAAAGGAAAAGGTATTAATTACTAGTTTTTAAGTTTTGTTTATCTTATAGTTTTGGAGCTATACTTTATGGTACCAGATAACTAATGTCTCCTGGCTACTATAAGCAGGGACAGCTACTGGTTCTGAAAGAATTATTCCATGTTTTTATGTGTGCCATTGAGATCACAGTTTATTTTGGAGCAGTGATCCATCTAGGTGTGAATTCTTGCAGTGTGGTTTTCTCTAAGACAATGTAATGAGTGCACAGACATCCTTGGGTATGAACAGCGCACATGGAAAGCATTCTGATGGTTGATAGAAGTAGACAGTTCCTTCCTTTCTTCAGGGAACTCAGAAGTGTTCTTGCAGTAGCTTTATAGTCCTTTAACTGAAAGTGAGTTTACCAAAATATGCAGCTGGTAGTGAACAAAAAAAGTAATGACTGTGCAATGAAAGAATAGCTATTTAGCTCTATAAATAAACACTATTCTCCAGTTTTTTATTCACTGTTTTTTTTTTAGGTCTGTGCTTATTGAGAATGTTGTACTTTGTTCCTTAAAATAAATAAAATATGTTCCTAAAATGTGTTTTTTGAAATCACTGAACTCCTTTAAAATACCCTGTTTCTATACTTGTGCCCTCTTACCTGTTCAAATTAGAAATGTCACAAATAGTTTAAATTCGGACTTAATCCTACTACGATGGAATAATGTGGATTTTAATTAGCAACACCTACAATATGGATGAGCTTATGGGAAGTTTTAACAATATCATATAGAAATATTTTTTTTCCTTTCTATTTCCATGTGATCTAAGAGAAGAGAGAAACTTTTGCTAAATGACACTAAAGTGCTAATAGCATCTGTGTCTCCAGTCTGTAAATATATTGTACTTAAAAATGGATGTTTATACAGAACAGTTTTTATGAAGGTAAATGAATGTCTGTGCATGTGAAGTGCTCTTTATTACTATCTCAAATGGACTGTACCACTGCAGAAATTTTTCAGAAGGAAAACTGCCCATGATCTGTTGCCTGTGAAGCCCGTGGAGATCGCTATAGAAGCGTGGTGGGTCGTGCAGGCTGGGTACATCACTGAGGATGACATCAAGGTAGTGTAGTATGGATTGCATCTCTAAATCTGGGTGAACACTGATAGTACCTGAAAGCAGTGCCTTGCTTTCATATGAAATACACAAAGATTGTGTTACAAATTTGCAGCAGCTCTCTTATGAGTATCTTAGAGATTGTAACTAATGGAACTAGTGATTTTTTTTTTGACCTGTTGTGTTCTGCCCTCTCTCCCCTTTGTACTTTCTGCACTATGTACAGTGTAGAGGTGATTTTGTATCAAGTCTGTGGTAACTTATGTACATGATCATATGATATGTAGGGAGCAAGCAACAAAGTATGTTTTCTCAAATCTCATGTTGAAGCCCTGACAGGTCAGCTTTGACTCAATCTTCAGCTTCAATGTAATTAGTATCAGAATGGCAGTGGATTTGATACATATTTTCTTTGTTTCTGTTCTTTGTGTCTGCTTAGTTTTTCATTGTTTGCACCTAAAAAGCTTGTGAGATGAGTTACTGTTTCATCCTTATTCTGCTTTCATTTCTCACAGGTGGTTTTTTGGTCATTTGATCTGGATTTATTCTTTTCTCTAGAAGTTTTTTGTTTTGATTAGAACATATTTAAAGCAGTGATGAAATCTCTTTTTTTGAAATATCTTAGGCTACTCATATTCAGACATCCCAGCAGCCCAGGATAGTTAATTTGAAGCCAATTAGTTTGATATTTAATGGGCCTCTTTCTAGAATGATTCTAGTTGTGTGGGTGAACACTATTTGGAAGTTTTAAAGAACAAATCTTTTATACTGTGGAGTTCACTTGCCAAATTCTTGTGCAATTAATTTCCTTTCCTAGAGCATGCATAATTTTGTGTGGGAACAAGCTAAAAAATGTAGAGACTTTGAACAGGAACTGCAGTAAATTCTTCAGTGTAAATATTTTGGCTAGCAACGTGGGTTACTCCCTATACTCTTACATTACTTGTGACTGATTTGAAGCTTAAGTGTTTGGGAGTTTTTTGAGTGGCATTAAGTTGCATAGACTCATTTCTACAAGAAACTAATATGATGTTTTTTAACCTAGATTTGTACTACATCAGAGAAGTCTGCTATTGATAAGATAATTGATTCAGGTCCTCAACTTGCTGGTTCTTTAGACTTCAATGTTGTTCACAGTAAGTTTTAATGAACATTTCTGATTTTGGATCTTGCTTAGTAAATTCTAATAGTGTCTGGAAAATAGGAATAAAGGTGATGTAAACAGCTGAGGCATAAAGGAGAGTTGGACGAAAATATTCAAAAGCTGGTACAGACTGCAGTCTAGATCTTGTAAATGGTTTAATGGTGAACAGTTAGCAGCTCTGTTATTGTTTGAGTCAACAAATTCTTTCATTAGAAGCTGTCAATAAAGATTGTGCAGCAAGAGAATGTAGATGAGAACAAGAGAAAGTAAAATTAAAAATGTCAGAATTGGTAATCCTGAGTAATTAAAGTGCACTCCTTGCTTTTCAAAGGAAAGTTTTTTAGATTTTTCTACTATTTTAATACCATAAAATGGATCTGTTTTGTTTCACAGAAGTCTGCAGCTGTTATTGGCTTCCCATTTCAGTCTAACAAGTAGTAGGTATAGACAAATCAGATTAGGGAGTAAAAATTCGCTGACAAACTCCTCCTTGAAAAGTCTTGTCTGTGATGGCTTGGCTTACTACGAGAACTCAAACCTGCACACTGCAGTTTTTAATGAGAAATTGAGGCAGCATTCCATTGTCTGTTACTGAGTAGAATAAAACAATTGCAAAAGTGAGGTAGGTGAAATTTATACTCTTGAGGGGATCTGAGACAGTATAACACTTAATAAAATTTTAATTCCAAAACCACTTCATAATCTCTTTATAAATGGCCCATTGTTTTTGGAGAGTGTTACAGCTCAGATTTAGTAAGTTTAGACGGATCTAATGTATGGAAAAAGAATGTACATACAATTAATGTAATGGGACTGTGAGAAAGATCATATTTTCTCAGCAAAGAGGACTGCTGAGTCCAAACTATAATGCCACCAGTCCATTTCAGGTGTATAGATAAGGATGGATCAATCATAAGAGCTGAATCTAAAGGAGAGGCAATGTAGACCACACTCAGCAAGCTGATGACTTGTGATGTCATCCTGATCCATTAAAGCTGGTTTGTTGGTACACATCATTTTGTAAAGCTGACTATGTTACTGCTGGCGTTGGACAGGGAATCCAAGTGAGTTGATGGGTTAATGCAGGCATTTTATTTAAGATCTGATTGAGGATGATAAATTAACTAAATACACTGTAGTTGTACAGGCACACACTGTAGCTGAGCTCTCTGTGTATAAAACATGCTGATAGGTCCTCTTCAGGTTTTCAGTAGCACTTCACCTGAGGGCTCTGGGTAACTTCACTGCCATCATAATGAGTAGAGTGTAGATGCACTGATCTTGGGTAACACCAAAGAAACCACTGACAATCAATTTGGCTTATTTATGCTGTGTAGTTCAGCTTTATGCCTTGCCAATAAAGTATAGCTAATGTTCAATAAGTGTTTAAATAATGCTTTCAGGCACATGGTGTGATTGTTGGGGTGTGCAGGGCCAGGAGCTGGACTCCATGATTGTGATGATTCCTTTCCAACTCAGCACATTCTATAATTCTATGATGGCTATTGCAAAACTTAGACTTTAGGATAACCATACTGTAATTTTTTCCCCTTTCTTAATAACTTCTTGCTGACTTCTCTGCAGAGCTCAGTTGAGATGATTAGTGCTCAAATCAGTTTCAAGCTGGGATAGTGCAATTTATATGTTGGCTGTATTGTTGTCCTTGTTGTATGCAGTGTCTGTCTATATCTGCTGCAGCTTTGCTAATTCTTTGTGCTGAAATGCACCAGAATTTCCTTTTGCAGTTGCATAAACAACACCATGTGTGGCAAGGACGTGTAAGGACCACCAGAATTGATGTGGTTTAGTTTGTATCCTTGCTACCAGGTGTGTGACTTCTGGCCTGAGTAGCCAAATGAAGCCAGCATCCTCAGCTGGCAAAGCCAGTTGAAGAGAAAAACCCCACTTCTTGACAATACAGTGATGATGGTGAAAACTAAGTTAACTTGTAAGCAGAGATTTGCTTATGTTTTTTAAATGGAACTTCTTTAATCTGTGGTCCATTTGCTGTGCTGTCCTGGAAGTACTTGCAGAGTTCCAAGTGTGCTGCATCAGGCTGCAAGTGAGGAACTCTGGTTAAGGGTGACACCTGGTTGGTATAAGGTGTAGTTTATTGATCTGTGCATTGCAAAGAATTATTCTAGTGGGGAGGTTATTAGGAAAAATTACTTTAAAATCAGAATTTGCTGGTGGGGAAGTCTGCTTTATATCTTCAGTATTTTGAAAAATGCTTTTTTTCTTTTTTTCTAAAATGTTGTCCTTTTATTTAAAAAGGTTTGTATAACAAAGGATTTATTTACCTTGATGTACCAATATCTGATGACAGCTGTATTGCAGGTAAGTAAATATTTCATGTTATTATACCTACGTTTTCTCAGTTTCCTTTCAATCATTCTGTAATTCTCTGTGTAGGAAGCTGCTTGTCTGTATACATGTTTGTGCCCAAACAAAACATTTGAGCTATGAAACTCTTCACTGACGAAATGTTTTCAATCCTATTGATACATTGTTTTTATTGTATACAGGATTTATTTCAACTTGAATTCTTAGGTTGTATTGAATGTGTATTTAGGGAAGATGAGATTCTTTTATGGGAGGCATGGAATGAATTAATAAGTACTCTCCTATAAGTTTGTAATGAAAAGGAAGAATAGCATAGAGAATGGTAGTTACCTTACCAAACATACATGGGGTTTTTGACTTCTTTCCAGATAGATGTAAGGTTTAATAGATACCAGTTCTATTATTCATGGGTATTGTCACCTCAATTAGTCACAGACTGTGCCTGGGGACTGTGTAGGAGCTTAGACTAGCACAGCACATGGGCTGCCCTTTGAGCAGCTTGTTTTGCTGTGAGAAGTCTCCGGGGTTTCTGAATTCACTATAATCTGCAAAGGTGTAAGTTGTTTGGAACTTGGTCATGCACAAGTACCTGGCATTGCTGTATAGAGATCATTTAATTGAAAGTCCTCTAAATGCAAGAGACTAACTGCTTAGATAATTGCTCTTGAAGTCTCAGGTATGTGGGTGGTATGGGTTTTTTCAGAAAAAAACCCACACCTACTTTTTGTCCAACTCCAATCACAGTAATGATTTAATCTCCATCCACATTACAAAATCATTTTATGGCCTGGATTATCTGTAGTTGATGAGCTGGAAAGTGCAAGGCTATGATGGAAGGTAGCATGGCTTTAGTTTCTCTACAAATACATGTTGACAAGCATTACTTTCTTAAGGAGTGGGGGAATTTTAAATACCTCATGTCCTATCTTCAGATTTTTATTTTTCGTGCCTGAGAAATTCTCAAAATTGCAGGTGCCATGTAAACTAAAGTGTAAACTGATTTTTCTGTTTTAGTGCAGTTGCAGTTCAATAAACTAAGTTACCAGATTGTAATTTTGACAGTAAATCTTATTTCAGTGCCACCACTCGAAGGTTTTGTGATGAACAGAGTGCAAGGTGATTACTTTGAAACACTACTGTACAAGATATTTGTTTCAATAGATGAACATACTAATGTGGCAGAGGTAAGTAAAACTTGACCTATGTCTGGGAGTTAGGAATACTTGAAAATGGCCCAAAGCACACTGCTAAAAATACTGAGAGATACTGGTTGATATACAGTGATTTTGTTTACACATACTGCCAGGCTTAAGATGCAACCTGTAGTTTCTATAGTTCTTCAATCTTGAAGGAGTACCTTCAGTTCAGTGAAACAATTACATTAGCTGGAATGAATTTATACAGAGTTGAGTGAAGTAGGCTTTTATATAACTTAGAACTGGAACAAAGTCTGTTTTGCTAATGTGAGAAAAGTTCGAGTAATTTTTTCTTTGGCAGCGAAAGCACACAGGGTGTTGGCTTAAAATAGGAATGTAGCTTTTGCATAAGCATAGTTTGAGTATGACAAATACGTTTTCATAAGATCTTCTCAAAACTTGCTGAATACATATCTGAAAAATACCCAATAAATATATCCAGGATCTGTTTTCCTCATTGTGTGTCTTCTGACATACATGACTAACCTAAAATGATATATATAAGGTTAGCCTAGAAATGGGTGGAAGTGGAAGATAGCCTCATATTTCTTCTGCATGTTTTCAAGTGGGACAGTTATGAGACTTCATGCTCTTTTTTCATAATCTTTGATGCAGACAAAATTGTTTCTATCACTACAGGCTGGGTTTAGAAATAAGACCAATAAAAAGATGCCAAATCCCACAAATAGTGATTACGTGCCCTGTTACTACTGTATTGCTGACTCAGCTTTTTGTCTTTTTTCATTTTTAAGCTGGCAAACGTGTTAGAGATTGACTTATCTTTAGTAAAGGTATGTATGTACAACGCATTTGTTTAACTGGATACAGAAAGTTCACTGTCTTGCAACCTTGGTTTCCTAGAGCAGTTCCTTATTCTGTGTGTGTGTTCTGCAGAATGCTGTGTCCATGTATTGTCGGTTAGGCTTTGCTCATAAAAAAGGCCAAGTAATAAACCTGGATAATCTTCATCCATCATGGAAGAATGTTCCTTCAGTAAACAGACTGAAGTAAGTGTCTTTACTCTTTCTTAGGCTTATTTTTCTCATTGAAGGGAAAACTTAGAACATCTGTTTTTAAAGCTATTGGTTGCTTTCTAAGACTTCTGGAATAACAAGTCTCACTTGGCTTTCTAATGGGTATAATGACAAGAATAAGTGATCCTCATGTTAATCTGAAGATGAGGAATGGTAATTCAGCCTGTAAATTCAGAGTGCTCCATTTGGTGCTGTTACTTAGTGCTGGCTTTTTGACCTTTAGGTACCTAGTTGCTCACTTTTCCAGCAGATGAATGTGTATTTGTTTTAGACTCCTGGCACCAGAAATAACAGCTGTGAGTGTGCTATTATAGAGGCTGTGGCTCTTGGGACTGCTGGCAGTGGATATGTGCATAGAGTTTGCTTGTTTGCTGTCAGGACTTACTGCAGTTCTGTCAGTGGCACTCTCACATAAGTGTGTATCTATGTCACTTCCCATGCAAGTGCTGTTAATACCAATCAACAGAGTTCTCCAAGTTGAAATGCCAAGTTGCATTAATTAAGAATTGTTAGGTGCTTTGAGTTCAATATCTGCTAAGCCATTTAAAATTACTGCTATGCCTGTTTTCTTTAATGCTTTTTCAGACTGTGAGAACAAAATGGATTAGATTTTTCCATTGAATTGCTCTGTGATGGTGGTTTGATTTTTAAGATCTTTTCACAGTCTGAAATTTTCAACCCCCCAATAAGCCTTTCTGCTGAAGCTCAAGCAGGACCCTGAGGGATATTAAACTTGACTGATTAGGGCTTGGACATTGAAAGGCATGTGTTGGGTATGCCTGTGCATGGACTTCTAGCACTGGAAGGCAGAGATACTTCTCTGGTGCTACAGTGACCAATAGATGTGGATTTTAATTCCCATTAATAGGAGTACTTTGGATCCTCAAAAGATGCTGCTTTCATGGGACAGTGGGGAAAACAGAAGTCCTATACAGGAAGCTGGGTCATCAGCCACAGATACAGATACCAACAGTCAAGATGATCCAGGTTAGCACTAACAGTAAATTTTAATACATTAGGATCAATTATTTTTATATTTATAGAGTGGTGTAGGCTGTAAAGAGGTCTAGAAACAAGTGAAACGCAGATTATGTTGATCCCTTTGTCACATGGACTACTCAGTGGGGGAGGTGGTGTCTACTTCTTGGTTTAAGAGTCTTCAGCTAAATATCTTCTTTCTGAAGATGAGACTGATCTGTATTGTGGATATAAACTTGACACAAAGATACCAATTTCTAAATTAAGCTAATCAGTAGTTTAGTAGTAATAAGGGAATTTTGGTTTACTTTGTATAGTGATTACTAACTTTTTCCTTTTTCTTTGTTATTGGATTTGATTAAACTTAATGGTACTATTTTTAAATAAAACAAATGATGATCATCTACTTCCTTTTTGTTTTCTATTAGCTGAAACAGCCAGCGTGAGCAGCCTGAACCTGTCCAGTGGACACACAAAGCGCATTGCCTTCCTGTTTGATTCTACTCTCACTGCCTTTTTAATGATGGGAAATCTCTCACCAGTATGTTCAACTTGTTTGATGTATTATGCCAAGAATAAATATGTAAAGCTTTAAATTACTTTGACATCAATATAATACGGCTTTATTTAAAAAATAAATACTACAAAAATCTTCTGTATTATTTTTAAGTGGTAATTTTGCTTAGTACAACTTCTATTTGCCCATTCTGTTCTCAAAGAAGGCAGTTTTGTTTTGTTGTTTCAGAACTTGAAAAGTCACGCAGTCACTATGTTTGAAGTTGGGAAACTATCAGATGAGAGTCTTGACAGCTTCTTGGTGGAGCTGGAAAAGGTAAATTGTTATGTTTGACAAAATGCTTTTTTGGCACTTGAAGTGTTAAAGGGGCCAACTTTGCCTTCTAAAGATAATTCTAGAAGGACAACTGTAGAATCATGTAGAAGTGCTATTAATTGCTGCATCATTTCATACCAGTCAGGATGACTGGACACTTCTGTCCTTTACCTAAAGATCATGGTTCTGATCTGTAGATATTGTCTTTGTGTGCTTTTTGACCATTCCACTAGCATGGCCAAGACCTGCTTTTCATTTAATAGTTGCTGTAGATCACCTTTGCATATAACCTGCAGGGTTATTACTCAGTTACAAAGCTTTAGAATGTTAATTTGTTCATCTTTCCTTTGGTGTAATTGATCCTTATGTGAACAACCTGCCAGTTGCATTTGCTTTGTTTCTTGTTTAGGTTCAAAGCACAGGGGAGGGGGAAGCCCAGCGATACTTCGACCACGCCCTTACGCTGAGGAACACAATCCTGTTCCTGCGGCACAATAAGGACCTGGGTGCGCAGGCCGTGCAGCCTGACCAACCCAATAACGGTACTGTCAGCACGTCTGGAAGTCCTCCTGGTTGGTTTACTAACCTGCCATGGACTCAGCTTTCTGCCCTTGCTGCTCTTGTAGCAGTTGGTATCCTACTTGCTTAAAAATACTTTGAAATATTTTTCATCATCCTTTGAGCCTGTGTTACTGGGTTTGCTTGTTGAATGACAGATTTGATTGCCAAGGCTTGCACTGAAGATCCAGAGCAACAGATTAAAGCATAATAAAAGGCAAGACAAGCTGAACTTGAGAAAGATATTGTTTCAAATCACATGCTTCTGAATGCCATATAGAAGAGTCAGCTGTTCTGTCAAAGAAACATTTTTCTAGCTAAAAAAAGGAATGTATTCTTCTAATGGGGACAATTTTTTAGGTTTTTCTTTTAAAACTTAGTTAATTTTCTCAGCATATCTGTGTGTATTTCCTGTGTTCAGTTAGTTGGTGAGGAACTAGTTCAGTGTCAGACAGCCCTGTGTACATAAAATTGCTTAAGTTTTGTACAGATTTACTAAAATTAGCCCAATTGTTTAAAACTTCATTGTGGAAAATACTGTGTTCATGCTTAGCAGAGAGGAAAATCTGAAGTCATAGTTTGTGTTTGTATGTTCCATTTTAAGTGATAATTTAAGAATCTTGTATTTTGAACATAGGGTTTCCCTTGGACCTGTTACGATGTGAGAGTTTGCTTGGTTTGGATCCAGCTACCTGCAGCAGAGTTCTCAACAAAAACTACACTCTGCTGGTTTCCATGGCACCACTCACCAATGAAATTCGACCTATTAGCAGCTGTACACCCCAGGTGAAAAAATCTGTCAGATGTCCCTTTTAAATTGACAAAATTATTAACATGTAGACTATCACTGTAATTAATCTAATAAAAAAATGTTGAGGAAAAATGGGAATATTTAGTAAATTAAGTCCATTTAACTTACTAACAGTTTTTCTGTTCAAGTTAGAGTCAGTTACGGATATTTTGTTCTTGAATTTAGATTCATAGAAAATACATTACTGTCAGCTTTCTGTTAAGACTCTTGTGTCACTGGACTAAGTACCTAGAATATAGTTAGTGGAGAGTAATACATTTTTATTTCAGTGCTCAAAAACTAGATTTATATTTCTTTTAAACAGTTTCTTCTTAAATTAAATCTGTATGAATGATGGTTGCAATCTGAAGTTATTTATAATTTTTTGAATAATCTCTCTTCAGCATATTGGGCCTGCAATACCAGAAGTCAGTTCAGTTTGGTTCAAACTGTATATATACCATATAACTGGACAAGGACCACCCTCCCTGTTGCTCTCTAAAGGAACACGTCTTCGAAAACTCCCAGATGTTTTTCAGGTACTCTGAGTAGGGATTTATTCTCCCTTCCAAGTGTTTCAAAGATATCCTGTATGCTATGTGGAGAAAACAGGTGAAGTCAGAGGTATAATTCATTGTAGATGATGTTCCTTTTCTAGAAGCAGGTTTTAGGCAGCATCTTGATTTGTTTTCTTTTAAAGTTCTGATAAAGGAATGCTACTTCTGTCTCTCCCTTTGTCAGAATGTCACTCCAGTATATTTAATGTCACCCCTTTTCAAGTTAAGTGTAAAATGTGGCACTGCAGTCTTAAGAATTGAGGTTTGTTAGCCCATCCAGAGAGAGTGTTAGAAAAATGTAGAAGAGCTGTGTGAAAAGATGCAGACCTGGTATATTCTGCCTGGTTTAGAAAATGGCTAACATGATCACTTCCAGTTTGTCCAAATCTGTGCTGGAGACTTTGGAGTTATTGGCTGTAATTGTCCCTACAATTTTAATGACAGAATAATGTAATAAAGGTTGCATTAAGTTGGAAAAAAGGTCTTCCTAGCCCCATAGCCTGACTTGTAGCAGTGTCTGGAAGAAGGAAGAAGCAGCACATTGTGTAATACCTCCTTGTAAGACCTTTCCACTCTCCTGCATGGTCTGGTCTTGATCTCCCTGGCTGCATGTGATTCTCTGTACATGGAGATTGTGACTTAAATTGTTGGCTCTGCACTGATGAGTTGATTTCCTCAATTCCTTCCAGCCTGGAATCCACCTAACTTTTTATCATCCATACAGTGCTTTGGCAAGGAGTCCCACCAAACAGCACAGGTGATCAACTTCTGCCTGAAAGATCTCAGGTGCTGCCTTCTCCCATTCTGTCTCTGAAATACTAGCAAAGACAAAAGTACCACAAAGGAGCACTGCTGGGTATTCTGTATACTAGACAAATGTATAGAGAACTGGAAGTGGCCATGACAGCTTCTAAACTTGCCTGAACCAAAAAATCTTTGCATCTATTGACTTTGCTTTGGAATGCTGTGGGCATTTAGCAGTGTTTGAGTCATGCTGTTATACTTGTAAAATAGAATTGTTGAATTTTATAATGGCAGAGAGGCCTCTAAAGTTTTTCTCTAATTTTTTTCATCCTGTAGATACATGAGTAACTAAATATTTTAGAAAGGTTTGGAGACATTCAGAGAGGGAGTGCATTCTTTGATGTACCTATATTAGCAGCCCTCTCTAGCACTAGGATTTGTAGATTCCCCTCAAACCTTTCATGTGTCCCTTCCCTTTATGATTTCAAAAATTTTGTAGATTACCTGTATTTCTAAGATTTACTGTAAGATCACATAGGATTAAGTGAATCAAGTCTTCTAGAGCAGAAAGCATTTTGTAAGGCCATTGGTGATGACCTTGAGTCAAACCCTAGTTTGTCATTAGTTTAAACCACCTGTACATGTATGGATTGTGCACTTTTGTTAGTAAAGAAACATTCAGTGTGGTAGCCTTGGAAAACTTCAAAATACTGCATGAATCTGAGTGTGCTGACAGGACAGATTTTCTTGAACAAAATGATCTCCCAGTCTGGATATTTTTTCCTCTGTGGGAATGTGAGTGCTTCTCTCCTGTTGCTGTTCTGTAACATCATTTTCTGAGGGAACTGTCAGGATATTTCTAGAAATCTTATGGAGATGCAGTGGAATTCAGTCTTGAAAACTGAGAAACTAGGAAGTTATTTGTGGTTTTGTCTTCCTGTTCCCCACCCCACCCTTGATAGATATTTTGGGGATTGATTTATCTTTGTTCTTGGCTGAAGTGTTAGTTTATCCAGCTTTTATTTTGCTTTTAAATTGATGTGAGATTATATTCATCTCCTGTTTGCTGGAAGGCTGCTGCAATGGCCACATACCATTACAGAATTTGGTGACAGATACTTCCTGTCCAAAATAGCATTTTAACTTTGAGGTTGGCAAACCTCAAGATCTCAAAGGAAAATACAAGAATACAAACACGAGTGGTCCTTGGTTACAAGTACAGCACTGTAGATCTGTAGTTACCTATAATAACCTCCTGGTTGTAATGATATGTTAATGCCTAGCTCTAATATTTCAATTTATGTGCTTAGATCATTCATTACTACTACATACACTCTTAATTTCTCTCTTCCAGGGTTATGATCGCTTACTAATAACGTCTTGGGGTCACGACCCAGGAGTAGTTCCTACTTCAAATGTGCTCACAATGTTGAATGATGCTTTAACTCATTCTGCTGTTCTAATTCAGGTACAGAGTGCTCTGTATAAATGATGAAAACCTGCATAATTTTTTGAGTTAACCTGTTCCGTGGTAGAGGATACTAACAATGTAGAAGAGCTTTTGCCAAGAGCTGAAAAATGCATTTAACTTTGGTAGGCAGTGCTGCTGTGATTCATTGGTGGTTAAGACACAGGTTTTGCACTGAATTCACACTATGTATGAGTTATTATGGGCAAGCATAATGAGTTCTGGTAGCTAAAGTAGAGGAGATAGTAAACTGGGATGAAAGTGAAGGGTCCACAAGGGTTTTAGACAGCAGTGACTGGTATTATGAACTGTTATTTAAGAAATACAGCTTTTCAGACTGCTTGGTATTTAGCTCTTACAGTAAAGTAGGAACAAAACAATCTGTTTATCACAAACAGCAGAATAAGTTGGGTTTTTCTACTTGGAAGAATTAAAATTGTTTCCTCATCAATTTCTTTGGTTGAGCTGAACTCTCAGAATTAATCATTTAAATAAATAGATGTTTAATATTGTAAGAAACATAAAATTACATGTTCTCAAAGGCCAGCTTGTAAGCGGCCTGTGACTGCTGAAAAATGTTCTGTATGCAGGAGTGGGAAGTCCATTTTGCTCCAGAAGTGCTCAGCCTTTAGAAAATATTTTTATAACCAGTAATTGGAGAGAAAAATTATTCTTCTACAGTGTAACTTAACCTCACTGTGTTTGCCACATGCATTTTAAGGGCAAAGGTGGGGTACTTCAATTATTTCAGCTGAGCAAGATGATTAATGCATAAATAACCTCCATTGGTTTGTTTCATCAGCTTGGGTGCTACTCCTTAAAAGGGAGCACAAGTAGGACTGAGCTAAGCTGATGACTATTTTTTCTGTTCCTAATTTAATTTCTTGATGTTCAGGGTCATGGCATGCATGGAATGGGAGAAACAATGCACATACCTTTCCCTTTTGATGAAGCCGAGCAACAGGGAGGTAATGGATCATCTGTGTCATTTCTACATTACATTACACATCTGTTGCACATCACCTTGTGCAATAAGGTTGCAATAATCCTTTTCAAACAATCTTGTTGATATTATGAGTCATATGAGAAAATGGAAAGTTTTAAATGGTTGACAAGTCTGTTCTGAGCTTAGACATGTGACCTTCCCCTTTCTATCTTCTCTGACCTAATTAGAATGTGTTTTCTGGCCTCGCTTATCTCCTAACACAGATGTAAAGAATTATTAACTAGCATATTTATTAACTGCATAAGTAGTTCTTCCATATATTATATTGAGCATTTCTCAACTGTAAGGCAGGTGAGGCCGAAACTGAACAAACTTACCTTGATTATTAGCACCAGGAACCTACTATGGTGTTTTTTAACTCAGGAAAAGCTTTGCTAACAAAATCTATTCCTTCAAAGTCTGTCTAGCTCAACTGATTTTGAAAGGCAGGAATTAACAAGTTCTCATTACTCCTTGGTGAAAAGGAGAGAAGCTTTGCATAGTTGAGGCTATAACCTCTCCAAGTGAGAGCAGTCTTAAAAGTATGAATTTCCAGGTACAAAATCTAAATTTATTTAGGATACCACTTAGAAAAGTCTGGGCCAAGTAGAAATAAAACTAACTTCCTAATTTAGTTTTTACTAGGTTCAAAATGTGTTGCTATTATATTTGCTCTCTCTGATATGTCTATGAAGTTGGAAGAAACCCTGAAGTTAGAATCTCTCAAGTTTTGACATGAGCAACTTGGTGTTGAAATTTCTTGTTAAGCTCTAATGCTGTATTCTGATTCTTCAGAATTTCAGCAATGTGAGACCTGTATCTTGCATTGCATCTGCCATAGAAGACTCTGGCACTGAAAGAGCTGGACACCTGATTGCTAGCTGAACCTTGCCATTTTTGCTGTCTGAATGTGTCTGTGTAGGAGAGAGATTATCTTTTGTTTGTATTTTTCTTTCTCCTTGGCTCTCTTACTATACTATAAAATACCACTTCATGCTTGGTGTTATCCCATATCTAAGAATGTGATCACTAAGATGGAGCAGGAAAAAGCAGGAAAACAAGCAGGAAAAATCCAAATACAAGACTTACCCTGGCCTAGAGAGGAAGTACATGGTTGTGGGGAGGCCTCTTTTAAAGGACACTGGAATATGTTTTGTTTCCTCCTTAGACTTCTCTCGTGTGAACATGGGCATTCATACGGCTTTAAAAATACTGAGAAACAAAGTGGACTTGCAGCATTTTTGTGGCTATGTCACAATGTTGAATCCTTCAAGTCAACATGCTAACAGAAAGCTGAGTGATGCTTCTGATGGAAGAGGTTGGTTACCAATAATTGTCTTTTTTATCTGTCCCCTTAATTTCACATACAGTCACTTGAGCAAAGGATTAAATTCTTTGATTTATAACTACAAAATACTATCCAATATAGATAGGAACTAGTTTTGAGTGTAAATCTGTGGGCAGTAGGCTTACTTCCTAATTCTTCTTTAAGACTGGCTCAGAAATACCAAATACAGATTGATAGATGACTGAACTATAACAGTCAAAAAAGGAAAAAAATACTCTTTTAAATATAAAAAATAAATTGTGACATTTTTATATGTCAGAGCTTAAACTTTCCTAAGTGCTGAGGATCCCTAAATAACTCTTCAGTCCAAAATGAGTCCAGCCCTCTCGTTCTCTCTATCCCTTCTTCCAGCTTTATAGCCTTATAGACCTTGGGTAAAGGTAACTAAGCTTCTATTCATGTGCATGTTTATGTAAGAATTACTTTGCCTTTAGGAGAGACTGAACTGGCGTCAGGATCTGATGTAAATGGGAGCACAGAATCATTTGAGATGGTAATAGAAGAACCCTCAATGGATTCTGCAGTCAAGCAAAGCCTTGAAGGTAAAAACATGACAAGTGGCTTGTACTAAATATTACCTTGTTTTTAAGGATCTGAATTCATTGTTTGATTATTCTCTGGGACAAGTCTAATGCGAAATTCCTCTTCAGATTCCCTTAAATAATGAGCAGTTCAGTAAATGAGCTGTCTTTAAAAAGCATGAGCTGTCTAGTGGATCCAAATCTAAGAAATTTGACCCCAGAATGAGCTTTCTTGCTTTCTTTTTCTCACACTTTCGTTATCTCTTGTTCTTTCTGTAGTACCCACAACTGAACTGGAATGGGTTCCCCTGGAATTATGCTTTGGCATTCCACTTTTCAGTTCTGAGTTGAATCAGAAGGTCTGCAGAAAAATTGCCACTCACGGATTATGTAGAAAAGAAAGGTGAGCTGTAATTTATTGGTTTCAGCTTTAACAGATGGTGTGTGTGGAGCTTCTGCAAAAAGACATGCAACTCAATGACTATAAACCAGAACTGAGCTATGTTTATAGAGTAGCTAATTCCGATGTGTAAGGGAGGTTTTTTTGGCTCATAGATGTGTACAACTACTCTTCACTTGTGGTAAGATTAAGATTAGAACTTTTTTTATAGTTTTTGTAAAGCAAAAATTAATTCTTTGTTGCAAACTGTCTGTAAGCAGATCAGGAAAAGAGTAAATTTGGAATGCCTTCCTGCTCATATTCCTTTCCTAGCCTAGCACAGGCTTTTTTTCCTCCTCCTAACTGTTGTAGAGTGGAGGAGGAGAGCTTGCTGGTAATGCTTTGATATAAAATGCATTTAGCTCTTGTAGAAGTTTTCTTCACTGTTGGTATCATGGCTTAGTCATGGCTTAGGATCCATCCATCTAATGCTTTTTACTGCAGCTTTTCTTTATGAAAGATTATTCTTTCAACAATGAGATTTTGGGGTTTGTCTGTTTTGTTTTGTGAGGGGGTTGGTGGTGCTTTTTGTGGATTTTTTTTTGGTATTTTTTTCCCTAAGGCACAGTTCTGGAAAACAAAAGTAAGGCTGCTTGAAAATAAGGCTTAAGGCTCTTATTATAGTAGTTGACCTGCTTTTAACAGTGTGTCACTAATAAACTTTTAAAAAGTCATGTTACCAGACTGTCCTAGATAAGAATGAGTCTAGTATATTACTTATTTTACATAAAATAATATTTTTCAATTGCAGTTGTTTCATTTTATTCAGTGTAAATGGTGTGGAAAATAGTTTTTACCTGACTAGACTCAAAGCAGATGAGTCAAGCACCCCTTCAGTGATGACAATGTTATCAAGCTTTATGTGTGAAAGCTTTTGTCACATGCTGTTACATACTACTGGAGTTATTTGTGAGAAATTTACTACAGGGGTACTTAACAGGTAAAAAATTGCGTACCTTGACCATAGTTTCTTTCGTTTTTTACAGCCTTCAAAAACTCCTACATTCCAGTAGAAAGCTGTCTCTTCAGGTCCTTAATTTTGTTCATTCATTCCAGGTAAGGAGCAATAATCCAGATGTTAATTGTTCTGTATGACCTATCATCCTTTTCTGCCCTCCTCCTTGCCTTTCTTGGGTGTATGAAAACATACATGGTTTATTTTATTTTCCTTTTCTTTAAATGGTAACTGTATTAAGCACTCAAGACCTATTTGAAGGACAAAGGAAGTACTTCCCTAACCCTTTTTAGCCTCATTTAATACTTGGCTCAACTCTGTGGTTGCTTCCACTTCCACTATGTAATTATTTTAATTGTTTTTTATGGCACTCCCTCACCAAAGTTGTCCTTCACTCCTCCTGTTGTAAGCAGCCTACTCTGCTGGTTATGTGGTGGCTGCTTGGATATGTATGTTGGAGAGATTTGCTGCAAACCAGGGAGATGCTAAATTTATCTGTCTCTCAAATCAATGTTTCCATATTAAAAAAAAAATACATTAACATGGATTTCATGCCAGTTACTTTTGTACTTGTCCTAAGATCCTCTAGACTTAGTGGTCAATGAGTGTAAATATGTAAACCTACAAACTCTGGAAGGATTTTTTAGGAGTGTAGGTAGGAAATAGGGATCTTGTGTAGTAAGCAAAGAGGAATGTCAGGTCTGCAGCCTGCTCTAATTCTGCATGGAAGTCAGCCATGTGTAACATGGAATCTGCTTAGGTGCTCTGTCTTATGATACTTTTCTCTAAAACTCTCTTTTCAGTAAGGTAATGAATTTTCAGGTTACTTAACCAGGTAGTGTTATGAATGATGGTCATCCTGAAACTGTTTCCTGATGGAAACAGGAATGTTGGAGATTCCCAGTAGGTTTGAAGCCCTGAAACCAACTCTCAGTCTCAAGTGGCTCCTGTCCTGATGTGTTAGATGTTATCTCTGAGATACACTTTTCTAGATGATGTCCATAGAAAGGGAAAAAAAGGTGCTGCTGTGAGTTTTAAGATGAGAAAACCAAACTTCTGGGAAATAATGCCCCTCAGAATATGGTCAAGTAATTTCCTCCAAATTTATTTATCTTAGCATGGTAAAGCATAAATAGCAGTCTGATAGGTGTCCTGAGGATTTTAGAGCTTTCCATTCATTTTTTCTAGGTCTTCAGCTGTCTCAAGCTACCCTGAAGGTTTCTTGGAAACCTAATCTTGCACATAAAAATGCAGCTGAGGCATCTGTATACTTACTTCATTTTGTTTATTTTGTTTTTACTTTCATAATTATTTGGTATTCACTGGATTATACTAACACACTTCAGAAACTCAAAGTGTATTTGCAAATTAGATTAACCTGTCATATTCTTTGTTTTTAAGATAGTTTTCTTTGTTTTGCTTTTAGGAAGGAATCTCAACGCTGGATCAGCTCCATGATGCTGGCTCTTCAAGTTCACTTCTGCAGCCAATTTCTGCAGACATGGGTGTTCCTCTTCCTGCCAAGAATCTCATGTTCAAGGAAGGTGTATTATCTGAATGGAATGGATGGGCCCCTTCCTCAGTTTTTTTCAACCACACCTAGGGAACAGGTCAAATAGAGGTTCTTGTGCGTTGATCACTAAATGCCTTTCTTTTATTATGGTTAATTCCTAGTGCCAACCACTAAGAAGTGTATGCTGCTGCTGCAGCATAACCCGTGTAAAAATAGTGTTACAAAATGTGTTGTGTTGCAGTACTGGGGAAGTACTTAAACTGTCTAGAACTTGTTACTCATTACTGCATATTTTGCTGCAACAGAGAGCTTTTTAGCTGTCAGCACTATTTTTATCCTGAGACAATCTTTCTTTTATAACTAAACATGCCCTTTCTAGGCTTTCTGATGATTGTTAAATTTCTATGCTGTCACCACAAAATTGCAATAGTAGTTTTCTATGTTCGTTACTCAGACATAAATTCTGTTTAGTTTTGTACTGTATTACTGAAAATTTTTCTGTATAAAGGTAAGAGATTTGGCTCTTCCTCTGAAAGCTCAGTGATACCAACTGATTAAATAAAAATATCATGATGATATGGGGCATTAAGGATTGTTGAATTGTGTAGTTCAGCTTAACAATGGGGCCTTGACAGATCAGTACAATGGAAGGAGGAGGCTGAGTTAGTGCAGACTCAGTGTCCTGCTGATGACCTAAGGCCGCTTTGAAGATGAGTGATGCACTTCCATCTCTGTCAGTACTTGGTGGAGGTATGGAATTGTGGAAGATCTGAGGTGGTTATCTCAGAGGTTTGCAGAATTCTTAATGATAATGGATTCATCCTCCTCTTGGTGTGAAACCAGGAGTGTCTGAAATTTGATCCCACTGGGAGACTTCAGCTGTAATTTGAAGCTGGTGATGATTCCTGTGGGAAATTCCTGTTGTCATAAAGTGAGTTTAAGGTCGATAACTAGTTCTGTCCTGTTGATTAATGTTTGAAAGAACAGAGCTCTTGATTTTTCACATCGGTTGTTAGCAAAGGAACATAACAGCAGAGGATGTGGAGACAGAAAATTCAGTGAATCTGTGTTCCTTGAACTATTAGTTGATCATGAAAAAAATTAACAGTAAGCTTTTTCATCTAAGATCATGTTCTGGCTCTATTTGTAGGGGATGACTTTATGTAGCATGACTTTGTTTATATTAGGTATTAACAACTTTTTGCCAGCTTAAAAAAGTCTGTTCTGTTAAGCACACAAGGAGGACAAGCAATGTAGTTCGTTAAGACTTCTCTGCTAACTCCCTTCTTTACTAAAACTGCCTTGTTTTAAATAGTAATAACTAAAAATGAGACTTAATCATCCTGTCATTACTATCCTGCAATACACAGTGGGTCAAGGATCTGTGACATGGATGGTGCTGAACAGCAGCAAGGTGAAATATGGCAATATTTGGGTTTGTATCCTGTCCTGCATTAAAAAAGCATGTCAAAAGCTTGAAGGGGACAAATGTACAAATGTATAGGATAATGCAGTGACTTAGTTTACAACTGTGAAGATCCCATTCTTTTTCACTAGCTTTATGTACATTCCTGAAGTGTAAGCATAGGACTTGTGCTCTAAGAAACTGGAAATCTGTAATACTTCAGTTTGCTCAGTGCTGCTTTCTTATATCAGTTTTTTTCTGGAATTTTACCAGCAACAGCTGAACTTAGCATTCTGCATATATCACAGTTACATCACCCATATAAAGTTGATAATTTACACTACTGTGACTTTTTGTACTGGACATACATACTCTCTATAGCGGTTTTTAAGTTGCCTTATTTCCTCCAAAGTAAATTGAAGAGGAATTGGATGTCAATCTGCTATAAATGGCTGAGAAAACCTTTCCTGTGAGAACTGTTACATGGAGATGAAGCCAATACCTGGCACTAGAGGAATTCAGCAGTAGTGATGGCTTACACTTCCAGGGCTATAGATGTTACTTTAAGTGCTACTGTGAGCTGCAGTAGGTGAGCTAGTTTGCTGTATTGTATTAAATTTTGCCACGCACTATCCGTACTAGTATGTAAAGTGATGATAGTGCAAGTTGTATGAAAGTTTGAAAATAGATGAAAACTTACTGTTCTCACTGCATATTCTTCAGTGTTGCTAAGTGAAGGATATTACCCTTTGTTACTAGGTTGTCTAAAGTAAAGTTTCTCAATAAAAGTAGTCTGCTCCTCAGAGTTGGTTAATACCCATAAATCTTACAGTTAATGGTGAGAATTCCAGATGTGTTGCAGTTTGTTAGAACTCAAGCCACTCTTACTTAGGGGCTTCAACACTAGTTTAGGAGCTTAAATATTCAAATCTGCATATCTGAAGTTTACTGAATAAATTGTAACCAAAGAAGTCTATTGAAACTCCTGAAACTCTATTACAGCAACAGTGATTGGGATGGTCAAGAGGCTTCAAACTATGTGACTTTTGTTTTAAATATGGTGTAAAAACCCAACAGGTCTCAAAGATCTTCATACCAAAAGAATCTATTTTATATTATATTGCAAATAAAGACAAATTAAATCCATTTCTTTTCTTCAGGTAGTTTTATTGACCGGGGGAAAAAATCACATGCATTACACATTGTAAAGCTGTTTTAAGTTTCTGTTTCAGCAAGATTTTTAGCTTGAAGAAGACAGTTTGGCTTTGTGCTCTGGCACAACCCAAGTAGTATTGAAGCTAGATGGATATACCTGAAGATGTTCAGGAGCCAGCTAAGGAAGTGTGTTACGTTTGTTTTCAGGTTTTTTGGATCATGATTTATTGCACTTTTTTCCTTCATTGTTCTCAGATTTTCCCTTACTTTCGTGTTCAGTGTTTCAAATGGTTTGTATTTTGGAAGTTTTAAGTACAACTGTAACTGAATACAGTTGTGCTCTTCTAGTGTGACATTGTTAATATTATACATCGAATTGTAAAAAGTGTGTGTTCAATTAAATTATTGACACATGTAACAAATGTTTACAAATAAACTGTGGTGTAGGTCAAACCATGTGCAGAATCCTTCTCATGCAGCAGTTTTATTCTTGGGCACAGAGTCATGTCCCTCTGTCACCGTAGTGCTCAAGCCCACCAAATGTCATTCAGCATCTTTCCCCGGTACACCTGCAGTTCTGCAGAGATGCACTTTCCCCAGTACAAACCCTCTGTTCTGGTGTCGTCTTTCCCAGCTGGGTACTTGTCCTTCCCCTTCTCCTCAGAGGCTGAGAGCATTGTGCATGCTGCACCTCCGCCAGCCACACCTAAACCTGTAGTTTTGGATGCTGGGTATTTGAAGGCTCTTGTGCATGTGGTGCCTTACCTGTTTGCTTTGGCTAAAGACATTTTTGACTAGGAACTTGAAAGAAATGAAACAAAAATTGTTTATGTGAGATAATGCAGGCTGAGGGTTAGTTTTAGCAGTATAACTGCAATGAATCTGATGTCAGTGTGAAAAATAAAGACCTAGATGGTGAAAGAAATCAAACAACCTCCTCCTGTGTTTAAACCTTCCTTTATTCTAGCCTAGATTTTCTTGAGAATGTCTATGTAACTACCTTTTTATATGTTTTTCCTCTTCACCATTTCTTCCACTTGATCACTCCCAATGTGTATCTCTAGCTTTGTCTTTGTGATAGACCTCAAGGCTCCTTTTGGACCACAAAGAAATGCATCTGGTTTTATTGTGCAGCACTTGAAGCTAATGTTAATCCTTCCCTCAATTCCCTGGAACAAAGCCAAGCTTCTTAATGCTTCTTGGAAATGGCTTTGGGGGACTTTGATCATCAAGGTTGCTTTCTTAGGAGCTACTTGGTACAAAAAATGCCTTTTGGAAATGGTCCTTCTGGTGAGGGTAGGTTGGGGCTAGGCAGGGTGCTGGCTAGGCTAGGAATGGAGCTGGGCCTGGAGACATGAGGTCCTTGAGGGTCTGCAGTGAGGTGCTGAGCTCAGGGCTCTTCCTGGTACACATGGAGCTGAGTGATTGAGGTGGCACAATGGCCTTGGGCTGGGCCAGCCCCAGTCTCTGCCCTCAGCTGCACAGGTCAGGGCTTTGGGCAGCACACCCCTCCTCCTGTGCACACTCCTTGGTCCTGATCCTGCAGAGCTGCACAGAAGTGAATCAAAAGTATCACCCTGAACAGGGTGATGGTGGCGTCGGTTTGTGACAGATTTAATATATGATTATAGTCAACTGGGAAAAAATGGAAATGAGAAGAAACTAATGGTAATGGGGGAAAGAAGAATAGTCTAGAAAAAGTGTTGGGAAAAGGGGGGAAACGTCTTTCTGGCTTATGTCCTAGAGCTTGCTCTTAACCCAATAAAGAAGTGGAAATGCATCTCTTAATTACTGGTGTTCACAGCCCCTTCCCTGCCTAAAAAAAAGAAGGGAAAGAAGCTAGAGGCAGAAATGAAAAGTGCCAAGGTTGTGAGCAGAGTGGGAAGTAGGGAGTAAAAATGGAACTGGATAGCTTATTTTTTCAGCTTTCTGAGCTTCAAATAATCAGCATTAATTGTCCCGGATTGTATGTTCATGAGATGTATTAAAAAACAGTGTTGAAAACGTGTATGAAGAATTACTCCAGTCATTTGTAAATTAATTCTGATTGAGTGGCTGTTGTACTCTGAAGCCATCTGCTTATTTATCTGTACCACAGTGTGAGTGATGTAGGACAACCAGAACAGGTTTCTAGACACACAAATGTCCTGTAGGTGTCAGCACTTCTCTTGCTATTTTTATTGCAGCAACAGGAGTAGCAGGAAAAAACAGTGGGGTTTTTTTGTTTTTTTTTTTTTGGTTGGTTGTTTTTTTTTAAATTAAAAGTATTCAAGTGGATATTCTTTGCTAGTGAACGGTATTGAAGCAAAGTTTTACATAATTAACAGGAGCTAACAGGCAGAGCTCTCCTTACTGGATAAAGAGGCTTCAGAAAATTGACTTGGTTAAAATGCTACTTGCAGAATATCACATAGCTGTTTATAAAACTGTCTAAATAATGAGACTAAGCCTTTGGTAAATATTGAAACAAATGACACTCATCAGTTGTAATGTGCTCTGCCATATGTGACAGCATCTCTGAGGTTAAGCATTAGCCCCAGGTTGGCAGAGTTCTGACTTCTTCAGAAGTCATGAACATGGAATGAGATACAGGACTTCCATACAACTGGTTCACATTCATCCTTGTTCATCTGCTGTAAATCCAACAAGGGCAGGCTTACACCAACCCAGCCTTCCTGGAGCCCTGGAGTCCAGCTCTGAAGGGTGACTCAGCATGAGTAAATGTGTGTGACTCAAGTGTCTGAGCACCATGGGGAACTTGGGTCTGAGACCCCTTGGAAGCAGGAGGAGAAACATGGCTTAGCCCAGTGCTGTTTACTGATTTATTTTATAATCATGGCTGGGAGGATGGAAGAGTTAATTTGAACCATCTTTTTAATGCCTAGGAAGAAAATAGGCATGGAGCACCCTCTGTCTTGGACTTGGTACACTCAGCAGCCTGGCAATTCTGATGATATTAGCATAGCCATTTGATTCAGAAAGAGATTTGGGATCTGTGTTTAGAAGACTGCTGAAGTTCAGTTTTGTAGCATTCCATGCTTTTCTTGCTCTACATTGAGCCTGCTTAGCAATTTGTTGTCTCTGTATTTCTGACCTTATGAATTACTAAATAGCTCTTTTCCCTGACACTTGTTTCCAAGGCAGTCCAAGAAAGTATTAATAGCTGAATTTCCATATGGATTTTTCTAAAGTATTGGTTTCTTTGGCTGAGGAGTGTGATTTTGTTGGCTCATATTCTTCTTTAGACCAACACTTCTTGCCCTCTTCCTAGAGAGCTGATGTCACAACTATGTAGAATATGTTCTGAGAGGACTGAGGGGATGTCAGTGGCAAAACTGAAGGTTTATCCACGGTAGCACATGTGATAATATTTCAGAAGGGGGAATTATCCTGCATTTTCATCTCTAATCTTCAGCACAGATGCATCTGAGATCCATCATTGAACAGATGGCAGGATCTGTAATTCAAGCATTCAGTGCACTTGTCTCCAGGATGCCAGTACAGGAGGTGAAGGTGCCATGAGGTATGAGTGAAGCCAGAAAAAATAGAGCCAGTTTCTCTGGACATGATGGTCTGGAGATTATCTTTTTACTTGAGCTTATGCATTGAAATAATTAATTTATCTCTGTCAAGCCTGCAGATTGAGTTGATGAAGCCAGCAGCTCCTGAGGGGGTCACTAAACCTGTTTTCAGTGAGGTGAGTTGGGCAAAGGCAACCAGCCCTGTGCAAAGCCAGCAGCAGTGAAGAGCTTGGTCTTGGCTACAAAATAAACCCATGAGGCTGCAGAAATACATGAAGTGCCCAAGCCACCTTTTCAAGCAGTGCTGCACAGAAAATGCTGATTTGCTAAAAAGGGAAGAACTACATGGGCCTGCAATGCCTGGATGTGTGCAATGGATCCTTTTGATTGATGATCATCCACTGATGATCAGACTTAGTCCCTGCTCTGAATCAGGTGTGCCATTACTCTGAAGTAATACCATCTTCTTTGCTGTAACTATCATAATTCATATAAATAGCAGCATATTATGGAATAAAAGTCTGAAGTGAGAAATTAGAAAAAAAAATCAGCATGCCACATGGGAGAATTAATTGTTTATAGTCCTGGCTCTGAGTTGGGCAGAACAGCTGCTTTGTTTATCAAGGGGGAAGTCACACTACTGCTTTCTTAGGATACAGGAAAACCTGTTATTTTTTAATAACTGATTTTTAACTCCCAGCCAGTGGGACCAGTGTGCTGCTGATACTGGAAGAGCAATTGCTGCCTGATAGGGCTTTAAAAGGTTGCAAACAGCAGGCAAGACTTCTCCAGTCCTACAGAGAGCAGCCTTGCATTTAAAAAATAAGACTAATCTATTAGAAAAATGTTGTTGTGTCTGATTCTCCTAGGGTGAAAGTCAAGAGCAGCTATCCAGGAGCTCCTGATTTTTAGAAAAATACTTTTTTTTTCTCTAAACACAACTTCTGCCTTCATATCTCTCTATTAATGACTGAATCTCCGTCTGCAGAGAGAGGATGAGCTTGGTGTGGAAGTTTAAACTTCTGACTGCAGCTCCTGGCTTGGCTTTTCTTTGTCTTGGTTTTCCTTCAGCTCTACAAGTGCCCCAGGGCTGAGGTGGCCCCAGCTGTGTGTGTGCCCGCAGCAGAGGTCCCTCTCTGCCCCCAGGACCCGGGTGGGGGGGTGGGCTGTGCCTGGCAGCCTGGGCTGTGTCCCTCCCTGGCCAAATGCCCTCTGTCGGGAATGACAATCCACGGTGTTCAGAGTCCAGCTGCCAGCAGCTGTGTGTGCCTGTACCCCCATGGGGGGAACACCAGCCCTCCCTCTGGGCTCAAAAGGGACCCCTGGATCAGCAGTGTCCAACCCCTTTGGGCCATCCCACAGCAGGATTCCCAGGGCTGGATTCCCTGCTGCCCATGGCGCTGGGGTGGGGCTTGGCTGGCTCACAAACCCATAGCCTGATGGATTGCCTGAAGTAATTTGCAGACAGGCGTCCCCTGGTTATGCTTTGCTTTTTTTGGGCTAACAGTCAGGTAGTATTTTGTGGGAGGAGGGAAGGAGAGACGTGGGAAGAAATTATTCTTAATGCAAGAATCTTATTAGGAAAAAAAGCCAAGAATTTTTAACGCTCCTAATAGATTTCCATTTGCTTGAGTAGAGAACAGCTCAGGTGGATTTCTTAAAATATTTAAATGATAAATGTGGTTTGATTAAATGCTATGTGATCTGCTGAAGCTTTGCCACGATGGAAAAAATCTCCCCTTCGTGGATCAATTAGTCTGTACTGAGATCAATTAGCCGCACTGGTGAGATGATTCAAGAAAAGAAGCCGAACACTGGGGCACCTCTGGGCTCTTAGCAGGGGTGCAGGAAAGGAAGCATAGAAATAGATGAAACAATGCAACTGAGGAGACCCACAGGAACTGTATTGCTGCTGCTGCTGCTGCGTTCTGTGCTGGGACTGTAGGACAGCACTGCTTTTGCAGATGTTTCCACTCCATTTCATCTGTCCCTGCTGTCAAACCCATGACTTGCTCTGTGTTGGATTCCAGCACACAACAGCTCTTTGGGAAGGGCTTTTCCCCACAGCAGAGCTGTGCTGTGTCTGTCAGCTGAGCCTCCTGCCTGTGCCTCACTTCTTCCCTCCCTGTCCCACTCACAGGGCCTTTACCATGCTTGACAAGGAGACATGGAGAGCAAATGTGTCCCAAACTGCTCCTGAGCACCCTGGGGTCCTGTGGCCTCAGAAAGGTCAGTGCAGGACCCATGGCTGGAGGGGACAGCTGGTCACTGGGCAGCTGTGGCCACTGGGGTGTTCAGTAACCAGCAGGGAGGACTCACAGGAGTGCAGTATCTCTGTAAGAAGTGGTGTCTCCTAAAGGTGTGCACTGGGAACAGAGGCTTTCAAGGCTGCAGAGCTTATGTAGCTATTACATTTCAAAAGATTGCTCTGTGCACTACAAAAATTAAAAGACTGATGTTGTCAGAAGCCTTGCAAAGCATTAGAAGGGGGGTTATATGCATGGAAAAAATGCAGCAAGCTTATTTCTAATTCTGTGGACCCTTTTTAATTGTTTAATTGTATTTGCATCTCTGAAATAAATTTTTTCCAACCATAAATTTTCTGGAGCAGGGAATTGAGTGGCATGTCAGGAAAAGGGTAATTATTCTTGAAAGAGAGACATCTTTCTGAAATAGGGTTATTTTTAAGCTGGGATTAGGTGTCCCCATGGGGTGTTACACTGCCATACCTGAGCCACTGATCACTTTACTGGAGCATTGCTAGCCCCTTCCTCTGTCCTCATGTCTTCTTACAGGTTTCAAATGCTCAAATTTTTCTTTGTCATACATTATGGTCCCTAAGGTTTAAAAGTGGAGCTAAATTAATAGCAATCTTCAAACTGCCTATCCAACTTTACATGCAAATGAAGGGAAAAATGACAGAAAATGTTCAAGTTCTTCAAAGAAATCATCAGATGAGCTTCCCTGTCAAGGGTATTTTTAATCTCATACGTGTCTGGTAAAGACTGTTGGTGTCCTCCAGGGTCAGTCTTGCCTTAGGAAAAAAAGAAAAAAAAGATTTTGCAGAACCAGGCTCCTACCTCCAAACTAGTTTGGACTTTTGCAGGTAAACACATTGAAATGTATTGACAGATGGGATACAACCACCTCTGCCTGTCTCCCATCCTGTGTTCCTCAGGAAATTCTGCCCCAAGGAGCTCTGCAGAGGTTGGACCCCCTGCAATTTGCTCATGTGCAAAGCTGCTCTGTGGAGACCCCTCTCTATGCAGAGAGGCCCAGCTCAGCTGATCTCAGCCTGATTTAAGGGATCATTAAGAATGAGGCTTCAGCTTCTGGGCTCACCTGGCTGTGAGTCAAAGCTATGGAGAGCCTGAAATGGAAACCATCCAGAGTTTGGAGGCAATAGCTTCATGGATAGCATGGTCACAGGTGAATTTTGGGGTTGAGATGTAGCATGTTTGTGTTCCTGTTCCTTCAGTTTTTATAGGCTTTTCTCTTAAAAAATGTTTAAAAGAGGAGGGAGTGAATGGTGTATGACACTGAAGTAAAACTGGAGATCATGTCCCCCTTGGGAATATTTCCTGGGGGTTTTGGCTTATCCTAGCAGCTCCAGTGAGCCAGTTTGATGCCTTCACTTCTCTGACACCCAACACGTGCACACAACAGCAGGGAGATGGAATGGTTTCCTCTTGGGTTTCACTGAACTCCCAGAGGAATTTGTGTATCCCCATTCTGAGCATGGTTGTGGTATATATTTAAAATGTTCACTGTGAGGATATATATCTATCATCTCCTTGCCATGATCCTGTAACCAGATACCAAATGATCTCCTGGCTTCAAAAGTCAGTCCCAGGAAAGTGCTTTCTTGAATTATCTGGCACTATAAAGCAATTATAGCCTGAGCACATTTTACCTTGACAAAATGGTCAAAATGTGCATTTGGGGATTTTGTGCAATTTTAACCTGCCCTGATGTGGATGACTGGCACTGGTGTTTTATGCTGGTGGTGAATTAGATTTCTTTGCTGACTTACTGCTCTGCAGAAAAATGAAAATGCTGTCCCCAGAGTGGATTTACTTTTTCATGCAGTGGGTAGGGGGAGGTTGTGGTGCTGCCTTTGGAAACATTAGCCTGAAGAAAAGGAGACTCAGAGGTGATCTTATCACTCTCTGCAATTTCCTGACATGTGGATGTAGTCCAGTGGGGTTTGGTCTTTTTCTCCAGGCAGCACTGACAGAACAAGAGGACACGGTCTAAAGCTGTGCCAAGGGAAGTTTAGGTTGGATATTAGGAAAATGTTTTTACAGAAAGAGAGATAAAGTTCTGGAATGGCCTGCCTGGGGAGGTGGTGGAGTCACCATCCCTGGATGTGTTTGAAAAGACTGGATGTGGCAGTGGGTGCCATGGTTTAGCTGAGGTGTTAGGGCATGAGTTGGACTCGATGATCTTGGAGGTCTCTCCCAGCCCAGTGATTCTGTTAGGGACAGGCAGCCTGTGACTGCAGTGATCTTGCATCCTGTTGTTCAGCTGCTCTCGTGTTGCCTGACTGATGAACCATCCCAACTCTGGATGCAGCAAGCAGGCACAGCCCTTTGCAGGTGCTTCCTCATTTTGCCACCCTGAGCTGCAGTGCTCTGTAATGGGTCCCTGCACACCCCAGTTATGATTGTGGAAGGGAATGCAGAAGTCTTGGTGCTTGGGCTACCATTCCTTACCCTCATTTTTCTGCATCTCTAGCATGTTAATGGTGAGCTACAGGGGCGTGAAAGAAAAGAGCCAAATAGTTGGCTTTGGATATTTAGAAATTGGAGGAGTTTGTTAATGTCTGTCCCTGGGATGTCCCCAGTCTCACATGTACAGCACAGGAAGCATGCTCTGGAATTTCACAGCACTGTCTGTAGCTGTCTGTGCCCAGCCCTAATCCACATGCTAACATTTCTGCAGGTAATGAGTACAGGCACCAGGATCCCAGCAGGCTTTTTATCTCCCTCTCCAAACACATCTAAATTCCCATGTAATTATGAAGTCATCATGCTAATTACAGCTGGGGGAAAAGCTTGTCCCTATCTGCCAACAGTTCCTCTGTATTGCTGAGGCACAGGTCAGGCTTGGGAAGAATTAATTTCACTGTATTTAGTCATGGTAGCAGTTCTAGGGTTTATTATTGCTACAGCACAGACACCTCTGTTAGCTGATTGTACTGGAGTGTGTCACACCTGGGCTTGGGGCTCAGGGCTCAGTGAGGCTGAGTGAGGCTGGCTGTGATGTGGGGAGCAGGCTCAGCACAGGGATTACAGTTTGGAGGGAAGGAAAGGATACTAAAACCAAATGAAAATGGATGAAGGTCTTCTGTGGTTTGGGATATCTTGTTAATATTTAGAAATAGAGCTCCTAGCTCCAAAAGTTACAGAACAATGCTGTGCATCAAGTAATTTTGCTGCAGGCTTATCTTTGCTCTGAGTGGAACAGAAGACAATGACTGTGGCTGCATTGTGCCTTTTTATTTTTAAATAAAAATAGTTAGGCCACCAATGACTTTGCTATAAGCAATATATACCTTCTTATTAATAATTTTAAAAAATGCTTCACCCATGAAGGTGGCATTTTTAAGGAGTTATAACAAGGTCAGAGAGATCTTCCAGCTGATAGTGTGATGTTTGCATGGTACCTGCAGAACAGAGCATTGCTGTTCTAGAATTGATGGAGACATTTTCCCCTCGACTTCCCCTTCCCTGGGCTGCTGCCAGAGCTCATGCCAGGCCTTGAGTCAGCAGGAGGTCAGCTGTGGGTGAATGGAGGCAGATGAATCAGGAGGTGCTCAAGCTTTGCCCTGCCTCTGTGCTGGGCTGTGTCTAAAAAGCACCAAGCCTCAAAGGAATGAATTTGCTGTAGATTTGCAGACTTGGCTGAACTTTAACTGTCCAGAAAGCTGCTGTAAGGTTGTTCTGCATCCTGCATGGCAGACACAGCCTTGCCTTCAGTGTGAAGGGCTCCCATGTAATGCTGCCTGCTGCTACTGAAGCCTGGGAGTCTGGTGGGTAGTTCTGCAGAGCTGCTAGGGAAGCTGTGTGTGCATCTGTGCAGTGTGTGTGTACAGTGCCACACATGTGTTCCTTTCTTCTGTCCTTCTTTCCCTTCCCTCATGTGTCCCCCTGCCAAGTGCCTCAGGAGGAAATGCTCTTAGGTGGGTCTGTGTGTGAAATGCAGAAAAGCCTCTGACCTTATCAGCCTGCCAGAGACCCTCCCAAGGGACCCACATTTCTGTTTCTGTCTGGTGCTGTTAAGGGAGAGATCTCAAGTATACAAATTCACAGCAAAAAATCATATTTGTCCCTCTTGATAAGCTGATTAAAACTCCTACACTGAAATGCAAAGAAAAAAAGGTGCTAATGAATAGAGCTAATTAAAATTTGGTTGGAGCGAATTAAAATCTAAATCTGGTAACTGTGGAAAAAGCACAACTTCCTGTTCTAGGTACTGCCTCATTTCAAAGCAGATGATTCTCATGAAGTGACTAAAATTGTCCAAAGCTGTCATTGCTCCACACATTATCAGACAGGCAGCACTTACATGTCCAGCCAGCATGAATCTTCCCAACCTGAAAAAAATTTAAAATATTTTAAAAACCCCTTTATGTTAAGGGATTTTTGTCTTTGACTGTGAGCAGTATATGCTCACATCATGGGCAGCAAGTAGGTTTTCTAAAACATGAAGATGAGAATCAAGTACAGTTACATGGCTCCAGGAGGAAACACCAAAGTCCTTTTCATCTGTGGCACCAATTATGCTGCAAGACAACTTTCTGAAATTTTCAGCAATAAAAAGCAGTTAATTGTATTGCAAATGGCAAAGACTATAAAACATCAATTCACAGTCCAGATCCTTCTTTTCTTAACTTCAAAGAAGACAAATTAATTTAAGAAAAGGAGAACTGACTTTTGAAGGTAACCTTTTCTTCCCCACATTCCTCAGAACTTTTTCTCATAAATTCTTTAAATACTTTGCACAGTCAATTAAAATTGTTATTATAACAATTTATTATGGTTCAGCAGCAAAATACACAAGTGGGCATTTGACCAAGTGGGACTGTAATGGCATGAAACGTGCCATTATGCTTGGAAGAACAAGTGAAAGTTTGCAAATATGTCTGTGTGATATTCCTAAAATGGCAGGTTAACCCTTTGAGCTTTTGAATGGAATTGGTTGGAAGCACTCAGGAAGGCAAGGAGATTACCAAGCAAGGAGATTACCAGAACTGGCCTGGGGCTGTCCAGGATGAAGAGCTGTGTGAATACTCAAAGCACAAAGCAGATCTGGAACACTTGTCTAAACATGGGACTGGGGTTACATTGATGAACAGTATTTTGTAATTGTATTTTGAAAGTTTACCACAGTGTCTGCAGATGTCAGCTGAGCTTCATGGCATTTTGCTGTCATATTTAATATTTACTTTTTTACCATAATTTTTTTAGCTTCCTGCTGTGATTTGGTGAACCAGCTGCCCTGAACTCAACTTGACATTTTTATCAGACCATCCTGGTGGGAGACTAATGGGAAATAAAACTCAACCCAAATATGTATGAAGCATAGTCATACTATAACAATTTATATCTTTAAAAGCTATTAGACTGTGGCAGACAGGGACTTACTGTGGCTTCTATGTTTATTTTATGCACAGGAACATTAACTGGTATTAGTTGTTTTAGAAGCTCTGGATGGAGTTGCACCTCTGAGAAGGTAATGCAGAAAAGGTTGGAGGGTTTAGTATGTGCCTGCTAAAAGAGTTTTATTTAAGTGACTGTCTTCCCTGGCACTTAATCCCTGCCTAATATCTGCTGCCCTGATGCTGGTGTCGTAGTTCTCAACAAAGTATTCAAGATTTGTAGAGGGTGCTGGGATTTCTGCAAATGGATTTCAGTTATCTGTTCTGAAGAGGTTGAAAAGGCCCTGAATTAGACTCTGGAAGAGCTTTTCTTAGTTTTACAGATCATTTGAGCGTGACGCTCACTTCTTCCAAAAAGGAAAGTACCTGAGATGAATATTAATAGAATAATGAAGTTTTTGTGTTTTGAACAAAGAAAATTTAAAATGTAAAAAATCCAAATAATATTTTTAAGTTAGACACAAACTTTTCAATCTTTAGAAATTTCTTGATTTGTGATTGCAAACTGTGTTTTTTTATGTGTTTGAAACAGATACTCGGTGCTGAAAACCCAGAAATATGTTTGTGAACCTGAGTTGCAGTTGATGGATGGTCTGTTGGCAACAGTGATACATTTGCTGCCCCTGAGTGCTGAGGTGAGAAAGGCCATTTTCAGGTTTTCTGTGTGTATTTAACTACGTGCACGTGGTGTCTTGAGCGGTGATGTGGGAAGGAAATCCACCACGATGGCTCTGCTAAACCTGCTCACCGTGTGAGCTGAGGCTGTGCTGTCACAGAGAGCTCAGCCCTGGGAAACTGCACCTAAAACATCCCCACCCTGGGCTGCCAGGCTGGTTCAGGGTGTTTCATGCCATGGCCAGGGAGGAAAGCATGCAGCTTGCCAGGTCTCAGGTGCCATCAGCAGGGAGGTGTTGTTCCAGATTGCAAGGCAGATGTAAAATGGACAGCTGGCTTCCTGCAGGGTCTGTGTGCCCCAGGCAGGCAGGGGAGCCTGGGCCAGACAGCTCAGCCTTTGGAGGCCGAGTGTCCGGACAGCCAAGCTGCTATCAGCCACAGCTACCTTAGCAAGCTCAGTGATATCAGCTCTTAGTGATTTTCAGCTCCTAGGATTTCAGCTCTTTGCTTGCTAAGGCGCTCAGGCTGGCTATGGCATCTCGGTTAGCAGATGTGGAGAGAGAGAGAGAGAAGGCAGCCTGGAGTTCCACAGCGATGGTTTATTGGGAGGCTGACATTAGGATGCTTGTATCTCCATTCATGTGAGCTGTTTATGCTGGATATTCTGTTCTGTGCCTTCAAGACTGGCTCTGAAGAGGGAATGTTTTGTTTTGGCTCCTTATCAGCCGCTCCCCCACGGCCGGCGGGACATACAGACGGGGCAGTACATGGTGCTGCTTCTGCTTTTTGCTTGGCTTTTGGCTTTGCTCTTGCTTCTGCTTGCTCTCGCTTCTTGCTTTTTCTCATTAGTTAGATTAGCTAAACAGTCCAAATTTCTTGCTGGACTGTTTCTCCTTTCCTGTTTTGGATCCACTCAAACCTGCTCCGGACTGGGACCTGGGAACACCGAGAGTTTGCACCCTGTGGCTGCAGCAGCTGCCCCAGCGCCGGAGGGACTGATACCAGAGTGACCACCCCCAAGAGAGACTTTCTGAATTTGTCATCTTTTTTCAGAGCGATGAAACAGTGCTGTCATCCGGTATTGTTCATTTTGTGTGCGGGGGGTGCTGTGCTGTTCAATAAACAGGTTCTTTCCACTTCTCTCCGAGGAATTTTTCCCAAACCGGGTGGGGGGAGGGGCCGTGTGGGTTTGCTTTCTGGAAGGGCCCCCTTTGGGGATTCTCTCCCAAATTTGCCCTAAACCAGATGGACAGAGGTCCATTAAGCGACGGCTATTCTAACTAGAATGGGCTAAAGTAGCCCCTTATATAGGGATAGAAGGGATCAGAAATTGTCCCTTCTAGCAAGGGTTAGGGAAAAGTAACCCATGGGGTCACAGAAAGACAAGCTAGGGTCTGGAAGGCAGAAGAAAGGAGCTTCTGGCCTTATCACAATGACTTGGCATTTCCTTACTCTAGGCCTCGGTCCTCCACCGGGCTTTAGCCAGGTCTGGGCCTGCTACAAAGATGTGTTCTATTACCATCTGTACAGTAATTGTCTTGTGTCAAGTGGGCAGTTTTCCTTATCTCCCTCTGAGTGACCACAATCACTCCTCCCTCAGCAGGGCACATGTGCAGATAACAGCCTATTGAATGTCACCACGTGACTGATAAGAACTATAACATCCCACTGTGAGATGCTCCACCCAGAGGGAGGAGCCAAGCGTTCCTACCCAGATACAATCTGGAGATTCTGAAACACCAGCGCTCTCCACTGGATTGCCCAGAGGAACAGCAGCTGCTACTTCTTCCACTGGATCTTCAGAGGAAGAATACACCCTTTTCTACAGGATCCCTGCTCCAGCAGAACCACACCTGACCCTCCAGGAGGGCTGCAGCCACATTTCTACTTGGACTGCTACCAACACCCTGACCCACCCAGGGTGTCAGGTTGTGCTCTGACTCTGTCAGTATTGTTTCAGTTTACTGCATTGTTTATTTTCTTCCCTAGTAAAGAACTGTTATTTCCTGCTCCCATAATTTTTGTTGCCTGACAGCCCCTTAATTTAAAATTTATAGCAATTTGGAGGTGGGGGGCGGGGGTGGTGGTAATTTTCTCCATTTCAGGGGAGGCTCCTGCCTTCCTTAGCAGGCACCTGTCTTTCCAAACCACCCCAGGTGTAGGCAGGGTGGGTGTCTGGCAGGGAGCAGAGGAGGCAGCCAGGAGGCTTTCCTGCTGGGATGGGGCTGTTCTTTGTCTTCCTCTGTACAGGCAGGGACTGAGGCTGCTCGTCTGTGAGATAAAATGTCCTGTTTGGGGTATTCCCCTCAGAGGGATGCCACGTGCTGTTTTCTGGCTCTTGTTTTGAGCTCAGTTCAGTCCTCACCTGCCACAAACAGCAGCAAATCTGCAGTGAGCCTGGGCTGCTGCCTGCCTTGGGCAAAGCCAAGGGGGAACCAACTACTCTGGTGGGTTTTGGAGCAAAACACAGAAATATTTTATTGGCCAAGATGTTTGTGGCCTCTTGCTGTCTTTGATGCTCTTTGGAGTTTTTTTTATCATCCTCAGCTGAGAAAGAGCAGTGGATGGGACAGCATCACATACATGCATTATCTGGTTTATATTCTAACTGTGACTCCTCTCTGCAAAGCTCCCCACCTTGGGATTTATGGCTGAAAAAAATTTTAGGAAAAATTCAGTAGACAGTCTGTGTTTAAGAGTATCAGAAGTTTCATTTCAGTGTGCTGTCAGCCCTGGGAAACAAAAATCGCTTGAAGGTCTTCCTTTGATCATATTTTATTTATTCTGAAACAGGTAGAATTCCACTTCTGCAGCCTGTCATCTCAAACTCTGAAGACTGGAATAGTTTTGCAGATTCTTGGCCAGATATTGAGGAAGAGATCCAGCAGCCATGCCCTGCATATCTTCTGCTGTGCTGCATACCTCTCCCAGGTGTCCTCCACAAGCCTGGCTTTTGGCAGCTCTTCCTTGGGATGAACACAGACAGTAGGACCAAAAATTAATTATCTGTGTTCTGCTGCTAAAATTTATATCAAGATTTCACACTCACTTGATTAAAAAATTTGCAAACCAATCTGCAGTTCTGTGCAAGGAACAGGATGGCAGAAAGATTCATGCCTGCACCAAGCTCTAATTTGTTTTTATCATTCGCTTCAAAGAATAGAGATAAGTGGTATTTTCTAGAGAAATGGATTTGATCTTTTCCTGCATCAGGTAAAAACCAAAAGTAAACAGAAAATTGATGAAAAATTTTTATCTAAGACAGGAAAAAAAAAAAGCTTACATTAATATCAAACTATGTATTTACAGAGTGATTTTATGGTTTATGATCATCCCTGAAAGAATCATCATAGTTTTTAAAACTTTAGGCTGAAGGGTCACCCCATTTCTTTCCTGATGCAAACAAGCCAGTTAAAACTGCAGACTAGAGCTGAGGCACTCTATTTAAATGACTTTATTTGACAAATAATTTATCTGTTGAAAAAATTCAAGTGAAACAGGCTTCTTTTGCTGAACTATTTGCAGATTTAATCTCAGTGTATGCCATTGTGAGATATTTTGCCTATGTTTAAATATTGGGGAAAAAAATCCCCAAACCAACAAAACCATGCCAAAACAGGTTTGATTCAATTCCAAACTGACCAAGGCAAAATTCTTCACTTCACCAGTAGAACCAAACTGCTCCTCTCCTTTTGGTCAACAGCACAAGAGGAGAGGGCTGGGAGGCTGCTGTGTGTACCCTGTGGATGGCAAAGGGCTGCAGTGAGGCTTAACTAAGTCAATAGATTTATCTGTTGGAGAGATGTAACTCTGTTTAATGCCTCAGTTTTCTTGGCTTGCTGAGCAGCAGTGCTGTGTCTGTGTGACTAACACCTGAAACAACAGTACTTCAGAATAAGAAGTGAAGAGCTGGATAAAAATAGGGCAGAAGTGAAGGGATGTCCTAATTACAGCAGTCCCCACCAGCCTCTCAGGACTGACTCATCAGCTTCACCATCACATCACATTATGGATGACATTGTGGTGGTCAAAAGTTCCTTTTGTTCAGAGGAAAAGACCAGAGATCTATACCATTAAAATGGAGTGAAGTGAAAAACTTGTTTATTTCCTAATTGTGCCAAATGCAAGATTGCTGAAACACTCCAAAGCCAGTATGGTTACCACAATAGTTCACCAGGAGCAGCCCACCTACTCTGATCTGTGACAGTAAAAGAGATGAAGTGTCCAAAGTGTCTTGGCTTTCAATGGACCAGATTAGTTCTGAAAATGCCACACAAATTCCTGCATTGGGTAATTTCAATACAGCTGGCTTAGTGTACCTTGGAATGGCTCTTTGGCAGAGAGTATTTCTAAACAGACTCATAAAATGCTGTCCTGCCTTTCTGGCAAATATTTGGTTAAATTGGATGGTTTTGGGAATGTGCCCTGTACTGCTGTTGTGGACCCTAAGGATTTGTCATTGCAAGTTAGAGGACAAAATGATGGGAAGGTTTGAAATCATTGGATCACAGAGTGGTTTGGGTTGGAAGGGACCTTAAAGATCATCTAGTTCCAGGCCTCTGCCACAGGCAGGGACACTACCAAGGTCCACATAGCTGTCCCTAGTGCAGGCTGAAGTAGTTTTATCCCACTGTCAGCCAAAATGGGAATTTTATTCCCGCTGTATTCTTGAATTAGGGTAAAGCCCCCCACAAATATTGTTCAATTTGCTGCTGCAGTCATTGCAGTATGACCAGACAGATAACAGAAATACAAAGTCTGGCTTCAGCTCTTCTGACCTGTATCTATAGGGTCCTCTGTAGTCCTGAGTTGTTCAGGCATCTGCTGCCAAGATTCAAGCCTGAATTTGTCTTATAAATCTGTTGGAGCTTTTAAAACCATAGGAGAACAGGTAACAGAGGCTGAAGTAAATCTGGAAAGAGAACTGGGCAGGCAATGGCTCAAGGTTTTCCTAGCCAGGGGTTTGCTTTATGGGAATAGCCTGTAGTTAAATACATCTGCAGAACTGTGCTTGTAAAGGGGGAATTGAATTGTGCAGTGGGAAAGCTCCAGCAACGTGGGAACTGCTGTCAGGAAAAATAAAGATGGGTTTATCGTTCTTACAGGCAAACTGGTTTTGAGGGTAGCTGACTTGAAATTAAAACAGAAAACAATGACACCATCCCTCAAGCTCTTGCATTTGCTCTGCCCCCAGCCCCTGGCTGCCATCGTGTGCTCTGCTGCCATCGCTCCTCCGGGCCCTGGGGTGATCCCGCAGCAGCCCAGCACCTGAGGGATGGGTTTGGCAGAGATCCAAATCTGTTTATTTTATATTTTGGTCTATTTGGAGAAGATGTTTGTCTGCTGGCCCCGAGAGCCCGCCCAGACTCAGCACGGCTGAGGGCAGGGAGCCACTGCAGCTGCAGGCTGTCCCGTGGGTGCCCTGTGCCACGTCAGGAGAGCAGATTCTTTATGTAATGCAGAAGAACAAGGTCAGGAGAGACCAAGACTCATGTTTTGTGTTTACTGTGAGGCACTGGAAAAGATTGTGCAGAAAAACTGTGGCTGCCCCATCCCTGGAAGTGTTCAAGGCCAGGCTGGATGGGGCTTTGAGCAACCTCTTCTAGTGGAAGGTACCGCTGTCAGTGGCAGGGAGCTGAACCTAGATGATCTCTGAGTCCCCTTCCAACCCAACCCAAACAATTCTATAACTGGTAACTGGCTTTATTCAGCCTCTGAGAAGTGGATATTTGGCTCCTGAATATGTATATAAAATGAACAGATATAGATATGACATGATTTGAAGCTTGTGGTCAGAGCTCTGTGTGTTGCTGCTGCTGCAGCTGAGTTTCTGTAACTGTGGTGGAAATGGATCTCCAAGAAATGGGATGGGAGTTCTGCTGCTGCACCTTTTGAGGGGAGAACCCTGCTTGCCAAGGGTTCTTTACCAGGAAAGAGAGGAATTAAGTGACAAAGGATTTTGGTTATCCTTTGCAAAAAAGCATCAAGCTTTCTTCCCTCCACTTCTGTTCTGTGTTTGGCTGAAAACGTAGTGGCAGTTAAATGAGCTTTGCTAAATCTTTCATAAACCATGCTAGCTGTGGAGAAAGCAGAGGAGTTAAAATAAACTCCAGTGTTTTCCCTGCAGACTTTCTTGCAGAGACTCCTACAGATACCGAGGTCTGCAAGTCTATGACTCCTAAATGCAGTTGCTCATTTTTGCACTCAGAAATTCCTGCAAGTGGCTCTTTTCAGAGAAATCTCACAGATCCTGTATTTTCCTCTATTCCATCCGCAGTCATTTTCACCCAAACCAATTCCATCTGAAGTTCATTTTGTTAAATTTTCTCCATCTGTAAGAAAATGTGGATTTTTTTTTTTTATTTTGGGTAGATGTTTTTCTAGGTGCACAGTTCTTTCATGAAGGATAAGCTAGTTATTTTAAAAAGAACCACACAGAGAAGAAGTAGGCTTTTGGGTGCAGCTATAAATTTCTTAAATATTCCTGTTTCCTGGGTATAAGTGGTTTGATAAACTACCCCTGGATATAGAACCCTGTACTAGAACAATCCAGGTCTGTATTTTACAGAAATTTTGCAAAAAAGCAAAGGCTGTACGTGCTCAAATCTGGTGTAATTTATATTGCAGGTGACAGAGTTGCATTTCCAATTTTCACAGTTTCACAGTGATGCTTGGATTTGTTTTGTACTAATTAAATTTTATTACATCTGAAATTTCTGTTATCTTTTAATTATAATAATATCTAAATTCATATTGAAAAGTGTGGCTTATCAGCCTACACAGTACCTTTCACAAAACTGAATTAAATGTCTTGAAAAAAATTTTTAATTCACATTTCTTGTGATGAATGACAAAAGAGCTTATCTCCTCTCTCTCTGCTTTTTCTTATTTATATTCCTAGATGCTTATTTTATCTGGCCTTCAGGTCCCCAGTGTAGTGGATTTTTCCTGTTTAAAATAGAGCTATCTCTTTACAGACAAACAAATGTTTTTCCAAATGAGAAAGATAAGTATTTGGCTTTTGTGCCTTACTCACCAGAGCTGGTGCTGAGAGGAGGTTGGGCTGTTTTTGTGTTGATCCTGGCAGTGTTACTGTGTTCAGTAATTGGGCATTTCTGCTATGACTTGTGGCAGTTCAGAATATCACATATTATCCCTAACTTAATTTTCTGCAGAGTAATTGTCACGAAGCGATGCAGCTTTTTGTGTGCCCCCTTGTTTAACCAGGGCTATAATTTTTGCAGCATGTGTTTGGTGTGGGAAGACAATTTAATGGAGATATATTTCCTCCCATTTACAAATCAAACCCTCCCAATAAACAATGAGTCAAATCACTGGGAGCTTGGGAGATGCCTCATCTCTCATATAATTTTTTCTTTGCTGGGTCGTGGGTGATTTGAGGCAGCGGCCACGTTTTCCTGTCTCTGTCAGATGGAGCTCCGTGGAATGTTGGCTTGAACATCTCATGGACTGATATAAAATGAGCATAGAAGAGATTTGTATAAAAAGCATAATCTACTTGTACCTTTACTTTTCATTTTTACTGTATTTTTAATATAGTATGAGGCAGTGATCTTAATGAAGATGCTAAACTTGCACTGTGAGATCACTTCATCCTGCAATGAGATTGTGTACTTGGTGTTTGGAGGGGGGTGTGTATCCATAGTCAAGCTCCTTTTAACCCTTGACTTGGGTTTAAAATTCTTAATTAAAGCCCTGGGACTTTAAAACTCTTAATTAAAGCCCTAGGACCAAAATGCTCTGCTCCATTCTTTGAAGTCTTGGCACGGAGAAGATGCTACCACAAAGAGAACTTGGACCCATGTTTCAGCCAGCTCTGTTCTGGCAATTAAAGATCCCATCACCAACTGAGAGTCCTGCAGGGTGTGAATGAGCAGAGTCTGGTTATTACAATTACCCCTGTTAGGGCTCAGGGTCCCTTGGGCAGGTTTGGGCAATGCCAAGCAGAGGGGCAGTCTCTGTCCCTTTGGTCCCCACTGTCCATGGTCACAGCCTGGGCTCGCTGGCCCTTGCTGGCACCTCCAAGGGCTTCAGCAGGGCCCTGCTGAGGTTCCTGCCTTGGGGGCACACTGATGCTTCTGCTTTCTTCTACACCTCACCATGGAGCTCTGGGCTGCCTCATTTGTTCTCTGAAGTGGGAGTTGGGTTCTCAGAGCTTGTAAGAATCTGTGCCTACAAGAGCTCAATCTGTGTGACCATACCCAGCTCCTGTTCTCTTGAGCTCATTTTTTCCCCAGGTTGTCATTTTGTCAATCAGCTTTATACTTCAGTGTTATGAAAAGCAAAGTCAATGAAGAGAGGGCCGTGTTTATATGGCAGTGCACTTACTGAAGCAGGCCCTGTTTGGTCAGGTTTTTGATTTTTTGGGGGCAGGAACTATTCCTCTCTGTAGGTCTGAATTGATGTTAAGATGGTGGCACCCAAATTTTGAGTGGGGTCTTTAAGGAGTTGTCACTCTTGCTAAAACTCAGACACTCTCAAGCACTTAGCAGTTGCTGAGGCTGTCCAGGGAGATGTAAAATGCTTGTGTTTGGCCAACAGCAGCGTCTTTCTGAGAAAGATGTTTGTGTGACCAAGGAAAAAGGTATGAAGTGCAAACATGCAGCCAGGAGGTAACCACCAGGAGCAAGGCTGGTGAGATCCACAAGGGTTACTCTGCTGGGTGATGTTTGCCGGCCTTGCCATCTTCTCTGTGCCCTGATAAGGAAAGTGGGTTCTCAGAATCAGAGAAACCCCCATCCTGGTTTTGCATATTCCATTCTGAATTTGCACCTGAAATCCTGACTCTGTAAATATACATTTGACAAAAGCACAAGGAAAATTCCCATAACAATGGCACTGAAGTAGCAAGATGCTTCCTCAAATTTAGCTCCTTGTTCAATATTGACTCACCTGTGTCACAACCCACAGTGTACAGGGGTGTTGACACCTGACCAAACAACTTGGCAGAATTCCATGTTATAGCCCAATTTTATATTTCTACCTGGCCTACCTTTTGATACCTACTATGCCTGAAAATTTTATGATAATTGTGTCATAGTCACTGATGAGTCTTAGGACTGATTTGCATGACATGTGGGAACATTAAAAACTGCAGATCACCTGGAATGGAGCCCCCCAATGGGAGTTATTACTTGATTTGGAGTTATTACTTGATTTCTCAGCCTGTAGGTGGTTTGGGTGGTTTGGACATGTGGATGGGTTTTGCTTTACAGCCAAATGATACTAGAAGTGGAGAGGAGTTTTTAAGAAAAGGCTGAGATTCTTGGGTGTTATTATTCCAACAGCTCAGGCTATTTTAAAAAAACCCAAATCCAAACCCAAGCCCAATAGAAAATGCAAAAGGAGACTACAATGAGAAAATAATTATGAAATTAAGATAACCCAGTCATGGAAATACTTGTGAAAAATGTGTGACATTGATCTTGCCCATATAATGACCTTGTGCCCTACCCACTAGGTAAAAAAATGCTTCCAACTTGTTCCTTTGATATCAGAAAATGTGACATTTGTTCATCATACTTTTCAACTCAATTAAGCTGGTATTGACCAAGTGGTTTGCAAGACCTACTGAGAGCTCAACACCATCTGGGTACCTAAATCAGGGCCAGGTTATCAGGTATTCAGAAGTGCCAGTGTGGCTATTTGTGAAGGTGTTTGCCATGCCCAAAAGTTAACACAATCGTTTGGAAAGCTTGTTTGGAGAGATGCTCGAGAGGCAAAGTTGGTGTTTCCTGGCCCAGGACATCAGTACCTGGGCAGAGCTCTTCATGGTGAGGTCTTTGCCTCCTTATAAAATCAAACAAGGGGGACAGTGGCACATCATAGTGGTAAGTGGGGCCACACATGGAAAGTCTTTATCAACACTATTGGAAAATATTTTTGGGGTTCTAAATTACAGATTTTGGGTGACTGGGCACAAACACTGTAATCCCTCTCTGCAGCTGGCCCTCTGCTGTATTTTGGTTTCTGGAGCTGGTCTGCAAGGATTCAGGAGGAGAGAATGCTACCTATTGCTGCTGGGATCTCTTGTTTAGGACCTGCATGCGGCTTTGAAGCAGAGCCACAGGAAGACATCACCATTCTGGTCTCATCCTGGCTTGAGACATCACAGAAGAAAATTAAATAAGGGGATAATATGAAAACTGCTTTACAAATTACACCACTAGTATTTTGAAGGCAAAGCAATGCAGATAAAATACAAGGAACAATTCCAAATCCATTAGCAGTGGATGTGCTTAGAAACCCCATGCCTGTTATGGAAATTTGTGGACAGGTGTCCATAAATTGATAAAAATGCATTCTCTAAGAAATGCTCACAAAGCTGAGGCTGGAGGAGTAATGGGGAGGCTGTGCAAGGCATCAGTAATCACTATTCTCCATAGCTACACACAAAGAGAAAAAAATACAAAGCTGGTAAAATCAGAATTAATGCCAATCTAACTTGACAAGGAGAAGTGAATGTCTCACAAGTGCCTATAGAAGAAATTAAGTCTCTTTAATGCATAAACTGGGAAATTAAAAAAACCCATGGGATGTAATCAGAGGCTTGGTCTGAATCACACCCAAGTGAAAAGCATTTCAAAGGTATGTCTTTGCCTTATCAAGCCTGTGCCATAGAATAAGGCTAAACAAATAAAGAAGCATGTGATGTTACAGATGCAGTAACTACCTTGTCTTACAAAAGGGGAGAAGTTTTGCAAATAATTATATGGACAACGTTAGCTTTAAAGTGACTTGTAGAAAATTAGGTTCAGGATCAGCAGAGGACAGTAACATGATAAATTTTGGAAAGGGGGATGGAAGATTACTGTGGGTAGTGCTGTGTGAGGTTTTAAAGCATAGCACACATCCTCAGGCATATGACCAAGTCACTGAGGCTTGGAAGCTTGCCTAGAGGTAGGATTTGACTTATGGACACTGCTGAAAAATTTCTGTATAAAGTTGTTTCTGTTGAAGGGAAAAAAAAACCAAACCCCAAACAGACGTCTGCTGACATATGGGCATGAAAATGTCACCCACAGGATTTCAGATTCAATTTAAATGAATGAGTTTGTTGTGGATTAAATAAACCAACAGAGCATATCTGTATGAAATACTGAGAAGTGTACATATTAAAAAGTTTTCCTTCCCTTTTCTAGTGCAATATATCTGAGGAAGGAAGCAAACCAACTTTGCCATGTTTTTAATTACAGTTGTGAACACACAACAGTTTGAATGGTTTATACAGAATTGTTTCATAGAGGGAACTGAAAACATCTATAAGAGCTGTAGGAATAAAAACAAGGAGAATTTTATTGGATGCACATAGGCAATATAAATTCCAGTCTCTTCATACTATATATAAAAGTGAGAAATGGATGCAAATGAAGCAGAGATGTCTCTTTGTATGTTACCTTCAGTAGGAAGGGCTCATTTAAAGCATTGGGGAATCCAGGTACAAGCCTTTTTAAGCTGCTTTTGATTTTGTTATGTAAGACTAAGTGAAGGACATGGCAGAAGCTTTGCCTGTGGAGCAGGAGGATAAGGTGTCAGTGGTCACACTGCAGGGCAGGTCAGTCTGGTGTGTGTGTGATGTCCTTTCTACTTGATAGCAGAATCAAACATTGCAGAGTTCCTGGGAAGTGCCAGGTAATGTGGTGTGGGGACCTCACTGGCAGTCAGACTAGGGTGGCCTGATGTTTTGAGATTGAGGGGGAGCAGGAGCTACTCCCTTCATGTTAATTATTAGCTCTGTCTTCCATGCCTTTGAGTGTAATCTCAGTACCACATGACTGGGAAGGACTTTTGGGTCTTTCATTCCACCCTCCATGCTGGGCCAAGGCTGCAAATGTTAGGTGTGAACCTGACAGGAGAACTTGGGGGGTTCCCTTGCCTGTCCAGGGATGCTGTCCATGTCCACACCTGCATGAGTTCCCTAGAGTGTGTTAGGTCAGCTAAGTCTCAAAATATTTGTTCACTTCCACAGACCAAGAGGTTCTAGGTGACTATTTCACACATCAACATTTAGTCTGCAGCCTCGTGGAGTTAAGAGAGGTGAATCTCTCTGTCATGCACATAAGGTGTTTTATGACCTAGAAAACTGGGTGACTTCCAGCACAACTCCCTTCTCAGAGGAAAGAGGAGAGGAAACAGCAGAAGAAAAGGAAGAAATCTGACAGCAGGTTCAAATTCTTCCTTTTATGTTAGAGTTGGCTTGTGCCTGACTGTCTTAGCTTTGCAGCTTTTTTATTAGGTTAGTGGGTAGGAGGGGAAATGGGTTGTTTTAAAATAGGGTAAGCTGATAAATGAAGTAAAATGAAAGACAGCCTCCTCCCAATTCAGCTGCTACAGACTAAGGAAATCCATCTCTGGGGGGGTTTGGCCCCCTTGTCAGGGTTTCTCAGGAGTGTGCCCTGCCTCCATTTCTCAGCAGATATTCCTCTTGCTGCTGTCTCTACTAACTAATTCAGAGAAAAGCAGGGAAGGCTTGGTTCTCCAGGAGATCTCAAGCCTGAGCAACTCCAGCATGATCTGTTTCAGGAGAGGATGTCACAGGCTGATGCCTTGCCCAGGCTGTGGTTGGCTGGGGGGGGACTGCAGCCTCCCTGGTGTGCTCCAGACTTCACACCAGCTTTGGTTAGGGAGCATAAAATTTTATCTGTGTGCCTTGGGGGGTGCCTGAAAGCAGAGAGAAAGGGGCCATCAAACTTTTATGGCAGGATCTAGTTAATTTACATGAGAACTCTTCTTCCATTTCAGAGCATGGAAAATGTTTTTATAGTAGCTGTGCATGATGTCTATTCCAATTTTTCTACATCAATAACCATCTTTTCAGGACTGAATTTATTCATAAAAACTCAGCAAATTTTTCCAAGAAGCATGAACTGCTAGAGAACCCAAAGATGATGATCTATTAATTGTGAATTTAAAAAAAAACCCTGTTTTTTAAAAAAACAGCTGTATTTGAGAACCTTGTGCTCTGTATGGAGTTGCTTTACCCTTGATTTCTTCTGGAATCTCAATGTGACATGGTCATGTGCTAAGTAGCAGCAGCTGAATGGCTTCATCTGTTCCACACTGTAGCTTTGTGTCTTATGCAAAACACTTCCTCAGTGATAAACTGTGAGCAAGTGTTTCCTGCTCACCTTTGCCATTCCACTAATGACTTTAGAGGCCCTAATGCATCCCCCTCATTTGTCTTTTTCAAGCATCAGTGTCCAAGCTGTAACTTGTCTGGAAGGCACCCTATGCCCTTGGTGACCTCAGTCACTCTCCTCTGTCCCCTGACAACTTCTATTGTCTTCTTTTGGGAAAACTGCACAGAATGTTAGAGTGTAAAACTAGGTGTTTGAAGTGGCATAATCCTTTTTGTCACAAAATGAAGGAATGATGGATGCTTCATCCACAAAAGGGACTCTTGGACATGGCCACTGCATGATTAAAATGTTCTTGTAATTAAATCCCTGAGTAAATATTCTCAATGAACCTCTTAATTTTTCTTTCTTTACTCTTTCTTTCTGAAGAAACTCTGCCAGCTTTGCATCTGCCTGGGTGGAGCCCTTTTCCTCATTGCCTGTTTTCCCATTTCTGTCCAGCAATGTGCTTTACCCAGACTTTCAGCATTTGCATTACCCAAAGCCTCCCTTGCAGGTATAATGGCACTGTTCAAACTAATCATGATAACCACATAATGAGAGCCAGCCACACCTTGTGGCTGCTCTCAGCCCAACTCTCAACCAAGCTGCCTTGTCAGAGGTTTGGGAGGTTGGTGGGTAAACATCTCTGAGTCACAGTGTTTCTGGAAGGCAGCTGCCTGGCGAGCAGGAAGGGGCCCAGGTGTGTGCAATCCCTCAGCCAGGGAGGTCCCTCCAGGAGCAGGGCACTGCTGGAGATGGGTCCAGACAGACTTGCTTTCATCTTTCCCCCCCCACTGAAACACAGCAAAGTTTTTCCATGTTTAACCATTGGGTAGATGTTGGGGGGGAAAAAAGATGAATGTGTTGTTATTGAGTTATTAGTGTCAGTTAACACCAACCCAAATCCCACTGTCTGAGGACAGCAGGAGCCCCACTGTGGATTTCCAATGGTGTCAATAATTATTTCTCTTTGCAAAGACTGTGCTACAAGATACCCTGTTATTTCTGTGAGGATGTATTATCCCTAAGAGAGCAGCAGACTGAAAGCCTGGTATTGACACAATTTTTCTCTTCCTTCCTGCAGACTACAGACCTTCACTACAGCCACTGCTTTTCAGGTCACAGTTGTGTTCTTCAGCCTCCTCTGCCCCCATGGTGTTCCAGCAGATCAGACCTCAGTGGGCTCCTGTGTCACCCCCTCCAGTGCACTGAAGTGTGTCTCACTTCACTTTCATTTATTTAATTTCCAAACTTAAGGAAACCAAATTAAATTACTGTCATGGTAGTTCTGAGCACATGTCTCTGCACAGAGATGAATGCACTTGAATTTGTCCACTTCAAATATTAATTCAGAGTAACCCCCCGTGTGCCCCCTGTGCAGTAGAGCCATCAGTGGTCTCCCACAGAGCCGAGAGACTGGTATCTTTCAGGAAATTAGAGAAATAAAAATACCTAGAGTAAGATTAAGGTTACTTAACCTCAAAAAGGCCCTCTCCAGTTCATGCTGAGCAGAGGGGCACCGCTCTGCTGGCCTCTCTGCACAGGCATTAGAAAGCCCCCTGGAGTGCTGAATTGAGGACAGCTGATACCTGATGGGTGCCTGTCAACATGAGAGATGATTCTCCCACCTTAAGATAGGTCAGTATCCTAAATGTGAAGGAAACGACATCAATTCTGTAAGGTCATGACCAGTAGCAGCTGTAATGTCCACTGAACTAATGGTGCCCCAGAAAAATTCCCAAAATATGAAGTGAGAGAGCTCTGCACCATGAAAGACAAATTTCCTTGAATGTGGGAGCTGGACTGATTGAGATTACCCAGACTAGCTTGAAATGACTTTCAAAAAAATTTTGAAATCCATCTTTTGTTTTATTTCATTCAGTTTTCAGAACTGAGCCCTGCAGCATTCACTGCCTACCAAAAACTAGTGGGTCACACTCAGTCCTCCTAAAGTGCTGGTTCACAACCAAACTGGAACTGTATGAACACAGGCATCTTGTGCCATCAGAGGTGCCATGGAGGCCAGCCACCCACAAGGGTTGGTAAGGGTAACACAGGATCCATGACACCTGCTTGTTTCTGGAGCAGGGAAGGGAGACCAAACAGGATGTCCTGAAGCACCACAGATGGCACTGGTTGCTCCTGTTGAGCTGCTCTGCTTCCTTTGCATCCTTATTTCAGAGTCTGGGTCCTCTCCATTGCTGTCCTGATGAGCATTCACCTAAAATACCTAGAGCCTTCCTCAGAAAGCTGCTGGAACTACTTTGTCAGGATAAACAAATAATTGGTAAAGAAATGAAGAAGCTGCTCACCTAACACCTTCACAGGCCACACAAGGGAACATGTGAGTGAGAAAAAGGGCTGGACTGTGGTTTCATCTGGTTCTGAGCCCCCCTGATGGCTCTGTCTTCCCTGCTGTCCTTTCTCCTGTTCCCAACTGCATGATGGCTCTCCCTCCTTTCCTTCTGGCTCCAGACTCTCTGGTTCCTCCTGGAAGGCAGCTCCAAATTGTCCAGTCCTTTCTGGTGGATAAACTGGCTCAGAGGAGTGTTGCTATAGTTGGTGTAACATAGGCATCAGAAAGATGGTTGAGAGCAAAAAGGGGACTGGTAAATGGGAATACTGCCCTCATCCCTTCCCAGCAGCAAAGAGGTGTTGAATTGACTCAGATTGCCACGTGAAAACCCATCAATGATAAATGTCTACACTATGGGGTATGGACGTGTCCCTGTGAGTTTTCCTTAGCACTCAGAGCATCTGTGTGAGCAGCCAAGTGCTAAAATAGCCATAAGCCCTAAAAAATCAATTAGGAAAATACTTACAAAGGTTGAAAGCTTTAGTGTTTCCCTCTGTCATAATCTGTTTTTAACTAAGAGAGCAGTTCCTGTTTGGAGTGAATTAACCTTCATGGTGTAAGACATTCCTCTTGCCAGATGATCAGGCTTGGCTTTTCTTCCTCATCTACTCCTTAATAGCACTCTTTGGCAACACTTAGCCATGAATTGCCAAGCTACTGCACTGAGTAGCAAAATGACTACACATGCAATGGACTGCTCAGTGGGACAGGTCCCCTCTTTTTCTGCTAATTTGATTAATTACAGCAGTTTCTTTATTCTTTATTAATTTCATGCATTTTTTGATACATGGGAGATGTTTACTTTTGCAGAAGCATGGATCACAGTATGTGTATATGTGTTTTTATGTGAGACATGAAATGATGAGCTAGTTAACACCTTGTGTACTTGGGCAGCAGGCTGGTGCTCAGTTAGTTTATTTAGGTTAAGCTGGACATTGCCTGAACTATGCCTGTGCTTTGTCCTAAAGTCTGCACTTGTATCACTTCAGGGACTAATGGAAATATTGCATTGGTTGTATTGCTCTGACTGTAGAACATCATTTGCCATATGAATAATTTTAAAATGTTACAGCATGCCTGGCAAATGCCCCAGGGAAATAAGAAACTAGAATGATTCCCATAGAGCAGCTGCATAAGCTGTAATTCAAAAATGTATGACCAGTATCTACTGGTCCAAAATTTACTCTACAGGGAGTAGATTTTGTCCTCAATGCTGTAAATCCTGATATGCCTGCACACACCATCCCCAGAATACAGGATCACAGGATGGGATCACAGGAGAACAGAGCAAGGGCCTGGGTGGGCTCCAGTTCAACCTCCTGCTCAGAGGAGAGGGACCCTGAGAGGTGCTCAGGGCTTGGTCCAACCAGGCTTTGAAAATCTGCCAGGACAGAGATCACACAGGCTCTCTGAGCAGGTTGTTCTAATGCTGGGCTGTCCTCATAATTGGGATTTTGTTTGTTTGTTTGTTTTGTTATATCTTGGACATACAGGGAGCAACAACTCTGAACCCTGGGAAGAACTAAGCTAAACAAAATATTTCTTGTGCCTATCCACTCTACCAGTCTCTGATATCTTGGAGCTAAAACTCCCAAGATTCTGTTGATTTTGTTGGGATATTTGTACACTGGGGAGAAAAGTCTGGGCTGGTAAGCATGGAGAGAAGGTCTCTGCATGCAGAAAAGGAGCAGAAATTGTGTTAGTGCAGCAAATACCTGGACCACATGAAGTCCTGTGAAAGTATATATACCTCACAACCCAAAAAACCCCCAGCATACCCCATTTTGGCACTGTTGCACCCCAGAACAGCAGGCTGATGTTCTGGGTGCCTTTGGAGCTGTTTTATGAGCCAGAACTCTGGCTGGGCCAGGAGCTGATCCCACCCAACTGCAGCAGCCTGGTAGGAGAAGGAAAAAACATGTCTCTGTAAAGGAGCACTATGAGCCAAAACCACAGACTTTTGCTAGGCTTCAGTAAGCAGCAAACAGCACTTTTACACTTCAGTGCTTTGAGAAAGCTTATCTACAATAACCATCCTGAGTATAATTCAGTGTTTAAACAGCCTCACCCTGCCCTGGTGGATCTCTGGGTGGGTTAATCATAAACACAGGCAGAATCCCTGTGGCAGCCAAAGGATGAAGACTGGAGTGTTTGGCATGTATGGGATGAGTTGCTGAAGGCCAGCTTGACACCAGACAACAGGAAGGTGTAGGAGATGGAAGGAAAAAAGCCCAGGTAATGTCTTTTCTTGGCAGTGAAAATATAAGACATCTGCAGTAAGAAAAAATAAGGTTTAGGAATACCTAGAGACCTAGAATTTCAACATTAAGGTGCTTGCATGGGGGTTTCATTTAAGTCAGCAAGTTTCATATTGTTTTTTTCTTTGTTTGAAAGCCTTCAAGGGAAGATCATGAATTCCACTGAACTACAGATGGGAGGAGATTAATGTCTCTGGCAAGCATAATTTCTCACGTCTTTAGGTCTTTTCTTTCTTGTCCACTGTTTTCTAGAGTTTCAGTGTCCTCAGGATCACTGTGTGCACTGACCAGCAGGGCAAGCTAAGAGAACAGAAATCCCTTGGAGTGCCCTGGTGCAGGGCTGTGGGGCTTGGATGTGTAAGGGTGGTTTCTGTGTCTGCATCAGTTGGCTTCCCATAACTGGTATCTCTCCTGTAATTTTGTGATTCTGCCCTGAAGAAGTGCTCAGAAACAGCATTGCTGTGTTTCATAGGTAGACATATAGTAGATACATATATGCATCAGTTTATCCATTGGGATAAACTTTCCATTGCTTTTCATTGCAATAGGATGCATCTAGGCAAAATATGACACCTAAATCTTTCAATACACAAGTGCAGCAGCTGGAAATAATCTTACTTTTGTGAAATTGATCTAATTAATGAGCTGGAGATTAGCTCTAGTTTTTGAAGTGCTTGTTTTTCATAAGGAAAGGTTACTGGCTTTTTGCTGAAAAAGAACAGAGGAATATGTGGGTGTTTGTGTCTTTGAGTAAATGCAAATATATATATATTTATGCATATATCCATGTTTATTCATATATTTCTATATTTCTGCTAACAGTAAGATTATTTAAATAGGATGTCCTGCTTTAGTGTATATTCTTGTTTCTACCTTCTTTTGCAGTAGAGCTGAATGTGCATCTAGAGAACAAACTTTGCCTTGGCTGTAGGAGAACAAACCCAGAATTTTTCATGGATTTTATAGCATCTCTACAGACTCAGAGATGTGGAACTGAGACCAAAGCTTGGCCAAAGTTCTTAGAGAATTTGCCTTAGAAATTTATATAGTTTATATAAATAGTAAATAACTGGTAGTGGATTATATAAATTTAACGCAGTGACAAATTTTAATTTGTGCCTCACCCTAAATTCTAGGACAACTACATGAGGTTTTTTGTGTGTAAAGAAAAAGTCATGTTTTGCTTTAATGGTTTGCTTCCTTCATTGAAACAATCTAAGAATATCTACCTAAAAGTAAACTAGCATTAGCTCTGGTAAGATTTTATATCAATTTTTCAATTTATTCTGCTGAAATGTATCTGTTCTGCTGAGATATATTGATGTGATTTTGGAGTCCAAGTCATTTAATATTCTGTGGGACCGATCCTGCAGACAAGGGATATCTCCATCAGAGAAGAAAGAATTTCTATTTATTATCACATAGATACTTATTCTGCATTACTGTGGAATACCTTTGGCTAAATGCTCTCTGGAAAAGCCTGTGTGTCTCCACTGGTCTGCTAGGGGGATCCTGCCTGCTCATATGCAGTGGGACCAAACCCTGGCTGCCTCCCTCAGTCCCAGCAATGGTGAACATAGTGGGGGTCTTTATTTCAAGTTGGGAGCTTTATTCCTGTTCACTACAGCTCAGCAGCTCTGTTAGGGACTGCAGCACAAGGAAAAGCAAAGCAGTTGTGCTAGGCATGAAAAGGTTTTGAAATAGTGGATATGGAAAATTACTTCAGGGACATAATGCTTTCCTCTTTGAGTCATACAAATACCCCCAGAAAGATTGCAGACAACACAGAGCTGCAGCTGAGTCACCTGAGGGAAGGGATGCCCTCCAGAGGGGCAGGCTTGGGGAGGGGGTCTGTGTGAACAGCATGAAGTTCAGCAAGGCCAAGTGCAAGGTCCTGTGCATGGGTTGGGGCAATCCCCAATATCAGAACTGCAGGAGGAGTGGGCTGAGAGCAGCCCTGAGGAGAAAGACTCAGGGATCCTGGTTGGTGAAATATTGGACATGAGCTGGCAATGTGCACTTGCAGTCCAGAAAGCCGAGCAGGTCCTGGGCTGCATCCACAGAAACATGGCCAGCAGGTGATTGTCCCCCTCTGCTGCGCTCTTGTGAGAGCCCACCTGGAGCCCCTGCCCCACCGTGCCCAGCTCTGAGTCTTCAACAGAAGAGAGACTCTTGGAGAGGGTCCAGGGGAGGCCATGACACTGATGGGGGCTGGAGCTCCTCTCCTGAGAAGAAAAGCTGAGAGAGTTGAGGTTATTCAGCCTGGAGAAGAGAAAGGTCAGGGGAGACCTTATTGCAGCCTCTCAATACACAGAGGACACTTGCAGAAAAGCAGAGAAACACTTTTTACCAGGGTTTGTAGTGGCTGGACAAGGGGCCAGGGTTTTAAACTGAAAGTCAGTAGGTTTAGATTGGGCATAAGTAAGAATTCTTTTGATGAGGGCATGAGACACTGGAGCAGGTTGCCAGAGGAGCTGTAGATACTCCAACCTGGGAAGTGCTCAAGACCAGTTTGGGAAGGGCTTGGAGAAACCTGGTCTGGTGAGAAATGTCCCTGTCTGTGGTGGAGGGGTTGGGCTGAATAATTTTCAAAGTTCCCTTTCAACACCAATCTGCTGTTCTGTGGTTCTGTGAATAGAAGATTAATATTTCCTCTGTATGTTTATATACAAAGGGGCCTATTAGTAAATCCTCCATCAATCTTCCTCATATAATAATCTGTGTCTTCTTTCATGTTTGTTTGCTTTTCTTCTTTATTAAATAGTCCTGGTAAAATATGAATGAAATTTGATGCAGACCTGATTCTTCACAAGAGAATCAATTTTTATGAGGAGACAGGCTCCTTGCTAGACTGCATGGACAGGTATTTTTGACCAGCCATTTCCATCTCTGACACTAACAAGGCTTGTGACAATTGCAGTAACCTGGCTGCTTCCAAACATCTTGAGAAATACTGCAATAACCATATGTTATTGGTTCAACCAAATGTGCTTATTTTTGATAAGGTGTGACTCATACCCCAAACAGCAAACTCCTTTGAGTTCCACCCTGTGCAGGGAGGATGCTCTCAAGGACATTGATGAGACAGGAATATTGACATAAAGATGTTACTGTAGACACTAGCAGTATTCTAGACATTTTATACAGCCTTCATTTGAGCAGCTTCCCTCTAGCAACAGTGAAACAAAGGAGTAATACTAATAAACAATGTTGTATTGATGGCTGTGGTGAAAAGTGATAGAGAAGATACTTGCCCAGAACTCTCAGGCCCTCTCCTTTGAAAGATAAAACTGTCTTTGAATTAAAGGGTGATTTTGTAGAAAATTTGGACCGGTCACACACTTTGTTTTTACAAGTTTGGATTCTCTGGTAGCAAATGGAACTTGAGTTGCTGCAGCACCAGAGAAGACCCATTTCTAGTTCAGTTTAAAAGCATTTTGCATCATCAGTGCAAAGCACATAGTCCTGGTTTCAGCTGGGATACAGTTAGTAGCTGGGACAGTGTTGCAAAATGAGGATTTAGGATTGAGAATAATGTTGCTATCACTCTGATTTAGTTGTTCTTGAGAAGTACTTACACTCTGTCAAGGACTTTTCAGCTTCTCACACTGCCATGCCAATGAGGAGTCTGGAGGTGCACAAAAAGATGTGAGTGGTCACAGCTGGGACAGCTGACCCCAGCTGATCCAAGGGATATTCCTTATTCCACATGGATCCAAGGGACATTCCATCCCATATAGCATCATGCTGAACAATATCCTGGGGGAATTGACTGCAGGTCAGGGACTGGCTGGGCATCAGCCATTGAGTGGTGAGAAAACTGCATTGTGCATAATTGGTACTGTACATAAAAACATTATTATTATTATTATTATTATTATTATTATTATTATTATTATTATTATTATTATTATTATTATTATTATTATTATTATTTCCTCCCCTTCATTTTTGTCCTAGAAAACTTCTGTATCTCCACAAAAGAGTTTTCCCTTTTTTCCCTGTTCTCTCCCCCACTCCACTGAGGGCAGTGAGTGGATGGCTGTGTGGTGCTCAGCTGCCTGCCAGGGTAACCCAGAACCCAGTGGAGTGTGGCACTGCCAGAGGGTCACTTGGTGCTGGGTGGCAGCAGCCCTGTGTCCCACTCATAGCCTTTGGAGGCTCCCTGGGATTTCCACAGGCAATTATCCTCATGCTCCATAAGTAATTGTTCAAGGTGTTATTGGTTTTTTTTGTCTCTTTTCTTTCTCTCTGGTTCAGGGCTGGAGAATAAAGGAGTTTATTTGGCCTGGCAGGGCACAGGCTGCCCATAGTGCAAATCAAGTTACCTTGCAATGATTGCTGTCTGGACCAGAGCACAATTACTGCAGCAGCTATTCCATAAAATACTCCCTTTAAACTTGATATCTATGGAAATGCTGAAGGCAGCATTCACTCTTCTGGTTTTCAAAAGATATGTCTGTTATGAAGATAATCCTCTAAAATCATACTGAAGATTAATCTGAAAGTTTTGCAGAACAGGAGGTTATTCTGGAATATGTGACTGGTAAACTCTAGCATTTTACAGCTCCACTGAGCCAGAAATAAGAGTCCTTTGCACTTAAGGATAAGTGAGATATTCATCCTGTTTCAAGAAATGTCAGAATAACAAGCTGCTTGCCTCTTTATCTAGGAGCATCTTTTATGTTGGTCAGTGATGGTCTTTCCACTTATTTGGATTGGAACTGAGGCAGGGACAATAAGAATAGATTTCTAATGGAAGGAGAGATCTAAAAAGAAAAGAGATCCAATGTTGGCAGCATGGAATCACAGGGACATAGGAAGTGAAAAAGTGTTGTCAGGCCGTGGGCAATGCAAAAATCATAACTTTAATCCTTTGTAAATAGAGAACTGTATTATGTGCTCAAGAGTTGTCAGTTACTTTTGGTAAAACTCTGGGAAGGCAATGCACATTCCTTATCCTCCACATTTGCCCACCAGGACCCCTGCTACTGGGTGTCTGTACTTGTCTTGGTAAGGTGAGCTACAACCTTTCTGAGGCTGGAATAAAAAAGCAGCTCTGTGCCAGGTATAGTGACTTCAGAGCTGCTTTGTGCTCACAGCTTTTTGTTTATGGAAACCAACCTGCCAGTCCTCCTGGGCAGTGTTTGAACTTCATGGCTGCTTGGTAGAGAATCCCACTGTGTGTGTGGGATAAACTGGGATGCTGAGCACTTCCCTCAGCAGTGTGGTTTTGTTCCTGTGTCAGAAAGGATTTATTTGGGAATAATACTTCCCTGCCCACCAGACAATGGTTACATTCCAGTGCAGACAATCTACTGATAAAGCAGAAGCATCTTTGCAGATGTCACTGTTAGACTGACATTCACAGTCTATCTTGTGTCATTACTGTAGAGGGATGACCCAGACAGAACTCTTGGGGCTCTATTGGTGGGCTGCATTTTTTAGTCATGAGTCCTGATAGCTGTACTGGGCAGAGGGCAGAGCCTTGTTTGCCCATCAGAGCATGTGAGAGCTCACAGTGCTGCTGTTGCCACTGACAGGGTTTGGTATAAAACAGGGCAGCCCTAAGTGTGTTTCATATCCATGGCCCAGGCAGCCTTCTATAACCAGGAGTGCAAGGGAGGGAGAGGAATTAAACCCCTGTGATTTAACTCATACCTTGACAAGAGACTAACCTCTGTCTAGGATTGACAACCACATCCAAAGATACATAATATTGTGAGCCAAGTGCACCCAGATGGAATTTATGATTCCTCTCCTTTTCTAGCTCCACAATAATTTGCTGACAAATCTTCCTAATGGACTTTGGAAAGTCAAAGATTAGGTATATTGTGAGTACTGTAAAATAACAAGCCCCCTGGGGAGAGGTAGATTGCACAGCTGAGCTGCAAAGCCTGGGCTGAATATTGAGATCTGGCATGGCCTGGGAAGGGTGGAGCCACTGCCTGTGAGAAATGGCTCAGCAAGGGATGCTTGTCTGCCTGGCTTCACAGAACAAGGCTTGCTCAGGAGCAGTTCCTGCCCCAGGCTTGTTTTAACACTCACAGGGCACTAAATCAGGCATCACACTGGCTCTAGGCAGATTACAAACCCCTCCTGGCTGACCTGGCACTGAGACTGCTCTGGGACTTGGCAGCTGAGCAGGTTTCTTTTGCAGACCAGCACAGCCCTGAGTCTGTCACTGATGCTTCATTACTTCTGCAGATCCAGAAGTTTTCATGCCTGCAGGAGCAGAACCAAGGGCATTAGCAGGGTCTGAGTCACTTTGTGCTGCCTGAGCCACACTGCAACACCTGCTGTACAAGCAGGGAGGGGGAAGGGGAAGCAGGGGCACAGAAACCTGCAGGCAGCTGCTCACCTGCCATGAGCAAAGCTGGGATTACGATTCAGGGCTCTTGAGTAGCAATCCCTCCACCTTTTTGTATGCCTTTATCTCCCTGAAATACGATTTTTTAGTAAAGCAAGTGCTAAAAGATTGAATTAGGGATGGTATCAGAACACTGAAGTCCCCCTAGGTAGGGCACTGAATATAATACTTCACTTCCACAAGCACTTATTAGATTTCTCAAATTTGAAATGTTTTCCTTTACATCAAAGCATCCATCTGTTCAATATTCAGGATGAAATACACTCACTGAGAGCAATCCAACAGCATTTTCCCACACCAGCCAGGTCTTGCAGAGGTTGGTGGGTTCTGACTCTCCATCCCTGTGTGACCACCTTGCAACCTGGTCCCCAAAGCTGTAGGAAGCACTGGGGAAATGTTCTTGCTATAGCCCTGTACAGCCACTTCCATGTCTGTACTTCTCTTGGCCCTTGGCCAGCTTTGCAGCATCACTTACAAAAGCCAAATTCTGCTCTTTACACTTGGCCCTATTAAACCTCTTTATTTCTTTTCAGCTGGATCATTAGTTAGATGATTCTGTATTGTTTCTGACATATATATTCTTCCCTGAAAAATTAGAGAAATCCCATTTATAGGGCTCCCCAGTCACTGAGAGAACACCCCAATTTATACCTGCTGAGTGGACAATCTATTTAATGTCTTTTTCTAACCAACTATCACTTCCTCCAAAGGAGGTTGTTCCAGTGCTTTGAGGACTCCCTGTCAGCAGACAATTTATGCTTCTTGTTCTCTGACTTGCCACAAAATGAAGTCACTGTTTATATTTTTGCATTTGGCAGCAACACGCCCAGTTTGGTCCCATCTGGAGCCATAGAATGGTTTGGGTTGAAAGAGATCTTTAATGGTCATCTGCTCCCAATGCCCTGCCATAGCAGGGACACCTTCAGCTAGACCTGGTTGCTCAGGCAGCTGTCCAGCCTGTCCTTGAATGCAGAGATGGGGCATCTACCTCCTGTCTCAGTGGAACAGAGAGCACCAGGTCCCTCAGGGTCTCAAAGGTGATTGAGAGCAACATTCTGCACCCATTAAAGAAACCAAACACAAAACATGTAAACATGTGGATCACTAAGTGCCTGGGGTAGCTGGGAGGAACCACTTTGTCGTCAGATGCACCAGCCCATCTCTAGAAATGCCATGGTTTTCAAACCACTGAAGTCTGAGGCTCTTCCCACGGGACAGGTAAATCTTTTAAATCCATCAGCTGAAGAGACCACTCAAAGCTGCACAGCTTTATTGATAAGGCAGGAATGAGGCTGGAAATAGACTCTGTATCTTGACTTTCTTCTCATCCCTGGCCTTTCACTGGAGGCTGGACTTAGCCCAGGTCTGGTCTACTATTTTTTATGACAGGAGAGGGGCTGAGTCACTTTTCTAACATATTGACTTATTGAAAACCTCCCCTTATGTAAGCTTTCTATTTCTTGACACTCCTGAGTTGCCAAGTATCCTATAACTTGGTGCTGGGCACAGCCCCCACCTTGATTTATCAGGCAGCTTAGAGAAACACCCACTCTGTAAATACGAGGGAGTTTCTGTTCAGCCTCAGATTCATAAAATGAACATGCCAGAACTTTCTGTCCTCCTGTTCCTGTGGCACAGAGCAATCCATCAGGCAGAGGGACTGCTGTCCTGTGGTGCTGGCTGGTGAGTTGAGGCTCACCGCTGGTGCAGGGTGTTCCTGCTGGGTGAGAGTGGGAGATGCAAAGCTGAACTTTGAGCATGATGGGAAAAATATTATTTTTAACAAGTATTGTTGAGGTTGGATTTACTAAGGGAGGGGAGAAAAGAGGCAAGGCTCAGGAAAGTGTTTCCCCTCAGGCAGAGATTTGTGATGTGCTTTGTGATCTGTGGTGGGCAGCTGGTGAAGGCAGGGTTCCTGCAGGCCTCTGCTGCTGCTTTCCTGTATGAACACCACAGCTGGAAACTGCCCCCTCTGTCTTCCACCAGTTTCCACAGGATGCTGTGAACCAGCTGGTGGCATTTCACTTTTGGCCACCACCACCCTGAAGCCAGCTGTCCCAGCCACAGGGACAGTGTCCCACACCCAGCACTTCCCGTGTGCCGCAGCAATCACCAGGATTATTAGGGTGACATGCTCCACTGTCTCCGATACAATGGCAGGTAAAGACCAGCACCCCACTGTGTTGGGGCCAGGGTATGGTCACAGAAACTCTCAGAGAATCTCACAGAGTCTCTGAAAGTCTCTGAGGAAGCCTTGAAGAGTTTTTAGTTTCACCAGCAAAGGGTGAGAGGAATGGAATTGGTCATGCAGATAGGAGGGATCGCATGGTCTGATTTCAGTCATTTAATGTCTAGCTTCTACATGGCACCCATGGCTTTCCTAGTGAGTAGTAATAAATGGAAAGGGTAGCTCCTGGAAGAGGACTCTCCATTGCACCATGTGCTCTGCAAACATGGCTTGATTTCAGAGTATCTGTAGATACACACATGGAGCCTGCTTCTGCCCTACGTGTTGCATAGCAGTTCTGGAAACATAAACTTCAGAAAACATGGGCTGAAGTTGCACCTGTAACATGGTCCTTACAGCAACAGGAACAGGAGATACCACCCTCACAGCCTTTCCTTGCTGTTACAGTGCTCAGTTATAAAACAATCTGTGAGATTTCTTGCCAGCCTTGCCAGTCTGGAGGCACACAGACTGAGGAGCAGTGTACTTGTTTACATCCACTTAAAAAAGCCCTGTTGGCAGCTCAAGGCAGGCATCCCATATGGCCTGAAGGCTGATTTACACCTCTTTACCCACTGAATCTTCACTGTAAAATTTCATAAGTCTGAAAACATTTCCTATGGAAAATGAAGCAGTCAAGACAATCTTAGTCTCTACTTTCTCTTTTCAACAAAGTGTGAGAGAAGAGAACAAAAAAGAAGAGAAGAGAAGAGAAGAGAAGAGAAGAGAAGAGAAGAGAAGAGAAGAGAAGAGAAGAGAAGAGAAGAGAAGAGAAAAGAAGAGAAAAGAAGAGAAAAGAAGAGAAAGAATTAGGTCACGGCAGCTTTTGCCACTCAAGTGCAAATTAAGTCCTCAATGCAGAGCCACCATGTCCAGCTGAGCAAAGGGGATGCTATTGGATTGTTTCAGGTCTTATGCCCAGTTAGAAAACAAGCTGTTTGAGACCTGGATGGTGTAGGAGGCTTGCAGCCTGCCAGAGAAGCTCTCTGCAGAGGTAAGCAGAGTTTGGTTGTCTGACAGGATGTTGGTGAACAAAACTGATCATCCACTGTGTACTTGGGTGTCCAGGACTCTCCTGCAGAGCTGTCAGTTCTGCATACTTGGTTGCAATTTCTAGGGCAGGGTAGTGAAACCCTTCTGTGCAGGTCACGAATAATTTCTCAATTCAGCCCTGCAAGAGAGAATTTCTTTCTTTTTTTAAAAATTTTATCAGACTGTGAGCAACCTGTCCACTGAAGGGGCTCACTGACCTGTCCTGGTGTTCAGGATTTCATCTAGGAACAGGGTGCTTTAAAGCCTCCCTTTGGTGAAAGTGCTTTGGAATGGCTGTGCTGTGTGGGGTGTCCAGGGGACCACAGCATTCTGCTGTCAGCCCAGTCTGCCTGCACTGGGTGTGCTGTTATCTGCTATTATCCATGTTCCAATTCCTTCCTTAGTCAGCTCGTGCTTTCTAATGAGAAAGTCACTGAGCCTTTTAAAGGAAGTAGATGGGAAAAGCAACAGTATCTGCCTGTGGCATAGGCACATCATTACCCAAAACTGGGAAAGACAAGACAGATGAGAAAAAGTAAGAAAAGAAACTGAAGAAGAGTATCCCCAGTAAAAGCCAGCACAAGAACTCAGGGCTAATTGTAAAATTCAGAAGGATGAATGAAAAAAAAAAGCATTAATTTTCTGCTCCAGTGGAGAAAAGGAAATTTTGCATATGCTTGTTAAAGATAGAGGAGCATACGAGATATCCAATTTAATTACCATTTCTCCTTTGAGTGGAGAAATCACTTAAGTCAAACAAGAGTGTGATGGATGCTGGTGAAGGGCAGGGCAGCTTCTGGACAGCTAGGCTGGAATCTTCTTGAACAGAAGAAGAGCAAATAAGCCTGACTTTCTGAGGTAGCCATCTCCCCAAATTCCAGTGGAAGAAACAAAAGGAGAGAGAATTTTGACCCTGGTTGATCACTTGGGTTAAGCTGTCTACTGTAGTTTAATTTCTTTGCATTTTCCACATCAGCAAAATTACTGATACTTCATGTGCTATGGGTACTTATCTCTGCAGGGATCTTAATTATGTGTTTTGGGAATAATGAATCCTTCTGCTGGGGTTCAAATGTTTAATTCCAAAGGTGTCCTTAATGAGATGTTCACCTCACAGTAATGGAGTGTCCTCTTTAAAGGCCAGCTCCCATCAGACAAGGTTAAGAACAATGTGAAAACTGTCTTTGGGAAGTGCAGAACAAAAGTGGTCTTGTGCCTCTGTAATTTGTTCTCAGTAAGGACTGAAATATGTCCAAGAGGAAATGTCAAGGAAGCAGATGTACTTACAAGACTGGAGACAAGAGCTGTGACTAATATTATGGTTTATTAACTAAGAATAACACATGTTAAGCCTTTGAACTGGGGAGGTTAGTGGAGTAGAAGGGGGAACCACAATCCAGAGCCTTGTACATTGAGCTGCTATAGAGAGAAGTTAGGCAAGCTACAGGTGGAAAAAGAAAACAGAGAAAAAGAAATTGTGTCCTTATTAAAAAAGAAGTGAGTGCAAACGCAAGAATACTTTAGATAGACCTATTTTTCAGAGAGTGGTTGCTAAGACTGTCTGAAATCTAAACTTTTCAAGGTGTCCTGGTGGGTGTGGTAAGCCTGCTGGCCTCTTAGCTCAGAGCTGTTGTTCAAGAGCAGTGCATGCCTTCCACAACAGACTGGCTCCTGCAGATGTCTGCAAAGCAAGAAGACTTAATGTTTGCACTGAGATAAATCTTTGTTCTTGTTCAGTGTTTACCAGATTGACTAAGCAGGTACCACATTTGCTACCAGCAAGAAGCAAACTTAAATGCAAATAGAAAAAGGGGACACAGCCTCAAATGTGACCAGGGAGGTTTTAGATTGGATATTTTAAAAAAAGTTCTTCACTGAAAGGGTTATCAAGCAATGAAACAGGCTGCCCAGGAAAGTGGCTGAGTCACCATCCCTAGAGGTATTTAAAAGACATGTAGATGTGGCACTCAGGGACATGGTTTAGTGGGGAGCTTGGCAGTCTCAGGTTAATGGTTGGACCTGATGGTCTTAGGGCTCTTTTCCAGCCTAATTGGTTCTATAGGCTCAGAAAGCCACTCACAATGTAAAAGGTAGAGACTGAAAGAAAAGCAGCAGGATGGAGCCCTCAACAGTGGTACCTCAGGCCCGCAGGTATGTCTCATACCCTCAGGAAATTCTTCCAAGGTTTAAATTAAATTCAGCTAATTATAGCTGAAGACTTTCTCTTGAAGGAAAAGAAAATCAAGAAGTCCTTTAGTGCTTGCTTTAGCTGCTCCTGGGGGGTGTGATTATTATTCCTGGTAAGATCTAGTCCCTAATGCCTTGTGCTGTCTTTAATAATTTCTAACTGCACAAAGTCATGGGAAGTCTTTCACAGTTCAGCAGGTGAGGGGTCAAAATTCCTGTAGAGGGAATAAAGAGCTCTAAGAGGTGCAGGAACACAAGAAAGGACCTCTCTGCATGTAATAACTGTGTTCTTTATTTTGTAGGCCTGTGTTAGTATTTAGTAGATCTGTTACCCAGCTCTTGTGTACTGACATGAGAAATGTCATTGAATATAACCACTAATTTGCATCTGTTCAGGATGTGGCTTCCTTGTTGTCATGACTCATGGTGCATAAGGATGCTAAATGTCAATGCAAAGTCATTGGTTTTCTGCAGGAGGGACAGGATTTGGGAGAACCAAGGCTGTATGTGCCAGGGTGGATGGCCAGTGTTTGCAGACATCCCATGCTCTGCTGCTGCTCTCCCTGAAGCCTTCTCAGAATTTGGAGTTTTACATAATTTGTGATAGAACTCTGCACAATTCAAAAACTCAAATTATAGGTCGCTCAGAGTGCATGTCAGTATACCTGGTATTTCTTCTTCTGCATCTAGGGAAATATTTTTTTTAATTTAAAATGCTGAAAAGCATAGAAGCGACTGTGTCAAACCAGTTTCTGCCTCCCAAGAAGGGCTAAAGGTAGAAAGTTGGACATACAGTTTATTAAACAGGTATGAGCAAGGCCCTCAGCAGTTTCATACACTTAGGAAGTTTATGAGCTGGATGGATATCAGACCCTCTGCCCACAAACTCCTTAAATGGGCCTGAAATCTCCTTGAATTCTCTAACTCAACGACCTTCTTTGCAATGTCTGATTTATGTGTCTCACTGAAGAATACCTCATTTGTTCACACCCCCCTTTGTTTTAACTTGTTGCCTGGTAATGTCATTGAGCACTGTGGTTTTGTGGTCTGGGGAGTGAAACTGCGACACTCCTTTTCTATCCATTGTTCCATGTCACTCATTATTTTATAGCTCACTTCCAAAGAACACTTCAGGTGTGGTTAAACAATATAGTAAACCCAGATGCCTCTCAAAGACATGGGGATCACATGAGGCTCTGATAATTGGGAATGAATTCACCTTCCTGCTCAAATGTGCTCCAAGAATGGATTCACTTTTTCACTATCAGGCTTTATGCTGGATTAGGTATAATTTTGGCAAAAGCTTATGCTGTATGCTTTGGTCATTCAGACAGAAACATGATGATGAACCCATTACTTGTTCAAATCCATGCCAGGTGACCCAGCCATGCATGGATTTGGTATTTATGATCAGGGAATGACCAGAACAGGAGAAACATCCTATGGATTTGGTATTTATGATCAGGGAATGACCAGAACAGGAGAAACTTCCTATGAGGTCATATCCCATATCCATCTGGCACTGTGCTCTTCTCCAGCAGTGGCAAAAGGATGGGATATTTGGGGAGAGCACATGAGCCTGGGCACTTTCTGTGTCCATTCTCCTTAGCATCCAGAACATTTTTATCATCCAGTCCTTTTAGTATTTTCAGTCTTGTTTCTCAAGTGCATCCTCATTCTAGTGTTGTGTTATGCTGTGTAAGAAGCAGCTGTGCTTTCACCCTATTTGCCAGTTTAAATTTATAAAATTTCATCCCATTCCCACTCAGTCATCTCCTCTCCAAATGAAGAATTACAGCTGTTTCAGTCTCTCATAAACTGACTTTTCCCACCCTTTTTCTGTGCCTTCTCTAACCCTGTTGCCTTATTTGAGATGTGGAGACCAAAGCTGCCCACAGAATGTGAGATATTAAACTTTTTTATTCTGTGATCCTGAGTAATGACCTTGTGTAGGTTCACCAGTGCTTTAGAGGCGAGCTGGCACTCGCTCCTTTGTTTCTGACACCCATGCTGACAGCACCCAGCACAGTCTGGATGCTTTGAACTGATGCTGCACAGAGCTGCTAATTCAGAGACCACCAGGGGTGACTCCAGGACCGTCTTCCAGTGTTTGGTAGCCAGTTCAGCATTTCTCAGGCATGCTTCATTAGTTTCACCTCGCTGCACCACCTGAAAAGCTCAAGCAATCATCTCTTTCTCAGGCTAAATAGACTCTGCCAGGACCCTCTTTTGATCACACTTCACAGTGTTTTCTCTGCATTGCTGAGTTTTAGGTTCCTTTTGAAATGGGAAGACAAAGCTGCAAGCTGCAGCCCAAATGCAGTAATTTAGTGGCATAAGAGGTTCCCTTTCATATTTTAATTTAATTTCTTATGCTTTCTAATGGCTAATTTCAATTTTTTATTGCTGCAGTGCAAGGAACAGAAGTTTTACTCAGAAATACTCACAAAGACAGCAGAATTTCTCCTGAAGAGCTATTTTAGAGCCTGTTCTTGAATGCACAGAGCCAGTGTGTAACTAATCCTGACCACTGTATTGTCAACTTGCAATTTTGTTTTCTTATGGAGGAGATATTAATAGTTCAGACAAGACATGTGAAGTCACAGTGTCACATAGATATGGAAAACCCCAAGATTCAGAACTGATTCCTGTGGCTGCCACAGCTGTTTTTTAAATTGCAGCTTGTCATACAGGATTCTGTATTCACCTTCTTGAAGAGCTGAAGCTTTCCTATTGCAAATCCATGGACCTGTCAAAACAGCAGAACCAGGGGGAAATCAGGAAAAGTGTAAACAAGTTAAGGCAGCTTGTAAAAGCTCCAGGCTTTGAAAGAACCCCATCAGAAATAATGGATTTGGGAATAAAGGGAGGTTCTTTGCTGAAGCAGGATGAAGGATCTGACAGTATACTGAACAAAGCAACCCTGCACTGGGAAACAGAGTGAGTGAAATGAATTAATTGGTGAAGTCTTCTCTTAACTTCTATAATCCTGACAAAAGAAGGCATGAAATGAATATATTTTAACCACTCATTAAGATTTTTTTGCTTTCCATATGCCCAAGATCACAGAATTTATTTTATTCAGCCCTCCTGGATAATTAAATGTAGTGCAATTAGTTTCTTCCCTGGGACTTCATTTATTATCACAAATGACATACTGTCTTAATAAAACATGGTTGTGAATTAACCAATTGTGCTCATGTGACTGTTTTAAATTTAGTAGACTTTTCATTTTGAAGCCACATCTTTGTATTGTAATTGTGTTTTATTCTTTGGAAAAGGGGATTTAAGTTATGAGATAATTTCCTTGACTAGTACTGTGGGAGTGTTAAAATGAGCCAAGAGTCATTCCTACATTTCAGGTTTGTTGTTTTTTTTGGTTTTTTTTTTATTTGAAATGAAATGAAGTAACACTTTTATAACTTAGAGAACTGGTGTTTATTTCATGGAAATTAGAACTACTCATGTGTAGATAATTATTCACCTGTTTGATCTACTGAAAGACTCTTGAAAATGAACTTACATTGAAGAAGTGGAATTTTAAGGAGCTGAATAAAAACCCCACCAAGACGTCTTAGAAAATGCAAATAACAAAATCCAAAGATAAAAACCCACCTATCAAATTTTATGTTCGTGTATAGGAAGGCAGAAGTATTTTTCCTCTTTCTTCAGTTTCTGCTTCCTCAGCCAAGGCAACCACTGTGCCCATGGCTTACAGTCTTGAGGCACTGGAGCTGCACAAACCTTTGATCATCCCTGAACGAAATAATTTTGATGGTTCCAAAAGGTTTGCTAAGACTGCTGCTTGCAGGGAGGAAGGGACTTGCGAGGAAAGCAGGGCAGCTGCTGCAATAAGGACTTTCTGCTGCCAAGAGCATGCTGGCAGCTCACTCAGCCTCTGTGAGAACTGGATGGTCCTGGGGGATGTGCTGGGTAAAACAGGCTTTGTATCTGTGTCTGATCTGGGTGTGCAGACCTCACTCCCTGTGCCCACCAGGAGCACAGCTCACACACCTGCACAAGGGAAGGGCATCTCAAGGTACAGAAATGGAACTTGGCAAATGTCTTGGTCTGTTGTAGCTAAGCTCAAGTCTGGGTTTTGCTTGAACTAGTTCTGGGAAACTGCACGGGGAGGGGGCTCTGAGGAAGGGACAGAAGGTCCCTCCTTGAGCTCCACGTGTCTGTGTTTAAATGGCTCAGTTTATTCTTCCAGCTGCATAAATGATGGAGAAGGGTTTTCTGCCACCCCACAGTGCGTGCCCAGAGTGAGGCAGATAACCTGCACCCTCCAAGTGCCTGTTTGTCCCTGGATGGCTTGTAACCATTCCCACAGCAGCAAGGCAGACTCCTCCTGAAACAGCTCTTCAAGCACACAGACTTCTGAAAAGACTTTGCTGGAAGAAAATACTATGTTTAAACAGTGTGGAGGGACTCTGAAGTTCAGTATTAGTAAGGTCATTTGAACACTCATGCTGACAGCTCTGAAGTGGATATTTTTGGCCTGCTTGCCTTTAAATTAGACTGCAAATTGCAATTATTGGATATCTAAGAGAACATTATGCTGTGCAAGAAGTGATCACAAAGCCTCTGTGATGATGGAACAGCTTAGATGAAAAGAAAGAGCACGAAAGCAATCTTTTGAAAGCTGGATGCTGCCATGGATGAACCTTGACAACAGGAGAATGAAATTTGTGAGTCTTTTTTTCAAGGTGTGAAAATTAATTCAGAGACCCAGTGGACCTGTGGCACTGAGAAGAGGAAATGCACACTTGTGTTTACAGAGGTGTGAATTCAACATGGTCTGAGGATAGACAAATGCTGTGGTATGGTTGCTGCCCCACTCTTATTTACTATTTATATCAGGGAAGCCTCAGTGGATCAAAGTCATAAAGTAAGGTCTACATTGTACTGTGCATATGCAGAAAAGAAAATTTCTCCCAACTTCAGATTTTTTTACAATCCCCATGTGAAAGGAGCTGGGACACTCGGTCCTGTTTGAACTGAGAAATGTTCTTGATTAGCTGAAATGGCTGATTTTTAATTGCTTCTAATCAAAGCACATAAAACAGGAAACCTCTTTGTAGCATGTAAGAATTCTTTCATCTGCCTTCTCTTTGGGCATGAAATTGCTTTATTCTATCTCAAATTAGCCTGGAGGATTGAGTAAGGAGCAAAACCTCTATTTGTGCATTATGTAGCACATGGGGGTTAAATCTTCACTGAAGTTTTTGAGTAATGCCTCAACACCAACCTCCAACCTCCCCACAGGTCCATGACTGGTGAATGAGTTTTTCTGCACCCAAGGCTCTCCTGATTTCCCATTTTTGTTTGTGCCTCACTGATAACCAGCAGGTCCTGGGGGAACAGGAGACATTTCTTCAGTATATCTTTGGGGTTTACTTAGAGGGGGCACAAAGTTTTATGCCTGGCCTAGGGCTACAGATGGGTATGGATAACTTTGGGGTCATTCTGAAATCTGGTGCAACTGCACAGAAGATCCAAACTTTCTCTTGTTAAAATTTACACCATCACAGGGAAGAAGGGATGGAATAATTTCCAAGTTTTCAGCAGTTGATTGAATTTATGTCAAAACTGCAGGGAAAAACATTTTGTGGAAATCTGAAGAAAGTTTACTTGTTTTATTCCTTCCATAAGAACAAACTGTCTACCACAAACAGCATATCCACAGAACACCTTCAGGATGCCTAGCTGGTTATTTTGAGCAGTGTGGATGTTACCCATGTGCACAGTAGCAGGGTGTGTGATGGGTTTTCTCCTCGAGCCAGATCTTATGAGCTCTCAGAGAAACCATCACACCCGAGATAGCTCTGCTACCTGGAATGGCATAAAATCTGCAGGATGGCCTCTGAGGCAGTGTTGGAAACAGAAAAGTTTTAATAAAAGGCAGAATAACAAAGCTCCTTCACAGAAAACTCTAGCTAGGGGCAAGAGGTTTTTTTGCTCTTGCTAAAACACTTCACAAAAGCAATGATTTCCTTTGTTCTCTTCTTTTTCCAGTGAATTGCCTAGGTGGGATTTTTTGGCTTCTGTCCAATTGGCAGCCCTAGATTTGAGGTGAAGTCCTAAAGGTCTTCTAAGATGTCTTTTTACCAAGTTGAGGAGAGAAACTTCTGGGCTTTTTTCCTTTTTAAGGAGACAAAGGATAATTTGGATACTTCGTCAACAGGGGGCACATTCCTACAGGTGTGCACACTGACACCGGCTGACAAGCGGTTTTACAGGTCAAAGTGGTGGAGCCTATTGTGAAGGACTGATTCATTCAGTTCCCTGAAGACTTAATTTACTTACTTTAGACCCTTACAGAGAAGATTCTCTCTGGCAAATCCCATGTACAGAGAATGCCACCCTGCTCTCCTGCTGAACAGACCCACTCTCTTCGTTCCCATAGCTGAGCCTGGCAAGTGACCTGTGCTTGCTGCCTCTGCTGCTGTCGAGGGACACATCTCTGCATGGTGATCTTGGCCAAGGTAACCTCTGGGGACAGGGACAGGGGTCAGGGACACATCTCTGCATGGTGATCTTGGCTAAGGTAACCTCTGGGGTCAGGGACAGGGGACAGGGACACATCTCTGTATGGTGATCTTGGCCAAGGTAACCTCTGGGGACAGGGACAGGGACACATCTCTGCATGGTGATCTTGGCCAAGGTAACCTCTGGGGACAGGGACAGGGGACAGGGACACATCTCTGCATGGTGATCTTGGCCAAGGTAACCTCTGGGGACAGGGGTGCAGGAGAGCTCGGATGCAGCCTGATGCCATTTGTGCCCAAACCTCTGACAGAATAAAAACCTGAGACAGAAATGTGGTGTACTTCAAAGATGCATTTTGCTCTTGGCACCATGCAGATATCCAAAGCTTGGCCAGTTCTCTTTCTGTTACCCTGTGGCACCTTCTGCAGTTCTGTCTTTAGGCAGTTTCAAGTGTTTTGACAGCCCAGTCACACATCAGGCTTTATTAATGGCCATTTCCTGCAGCCACCCTCTGACTCTTGCTTTGCTTGAGGCCTGTTTTTTGTCTGAGTGCTACATTTCCACGCATACTGATGACATTTTAGGATTCTTTGGTACAAAGAAGTTGTACATTTTCTGCTGTTGTACCCTACATTGCTGACATTCCTCTTGGGCTGGCCAGTAAACCTAATTTGCTTGCTCTGAATACAACCTTTAAACATTACCAACTTCTCTTTCCAGTTTGCAGTATCTTTTCCTCCACAGCTTGAGTTTGCAGATGATTTCAGATGTTTGAGCACTGGTCACTATCAGGTTTACTCAGCTTGTAGGTGCCTGCTTGTTTTGGCTCATTGGACTGTGTGCTTGTGCAGGTAAATTTTTATACCTACAATAATTTAGGCAAACAAATCCTCTAATGACAGGGGGAAGAAAATTTGCTGAATGTTTGTCACTGCATGCTTGTGGCCAACAAAGAACCTGAAAAATGCTGCTATTATATGAAATCCTTTGTGTTTCCTGTCACCACTTGGTTTGTTTGTCAGTACCATTAATAGCACAAAGTTCTCAAGCAGACTGGATTGTTTCTCCCTCTAAAACATGTGGCATATTTATTTTCTTGGAAGAACTGATGCTAAGCAGAAACACCTCTCTAACACAGCTTGAGGAGTAACCCTTGTTCAGGCTTGTTCACTGCTTTGCTGCTGAAGGGGAGTGAGAACTGCCTAAATTATGTGGGTGTAGTGGGTATTTACACAAATGACTTTATCTCAATTCAGTGGAAAACTGCTTTTGTTCTAGATCCTCTAATCTGCCTTTTATCTTTGGTCTTGTCACAGGCATAAGGAATGAGCTACATGTGTGGGAAGTCAGTAGATTGGAAACTTATCTTTGATTTCCTTTCTTTGCGTCCTGCCATCTTGGTTTGAACAGAAGTTTTGGCTCTTGTCACATTATATTTGCTTGTACATGGCCAAATTTTAAAAAGAAACTACATGGGATGAAGCAAAAAGTCAGAGCTTTCTCTTGTTTCTCTCGTTTGCTGTCAATAAAAGGAAATTCAGAATATAATGATCTTGCTAGGAAATCAAAACTCCCTCTTAACAACTCCTTGAGTTAAATTAGAATCCAGTACAGAGAAAAGTTTGAAAATACTGAACTGATCAATTTTCTTTACTTTTTCAGAAAGGGGCTGTTTGCTGGAATGAAGCTGAAGAAGAAGAAAAAAGGCGAGAGAGGGCTGACTATTGCAAACAAAGACGCATTGGGTAAGCCTCATAAATCAATATTTCAACAGGGATGAGCAGGTGGTGGGGGATTATATTAGATCTGATTTCATGTGAACTCATTTGAATTGTGTCTCAAGGCTCAGCATTGATAAAACAGGCAGTAAAATCCTTATCACTCCCAAATAAACAGCTAATTCTTTTTGCATTAACTGTTTCATGAAGTTCACGTTCAGATTCTGTGAGTTTATACTGCTCCATCTGGTGCAGTAAAGTAAAAATGTCAGCCTGCCTCTTTGCATAGAGAGATGGCACATTTTTGAGTTTTTGTTTTCTACTTTACAGGTAGATAATTTACTACAGGTGTGTAACTCCTCTGGAAGTTCTGTTTCTTTTAGAAACCATCAATACTCAGCCTGCTTAGGCTGTGGTGGCTGGATGGGCTGGCTCCATAAAGCTGGCAGATTTACTCAGCAGTGTGTGTGTGCCTGTTGTGAGTGCCCAGGGTGAGGAGAGTGGCTACAGCCACATGGATATGGGAAATGGTTTTGCACAGGGGGGGAGCTGCTGCTGTAATCAATGCTGCTCAATACAGACCACGAGAGTATCTCTGACTGGGACACCCAAATAAATAAAATATTCAGCTCATCATGGTGAATTCACTGCTCTTCTCCAAGTGAGATTTTTGCTGCTAGAAATCAGATGTGGGTTTTACTTCCTTGTCTGTTTTCTTCATCAGGTGGTCATGATGAGATTTCAAGTTTTCTCCATGACACTCTTGGAAGACAGGAAGAGGCAGAGGAAGACCTAATGAACAGTGATGCTCTGTCCAGTGCTTTTGGATCCTTAAGCCCAAATAGGAAAAGGTGCTCCTTCATGTATCTTACCTAACATCCCCCAGACATCTTTTCCAGATCCCTGTTTTCCAGGAAGGGCATTGCCCTTGAACAAAACATCTGACAGAAAATCCCTTTGCTGACAGCAGTGATCCCTACACTCCTGCTCTCCCACATGACAGAGTGGAGTGCATGTGTCAGCTCAGAGATATCACCAGACGCTATCCAGTGCAGGGAGAGGTTGAAAGGGATCCTGAGTGTGCCACAACTGTACTAAGGAGCTCTGCTAAACAAAACCATCCAAAGGGAACAGTGATGTCTGTAGTGAAGAGCTTGTGTAGTCGTGCTTTTCATACAGGAGAGGAATGCAGTCTGGGGAGGACTAGAGTCAAGCTTGATGGGATCAACAAGTGAAATCATTGCCACAATAGGTGGCTGCACTGGTTTGTGTGCATGCAAAACATTTCCCTATCAAAAAGTATATGAGGAAGACAGAGATGGTCTCTGCTGATGAAATCAAGCCTAACAGTTCACAACAGAGCTGTCTGTCATAAATAATACTTGTTTACTGTTGAGAAGTCCTCCCAGTGTGTGTCCAAGTACCAGCTCTTACCTAGAGATGTCTAATGACTTCTTCTGACATTTAAACAGGGCAAAGCTGGTGACCAGAATTCATGAAGAGGAGATGAAATCCCAGAACTACCAGGTGAGCAGGGGGTGACAGCCCTTGTGTGACTGTGCATTCCCCAGGCAGGCTGGCCCTGAGCCCAGGAGTGTCCATGGTGTCCTTGTGCCCCACAGATTGCCATCACCATCATCGAGGCCAGGCAGCTGGTGGGCGAGAACATCGACCCTGTGGTGATCATCGAGATAGGGGATGAGAAGAAGCAAACAACAGTGAAGGAAGGCACAAATGCCCCTTTCTACAATGAAGTAGGTGCTTTCTCTTAAAAAAGACACTTTCTTCTATGGTTCTGGCTGGGCTCTGCCATTGGTAGCTCATAAGGGGATGAATTAAGTTTGCAGCACTTCCATGTCTGAGCAGGGAGGTCTCTCCAGGAGACAAAGCACCAGCAATAGCTCCCTGGGGTTTTAGATCTGTTTGCTCTTTCTCTTCTCAAGGTCTGTCCACCCTTTTCCCTATCCTCTCCAGCACATTCTGCCTTACCACCACTGCTGCTGCAGCTTTTAAAATCATCCATTTAGGAGCTTTGTCTATACTGCAGCCCTCCATACATCCACCCCCTTTTCTACTATTTCGTGGTTTCAGCCTTTCCTTGACATGTGTTTGTTCCAATTGGTGACAAATGACACCAAAACAATCCCCAAAACAAACAGGTCCCTTTTGACAATACCTCCTGACGCAGACTGAGGCCCATGGGCATTTGTGAAGCAAGTCTTGAGCAGCCATGTAAGGAATAGAGTAGAAAACAAGTCTGGGCCATGGCAGAAACACATCAGGGTCAAGGAAAGAATTTTGCTTTTTCCACCACTGCCCCCCTGCACCCCAGAATCTCACCTGGGCTCTGTGCAGTAACACAAAATGCTGAACCATGCAGCTGACAGCACTGTCTGCCTGCCCAGGGATGGTTCTCACCTGCTGCCCCCTCTTCCCACAGTACTTCGTGTTCGATTTCGTTGGACCGCAGGTGTTGCTGTTTGACAAAATAATCAACATCTCTGTAAGTACCCAGGAAAGCTTAACACAGTAAGTAAAGGGCATTGTTTCTCTGTCATTTCAAATCTAAAGGATTCTTAATGTAGTTTAAAAAAAATTTTGTGTACCAAGAGTGCTAGAAAGTCACCATGAAGTATAGGAAAGAGAACAGAGGAGAGGGTAAGGAGGGGGAGTCAGCTGGAAGAGATTTGAAGGAACATACCCAAAAGGAAGATTTAGTCTGTATTTTCAGGGACACTCCTTTCTGTGTGGCGAACTGCAAGGAAGAGTGAGAAAATTCGGCTTAGCTTTCTCTTCTCACTGCCTTCATCCATCTAATTTTCAACCTGCCACTTGCTTCAAATGACTGAGTTCAAACTTCTTGCTTACATCAGTTCCTCAGATATAACTGTTTCTAACTACATGGAACTAATCTAATGCAGACACTTTTCCTCAGCAGGGGCTCTCAGGCTGCCTGAGTGTCACTGGTTGGTTGCTCTTAGCATGGGAGTACTCTCCAAGAGTTTAGTGCTGCTTCCGCTGCTCACTGCAACTAAAGTCCTACAGGGGGACCTTATTGCTCTCTACAAATACCTGAAACAAGCTCAGAGACAGGTGTGGCTTGCTCTCTTCTCCCAAGTAACCAGAGACAGGACTTTCCAGGAGGAAATGGCCTCAAGTTGGACCAGAAGAAATTTAGACTGGATATTGGGAAAATTTCTTCACTGAAGGGGTAGATAGGCATTGGAATAGACTGTCCAGAGAAGGGGTGGAATCACCATCCCCAGAGGGATTTAAAAGGCATGTGGATGTAGCAGCTGGGGACACAGTTTAGTGGTGGACTTGGCAATGCTGGGTTGATGATTGGGCTTCATCCTTAAGATCTTTTCCAACCTAAATGATTCCATGTTCTGTGACATTTCAGAACAGTCCTGATAGAAGACACACATGTTCTTGGGCTTGGACATTAGATAACGATGTACAGTTTGGAAGGCCAAGTCTGTGGAACCAAGTTAATTATCTTGTCCAAAACTCATCACCATGTGTAGCAGAGCTGCTAAGGAATTAAAGATCTCATGAGACTCTGGACAGTGCCATATTTGTATTATTTGGAAACTTCAACAGCCGTGCCCTTCATGAACTCTTGTTTTTCCTAAAAGTCCATCCATTTTGTCAGAGATTTCTCTGGCAATAAGCAGTGCAACAGTTGTTGCTCCAAGGAAAGCTCTTTTTCTCTGGAGTGCTTTGTGCATTTCAATAATGTACACCAGAAAAAGATATGTGCTGGTTGAGCTTGACAGAAACAAGCAGTGCTCAGGAGCTATAGGACACATCACTGTCTGCTTCCTTTTCTGAGCTGCTAACTTTTCCCAGCTAGAGAATAAAATGTGTTCATTCACACATGGACAACTGGACAAGTAGGTTTTCAGTGCTGGGAGTAAACTGACAGTTGGAATCCTAAAGTTCCATTAATATCCACTGTATCACACTCAGAGCTCAGATATATGAAGTTCATTACTACATAAGGTATCTGCAGATCTAATCTCAGCTGTGAGGACAGAATTTACTACAGGCTGACAATGGCATGGGAGTAGATGTCACCTCACAGCTGTGACATATCACAGCCTGTGGTCCGTAGGTGTTTCAGACATGGTTCATGTAGCAGCACACTGCCAAGGCACCAGCTCCTGTGTGCTGCTGGTGCTGTTGGGGATGTACAGTTATTTTTCTCTGAGATATGGCCAGTCTTTCCAATCTCACATTCTTTTGATAAAGATTCCATATCTCCAGTAGTGGAGGGGAAAATGCCAGCTTTCTTCTGACTGCAATAGGGGTGTGGGAAAACATGTCACCATTACCCTGCTGTATATCTGCACAGTTTTATCAGACTCAGCAAACTTATTTTATTTATAGCTGATGAAGGTGCAACACTAAGAAATTAAAGGTCTTCTAGGTAAAAATGACTTTAAGAAAAAGCTCAGTAACAACAATGATCTAACCTTGGGCAGTGCTCATGTGTGCTACTGAAAACAGAGATTCATTACCTTGCAACATAGTCTGGAGAATGTAATCTATCAGGGGAATAGAAACAAAGAGGGGAAATACGTGTGTTTGGAGTGAAGGAAACCCTGAGGGATGGAAAGTTTCACAGCACTTGCTTAGCATGAATCTTGCTTAAGAAGAAACAAAGATTGACAGCCTCCATTATGAACTTATCTGCGTATAGAAGCTCAAGGAAAACAAAATAGGTTAGTGCCCTTGTCCATCAGTTTAGTAGTTAGTCTAGCTGTATTCAAACCCTGCATTGGAGAGGAAAATGAGACAGTCAATTGCCCAGCAGCTGCTTATTACTAGATTTTTTCCTTCATTATTGTCTTCCTGTACGTTTCAGCAAACTTGTAGTAATACCACAGTAAAACTAAGGTGACCCTTGTGTGCTAAACCTGTATCTCCCTTACTGAACTATTCCTCAGTGTAACACTGTGCATGTTTGTGCCCATTCAGAAAATCTGAAGCAAATCCTTCAGTCATCTACAGTCAAGTGTGAAAAGACACAAATCTTTAATTAGATATGGTGTGGATGTGATGCTCCCCCTCAGAGAAGACAAGAGGTGTTTGCTATAAACTTCATGGTCACTTGCTTTGTTGCATTAGAAGAAAATACACTGGGAAAAAAAAAAGAATGAGGAAAGATGTGGAGTGTTTGATAGAAGCAGTGAGCCATTGCCTGAGCGTTAAAAGCAACATGCACTGCAGGGAGTGGAATCCTGCATCATTTCAGTGGAACAGGGGCATTTACTTTTCACAAAGCAAACCTCAGGGGCAGAGGAGTGAGTTTTACTCATTTAACATTTAATGCTCTCTGGACAGGCTGTCATGGAGAGGAATTGAGCAAACAGCAATGAAACAGCACCACTTTGGACTCGCCATATAACCTCATCTTGGTTTTGAGTCTTAAAGAAGCTTGTGGGGTTTTTTCCCTACAGAAAGGCTACATCCTTCTTCCCCCTTTAATCTCTCCTGGTTGGATCTGTTGATTTGGGCATTCCCACATACTTCCTCCAAAGGTGCAATATTGCCTGGCTCCAGGGAGAAGCCAAACAGATTTCAAGGCTTCTTCCCAACCCTGTGTGCACTCTAGTCCAACCTCACAGGAGGGAGGGTCCAGGGCTGTGATGGGACCTGACAGCACCAGGGATTGAGGAAAAGCAGTACTTGTGCATGCAGCACTAACTTCACACTGACTCCTTTTCCACATGAAGGTTATTTAATTTTTCAGCTTAATAGTAAAGTAAAACTGCTCCTGTGTCCACTCTTGATTTTTCAGCTCTAGGAACTGCTTCTGTGTTGAAATGAGGAATTACCAAGGACAGCTGAGTGTGTTCCCTAGGTCACAGTGGCACAGTGGCCATAGGCCCTTAACAGGGAAAAACATTATATTGCAATTAGAAACTTCTTGAATTTTCTGGTGAATCTTGATGAAGGTGTCAGTGATCTTTACTTGGAAATGTGTGTCTCCTGCTCTTGAAAAGTGTAGAAAATAAAGTCACATGACCAATCCAGTGCAAAATTGCAGAAGTCTTCCTATCCAGAAATATCCTTCTCTGCAATGTATAGGTCCAAAGAGAGAATGTGAATGTGAAGTGCTGTCAGAGGCCTGATTGTTTACTTCCAATATTTAGATTTAACTTCTGTAGACTTGAAAGACCTTAGTTTCTCCTTGCAATTTGGGCAAGGGGTTCCAGAAAATTTGGCCTCCTTCAGAGGCTTTTCCAGAACCAAGGAATAGGTTTGAACTTTTTAAGCTATTCTGAAACGAGGTGAGACATATTTTTTGAGAAATACAGCTCTAGAGCAAATCTTCCCTTAGAAGAAGCCTCTGCCTTGTCTGTAAATTGAACCACAAGCAAGTATTTGAAAACAAGACATGGAAATACATAGGTCTGGGAATCACGGCAATTGAAAATTATTAATTAAATTTGAATTAAATTCAATTGAATTCATCACTTGGCAGGAAGAATACCGAGACAGACTCACTGGGGCCTGCTTGCCATCTAATTTACATCTATATCACTTCTCTGATTTCATTAATATCGTGGGGGGGTAGATTAGAAATGACTCTCTTGGTTTATGTGTACATTAAAATGTTGCCAAGAAACACATTCTTTCTCCTCTGAGCGTACTCAGTTTTTATGGCAATTCAGCAATTGCACAGTGATAGGATTTCTGCAGCATAGTGTGAATCCAGTTACATCCCATGTGTTTATGCTCATTATGATTTAGCTAAAACTGCCAGGATAAGTAATATAACTGCACCTGCTATGAAGGAGCAGGTGCTCTAATCTTGATCTAATTCCTGCACTCTGTCCTAGGGACCTGGGATGAACCTGTGTGATTCCACTCAGATGCAATTATATTGTTTTTTAAATCGACACAATGTTGGGTAAAAGACGTATTTCAAACACCGGCTGTATCTGCTGTGGCTATGTGCCCCCAGTTTTGGGTGCTGGGTGTTGCTGCTCATTGCCTCTGAACTAAATGTGATCTTTGGATGCTCTTTCTTGGGCTGACTGTGAAGAGAGATAGTGACATTCTTTAATCAGCTTTTTCTAACAGGTTATGCACCATAAACTGATTGGGAGTGTGCTGATAGGCTCCTTCAAAGTGGATCTGGGGACGGTGTACATTCAGCCAGGTGAGCCGTGCATTTTCTGCCCTTTTTGTCTGCTAAGAGAGATTTGAGGGAGGGAAGGAGAGGAGAGGGAGATGTGCTGCTTTTCCACTTGGATGGTTCTGGTTTACACCAACTTAAAGTTTTTGGGAGAGTTGTTTACCTATTTGGATAGCAGAGTACCAGCCAAACTGTTGGAAAGAAGTTCAACACTGAAAACACCTTGGCAATCTGCCTGTTGGTGGGTAACATTTCTCAAGGATGGCATTTCTTTAAGTGGTCAGAGTGGGCAGCTGAATATTCTATAAAATCCAGCTGCACTCATTTACTACAGAGCATCCAAAGCTCTTTCCCCTGTGTTGGGGTAGAAGGAGCAGAGGGAGGGAAACCAGGATGGAAAGTGGAAGGAATGGTGAGGAGAGCACAAGACAAGAGGAGGAGCAGATCATAACAGGAGAGAGAAGATGACAAAGAGGTGACCATGGGTCCACTTGACTTGTCCTCTTCAGAGCTGTTCAGTGCTTTCTGACATTTGAACCAAGAAAAGATCACCTACTTCTCTTTTGGAGTTTTTACAACCCTCCACGAAACATGTACCGTTTTCTCTTCCATAATTACTCAAGGACAGGGTCTCTTCCTCTTTGGGAAAGAACATATTTAAGCCACTTGCTGTAGACATCACACAGTTATAGCAAGAGTGTAGAGTCATTTGGGCCACCCTCTCTGCAGGGTTCCTGTAAGAGTCAGAGGAATGGCCTATCTGCAATGAGCAGTCCACGTCCACGCTCAGGCTGTGTTAGTCTTGAATCCTGTCCGTATGTCCTGCTCACACTTTAACAGGAGGGTGGTGTCTGAGGGTTGATCTTGAGCTCATATCCCTGGTACTCTGTGGTCTCTCCTTCCCACTCCTTTACCCACCCAAGGTGATGTCCAAGGACTTAACATGAGATCTTGGGACCTTTCTTGGTAGGGTGGTTGAAACACGGTCACAGCAAGGGCTGTTGTGGGGGAAGAGTCTTGAACATTTTCCTCCTTGAAAGATGGAGCTGAACGTGCTTCTGGCTCATTCTTCCTCCTCTGGTGGCTGTCCCTTCTCCTTCCCTTTCTCAGCTGTCTGCCAGCATTACAGTGGTCACAGCACCCAGCAAGGGTTTTGCTGCCAGGGTTCTGAGATCTTCAGACAGTTCTCATCGAAGAGGTGACCTTTTCTCATAAGGGCTCAGCATTAGTTCAGCTGCTGAAATCTCACCCAGGCTTCCACTGGTCTTTAGTCATTGATCTCAGTAAGCAGTGATGAAAATGAACTTGTTTCTGACAAGCTCTGGATCAATCCTTTGCTTGCCTTTTTGATCACAAAATATTTTGGATCCTCTAGAAGTGTCTGGTAAACAAATACATTTCAGCACAATCCTCCTGACAGCACAAACATTGTTTGATGTACCTTTTCCAGGAGTGAAGAGGAAAATGTTTTTATATTGTCTATTTGAGTGTTTAAGCTTGTCCTTCTTACAGGTCATCAGTTTTGTGACAAGTGGGCACTTCTCACAGACCCTGCCGACATTAGGACAGGAGCCAAAGGGTACCTGAAGTGTGACCTCAGTGTGACGGGGAAAGGTGATGCAATACAAGCCACACAGAAAACAGCTGATACTGAGGAACAGATTGAAAAGTACTGCAATAATTTGTTTGGGTTTTTTTACTGCTTTCTTCCTTAGTAGGGGCCTCAGGAAGTCTCTGCTCTCACTTTAGTCCTTTTCGTGTTAACTCAGGGTTAATAGCTGGATAACATTGTACACTTGTTGGTCTAACATGCTCAAAGAGAGTTGAGAGTTTTTACAATCCTCTCATCTAAATTGAAGGGCACATTAGGGTCCCTTCTCTGCAGCTGATAGAATTGACCAAGTCCTGTTGGCTAAGTTCCACATTACCCCTGACAGAACGTTCATTGATCTGAAACCAATTAATGATCTCTTAAAGAAGTGAAGCAAGAAGAAAGAAATGTGAGGAAAGCCTATTCCTTTTCCCCTCTCAGATGTGTGTATGGATATTTCCATATCCTTAGATAAACTCAATCACGTTATCATTCTCCTTGTAAAATACAGAAGTTCAAGGTGGTAAATATGCTACCAGCATACTTTACATTTTACTGAAGCAATGTTTCTGGTCAGTATTGACATCCTGGACTAAGTCTGTGGAAAGGCACCAAGCTGAGGGAGCACATGGTCTGTGGGAAAAGGTGGTGGGTGTTGGCTTTTTGAGCCCAAAGGAGAGCACTCAAATGGGCATCATAGATGAGGAAGGCAGAGACAGGCTCTTTTCAGATGAGTGGCTCTTTTCAGTAGAAGGATGAGAGGCTTTGGAGGCAGGTAAGAACAATGAAATTACAGAACAGATTGTGTTTTACCATGGACATGGTCAAACAAAACAGGAACCCAAAGAGAGTGGGAAATCTCTGTCCTTGGAGATATTCAGAATTTACTGAACAAGGTCTGGAAAACCTTATCTGGCTGGACCTGATTTTATATCACATAGAAAAGTTTGCTGAGTAATGCCATATAATTTTCTTGTGGTAAAAAGATTGGTTTTGGTTCAGATGAAAAAGCAAATTCATACACCTTTTTTTGTTTTCTCAGGTGCATGCTAACCCAAGATCACAGTACTGGTGGAAAAAATATCACTTAATTGTCCAAGTTTTCAATTTTAAGACAACAGCTTCTCTTTTCCTTTCAGGAATCTCTTGATCCCCAAAGGCTTTCCATCTGAAAGACCATGGGCCAGATTTTATGTGAGAATTTACAAAGCAGAAGGACTTCCAAAGATGAACTCTAGCATCATGGCCAATGTCACCAAAGCATTCATAGGCGACAGTAAGGACCTTGTGGATCCCTATGTGGTGGTCATGTTTGCAGGTCAAATGGTAATTGGGATCCTCTTGATCACAAAAGTAGGCCTTATTTCCTATTAGCTGTGCTACAGGCAGGTGATTATGCTGATGTCCTTTAACTTACAGTTACATAAATTAGGTAAAACCTGTATCTTGGTCATCAGAAAATACTCTTCTTAAATTATGTAGAAATAAAGTAATGGAGACATTTAATGCCAGTAGATCTAATATCAGGCTCACAGCAGTAGGTTACAGGCAGGCAGCAGGAGGGGAAAGAGAATTGTGTAGCACTGTTACTAAAACACTGAGTTACAAGACAGTGATTTACACAGCATGGGATTAGGTAAGAGCTGTGTTCTGGTCTCCCTCGAGTGAAATAAGGGAGCAGGGCTGAAATCAGTGAATGTGGCTCAATCAGGCTTTTAGGGCTATGTATTGGTTTCTGAATTACTCTGCTGAAATTCAGGACCCTCTCAGCTTTCCTGTGTGGAGTAAACATTTTAGCAGACTGGCAGTGCTGCCTGGCTTCATTGCTCCTAGAGCAAATTCAGCATCAAACCTGGTGTGACAGGTTACTGCTTAGAGAGGTTTCTGACCCTGGTGGAAGAGGAATGCAGAGGAGGTCCAGGGTCTGGTTCCTCTGGGGTACACCATGAAACCCTGCATCAGGGAGCCTGTCTTGATTATTGCTGCAAATAAACAAAGGATCAAAATGGAAACTATTTTAATCCAGCAATGCTTTCTGTGTGCAAGGGAACCTTAGGGACAGCTCCAGCTAGTCCTTTTTAGACATGAGAACAAGGATCTTGGTGCTGATTGCATGTTTTGTCATGAATCCAAATTGCAAAGTACAACTGTGGGTTAAACCAGGCAAACACATGCAGCACCCTCAGGTTCAATAGAGGGCTGAAGAAGACAGGAAGGGTCACTGGTGTGAGTTTGCACACTGGTGTGCAAATTAGGGTTTTATAGAGAGGGTTGGTGAGTTTTCTGACTCAGTTCTCTCCACTTAATGTGAAAGTCTAAGTCCTGCCAGTGACTGTACAGACTGTGATACAGTCCTGCCATCTCCTTAGGTTGGAGGAACAGCTCCAGATTATACTTCTCTTGCACACAGGCATGTGTCCAGAACACGAACCACAATAATCATAGTTTATACTAGATAAATTGCCTCATTTAAAGTAATCCCATTGGTACACACAGCCTGGAATCTGTAGTGAATTTAGTCTTTTATTAAAAAAACTGCACTGCATCATCACTACCCTGATATTTCAAGAGACATTTGAAGGTGTGCAGTTTGTAGGAGAAATGCCAAAGTCTGGCTTTACAGATACATTTTGTTAATAAGGGTCCTGAAGTATTAGATTTTATTCCAGGCTGTGCTGTGTGCATGTGAGAATTCTTTAGCCATAATGTGGTCTTTTATTAGATATGGACTGCAATATGAAGAAGCTAATAGAAAAGCCAAAGCACTTTCAAGATAGCACATTTGTGCTTTAAAAATGGCCAGAGAGATGCTGCTAAGTGCAATTTCTGCTGTACTCATTGCCAATCTCCAGAGTTCAACCTCTCTGGAATTAAATTTGCTGGACTTCCATTTCAGGGCCGGACAACAGTGCAAAAGAACTGTGCAGATCCCGTGTGGCACGAGCAGATTATCTTCAAAGAAATGTTCCCTCCACTCTGTCGAAGAGTCAAAATCCAGGTCTGGGATGAAGGCAGCATGAATGATGTGGCCTTGGCCACCCACTTCATTGATTTGAAGAAAATATCAAATGAACAAGATGGTGACAAAGGTAAAGGGGAAAATATCTGTTCCAGGATATATCTTTGAGGTAAAATCTACTTGCATGGAATCTTGGCACTGGCTAATCCTAATTTAGGGATGCCCAGAGTTCAAGTGTTGGTTCTGAGACACCTTCTGTTGCTTAATTTCACATTATATTATGTTGTGCTCAGCACATGGAGGGTCTGACATTGTTCTTGTTAAATGGCTGCTGCATAATTTGTTACCATCTGTGTGGCTGTAGCAATAGTCTGCCCTAATCCATTGGGGATGACAGATGTAAGTTTATAGTTCATGTGAGTTTCTACTAAGCAATGAAGCCACAAACTGAAAATCACTAAAAATCAAAGGCAGAGCAGGCTTGTGTTTTGGATCTACCCACTGGAAGCAAAGTGTTCAGGTAAGGCTCAGCTGGGTGCTGTCATAGCCCAGGGAGGCACCATGACCTAGTGTGTCATGCTCTATTTGAGGAGAGACTCTCTATCTGGAGTCCTTTCACTGATGTTTGAGTCTACCTGTATAGCCCTGTTTATGTTGTGTGACCTGTATGTGGAACATGGCCAGTTATCACAGCTCAATGAAAGCACAGTAACTCCTTAAACCTGCCAATTCAAATGTGTGTCTCAGTTCTTAACCAGAAAATAAAAGAAAAATGTGCGTAAATTGAGTGACACAGACATGAAACAGTTTGACCTACAGGAGAAAGCCTCCATCCTCTCCCATCCTGTCCCAGTCTTTAATCTGCAGCAGCAAGCTCTTTTTTCAAGAGATGCAATAGACCTTCTGCCCAGCAGGTGTGGTACAATCATCTTCTGAGAAAGAGCTCCAACCCAGCAGAGTTGGTTGGGTATTGGCAGAGGTTCCTTGGTGTCCAAGAATTGCCCTGCAAAGCAGTGCTCTGTGTGAAGTGATTCCCCACTGCCCAGAAATAGGTCCAGGTTTGGCTTTTGGGATGTTAGAGGCAAGATTTCTTGGAGCAGACAATGAGGAGAGCACACCCAACAGAAAAGCCACAAATATTACTTTAATTCCAGGGTTTTTGCCTACCTTTGGGCCTGCCTGGATCAATCTCTATGGCTCACCCAGGAACCACAGCCTCATGGATGACCACCAGGAGCTTAATGAAGGTTTTGGAGAAGGAGTCTCCTTCAGGGGACGTCTCTTCCTTGAGATTGCTGTGGAGATACTTTCAGGAGGAGCCCGTGAGTCGAAGTTTTCAAGCATTATCAAGGATATCAAATTGTCATCTAAAGATAAAGCACTGAAAGGAAAAGACAAAACTGACAAAGCAGGAGAGGACCGAAAGTCAGCTTCTCCTTCAGACAAGATGAACTCAACTGAAGTGGAAGTTGAGCCTTTTGATGTACCTTTGGAGGTCAGTATGATATTATGAGAGTGGTTGTCATGTGTCACTAAACCTCCAAGAATGGCTCTGGTGTGTGTATTTGGGGTCAGGCCATATAATACTGCTTTTTGTGCTCCCAACAGTTTCTCCAAGCTTTCACTGTCTTGGGACCTCCCCACAATAATACAGCACAAATGGAGCTTTAATGTGTACCTGTAACTCAAGAAACTCTCGAGTAGGATTTTGTGTTCATAAAATTTAGTCTCCTGTCATATAATCCTTTTGCAATAGCTGCATCCGCATGTTCCTACTAGAAATTTATCTGACATAATATCTACTAATGGACAGAGAACCAGTGTGGACAGCTGGTAATTACAAAGCCTGACTTCCTGCATTCATTCAAGAAAATCTGGAATTGTCAATTGAAGTCAATAGAGAATCATTGAGATAAATCTGTGCAAATGCAGAGAGACAGATACAGTCTAGCCTGATTTGGTCTCTTCCTTTGATACTGCATTGCCAGCGTGGTGCTAGTGTTAGGCTGATAATCCCTTTAGAGGAAGAGCTGAAAATTATGTGCTCAGTTTCACCCAGTGGTAACTGTTGTTGTTTGCCTAATTCCACCTGTGGTATAGGATTACATCATGGGACAATCTGCTTCGAGAAGGTTGGGCAGTTGTGGCAGGGTGTGTGGGCTTTGGAGCTGAGCCAATGTTCGAGCTTTAATTCTCAGCTCCACCACGTCACTCTCTGGGAGCAACAACAATTGCTGCATATGCAAGCTCATTTTTTTAAACCCAATAAATAGGAAAAAAATATTGTCGTAATCAATTTTCCTCCCACTTCACTATATCTACTACAACTACCTGGCAGGAGATTGTGGTGGGGGGGTTGGCCTCATCTCCCAGTCAACTAGCAATAGGAAAGGGGAAATGGCCATGAGTTATGCCAGGGGAGGTTCAGGTTGGATATTAGGAAAAATGTCTTCACAAAGAGGGTGGTTATGCTTTGGAACAGGTTCCTCAGGGAAGTGGTGGAGTCACCATTACAGGAAGTGTTCAAAAAATGAATAGATGTGGTGCTTTGTGACACAGTTAATGGGCACGTTCAGTAAAATTTGGACTTGATGATCTCAGAGTTCTTTTCCAGCCTTGATGATTCTGTGATTCTATGTCATTGATCAAAACTTTGTCTTTTGTAGTGGGAGTTCCAGCTCACTTAAGATATTTGTGTCCTTTATTAGTTCTGATTCTTGGTCTTTCCACACCATCTCTACAAGTAACTAGGAGAGGAGCAATTGTTCTTTGGTCTTGAGGCCTGGCCTTGGGAAGTGCCCTTCCTTGGCCTGGGTGTTTCTGGCCTGAGGTCTGGCTGGGGTGGGTCGAGGAGTGTGTTAGCAGGGAGCTGGATGGGTAATTGTGAGCCACTCGTGTGAACTTGTGCTCCACTGTTACTTTATTTACTCATGTAGTTGTAAATTACCTCTGTCTCTCAGTTCTTCTTGGGAGACTAATAGAGATGACATTCAAAGACACTTATTTCCATATCAATTTTCCTTTATATGCAAGAAATCCTTTATTGTGAATAGCTCAGTCACTATGGTCTTGGGCCTGGCGAAATACCCCAGGTAGAGAAACAAACCCTCCTGTAACACCCACCAACAAAAATTAATAGTAATAATAAGGATTTATTTCCAGCTGCTGTTTCTCAGTTTCAAATAGGGAATACATAAAAGGCAATAGCATGATACAGTGATGCTTGATATTCTTTTAGTTTTGACATTCAGCGGTACTTTGTGCTCCAGTAGACAGTAATTGTATTACAACTCTCTGAAAGGAAAAGCAGGAACTAGAGACATTACTAATAATGCAAAAAATGTCTCATAGAGCCTCTGAGACGACAGAAGCAAATTATCTATCCCCATAGCACAACTTTATTGACCTATTCTGACAGCAAGAAGATATTAAAATTTGTTTTCTTTATAATGGGAGGTAGATGTGTGTGTCATAGTCTCTGAGCCTTGGCTTTGTTTGGGTTTCATACTGGACAACTATAAAAAGCTAAAGTTACTCTGGAGCTGCAATCTGAGCTGTTGACTCTGATATATGATGCTGCTAATCCTTTCACTGAAGACCTATGATATTTTGCTGTGTATAGCAAAGGTTTTTCAAAATGAAGACATCATGGGCAGTGTCAAAAACTGTTTCTGCTTTGCAGAAGTCAGGGAAACAAATATTCATGTAGAGCTGATGTTTTATTCATTGCCTCACTCACATTGCAGAAGAATTGGGGCTGATCTTGCCTAATGGGCCTCCCTTTGCAGATGTTGTGAAATGAGAAGGGTTTGAATGGGAGGAGCAAAACAGCTGGGGAGTAAATTTGGGGAGAACTCAAACCATACAGTAGATGTCCTTTGAGCTTAGGCTTGGCTTGGGGTTAACAGCTTTTGTTGTTAATGACCCAAGAGCATCAGAAGTGTTAGCTGGCCCTCCTTGACTGAGAGTCCATGCCAGGCACAAGCTGATGCTGGGTCTCCAACAGGTGTAAACAGAGCCCAGCAGAGCCTTAAAATTCAACAAAAGACCATTGCACTTTTCTTTTATGCTGTAAAAAATAGTAGGAGGTAAAATAAATGCCAACATTTTCCTCCTTCTTATCCAATAGATCTATGAAGAGAAATCTGAAGAATTCCTTCTCTTTGGGACATTTTTTGAAGCCACAATGATTGATAGGAAGTTTGGGGACAAGCCAATAACCTTTGAGGTTTCTGTTGGTAAGTGTGTTAAAGTCTTTTCCAAAGGAGAGGGGCAGCCTCAGGAGCAAGGGGATGATAGGTGTTACTGACTGATGTGTCTCAGGGCTCAGGAGTCAGCTTCAGAGTAGAGCCTACATTTGAGTTAACCCTGATTATCATTTCTCTGGATAAAAGTCAAGCTGAACATGCTGATGCCTATCTGTCTTACTCCCCAAATGCTCTGTATTAATGCAATCTATCCCCCAATATATGCAGCAACTTAGCCAGTATTTACCCTTTTAATCACATGGGAGATCAAGCTCAGATAATTTACCTCAGGCAGAGCTCATTCTGTGATGTCCATTTTGATCAGTCCCTGGCTGAGAGGGAGCCCTTTGTGGAGGATGGTCCCTGTCCATTGTCTTGGCCAACCCCAGTGAGTTACCTGTGGGTCTGTGAGTGTGGCAGGGGGGTGAGGTACAGCCAAGACTCACGTTGCAGGCACCACCTTGTCCTGTTATCCTCCTGGTAAGTCCTTTCCTCTTTCAGGGGGAAGCAGGACCATACTCCATGGGCTCTTCATGGAGCTAAATTATCCCTCGAAGCAGACTAAAGAGAAAATGAAGACATTTTCATGAATATTTTCCAAGCAGAAGAACTTTCTCTTAAGAGAGAAGCTTGAATTGGTCTCATTTCCATTGCAGGGGTTTGATTATCTCTGTACCAGACCCACCAAGTGCACAGTGGCACTTCCAGTCTTTGTGCTCATGTCCATGCCTGTGCTCAGCTATAGGGTTGTGTGTGCAGGGAGAGATGCTGTGAGAAACAGGGGAATCAATGAGGGATACTGATTCCTGCTGAAGCTTAGCAGGAAGATGAGCTGAGAATGACAAGAAACTCATTTAAATGGCTGGGCAAGGAATTATAGTGATTCTTGTCAGAATTAATACTAAAGATGAATCTGGCCCTGAATTCTAGACCTGAACATCTCTTAGCATTTGTGTAGCTGAAATTTGGACCCAAACTTAACCAGTTGTCATTATTTACATGAAAGGCTGAACCAAAATCCAGATCAGGATGTCATATGGGGTGATTCAGCACATTATTTTTCTGCAGGGAATGTTTTTTGTCTCTCTTTTAAAATCTGTAATTATCAGTTTGATGGATGTACCTCTTTCCCAGTGCTGATAATTGCCCTTTAAGGCAAAATCCTTTTAGGGAAGATGATTGTATTATTAGCAGAGTTGTCTGGCATTAGGTTTGAAGCTGAGCCCTCAAAGCATTGTTATTACTAACTCTGCAACCCTAATGTGCAAAATTTACTTGTCTGAAAAAGAGTTTATAACTTCTGAGATCAAACTTTGAAATGATCATCCATATGGTATGAAGAAGACATACATTTTCTGTGTGAATCAATCCCTTATCAGGGCTCCTGAGTCTAGAAATATCAACAGCAGTATTGTTTTGGTTTCTGAATTTCTTTACCAAAAGCTGAATGTCCTGGGGGCCAGCAGTCAGAGGATCAGATCACTTAGTGATATGTTAGATATATGTCACGTGGGACAGGCAAGGAAGCACTGCTCTAGAGCCTGACATTCCAGGGACAAACATAACCTGTCACAACCTTTATAAACTGTGGTGTGGTTAAAACAGCTGAATGAACAGGAGAGGACAAAGATTTTCCACTGGTATGACTGGCCATCTTCCTTTTTTAAAACCTCCTTCATGTTCACCACCTCCAATTTAGACATCTCCTGTAACCCTGGGTCTCTAGGTAACTTTGGAAATACAACTGATGGAGTGCCAGCAGGAGCTGGAGGGAAAAAGAAGACACATAATGGAGAAGCAGAAGAAAGCCTTCTTTATGAGGGGGAAGATGACATTTCTCATGACCTTGGAGTACCCCTGGTATCTACCACGCCCCCTGAGAAGCCACTGATCACAGGTGGGAACAGGTGAGGATCTGTGTTTCAAAACCTCATCATGTAGGACTCTGGTTCTTATTTCATTATCCCGTGGCACTCCTGGATGTACCCAGGCAGCATTAAAAAGTTTGTGTGAAATGGAGCCTTTCAGGTCCTCAATTACATCTTTCACAACAGTAAATTTTCTTGTCTTCACTGAAGTGAGCAGGCTCTGAGCTATTTTATATGCATCTAATCTTGGCTCCACGGGCTCTTGAATCCTTTCTGAAAGTGTTGTGTGTTACACCAGCTGAACATTGAAAAGCTACAGCAAAATGCAACTTCTTCAGTGCCATCCCTGGTTTAGGGTTCCACACCGTGGTCACAAGTAACACCCAGCCAGTGTCCAGCTCCAGAAGCACAGTGTCACATGTGAAATATTGAAATCTGGTCAAGGCAAAGGCACCTTCCCAAAACACTTTCTAGAACTAGTAATTACAGATACAGACTTAAATAGCCAGTAGTAACAGAGGTAGGAGGAAATAGGCTTTGAAAAAAGAAATAGAGCAATGGATGAAAATATTCAGAACATTTCTTCCAAATAACTTTGTTTATAAAAAGAATTGTAAAGGTTTAATTCATTTGAAAGATGCTAATAAAAAGAAATATTTTCTTTGTTCTTTTGGTAGGTAGAACAATCCCCAGTGTTGGTGACTGCCAATGGCACTTCTTCCTTTAGAAGGCCAAGCAGTCTAGAGATAAAAGGACCAGGAGGAAAATATCGACCTGGATCTGTTTGGTTTCTGGATGTCTCTAAATTTAAAAAGCACTTTAATTCTTTTCTGCAATCAATGCCTCACATAGATGAAATAGGAGTTAGTGAAAGAAAACAAGAATGAAAATATCATGGTAAAAAATCTGGTTTTGCAGCAAGTCAAAAAAGAGAGGGGAAAAGCACTTTCTATCAGTGCTTGATAGAAAGACAGTTGTCTTTCCTTGTTAACAGAACTGCAAATTTGGGTACATGCAGAGGGCTATTATCTTCCCTGAGACAAGCTGGGATTTTTAGTTTTCCCTTAACAAGAATGTAGATTTAAAGAACCATTGTAAAAGAATGAATCACTCTTCAAATCAGCTGTTTGCTTCTTGACTTGCTTATTAATAAAGTTTTCTCTCATTAAAGATCCCTTTTCCTCAGATTTATGTAGAATGCTGCATCTTTTATTCCATCCTGTGGTATTTAAAACAGTTTGGTCAGCCACAGATACCAATTAATGAGTTTTTCACTGTCTTCTCATAATGATGTCTTGGTGGTCTCACCACTGGATATTTTTAGTACTTAATGGGATATCCAGTACTTTAGAAAAACTGCATTTTAGATTCATAAATGAATAATAGAGAACAAAAAGAAAAGTATATTTTGGAGAATTAAACCATGAACTAATTAAAGGAACAGGCAGAGTAATAAGACTTCTAAAGCAGACACCATGAAACTCCCAGGAGTTTTCCACACTTATGTTAAAACTTAAACTACGTATAAGCTAAAACTGAAAAAGCAATTCCTCAAAATTGTAATCGTGGGAATAACAGACCTGAATGTTCAGTTTTCCATTTGAATTTTTTCACGGCTATATACTCTTAGTAAATCAAATAAAAAGGTTCATAAGCTCTATAAATTTCAGGTTAAGAAGTTCAGGCCCTGGGAGATGCTTGAATTGATTTTCTTCCTTCTGAAAGCACCAGAATTAATGACACCTAAGGTCTGTGTAGCTGTGCTGTGCACCAAATTCAATGGGTAATCCTCACCTTTTTGTAGGTTATTGAGGAGAAAGTAAGTGGAAAATTCTCTTTTGATATCCCAGAGGGCAGTAAAAGGATGTTATGGGGAGGATACTAATATTTTTAAACAGAAAAAATTCACACATAAACCTCTTTGGGATGTGCGGAAGTTTGGAGTCATTGATATTGAAACTCAAGAGCAAAAAGTGATTTGGTTTCCATGGTCTTGGCTTGTGATCTAACACGTGGCCACTTCTATCTGAAATCACTGAGACTATCTGAGGCCATTAGAGCCATGGCCAGAGGAACATGAAGTGGTTTGCAAATGTTCATACACATTAAAAAGGTCTCCACTGTCCCACCATTGGTACAGAAAATGAGGAGACTTCTATTGCTAAATCCAGTGTGGCTGAGCAATGAGGTTTCATAAGGCTCTAGTGTTTATGGAAGGGAGGACAATGTGCTTATTGGGTCCATGGACTTGGCATGGTACCCACTGCAGATCTAACCAAAGCATCAGCTCTGTGGCAGGTCTGCAGAGACTCTGGGTATGCTGGCCTCCTGCTCATTTTTTTCTGTGCAAGTCACTCCTGCAGCTGAACACACAAAGAGAGCAGAGATACAAGAGTCAATACGACACCTTGGACTTAAGATCAAAAGTGTGAGAAGAGAGAGCAGTGGATGCATTATTACTGAGTTATTATGAGCTTGGTATTTTACTAAGCAGGTCTTGCAGATCAGTTTCTGACAGGGAATGTCAATCTCCACAAACTCTGAAAAAGAGCATCTTGTGAAAAGGATGTGGTGTTGAGGCTGACATGGCTCTCCCACTGTGCAGTTGTGGAACCATTGCTTTTGAAGATGTGATCAGATATTAATCTTTGCTCTTTTTTCCCTTGTAGTTTCCCACCATTAATAGTATTTCAGGGCTTCCCTGCATGCCTTTATGTTTGGCTTTTCTCTCACCCTGGAAAACACTGAAATTAGATCCATTGACTTCAAATTGTTTCTCTTCAAGGATATCACTGGTAGCACAAAATGATGTTTGTGTTTACCATTCCCAGGCAAAATTTACTTGTCAGCATGTGAGAACACAATCTGTTGTGCCTGCAGCTTCTGTGCTGTGAGAACACCAAGCAACTTTTCTTTGCTCTGCATCCCCTTGACCTGCTCTGTCCCTTCCTGACCTGCTCCCTGCCGTGTTTCCACAGGAACTACCAGTACCTGCCCTATGGTGAGAGGAAGCCCTGTGTCTGTGTGAGGAGCTGCTGGGGCAGCCAGACCTTTCGGCTGTACTCTTCCAACACTCTTGAGAGAATGGCAGATCACCTGGTACGTGCCAACCATCCTCCCAGGCTCATTTATTCAGCAAAGTATAGCAGTGAGAGGCCACACTTCCCAGATCAGACCTTCAAAATTTCCCCCAGCTGCATTTCTTGTTGTTCATTTTGTGAGAAAGCAGTTGATATAAAAGCAGTTGAAAAAAAGCAGTTGAAATCCTTTCCTTTTTATTTCCCCCAAATTGCTTTGAACTGTCAGAGCTGCTCAAGCATTCCTGACCACAACAATTATTTTTGGCCTTAGGTCTGCTTTCTTTCCTTAGCAACGTTTTATTCTTTGAAAAACACACAAACAATTAAATTTTGAGATACAGAGTAATTTTGTCTCCTGTGGCTCTTCCCCTAATGCCTTCTTGCCTTGTATTTATACTGTGCCCTCATTAAAGGACAATATTTTCTCTTGTTTTCCTAAAACATTGACAGAGAAAGAATGGCATATCATCTCATGGGCAGTCACTCTGATGGCCCAGTCACTGTGTTTTCCCATAATTAAGGTTTTATTCTACCTTTGTTTAAAGTTGAGTATCAACAGTCTCAAGAAAGTTGGTTTTGTTGTTTGTTGGTTTCATTTAAGTGACTACTAATGTTGAATATTTTAATGTGGGCACTTAGATTAAGAGTCTGATTCACCCCTCATTTATCCATACATATCTCATGAGGAACAACACTGAAGTCACACTTATGCAAGGTTGTATCTGGAGAAGACAATGGCTTATAACCAAACATTTTGAACTGAGGTATCTGAATATTAAACATCTCAATAGACAAATGTGAAGAGATAATGTTTGTCAACACCCACAGGCCTTGCTGAAAATCCAGATATTTATTTTAGCTTTTAAGAATAGACTCCATTCCTCATGGATAACAGTAGGTTTTGTGATGGACCTTACATATGGATTCAAGTGACCACTGAATTTTAAGATGTCAACTCCAGCAACTTGCTGAAGCTAAGCAGCAGGATTAGAAACAAAACCAAGAAATATTTTTGTCTCCTACCTAGTGGATAATGTTTCCAAATTATTGATCTTCCTCAAAGAACTAAGAACACAAAGTTGCTCCAAGCAGTAGTAACTTGGACAAGTAATTGGAAAGACTGGGAAAAGGTCAAAATATATCATGCTGCTGGAGTATTTTCTCTGTGCTCTTCAAGCATAGTGATATATCAAAGGTTCTTCCTGTCAGGCCACAAAATCGCCTCCCTCATTCTTGCTAGTCATAAATGGCACTGTGACACCGACAGAATGACAAAGTGCCCTCCTGTGCAAAATGGCTTTCTCATGTGTTTTTCATAGGAAGAATCATTAGAGCAAGTCAAGGACTTGATCAAGGTTTCAGAGACTGCAGCTGAGGAGAAAATGAAGAAGACCCTAAATGGTTTTATCAATCAAAGCAGGTAATAACCTTTAATAGATGCATACAGAAAATTAAATTTAATGTTGGCTACAAATTCAAAGCTAGACAAGGAAATGGATGTTAATTAAAAAAAAAGTACAGTAAACTTACTGAGCTATATATTTTATTTATTTTGCTGTAAAAGCAAAGACCTTTCCAAATTGCAGTTTCTATTTATACAGGGAAAATATTTGTTGTTATTTTACATATTCAGAATTGACAATAGAAGATTTCCAATCATTGTCATATTATTTTGGCTTTCAGAACTCTAAGAATACATTGTATAGGTGATAAGTAGAATTTAATAAAGTGCGTGATAGATACACTGTAAAAAAATCCAACCACAGTTAATATAAAAACAAAGGATGCCACGTATTGGTATAGATCCAGTGGGCTCTGTATCAAATGACTTGATTTGGCTCAAAATAGATATAAATCCTTATTTCTAGATATTATTAATCCATTTCTGGGAAGTGTGGTGCAGAGGTTTTGGACTTTATTCCTTTAATCTTATAGGTACATAATATTTTAGAGATTTTCAGCACCTTTGTCTCCTGGTTCATGTACTGCAGCAGACACAGAACATTACAATGTATTTTAGCACACTAGTATTTTCACATTAAAAAAAACAGATTTAAAACCCCTGTTATTCCTGTGTCCTAGGGTGTTCATGGTCATTGCTGAAAAGAAGCCCAAAGGGTTGAACTGCACTGCTTTGGACAAAAAGAGGCTCATGCTGTTCAAGCAAGAGCTGGTATGTGCTGTTCTTTTCCTATAAGCATTGATGCAATGATGATTACTGAAAGCACACTGCTTGAGGGTTTTTTTTTTTCTATTTTATTTTCTATTTGATTGCACTATATGGGAATGCTATGTAATTCATATGAATAAGTATCCCTGAGCATTTATTTTAATAAATCCCACTGTGCTTAATAAAGATTTGTCAGATACACTAGAATCAGTCAGAAGGTGTTGTTTTTAATTACCAATAAGGCATTATAAGAAAGAGATTATTATTCTCATCCAAGCATGTTAAAATTGAATGATTCCGAGTTCAGTGGAAAAGTGCCAAATTTACAATTTAATTAATCTATTACTGTTGTGGTGCTGAACTTCAAGACTACTAAAGTTTGGCCTTTGTAAAGACCTTAGGAGGAGGACCTTACTGGACCCAGTAATCTCCTCCAGGGAACCAGTGAGAAGAAACCAAACTGTGTGGAGGTCATCTGAATATTTGTTACCTTTTTTACTGTTTGTAGCACAAAAGATTGTGCCTTCTGTCTGGATCAAAGCCCAGTGTATCCAGGTGGCAATAACATGTGTTTTGGGACTTCCATACATGCAGTATACAGACAAACAAAGACAAAATGGGGGACGTTCCATTTTTATGTTGTCCAGCTCCAACGAGTTGGTCAGTTTCTGTTGTGGCAAAGAAACATTGAACAATGTGTCTCCCATCTTCTCTTTTCAACTTGAATCAAAGACTATTTCTCTTCCATATCAAACTACTTAATAACAGATGAAAAGTATGTATTGTCTTTCCTCACTGCAGGAGGCAATGTCCAGTGATGCCAAGGGAATTGTTCAGCAGCAGAAAAAGAAGATGTCAGTGGATGAAATGATCCGTGAGACTCAGGGCTTTATAGATAAAATTCGATTCTTGGTTGATGAGGTAATCCACACAGAATTCAGAAAAATTTGATTTTCATAATTCCATGTGAATAATAACTTCCGGCTTGGTTATCCAAAGAGTCCTCCTTCAGATATATGGACCCTATTCTCTTTTGCATTAAACTGAGCTGTTATCAATCCAGGGTAGGAAATACTGGGCTGTGTGGTATGGAGAGGATGCACCACAGATATTTTTTTAAATTAGGTCATCCCATACCTGGTGGCTTGATGAAGTCAGCTTTGTGATATGAAATGTGCCCACCTGTATGGACACCTGTATGGATTTGGACTGATATGAGCTTGGGGTGCCTATATCATTTAGCCTGAGAATAACAGAAAAATTGATATATTTGGTTGGGCCAAAATCCAGCCACTGGAAAGTTGTGCCTCTGAGAGCTGCCTGTGCTAGCAAACCAAAGAGGGCTGTGGCTATCCCCTGGCACAGAGAGCAAGTGGCACACTGGCATGGTTTGCATCCTACGCACAAATTCTCTTCCTTTCTAAAACAGAGTGACCATGCTTATAGTTCCTTCAGGGAACAGCCCCTTGCCTGGTCTTTTTTTTTCAGCTTTGTTTGGGGAACATTATCTGGGAGAGGGCAAGGCAGTCTCACTGAGCATTGTCACAAGCAGAAAGGATGATCATATGCCAGGTTTGAGCTTGGTCCTGGTCCTTTTTGGTTTGCTGATATAGAGGAAATTAGTGGTATTTCCATGGTAGTTACTACATGGTCTGTGGTCAAGTTATTTCCTGGGACAGAGCCATACCCAGATTCTTAATTTTAGTTTCTCCTGAAATTACTTATGAAGTAATCCTTAATCACGCTAAAAAGCTCTTTACCTTCAGCTCTAATTAGAAATTGAGGTATGGGCTGCAAAACATGAAGTGACAGCCTTGTTTAATTCAGAGGCATATCTGCCACAGGAGCCATGAGGGCATCAGCTCTTACTCTTAGTGAGAGTGTTTCAACAAAAATATGATGGTGGCGGCTCATAGAAAGAATTCAGTTTTAGTTCAATATGCCTCATTTAACAGCCGCAGAATACAGTGCCTGATGTGTTCATCTGGATGATCAGCAACAACAAAAGAGTTGCATATGCCAGAGTCCCAGCAAAAAACATCCTCTACTCCCCAGCAAAAGAGCAGAGAGGCAAGGACTGTGGGAAGATTAAAACTCATTTCCTGAAGGTAAGTCTGTGGCACACTGCAAACACAGGCAATGCCTGGGGAGCATTTGGCATTCAGATTTCTTCCAGGGGTAGTATTTTACAGATTAATCTTTGTAATGTAAAAATATGTACAGATTTGTATCCACCATTTATTAATATTTGCTTCTTACATTTATGCTTGTCATTCTTAAATCTCTCTATCATTGCCAGTCTTTTTATGTATGAGTAATTAATTCCCTCACTCCTTGTTATGGCAAGTATAGAACATTGTTCATCTATGGCTGTATAGAAAAGGTACAGCCCCTTTGCTGACAAAAACATCAGAAGGCGGCACAGGAAAGTCTGTGAGGAGACTGGTGAGAGATCAGCAACTCAGTGAGGAAACCTAGGTATTCAGGGGTAATACAGGAAATATTTATACTTTCTATTTAAAACATGCTCAAGTTTGCACAATATATGTGCAAAAACATTGTTATGGGATTATTAATGACAAAGGAAAGGCCTAGTGGATATAAGCCTACAAAGACAGTGTGACCAGTAGCACCTACAGTGGAATAATGTGCAATATCATATTTACTGTGACCATCAGGAAAAACCCAAATACTCCAGACAATAGTAACTTCATATAATGACTTTTTAGTGGATTTTCACCTTGGACTTCTGAGAATACTCCCATAAGGCACAACTAAAGAACAGATAAAAACATCGAAGATCCTGAGATACTTGCCATAGGTACTTGCTAAGCAAAGTATTATTTGCCTGCATGAAATGAAATATTCTGCAATTAACTATCCATCCCCTTCAGTATCAAGAATTACCTTAGGAACAGACAATACTAAACTCTGAACTTAGCAGATCTAGATGAAGGGGGAAGGAAGAAAAAGGAAATAATAAGTCAAGAATAGTAACATTTTTGTTTTCTGACCTGCCCAATGGCATAATACTTTTAGTTATACATGGGACTAACTACTGGATATGCAAGAAATGGAAAGTGGGCTGAAGTCTGGGCAAAGTAGGGGATAAAATAGCTCTTCTATATGTGCAGCTGTAAGATAGTCTGCACAAATCTGTGCATGTTAGGCAGTATACAGTTTACATAGGCTGTTAGTTGAGCAAACTACTAATTCTTCCCTAAGAATCCCAGAAATTTCTTGTGCTAAATGAGTTTCAGGGCCATTCACTGTGAAGAAATGCCATTTATCAGTATATCAGCTCAGAGAATGCTTTTTTATTTTTCTCTGGCTTGGTAAGACTCAGCACCCAGCCATCTCTCTTGAGCTTGTTGGTAACATTGGATTTTTTCTTCAGCTGCCAGGCAAGCGCCCTCTGGGCTGGACTGTGCAAGCAAAGGTGGACATCTACCTGTGGCTGGGACCCAGCAGCTATGCCCACAGTGCCATGGAGAATTTGCCTGTAGGATATGAGATTGAATTAGCATCTAACACCAACTCAGGGCACAGTGTGCTGCCCTCATCTGCTTGCCTGCTGTATAAAAGTAAGGCACTCTTTCTTCTCCCTTTTAACAATTAAGAGAAATGGCCCCAAAAGCTCTAGTTCAGTGTGTCACAACCCCTCTATAAAGTAACGATTCTAAGATGAAAATGGCTTTGCTTCTTCATCAGAAAAGGCTGGGTTCATTGCCAAGTCATCAGTTCTGCCACTGGTAGATGCCAGGGAAAGAAGGAACTTGTTCACTTGCAATTTCTGTTCCCTGTCCTGTGAATCTGTCTCCTTGCAGAGGAAGCATCCCTCAGTTCTCCTGATGATGCATAGAACACCTAGCAGATAAGAGTGATGGCAGATAACAAAAATTGGCCAATAAAAATTGGCACTTAATAGCCCTGCAGTAGAGATGTACATAATTGATTTCAGGTGAATTCAGATGTCTTGCACAACTTCTGAGTGTCTCAGGTGCTTCTTTTGTGAGACAGCACTAGCAACAGTTCCCCCTGTCAGATCCTGGTTGGGGAGCAGCCGATGACTCTTCCCCCTGCCCCTGTGCTGCACTGTTTCCATGGAGCTGATGTTGCTGTTTTCTCTGCCACGATGCAGCCCTGCACCTCTTCCAGCTGAGAGCCCACATGTACCAGGCCAGGGGGCTCATTGCTGCTGACAGCACTGGACTTTCTGATCCTTTTGCAAAAGTTACTTTCACATCACGCTGCCAGACCACAAAGGTAAATTCCAAAGCCTCTTTTGGTGACTGAAAACTCTTTTTTTTTTCCCTTTCTTTTTCCTTTTTTTTTTTTTTTTTTTTTTTTAACAATTAAGATATGAAAAGGGAAAAGCTTGGTTTTGTAAGAAGGTACCTAGCAAGAAAAGTTAGATGCCTGCTGCTAAAGAGCAGATCTTGAAATTCTACTGCAAACAGGAAAAAATTTCCGTGTTATCCACTCCTCTAATAAGAGGTGCAGCAGTACTAGTTTATTTTTGCTCAGATATCAGATTCTCTGGGACTACTGGGACTTTGTAGCAAGTGTACCTTTCTTCACATCTTTATTTCTGTGTTTAGAATTTGGACTGTTGTCATTGCTAGGTATAAATGTGGGTATAAGGATGAACCCTCATGGTTCTCTTTTCCTCTAGCCTGTGCATTCAGTCGCTGGGCAGAGTGGAGACCTTTCCATGGCTCCTGTAGCCAGCACAGCCCTTTGTGATGGAATGTGGCAAAGCACACTGGAGACTGTAGAGCCTTAAAATGGGAATGAGCTGAAAACAGAGAGGTGGGATACTTAGAGGCTGCTAAAATATGCCCAGTAGGGAATGGTCTCCCATCTCCCTCAGGAAGCTCCAGGGATCAAATGGGCTCCTGTGGGGCCTCTAGAGAGAAGTGGAAACTTCTACAGAGTTTCAGCCAGAAGGGTTGAGGAACAGCCTGGGCAAGTGAGCAGGAGGATGGTTCCTCACAGAGCATGGAGACTTTCAAAGGTCCTGAGCCCTTTACAACTATCCTGGAATTAAAATTGGGCAGGAATTCTGACAATCATGCTGCAAACAAAATTTGCTGAGCTAAATGTGGTCTTGTGTCACACCAAATATGGTCTTGCTTCAGAAAAAATATTTAACCCTCCCATTCAGCCCCTCCCTGTAAAACTTCACAGAAGACTGTTTCAATTCAATTAATTCTAATATTCCTCTGACATTTTATTCTGTTACAAAGCAAGTTCTGCTGCATATGCCAAAGGGAGAAAAGAAATAAAAACCTTTCTCTAAATTGTAAATGCTTGTGCTACTTCTGCCTCAGGGTTACTAATTGAATTTTTCCTCTAATGTGATTTTAACTTCTAATAGAAGATGGTGAATGAAACCAATTAAATTAGCGTCTAGATGCATCTGATTCTGGAAAGTAGAATTTGGCCCAGGAAAAATCAGTGTTTATAGGCACAGAAGTGTTAAGTTTATTTACTGCCTTAATAAAATATTGCAGCTGATAACTTGCATATTTCATAAGTGTCAGTTAAGAGCCAATAAATGGTAAAGATCTTTATTTCCATTCAAAAGAATGATAGCAGGTTATGAGTAATTTTGCAGTTGGCACGTTTTTCCTCTTTAGCTGTTATCTTTGTTAAATGTATTTTCTGCCTAGACAGTTAAAACTTTCTATATGAGGAAATACTATAAGCATCCACCTAATTCAAATTAAAACAAATTAAAAACTTCTGATTTCTTATGAGTGATTCATGAAAATAACTTCTTTCTTTTTCATAAAGTGTTAAGTGTCGTTACACAGAACTAAAAATAAGATTAAGAAACGTGCCCTGGAGAAGTGAAAACTGGCCTCAGTTAGGGAAAAAGCTTTATTTTAATAGCACTTGGCATGTGCCTGCTCTCCTAAACTAACAGCTTTCCTCTACCTTTAATACTGAAGTTTGTCTACACAGACTGGTTGTCATATATTGATATGCTCTTAGGATTTGTGAGGCAAACAGGGAAATGGAGAAATTGGAGGTACCAACCTCACAGTGAAAGATTCATATTCTCCTGGCTGGGAGGAGCTGCTGAAAAACGTGATGTCTCAGCCGTGGCATTGCTCAGGCTGTGGAAAAGGAGGTCACCGGCTGATGAGCACGTCCTGCTGAAGGGTACTCAACCAACAGCTCACTAAACAATTCCTCTCTTCCATTAGATCATTTCTCAGACATTGTCCCCCACCTGGAACCAGACACTGCTTTTCAACAGCATTGTGCTTCATGGTGACAAAGAGGAGATTGCCCAGTGCCCGCCGGAGATTGTCATCGAGCTGTACGATGATGATGCAGTGGTAAACTCAGAATTCCTCTCACTAAAAACCTGGGCTTCTACATCCCACTGCAAGCATGAAGGCAAAGCTGAGTCACTGAATAGGCTTTAAATGGATCACCTTGCTGAGCAGAGCTCAGTGCTACTGTGGTTTGCAGTTTAGCATCTGAGAACAGCCCTGAGATTCACTACATGGCCTTGCAAAGATGTGGCCTTTTATTTTCCCCAAGTGAATCTTGCTCCCAAAGACCAGCTTGCAGAAATCAGAAGCATCTTGCCCCCAGACCCCTTGAACTCTGCTTTAAATATTGTATCTAAGTCTGGGTCAAGACCATGCAGACTCTGATGCAGTCTCACTGACTAAATATAGACCTCAGAAATTTTGGATACACTGAAGAGCTAATAACTACTCAGCTCTTCCTCTTCATAGCTGCCTTGCATCTTACCTTGGACTTTCCTTCAGAAGTTTTGGGGGTTTTTTTCATAAAAAGCTTTGCATCATCTCAGCTCCTATAAGCATTGTGAAATCCAAATGCATTTGACCCCCTGTATTCTCCTTTATTTAGGGTAAGGCAGAATATATTGGGTCTACAGTGGCTGCCCCTGTGGTGAGACTTGCTCATCAAAACTATGAACCACCAAAACTTTGTTATCACCCAGTGCACTGTGGAAGTCTTTCAGGAGGAGACCTTCTTGCCACATTTGAGCTTCTAGAGGTAAATTTGACTTCCTCAACAATTACACTTTTACACCCTGGGGCTCACAAAAGCTGCATCAGAATCTATGACCATCTTGAATTAATAGGAACTATGAGCCATTGGGCCTCATAGTCCCCATGCAACTCCTGTCACCCCTTCCCCCTTGTCAAGGGCCCCTGCCCACACTGCCAGCCTTTCACAGGCTGTAAGCCTCCTTTGCCTGTCACTTACCCTGCCCTAAACTCTGCTGGGCCCTGACAAACTGTGAAAATCCCACTGCCATTGCCATGAGCTGCTGTTTGGACATGCCATTGGACATGGTTGCACATGGCCCTGACTACCAGCCTTGAAGCTCCCAATTCTGCTTTGCTTTCACTCTTAGGGAAATGAAGTGGTGAATAATAAGGATTGGGTTAGGGAGGTTGAGTTTTTAGATACCCCTGCTATATTAAAAGCAATATTACACGGCTTCCAGCTGCAAGACAAAAGGAAAATTAAGTCCTAGTAGATGCAGGACAGGGGTCTGTGATGCCAGGATTTCAGGCAATTTCACTGAAATTTGCAGAGCTATCAGTTAAAGGTAAATTCTATCTGCTGAAAACCTACAACACTTTATTCTGAAATCTGAAATGGGAAAAATGTGGAATATCATAACATGTTTTACTGATAAAACAGGCTTTTAATAATGATAGTTATTTATGTCTTTGGTGAAAGCCAGAACTATAACACCACATGGAATATTTCCTCATTATGGTGGTGTCACAGGAGAGAGTGAGAGCTTCAGACAAAGCTCCTTAGAGAAGCCTTCCTGCTGAGTCACAAGGTGCAGAAAGGATCACATCTAGAATCTTCCTGTGGAAGGCTTCTAAGCAGTTTTGCTCAGGATTTTTGTTAAATAGATTTACCATGCTTTCCATTTTTAGTAAGTAGAATTACCATGCTTCAGTACATGCATGTCTTTAGGGCAAACTATGTCCTACTAGGTAAAAGGAGCCTTTTTTTTCAGAAAGACACATAAACCCAATCTATTGAATACTTCTTCTGCCATAGGTTTTAGCATCACAGCATGAGAGGGAGAATTTCAAGTCACATTCACAGCACAACAGTTCTGCTCTGCAGCTTGTCATATAAAATTGATTGAATTGGTGTGTTCTATGTGCCATTATCAACAGATACTTCCAAAACTGGTTTTATTCGTCCAAAACCCAGTCTGAGTTACAACTGCTTCATTTTCAGATTCCTGAGTCAGATCCAGACAGACTTCCTCCACTGGATCCACCAGATATTGGCCAGATTTACCCAGTCCCAGCTAACATAAGGCCTGTTTTAAGCAAATACAGAGTGGAGGTGAGATACTTTGACTATTTCCCCTTTCTAACCTCATCTCCTTTTATTCTCTTGTTGAGCTGTAACAGTAACTGATGATTTTACAATCTTGATCAATATGATTCACACAGAAATAGCATATGAGGTCATGCAAGGCTGTGCTTCCACTGAGGGGGCTGTGTCTCAATCCTGACCTGCTGGGACTTCTCTTGTGGCAGAGCAAGGCTGGTGGATCCACACTCTGTGCAGCCAAGGAAGTGTGCACAGGAGATGGAGAGCTACCCCTTGCAAATGACATCCCTGGAGCTGAAGTTTGGCATCAGCTATCTACCTCACAGGCTTTTTCTGGGTCCCTAACTTCAGCCAAACAATGCATTCTGCCTGTGTACAAATGCCTACACCTTCCCTGCCCTTCTCTCTTGTACAATTTGTGTCCAAAGTAGCCTTATATTATATATTAGAAAGCTGGGAGAAGTGGCAGCTTTTCCTCTCACTGCAATGCCTGAGGCTGCCCAGCCTCACTGCTCACTGCCACTCATTCTGCAGCCTTCACACCAGCTGCTTATCAGCCCACTTGCCCATGGCAAGCCAGGGTTTCTGCAGGCTAACAGAGTTTCTCTGTTTCTCTCTGCACACCACAGGTCCTGTTCTGGGGCGTTCGAGAGCTGAAGAAAGTCCAGCTGCTCTCGGTGGATCGGCCCCAGGTTCTCATCGAGTGTGCAGGGAAAGGAGTCAGATCCTCTGTCATACAGAGCTACAAGAAAAATCCCAATTTCACTGGCCTTGCAGACTGGTTTGAAGTGGTGTGTACAGCATGCTGCCCCTTGCCTGTCTGTTCTCTGGTCAGACAAGGTGTTAATTACCATTATCTTCCTTTCTTGTCAAATCACTTCTTCTGTGTCTTGATTAAATACTAAGGGATGTCAGTTCTTGTGCAAAAGCTGATTTGAAAATGCTTTAAAAGACTTCTGCTACAACCATATGATAAAAGAAGATGATGTTTTGCATGTTAAGTCCCAAGTAGATAAGAAAATGTGTTGCAATCAGATTTTTACTGATAGGTTGGATCATAGGGGCAGCTAACAGAAATATATTTATTATTTTTCCTTCTCCTTTCCAGTTTTGCTGTGTAGTGTTTGTTTTCCTTTGCTTTCTTTCCATTCTTGCAACTTTCTTTGTGTTTTACTGGGCTATTAAGGGGATTAATCATTTCTGGCTTTTGAGCTCAGGACCTACTTACATTGTCGCACCTGATTTTATGAGCTGCAAAGTAATTTTGGTTGGGTTATAAGAGCTGGCACTTTCAGAATCAGTCCCCAGCAGAGTAAAACTGTTCAATTTTCTCTTGAGAAAAGTATATCAAAACAATAACATGGGTACTGAAGTGCAGTTCCTACAGTATTTTTAGCTCCTATTGTACTGTCCTGAGAGCTGTTTTCCTCTTGGTAGTTCATCCTATAAGCATGTGACCACCCAGGGTCCACATCTCATTGTTGGGCAAACTGAGGCAGATAGGGCAGAGAGCCTTCAACAAAGCAGCAGTGGAATTAGGACTCACAACTTCCAACACTGCATTTCATCCTTCTGAATGCTCCCGATTCTCCCAGTTTATCTAACAAGAGATGCTTCAACATGAGAGCATGGGATTCATCTCAGCAGCACGGTCTGTACAGTCCACTCTGTATGTTAAAGAACAAAATTTTTAGATTTTGCAGAAAACCAAAATCTTACTGCCTATGCTGAATGCATATTGCATTATGTGTATGTTCATTGCTAAGGAGGAGAAGGGAAGGAGGGAAGGAGGGAAGGAGGGAAGGAAGGAAGGAGGGAAGGAAGGAGGGAAGGAAGGAGGGAAGGAAGGAGGGAAGGAAGGAGGGAAGGAAGGAGGGAAGGAAGGAGGGAAGGAAGGAGGGAAGGAAGGAAGGAAGGAAGGAAGGAAGGAAGGAAGGAAGGAAGGAAGGAAGGAAGGAAGGAAGGAAGGAAGGAAGGAAGGAAGGAAGGAAGGAAGGAAGGAAGGAAGGAAGGAAGGAAGGAAGGAAGGAAGGAAGGAAGGAAGGAAGGAAGGAAGGAAGGAAGGAAGGAAGGAAGGAAGGAAGGAAGGAAGGAAGGAAGGAAGGAAGGAAGGAAGGAAGGAAGGAAGGAAGGAAGGAAGGAAGGAAGGAAGGAAGGAAGGAAGGAAGGAAGGAAGGAAGGAAGGAAGGAAGGAAGGAAGGAAGGAAGGAAGGAAGGAAGGAAGGAAGGAAGGAAGGAAGGAAGGAAGGAAGGAAGGAAGGAAGGAAGGAAGGAAGGAAGGAAGGAAGGAAGGAAGGAAGGAAGGAAGGAAGGAAGGAAGGAAGGAAGGAAGGAAGGAAGGAAGGAAGGAAGGAAGGAAGGCTTATTGCTGTGCATGAGAAATATTCTATACATGTTCTGTGTTCTCTAGCAATTCTCTCATGCTGCTGTCTGTCCCCTGCAATAGGAGCTGCCTGAAAATGAACTCTTGCATCCACCACTGAGCATCTGTGTGGTTGACTGGAGAGCATTTGGGAGGAGTACTCTCGTTGGAACACACACCATCAACTGTCTTAAGCAATTCCTATGTAAAACCCCATTAGGTCTTCAAGCTGCACCTAACAGAATAGACATTGCAGAAACTGAGAAAGGTAAGTGCTCAATTCTGACCCCAAATAAAAGCACAAAGGACCTGTTTAGAGGTTTACACTTAGTAGTGTGCTTTATTGTGTTGAGTGTACGCTCAAACCCTTAATCACGTGATTATTTGATGATCATCAAATGCAATGACAGTATTTCTGCAAAATCTTACCTAACTTGCAAAGCTTCAATTTCAGCTTCCCCTGAGTTATCCCAGCCTGCTGAACTACCCCAGGAAGAACCATTTTCAGCTGATGACATCTACGCTGAGGTGGAGCAGGGTAAATGGACAGTGGTGGAGCCAGAGCCATCCCTCACAGCACCTCCTGCCACTGAACCAGAGCACTCTGCCTCTGAGCCAGGGAAAGAGAAGAAACAGAAGGTGGGTGCAGCTGAAACTAACTTCATCCTGCAGTCTTGCAGACTTCAGCCCCTCCTTATGAATTGGTGACCTGTTGATCCCAGGTTTAGAGATTTTGGGTATTGATGTTGACACCCACACTATCCTGCTGGCCCTCAAAAGAAATAGTTAACAATGCAGCTTTGACCAGAATCTCATTACTTCCACTGATAAGTTCTTAAAATTCTTGCAGATTCAAGTGTGAGGAGCCAATTTGTACCTGGATGTTTGCTTCCCTTGAAACATCATAATTTATTATCTGTGTAGATTTGTCTGTTGTATGGGTTGCTCCTGTGGCAGTGTCTCCAATGCTTAAAGTCATGGCATAGTCAGCAGAAAATACAGAGATCGCTTTAATAATATGATGATCACGATGAAGTGTCTTGGAATAAAAGACAGAGATAGGAATTCATTTTTCATTCTGTTTAACTCTTGGAGGCTGAAATTTTCAGTGTATCCAGCTGTTCATGCTTAATGCCATGAGTTAGGTGATTACTTTTAATCAGTTCTAGTGCTTTTGCCATCTTTTGGTAGGAGATTAAAAAATCCATCCGACGGTCAACAAAGAGGAGAAAAAGAACCATTGCAGATGAATCAGCTGAAAATGTTATTGACTGGTGGTCAAAATACTATGCTTCCGTGCTCAAAATGCAAAAGGTGAGTCACCCAGCATGCCCAAAAGTCTCACAGATGAGCAATGTTGTAAAAGTAGATTTACTGCTGAATGATTCCTTTTCGGTATTACACTCATAATGAGGAGTTTGTCCATCATGTTTTTCTTTTGAAAGGCAAAAGGAATTTTTTCCAGTGAAGGAAAACCTGAGGATAGTAAGTAAATTATTTGCATTTTTCTAATATTTTGTAATATTGTCTCTAGTGTCGCTTCTCTACTATTTTGCTGGCAACAATTTAAGTTTGGTAAGAGAGTACCATTGGTGTATTGGGCTCTTTCCTCTACAACTGACCAGATGATGGGTAGGTTAAAACTTCACAGTCAGGATTGGGTTAACATGAATTTCCTGTCATTCAAATAAATTGTAAATTCTCTTCTGATCATTTTTGTTGCAAATTTTCACCTGTGATGGTAAGCATTATACATATAAGACATCTCTGACATTAAATATATATCTCTAAATATTTAGTGCTGTTAAACACACAGAAACTACTCAAAAAAATGAAAGTAAAGTGAACTCAAAATCCAGATTTCTGCCAAAGAACTGAACCATCTCAATGTAACTTTTGAGGGCTCACCCTCATTTTGTTGGGAAATCCCCTCTCAGTGTTTGGAATCTGACTTCAGTCCGGTGTGCCTCCTCCCTTCTCACACTCCCAGGCTTTTACCAGTGAAATACACCCTATTTTGGGATATCTTTAAGCAGAGAAGGACTTGGGTCATCCTGATATCTGAAGTAGCTGTCAGCCTAAACAACAGCTTTCGATTTTAAATAAACCTTGAATTTTATGTGAAAGCTGGTAAAAACTGTTTATTTGCACTGGGGAGGAGTCAGAGAGGGAGGAAAAGGGTGGTCTGGGAGGTGGCCATTGGGGAGGGGGCCATACAGGACACCATCACACTTGGTCCAGCAAGCTCTTTATGAAGACTGGCAGCCACAGAGAGCATAAATTGCCACCTCCTGCCTGGGAGGACCAGTGGTAAAAGAGAGGATCCCTGTGTCTGGCAGTAGAGGAATAAACAGAGAAAGAGCAAGGGGGACTTTTTAAAAAATGTGTTTTGCATCCCTGCCTGAAGCATTTTATGTGCTTTGCTTACTAAAACATACACAATGTCATTACATTTCTGCAGATAAGCAGACTTCTGACCACATAGCATTGATCATAGAGGATGAGCCAGACAAAAAGAAGAAGGATAAGACATTGAAAAGGATACAGAAGGAAACTCCAAACCTAGCAACACTGCAGGTAAGAGAAAAGTAAAGCTGAGGTAAGGCTGTTGTTATTCACTGTCTCTCCAAAGTTTGACATCACAGATGAGTTTGGCAAACCCTCCTTACACATATTTCAGACACTGTAAAATGAACAAAACACACTAAATTATAGTGATAATGCCCTTCAGCACATGGGACACAGAGGAGACCATGGTGTGGCCCACTTGGTCTTAGACATAGAATTTATTGGTGTAGACAAACCCAGAGAAACTTTGGTGAAATTCAGTTTTGTTGTTTGCAAGTAAAATACTGCAGTTGGAAATCCCAAATTTCATGTTAGAAATATTGCAGCCTATTAAGAATGCCCTTAAAAAGAGGTGGAAAGCATTACTGTGATGTCTAGTGCACCCCCCTGATGGGAAATAATACTCAGCTCACATTAGATTTGGTTGGGCAATGATAGAAGGAGTTCAAAGAAAACTATATGGGCTGTGCAAAATGCCTGGAGAGATGAGAGGTTTGAAAAGATTAGGACAGTTTGGATTAGATTGTGGCTGAATAAATGGGAATTTGAAACTGCTGTTTCCATTTTTTAAGAGATGGCAGTACTATAGGCCTTTCCATTTAATGCTTGATAAATTACTGGGGGAGAGCATTGAAAAAACATGTTCTTTGAAAAATCGTTTGGTCTTTTGAGCTATCCTAAAGCTCTGTCCCCACAGCACTTTATTATTTTCTGCTTTGCTCTCAAGTTTTGATACATTAACACAATAGAATGGGTCAAGTCAACAAAGGCACAACGCAGCAAGGAAACAGAAGAAAAGAGCAGCACATCCACAATTTTTCATTCACACCAGTGGCTACAAATGTTCATTTTGGCCCCTCCAGATTCACTTCCACCTGCTGCATTAATGTGTTGTTTCAGTAGTTTGGGAAAGCCTTTGGTTGAGGACAAAATTGGTCCTGTTTTAAACAGGGAATTAACTTTTTTCCTCAAGGACTTTTGCAAAACCTTGGTTTTATTAAAGTCTGCATTTTGGGTAGAAGTGAATTTCTATTCATTCTCTAATAAAAAAAGTTGCTATAAATATATTCACTGCACCACAAAATGTTAACATTCTTATATTTTCAAAGATTTATGAAGGAGACTTGGAGAGTGAATTTAATAACTTTGAGGACTGGGTGAAAACTTTCCAGCTTTTAAGAGGAAAATCTAACGATGAAGTTCATGCTGATGCTGAAGACAGAATAATAGGAAAATTTAAGGTAAGCTTTAATGTTAATTAAATGGGTAATAATTTAGAGATTTTAGGTTTTAATTCATATTTCAGGTTTGCCAGGGATGAAAGAAATAAATATTGCTAGTCTGTTGTAAATAGAATGAGTTTTATTACATCTAGAGTCAAGTTTTTTCCTTTCCTGTTATCTGATAGAAAAAAGCATCATCCAGTACCAGGTGTTCCCTTCTGTTTTGAGACAAGGAATCACAAGGAGTTTGAAATTACAGAAGGGGAAGAAGTGATATTATGTAGTCCAGATTTCACTGATGCAATTTGGTTTCTACACTCTCAGTTATAGAGCCTTGCATGTAATTTTGTGTAATTTAAGTGTAGGCCCTCACAGCTACAACCTCCTCCAGGGCTCCATCAGGCAATCTGAAAAGTTCAAAGCCTGAGTAATGTTATTAGGATTTGTTTGATTAAACTCACTGATGTCTCAATTAGTCTGCAATGCAGATTTCTGTCCAAATGACTTGTTGGTTGTTTTCAGGCAGTGTGAACTACTCAGCAACATGAGTCAATATTGATTCATATGAGCTGCAAAAATACAGCTGGATTCCTCTCATACTCTTATGAAACTTACTCAATGGAATTATTAATTTGCCAATATACAGTTAAGGTGAAAATATTATTTTTTAAATATTAATGATAAGAAAACTGGATTTAGAACATCTACAGGTATTAGTTTAAAATAGTCAATAAGCACAGAGGTACTCCTTGTAAATATCTAGATATGATAGTACCATCTTGTAGAGAACAGACATTTTAAAAGGTGATGTTTATTGCAATGCAGTTTGGGTGCCCTGTGAGGGCTACCACAAAAGAAGTTGCATGAGTGATGGTTTTTCCATTCAAAGGATTGTTTTTTATTGCACTTGATCTGTTTTCAAGGGAGATAAAAGTCAATATATTTCCAGGGCTCCTTCTGCATATACCCAAGTCCTGAGGATGGCAGCTTGCTGGATGGAGGGCAGCCCCGCATCCTGCAAGGGATCCCCCCAAACCACCCTGTCAAAGTGCTCATCAGGGTTTATATTGTGGCAGTAAGTAGACAGATGCTCTTTTAACCTTGAAATAACTTGGATTTTTCTTTTCAACTCAATTTACTTTAAGTGTCTTTGTTTAAGTTTCTGAAAATCCTCATCCATGGGGTTTGGGCTGGTCATATTTCAGAAAAAGTTTCATACTGTAGAAATGTGTGTGCAGAGTAGAAAATGTTATATATATTCCTCACAATAAATCTGGAGACTTCGGCAAGACTGGAGAATCGCTTCTCTTGTTCAAACTAAAAGCTCTGGATACATAACTAACATAGTATAGATAAACTGTTCCATCCACAATATGCAAATGCAGCCAGTTTTAATGAGTTGAGTTGTTAAAAATGACATTTAAACAAAACCTCAGTAAGGAGGAAATGGTAGTGTATTTTTGAGGGCATGTGAATAGCATATGAAAGTTCTACAAGTGAATAAATTTTGGGGTCAGTAAAGGTAGAAATACAGAGCACAAGATGAGAGAGAATGGTGTAAAATGGGTAGAAGAAACTGGTGTTCCAGAGAAACAAGAGAGTTGCAGGTAATCTAAGACAGAAAGATTGCATGCAGAGAGATTGTGGCAACAAAATACAAAGACATAGTTCTACTTCCCAAATGAATAAAAGGACCTAGAGGTCTTTTCCAATCTGAACAATTCTGGGATTCTATAAAGAGTAGGTTTCCACTGTTCAAGGATCTGGAACAAGATTAGTGGGTTAATCTTTCCTGAATCCTACCCGCACTTGTGCACCCAGCTTCTTCTAGCATTGCTGTCCCTGCTCAGCTTTTTCCATCTTAGTGATGGGACAACATTTCCAGCCTTGCAAGCTCTCCAGATCATCTTTTCATAGTAGCCTACAAAGCCACAGGTCAAATTTTGCATTACATGAGGCAGGCAAAGTCCCTGAACTTCCAAAACACCAGGACCAGGCAGGAAAACCACAGTCCTGTGTAGGGACCCTGCTATATTTAAGCAAACTCCTTGAGGACACAAATTTCCTTCTTAACAGGCATTTAACCTCAGCCCAGCTGATCCAGATGGGAAGTCAGATCCCTACATTGTGCTGAGGCTGGGCAACACAGAAATTAAAGACAGGGAGAACTACATCCCCAAGCAGCTAAACCCGATATTTGGAAGGTCAGTGGTGACTTATTTTTGTATTCAGTGTAATTTGTGCTTTATCTCTTTCTACCCCTGTTGCTGTTACTAAGTGTTTGCTATATGCTGATTTCTGCCTGTTTGGATGTTTTGTAATTCTGATGGTAAAAACGTTGGTTATTGCTGTCACACTGTATGATAATAAAATATTTCATTTTCATACCCATCAAAGCATACCAAGTAATGCAATCTGTGAGAGGTTTTGCAAAATTATGTGTGAGAGGAAATGAAGCAACAAATGATAATTGTCTGTGAAAATTAATACAATCATTAAGTTTAAAGCAAAATAAATATCAGAACAGTAAAGTGTGATTACACGATCTTTGTTGCTGTTTCAGGTTGAATAGAGTGCTAAATAAATCTCATAATTCTAGGACATCTGAGTTTTTTGAACTCAGACAGCCAGGGTCAAGCTGTCAGTAAGGATCCAGTTTGTATTATCAATGCTTTATAGTTATTTATAGTTTTAATGCTAATAGCTGTGATATTTTTTTCCCAGTAAATTTCCTTATTTTCAGAAGGTAGAAAATATTTTAAATCGGGGTGGAAGAACATTGAGACAGAAAAATGATACTATTTTGGACTGAAAGAACCCTAGAACAGAGGGAAAAGTAAAAAACTCATACTTCAGGAGACAAAACTCAGCTTTTTATGTGCTTTGGAGAAATCTGGAGCCAGTGTTGTGATCAGGATGTTCTGTCTTTCACTAATTTGTCAAATCCCTTTTAAAATCACGTTTCTATTTTCAACTTCTCATCATATCTCAACAATACTGATTCCTGAAAAATGCACCTAGTGAAAAGGGAGTCCTTATCTTTGTTTTTTTTGAAATTTATTTGAAACTTTTGCCTGATCATTTTGTTGGGTGCCCCCAAATTCCTATATTCAATATTTAACCTGCAGCTTTTGCAAGAAAAGAGAAAATACTTAAATGTCCCTTTTGGGAGTTTTGAAAAATGTGTGAGAACCCTTACATACAGCTGTATTAGCATTACTGGATTCAGGATTGTAGAAACAATCTTAGGACTGTTCACAGGGTGCTAGGGAAGCAGGAGAAAGAATACACTTTTACACTGTATGTTTCCAGCATGTTCATGTATTTAATTGAGGCAAAAAGCACTACCAAAAAAGCCCACTGTGTATTAGAAGAGACACCACTCACACACTGTTTGCATGGCATTAATTGGCCCAGCCTTTGAGGTTTAAAAAGTGATTTGACTTCATTTTTCCTGTAGATCATTTGAAATCCAGGCTACATTCCCTAAGGACTCCTTGCTCACAGTCTTGATCTATGACCATGACTTCATTGGCACAGATGATCTTATTGGAGAGACTAAAATTGATTTGGAAAATCGTTTCTACAGCAGACACCGAGCTACCTGTGGATTACAGAGTCAATATGAAATGTAAGTACTTCTATATGAAGTGTAAGTATTTCTTCAGGCAGCAGCAGAGCTCAGAGTCAGTGACTTGACTCGAAGGAGAAATTACAGATGTGTTCCAGATATTATGCTTTCTCCAGCACAGAAGTGTCACAGAGGGTATTTTAATTAAAACTCACCAAAAAGCTTAGTGGTGGCTTTGGGCAGCTGCCAGCCTCAGTGGGGAAGGGATATTTTTAAATTAACAGCACTGTTGGTTGAAGAAGTATTTTAGATGGTAAACAGCTGATGTTTACAACATACCTGCTTGATAAACTGCCTTTGGACAGGCATAAAGGGCAAATGGGAAAAATGTCTCGGAGAAATTATGCCAGGGCTCTACTTTGCTCTCTGCTGTTCAGCTGCAGCTGCAGTGATTGCAGCAGGGCTGGTGGGACTGGGGTGGCACTGGGGGAGCAGGAGCAGAGGCTGCTGACACGACCTCTGTGGTGGGGTGAGCCATGGGGCAGTGAGCCTGAGCTCCTGGTCCCTGCCAGACAGCTGCACTCTCAAGGACCTTGTGCACAAAAAGTAATTAATGCAGAGAAAGTCAGCCTAAAATAACTCAGCTGCCCTGGGGCAGGGCACTAACCTGGGAGATGTGTGTTTGGGGCTCTTCTATGATTGTTTCTCATTTTTTCTACAAACCAGGGGTGGACAATGTCAAAAAGCAATCCAGAAACACAGACCAAACCCCAAAGCTTCCCTTGCCAGCTCAATCTCCAGTGTGAGATATTCCTTCATGTGCTTATTACATGTCTCAGATAACCTGAGCTTGTCCTTTGCATCTGGGAGCTGCAGAATAATTCTCCTTGAATGGAGGCAGCACATGTAATCTGAAATCTTTTCAGTACAAGAGGGAACAAGCTCCGTTCCTTTTCCTCATAGGAAGCCTGCCCATCCTATTACTTTATCTATGCTGTAGGCAAGGCTGCCTCAGCTTCTCCTGTGTTTTAAGAGAAAGGAGTGGTTGATCTCCAAGGACCTGAGCAGAAAGAGGCAGTGTCTCAAGTAAGTGGCAATTCTGGACAAAGGAAAAATTTGACTGAGCTGGTATCAGGGCCACTGACCACAAAGTGAATCTCTGCATTGAAGTTCCTGTAGATTCTGAAGGCAAACCTCACCCATTTTTCACTGTGTCCCCTCCTTGCAGAGAAGGGTACAATGCATGGCGAGATGCAACCAAGCCAAGTGAGATCCTCACTAAGCTCTGCAAGGACTACAGAATCAGTGGACCCTTCATGAGGCCAGGAGAGATACAAGTAGGAACAAAAATCTTCAAGGGACAGACAGTCTTCACAGAAGATGAGAACGGTAACAAAGTAGTTCAGCATCCTCCCTTTGCCTTGTGGCAGTACCAGGAGCCTGCCAAGAGGCATCTGAAGCCCTTTATGCTATGAATTGCCAAGATGGATTACTGGAGCCTGTGTCTGCTTTAAACACTCATGTAACTCTGGCAATGAAGGCTGTGTCTGTATTAGCTTTTGCTGTAGCTTAATTGCAAAGAATCTGTAGAGTGAAACAGTTGCTGCTGATGACTTGACATCTGCATGGGAGCTGTTGGGGAATACCTTGGACTCCTACCTGATCCCAAGGATGGGATGTCCAAGATTGGTTGGAGTGAGGGGGACCCTCTTGGAACATGTCTTCTGGCTTAGTGTTGGTCTGTGCATGCTCTGAAATCCTTCCCCACAGAATATCAAAGCATGGGAAGTCAGGAAGAATTGTTCTTTAGTTCTCTGTCTAAATTAAAACACTGGGATAGACAGACCCAAGAACTGAGAAGTAGAGAGAAGGGAAATACTGTTTTGAAGGGAGTTACTCAAGGTCAAGTTTCTGACCATAGTTATATTCCAGGCTGCTTACCAGCCAGTCCTACCTTTCCTCTCTGCTGTTTTCTTCCTCCTCTTGGTTACTGCCACTCTGATTCCCCTTTTGGCATAGCACTCTATAAATCCAAGTATCTGTGGGGTCCATGGACCCAGGTGGCAGGATGTAACTTACTGACAGAGCTCCCAGGTTAAAAAGAGGTCAAAGCAATTGGGACCTCCGGTGTCCCTATCACATGGGGGTGGAGTGGGAGAGTCATCAGTGAAAGGTGCCCCTGCTCATGGCAGGGGGGATGAACAAAATTGTCTTTGAACATTCCTTTGAACCCAAACCATTCTATGACTCAGTTCTGTACTTAGAATAAGGAAAAAAATAAATAAAAGATGTGAGGGTGGAGCCTGTCAAGGGGAGTGAAAGGTGCAGTTCTCAGAGACAGTAGTGGACACTGTGGCAGTGCAAGACAACCTCCAGTCCCTTATCAGTGTTGGTTTGTCTTTGACACAATTCTTCTTAGCAACTACAAAATACAGCTCACACCTTGAGTGGAAGGTGCCAAGGAAGCACTGTTGAAGGGAGAAGAGTTGATCCATTTTTCGTTTCTTGGCCTGAAAGAGATTTTTTACTCCAGTATTGCTGTTTGTTTTCCTCACTAGCAGATGACTGAGTGTGACTACCAGCAACAGGATGTCTCAATCAAAATTCTGGTTCACTAAAATGAGCTTCAGACAAACCAATGTCAGATAAGATGATGTAAATCAGAAGCAAGGAAATGTAGAACCAGATGGCAAAGACCAAAAGACTCATGTACACAAGTTTTTCAGTGCTGTACAGAAATAGTTTATTGTATGCAGTCTTTACATAATTTCTATCCAGATTGCTGTTCTGACAAGTACGTCTGGATCCTTATTTCCTGATGGATTTCTGTGGTGGCCATCATTTGGATCTGTAAAACTAACAAAGGCCACAGATTTGAGCTCTAGAGGCATATTGAAAAGGGAAAGCAGTCCCATTTCCACTGTACAGATGGAGGAAATTATAATTATACATCCAGCGGCAACTTGCAAGGGAAGGAAAAATTTAACTTTGCTCTAATATCAAAGAAGTTGGATAGGATGGGATGGGATGGGATGGGATGGGATGGGATGGGATGGGATGGGATGGGATAGGATAGGATAGGATAGGATAGGATAGGATAGGATAGGATAGGATAGGATAGGATAGGCTAAGAATATTCTGCTTGGAACAGATCTACAACAATCATCTAGTCTAACTACCTGTCCACTACTCCCAGATAGTCTAGGGTTACCTGTAGCCAATGGGAAGCAATATACATCTTCAGAGATTAAAAAAAAAAAAAAAAGAAATCTTCAGAAAGGTTTCTTTGAGAGGATACAGGATATTGTAGGATAATCTGTGTCATTGTTACAGAGGCTGCCTGACTGAATAGTAGCTAGAGACATGGCTTTTAGCTGGCTAAAATTAGATGTTGGTGCAAAAGAGGGAACAAAGATGCATAACCACAAGATCATCCTTCCTCACTCTCTGAGCCATTAGAGAGGATTTAATACCTACTGTTTAAATTCCAAATGAGTCTTTTGCCAATGCTCAGTGATTCAGATATAGCAACACCCATAGGAAGAGTGATAATTTGTCGACACAAATAAATCTTAACCTTCTTCTCACTTAGGGACTTCTAATCTACAAGATATCACTTGCCAAAAGTCTGGGCTCCTTTTGTGTGGAGCCCACACAGAAAGGGAGGAAAGAGAGGCTCAAGAGCTCAAAGGGCTTTCTCTGCTTTCTAGCATCCATGCTACTCTCAGTATTAGCACTGGTCCCTCCTTGAGGTGCCATTCTCTGGGATTCTCTGGTTATCCCTTCCAAGTGGCCAAGGTGAGAGGGTCAGGAGGTGAAATGTTCTTGCCCATGGACTTCAACTCTTCGTCTGAGGTGTGATTCACTTCTCTAAGGTCTTTGCTGTTGCCATTACAAAGTAAAAGGAGGCATAGCTAACTTCTAGTGCCTATTTACGTCCGCTTTGTCAAATCCAAGTCTCCTTGTCCTACATGGGCTTTAAAAATTTGCCATTTTCTGCCAAAAGAATAACTGATACATTTCTTCCATCTTCCTGTTAAAAACTGATGCTGTAGCAGTGACATGATTTGCTGTATTTTACAGGAAAACTGCTGCCTGAGTGCTAATCTTCTAATTAACCCAATGGGACCCCTTATTTATGCAAATTAGAAGTATTTCAAGGTCCTTCTTTATTTAGCTGGAATGCATAAAACCTTCCTGCTAACTCAAGCAAATTTTTAATGAGTACCTCTAATAACTAATGAAACATATTACCAAGGGGTTCAATATTATAATTCAGCTCTCATTGTTCTTTTTGTTTTACTCTTTCCTATAGAGGAGCCAGTTGAATCATACGAACATCTCTCCTTAAAGGTTTTACGTGCTTGGGAAGAAATCCCTGGAGCTGGCTACAGACTGGTGCCAGAGCACATTGAGACTCGGCCCCTCTACCATAAGGACAAGCCAGGCATGGAGCAGGTAGAGCAGCTCAGAGGTGGTGCTGATGGTAGACCCAGGAGCAGTTTCATTCCCTCCAGTTATTGTGGTTTCTGTTTGTAACTGCAAACCTACAGAGCCAGCACTCCAGTGCTGCACCAAATGTGAGACTTTGTACAGGGTTAACCTGGAGCTTGTCTCCCATGTGTGTACACAGCCACTTACCCAAATCCACAGTAATGACACAAGGTGTAACTGCAAATTTTCATTCTTTTAAATGCTTTACTTGATTAAGTTAACAAAACCTCTGCTTGTATCTAAACATTGGTTTTCTTTTTTTTCTGTTCATCACATACTATTTTTGCATGGATTTTACCTTGAAGCTGACAGTGTTTGAGCTCTATTTCAACTTCATCAAATACCTGAAAGATTGAAAGAATATGTGCACAAAAAAGATATTGTATAGAAAGTTCCTAGATTAAACCATAGTTACAAGATTTTGAGCTGGTGGGTGCTTGTAGAGGAAGAGGTGATTTTGGTTGTCAGAACTACATCAAAAGCCTTTTAAATCCTCTGTGAAATAGGGCTACAGGGGTGTTTATCTCTTTGTTTTCAAGGGTCGTGTACAGATGTGGGTTGACATGTTTCCTAACGACATGCCTCTGCCAGGACCCCCCGTGGACATTTCACCCAGAAAACCCAAAGGGTAATAATACTCTGTGCTTTCCTCCCACCACAGTGGCAATAACTCTTCAAAGACTGAGTCTTTCTTAAGTGTCTGGAAATAAATAGAAAATAAGGTACTAAAACAAACCTCTCCAGTCCTGAGGAAAGTTGTCTTAGGTTCACATGCCTTCAAATCAAAGAGGAGCATCTAGTTTGGTTTCCTCCATTAAACAACTCAAAGAACTGTTGGTGATTTTTTAGCAAGAGCTATCACACACCTCTTACAAAGATATCCTTTTTTATCCTTTATCCCTTTATCCTTTATAATAAAGAGATTGCAGGTGGCTAGAGGCAAGTAATTCTGATGTTATCATCTGGTTGTTGAGCTGCAAGGATTAATTCTGGTTTCACTACCTTTTTCACTGAGATAACTTCCTCGACCCTGGTTGAGCTCTTCAATCTGCAGTAATAGCGTTACATGTATTGGATTTCCAGCAATTTGTCCAAGGATAAGATCAAGAAACACATAAAGCGCAACAAATAGAAGAGATCTGTTTGGAATAGCCTTCTCCCATTTCCTTATGCTTCCTTACATGCACTACTGCACATAGTTGTTCAAGCTAATTGAATATTGTAAAGAAAACACTAACATGAGAAACAGAATTGTCAGCCCATCCTGTATTTTAGCAAGGCCTTTCCAGGGAATTTAAAGTCTGAAGAATTATCAGGTACTATTCCTATATTATTTGATTTGAAAAACAAACTAACAATGTAGCAATTACTTCTTTCCAACCAGAACTTTCTATAAAACTCCTTAACAACAAGCATTTTCCAATCCAAAAAGATTCAAAACTAATCAAGCCCAGAAAACCAAATTGTTGCTTGCCATTTTTGTAGTATTCTGTTGAACATTAGCAGTAGCAGTATACTGTTGAACATTAATTATGAGGAAAAAACCTGGTACATGTAGACTCAAGTTACACATCTTGCTGATGAATGTGTCTTTGCTGCAGCAAAACAGGCTCCAGCCTCTATAAAACTTCAAACACTTTGTGAAAACATCTCTTATTGATGATCTTTGATTGAACAAGACTCAAGTGGGGCATTGCAGATTCAAAATTCTTTGGCTATTGCAGAGGCTTGGTTTTCATGGAGCTCCTTAAAAACAGATACCAGATACAGAGAGTATCTGGTAACTTCTGAAGTAAATTGTTCCACACCCTGAGATTGAGGTTATTTCCAAGACAAAACATGTCGTACCAGGGAAAATATGTTGGTATTATCAAACATAGTTAGTTTGTCTTTTTAATGTATTTTGCTGTTTGTACAATGACTTAAGGAATACCTGAATTTTTCAGTATTAAATTTTTATGTCACCTGCAATATCTGTGTATCAGCTCAAGTTTTGAGAGCTTTGGATGGCCACCATAAGTGTTTGCATATAGGGAGTGGAAAGGATGGAGAAACTTTAATGCCTTTTACTGTTGTTTCTAAAGATGATTGTATCTGCTTAAATGCAAATATCTCCAAGTAGTCCTCTTCCCTTTTAATGCCCTAGATTGTACAAAATGTAATGTTTTTAGGCATTTCTTCTAAAAAGCACTTCTCAGGGAGCTCTATTCTTTATTAGCAAGCTGATCACTGATTTGGAGACAGCTCTGATGAAGTTTTTCAGACCAAGTTTGTCTTGTTCCACTGCAGTATTTTTGTGAAAAAAGTTGAAAATGAACAGACATATAAAAAGCAAGGAATTTTCCATCCCTCCAAAGCTGGCAGTGACGCTGTTGTTGTCCATTATAGTCCATGAGCTGAGGGGAACCAACTCTCCACTCTATCACCAGACTCTTGTAAACAGAAGAGGCCTGAGACTGATGCACAAACACAATATTTCCCACTTTATAAAAAACATGATTGGCATTAGTGCCTGACCAGGGGTTTACACACAATCCTTTTTCTTTTTCAGATATGAACTGAGGGTAATAATCTGGAATACAGAGGATGTCATTCTAGAAGATGAAAATATTTTTACGGGGCAAAAATCAAGCGATATCTATGTAAAAGGGTAAGGTCTTCATACTTAAAAATAACATGCAATATTTCATTCAAAAATCAGAGGCAAAAATTATGTTGTGAGAATATTTGATGAGCTATCCAGTGACCTTCTCACTTTGCACTAAATGCCTGCCAAAATTACTCACCCGTATGGGATACTTTTTACCCTGTTTTATTTCCTCTGAAAATCAAGTAACTAAAATGACACTAATAGTTAGTTCCTACTCAGGCAGAGATGGGACACAACAAGCACCAAGCTCACAGTTTAGTACAGAGATCAAATACTTACAGAACTTGAACTGTAAGAGCTTACATGGATGCAGAGAGGTTTGACATAATCAGAGAAAAGAGCATTATAGCCACATTAGAATAAGAAAGGAGGTGTTTGCCAAGCTATTTCTGTTGGAAATATTTTCTAACCTCATGTGGGGAGTGTGTGTGGGTGAATGACCATGATCATGCTGAGGAGAACATCACATGGGCACTTTCTGCTCTTCATCTCCTCCTTTCCTGAAATTGTAGCAGGTTATTTCTTAATTCCTTGCCAGCTTTGGAATACAGCTTTGCACTTTCTGCTTCTGAGCAGGATTTGAATGCAGGTACCAGGGAGAGCTCGGAGGAAATTATGGGCATAAGTGGTAGTACAAAGTACTGAAAATCTCAGGTTCCAGACTGGTCTTAGATTTCTGGCCATTTTTCCACTCCTAGAGAGCAAGTTTAATATGCCAATATGAATTGTGTGTTTGAGCAGTAGCAGAGTAGCTTTGAGGGATTAAATAGAGAGCCAGCCTAGCTGTGTGATGAGAGCATCACCATCAGTGCCAGAGTGGTCTGACAGAGAAGCCAGGAGTGGGACATTTTTGCTTCTGTGCCTTAATGATGAAGACACAAATCTCATTACGTTCAAACAGCGCATGTGGCACTGTATCTGCCACCAGGCATGGATTTGCACTTGGGGCAGTGCTGTGTTTCAGGTTGTTACCATTTTTCACAATTCCTTTTTGAAATACTGGGGTTGCAGGGGAAAACCTGCTCTTTGAGTACAGCACAAAAATGCCAATATTTCTTTATTCAAGGTGTGAAAAATCATCTACAGAACTCAAACATGCCTAGCTGGGTCATTACCTCTCTTCAGATGAGAAAATTATGTTTAAGAAAGCATTGTTCTTTGTACCACAGCACATCTGATATTCTGCACACTGGCAAAAATCAAGAGGAAATCACAAAAAAACCAAGAGGGACTTCTCCCACCACATAAACACCATGTTTATAACTGCAAACAGGAATTGCAAAAAATTTAGGCTCTAATACCAAGCACTGATCACAGTCTTGAGACAGTGACACAGAATTTATTAGTGTGGCAAAACATCAATACAGGGTGATTAGTGCTGGATAAACGACTGATGCTGTCACCACTGCCTGTCCCAAAGAACAGAGGTGTCCTGGCCAATAGCAGACTGGTACTGGCCAAGTAGTACTTTGGGGTCTGAAATAAAATCCACGTTCTCATTCTCAGGTTTTGATCACCACTGGCCATTACAGCAGCCTCCCAAGATCCCCCAAGCCAGGGCTGTTGTTGCCTGTCACCCTGCCAAACACTGTGCTGTCTCTTACTGGTTAGGGAGGAATTAGTAAATGGTCAGGCCTGAAACCAAATAACAATTACATTTCAAGATCCCCTGGTGACAGCAATGCTTTCCTCTGTGTGCTTGCTCTAGGTGGATAAAGGGCCTGGAAGAGGACAAACAGGAGACAGATGTACACTACAATTCCTTGACAGGAGAAGGCAACTTCAACTGGCGCTTTGTGTTCCCCTTCCACTACCTCCCAGCAGAGAAACAAATGGTGGTTACTAAAAGAGAAAACATATTTTCCTTAGAAAAGACAGAACGCAAGATACCTGCTGAGCTGGTGCTTCAGGTGTGGGATTTTGAAAGACTCTCTTCAGATGATTTCTTGGGTAAGTATGCAATGGATCTGCCTGAGCTCCATCTGAGGTCTCACCAGACCCGTGTTTTGCAGAGGAATGCACAGAGTGGTGTCTGAGCCCCAACTTTTGCTTTTCTCTTTCTGAAGCACCGCACTGCAAACTTACACATTTCTTGTAAAGCAAATAATTAGGTCAGATGAGAATGCCAGAGCAATACAAATGAATGACTGACGGTACAGAGAGATCCTCAGCTGCTAAATTCCTCCATGGATCTCACCTGGAAGCTGCTATTTGAATGTCTTTGTGTCTGTCTGTCCCTGAGTGTTGTCAAATTATTTCTTTCTCCAGGCACTCTTGAGTTGGACCTGAACGGGTTCCCTCGGGCAGCAAAGACAGCCAAGAGCTGTGACTTAGGCACAGTTGTGGCAGCAGGTGAAGAAAACAAGATCTCCATATTCCAGCAGAAGCGCATCAGAGGCTGGTGGCCTTTCATCAAGGCTGGGGAGCTCACGGTAAGCAGCTCACTACAGATGAACAACAGTCTCTGGGACTAATATGTTAATTTTGGATTTGGAACAGCCACCACCAGCAACCCATAAGATTCCTCCAAATGCTTTAGTGGCTCTCCAGATATTTGGTTCAGAAGAACCCAGGTAACTGAGTACTAAAGTGTTTTTCAGCTGCATTCGGTTCCCTAGGGGGACATAGACCAAGAGCTACTCATTACCGGTTTTATAGCCCTCTATAAATGAATCTGCTTTGGTCCTTTTTTGTGGGTTGCTTCCCCTGTCTCTAGGCTTTAATTGATTCTCCAAGAGTGTTCCTAAAGCTCACCATTCCTTCACATTTTTGTCTATTCCAGCAAAAACATTTTTTTAATGTAAAGTGCCATCTTCAAGTTCATTGCCTTATTCAGCTTGAAGCTGACGGTGTACTTTCCATGGATTTAGTGAATGAACTCCACTTCCAAATCCCAGATTTACTTCCCTATTCTCAAGTCTAGTACAATTGATTCCCTTTCTCCCAGCCCACTTTGATCTCTCCCTTGCTCCCACATTTATTACTTTTATTGGCATCCTTCTTTCAGCCCTGTTCTGTGCTGAGTCACAGCCAGTGGGCATAGATCAACACTGCAAATCAATACCATCCACAAAGGTATAGGGTAGGGAAATTGCAATATATGTAAAGTCATTTGTCTGGTTTTCATCCATCACAGCTTCTATAAAGCTGATTTGATTTATCCACTCTGAATTGTAACTGGACTCTTTAATCCCATCTTCCTTTTGTGAGCTGAGACCCCACAGGTCAATAGCTCCAGCACTTGTGACTGGCTGAATTTCCTCCTGCTGATGGATTATATCTGGTCCATGCCAGCAGCACACCTTCCAGCTCAGACATTCAGCTCTGCCAGGATGTGTGATAGATAGAAAACATGTTTTTCAGATGAATTACATGATAATTTAAGAAGCAGAAAATGTATTTGTATGTCTGGAAGAAATTATCTGACCTCTCTTTCCTACAGTCCTTGAGCATAAGCCAGCAATTTGTGCCTGGGTTTTCCTTTGTGCTTTCTCTTAAACTGTAAAGACTCTCCTATTTTCCATAATCAATTTCCTTTGCCCTCAGTTGGTTCCATCATTTCTCAACAAGGCAAATCCTACTGTGAATTAGTGATAATAACCCAGTACTGGATGCTTACATATTCTCTCTGATTCAGGGCAAGGTGGAAGCTGAGTTTCACTTGGTCACAGCAGAAGAAGCTGAGAAGAATCCAGTAGGCAAAGCTCGAAAGGAGCCTGAGCCCTTGGAAAAACCCAAGTGAGTAGGAGCTCATTAAACTCAATAAGCTCATTAAACATGCTGGGGCAGGGGCATTCAGCAGGAGATGGGGAAGGGCCTGACCTCCTTGCAGGACACCTCCTCACTGGTCTCCTGGATTTTCTTCTTTTTCCTGCTGCAATATTCAGCAAGAATCTTGCTGAAGAAATAGTGCAGCTTGTGCATGGCCTGATGGCTGGCACTGCTGCTGGCAGCACCTTCAGGTTTGCTGAAATGTCTTCCTCTGGAAGCCCAAATGAATTGCATTGCTGAGCATTGTGGAATTCACACGAGCTTATTCCATAGCTGACCTGGCATGTGATAACATCTTAAATCATCATAGCTTACACAGACAGCCAACATCTCAGTTTGGTTACCTATAAAGATCAGTTCGATTATATTTATTATAGTAATAATAGAATCATTTAGGTTGGAAATGATCTTTAAAATTATGGAGTCCAACCATTAATCCAGCTCTTCCAAGTCCATTGCTAACTCATGTTTCTAAGCATGACATCTGCGCATCTTTTAAATACCTCCAGGAATGGTGACTCTGCCACTTCCCTGGGAAGCCTGTTCTAGTGCTTGACATCCCTGTTGGTCTGTAAATTTTTCACCAATACACAATCTAAACCCTCCTTGAAGCAACTTGATGTTATTTCCTCTCATCCTGTAATTTGTTACTTGGAAAAAGAAACCAATTCCCACCTGGCTACAGCCTCCTATCAGGTGGGGCAAAGAGCAGTAAGGTCTCCTCTGAAGCCTTCTTTTCTCTAGGATGAGCAGCTCGAGTTCCCTCAGCTGCTTCTCACAAGACTCGTGCTCAGACCTTTCACCAGCATCATTGCCCTTCTTTAGACACACAAAGGATGTGACTTCCATCTCTAATTTTATTGTTCTTTAAACTCAAAGAATGAAGATGCTTATTTTCCATCATAAGACTTTTTAATGAGGACATCATAAGTGTTTTAGCAAAGGCAAATGATCTAGAAGGAGTAATTTATCTTTCAGTATTTGTCATATTTAAAAAGTATCAGCTGAGTTTTTTGCATTCAGGAAAAAAGTACTTTTAATCTATTTTGGCTCAAGTGCTTTGTTCTACCAAAGCACTTGAGCAGTTTTTTGTGAGGTGGATAAATAAAAGAGTGTGAGAAATTGATGTTATATTTCCTGCTACCAAAGCTTCTAAAATTCAATTGCTAGTCATAATGGTAATGATTACACATTCTGTTTAATTTTGTTGGTTTGAGATACATCTCAGGATAAACATGAGAAAGGAGGAAGCAGCATAAAGGAATTATCAGATCAGAGGTATCGGAGCATTGTTTAAAACTAGCCTTGGAAAGACTTTAATCCACCACTTCACCCAACCCCGTTACCCAAAGGCAGGATGAGCTTTGCCTGACAGGTGTCTGCATGAAAGATTCCCAATAATGGAAACTAAAGCGCCTCTTTTAGAGGAGAGAGGAATGGGATAGCTCTGAAATACATGTGGTGGAAAGCAATCAGCCTAGGGAGTTTTAAGGGGGAGTGTCAAGTGGAATAGAAGGATTACATGTCCAGAGGGGTGTCAACGGGATGCACAAGGCACTGTCTTACTTTCCTCCCATTTTTTGAGACCCAGCCCATGCATCCATGGCTGCCTTGGGCTCCCTGTGTTTTCAGCTCAAGGGCATTTTATCTGCAAATGTGCTGCTGGGCCAAAAAGTTGTCACCAGCCTGGTGGCCTCTTCTCTGCTGCACAGCCTGGAGGTGTTTTGATCCAGTAGCCACAAAACCAGAGTCTTCCTCCAGATCTTGCACTGAGTTATCAGAGGTTTTTGTGGTGTCAATACACAGCCAACATATGGCTCAACAGAATTCTACTCTCAACTGAGATGTATGCCTCAATTAAATCAAAAGTAGAGTGGGGATAGTGTCATTTGACACTTCCCAGCTCAGAAGCAAAACATTCAGGCTCCTTTTGTAGTTGCTTATGGTACAGGTGGAGGACTGATCCCATATCCTTAGCACACAAATCCTGAGATATGAGCTGGGGAAAGAGATGACTTTGCCTCCTGAAGGTCCTTCCTCTCCCCATGCAGACAGCCCATGAAAGACCAGACTGAGCACCCAGGCTTTAAAGTTAGGCAGAATAAATCCTTAGGTTACTAAAGCAATATCAGCATCTGAATAGTAAAAATTATTTTAGATAGACAGTCACTCACTGAAAAGAAAAGAAACAGTTGAAGACATAGCATGGGTCATTTCATTAAAGTTTAAAGATATTGAAGTTTACCAACTCAGTGCCCCCAGATCATGCAATATGTGGTTCATACATGCAGAGTATCACAATACTCATCACAATCAGCTGGGAGATAAAAAATAATTGATTCTACCCGTCAAATGAGTTCTCTTCAGGAAGGAGTGGATCTCAAGGACCTCTTTTGTCAGGACCTCCAGATCTCTCTGCCAGTACTGTAGATTCACTCTAATATTTTTGCTTGTCATGTAGGAACACCCAGAGAAGCAGAGACATTTTCAGATTTTTTTGTGAAATTATTCTTTTTAATTAAGAAACAAAATAACTTCAAAATAAAAAAAAAAATTTCTAGGAGCTATAGACAGTAACAGACTCTTTAATGTGCCAGAGCAGAGGTGGACAAAGATTAAATGTCTGTGAACTAGGGAGAGGAGCATGCAAACAAAGAATAAGGTTCAATGAGTGTAATTTCCTGCTGGCCAAAGCACTATGAGGTTATTCATCTCTTCAATTCTGCTGATCAAGACACGATGCCTTTCCGGATGCAGTCTATTATAATAAATACACTGCTATAACTGGTAATGAGTTCTATTGCCCACGTTGCAAAGGAAACAAATTAAATAAGCAAGAGTCTGGCTTTTTTTTTTTTCCCAGCCTTTAAAGGTTATGAAAAGTACTCAAGCAGTTTGTGCATGCAGACTAAGTAGTCTGCATGCAGATAGTACATGCATGCAGTACTTCAGTCCAGTCTGCATGCAGTTAGTACATGCAGACTAAACTGAAGTAGTTTTAATCTTCAGGGTGTCCAGTTTTTTAATAATTCTTTTTAACCTGGAGGGCTGATTTGATTATTTATTTCTGAATAATATCCACCTCAATAAAAAGCCCAGTCTTTCATAAAAAGATATTCAGTTGGCCTTTTACATTCACAGACTCTGTCACATTGGCATTCACTTCCACTGGCTTAATGCTGAGTTCACTAGATAATTAAGACATTGCCTAAATTCCTGGAACACCTTTCTGGAGTGAAACATGGCCACATCTTTCTATGACCCCCAGTTAATTTCATTCTCCTTATTGCTGCCCCATCTGCACAATTACAGTGACATTGGATAAGAAAGACAATCTGCCCAGGTTTTGCAAGTGTTCATGTTGCCCAACACCACTGCATTCATCAGGCCATCCCACTGAAGAGCTGGCAAATGCTGCTTTGATAGGGCTGTTGGAGCAGCAGCACAGTGCCCTCCTAGCCCAGGTGTCATGCCAAAGCAGATACCAGGCCAACATTTTTCCTAAACAGAACACTGTTTTCCTCTCTGTGTGCAGTCAGCTTTGTTGTACAGTGGGAAGAAACTTCTGGGTATGGAGGAGAACCCAACATGGGGCAACATTTGGAAAAACTTGGATTGTTGGATGCAGATATTCTCCAGTGGAAGAAGGAGGCTCTTTATGTACACAGGCAAACCATCTGGGTTTCATTTCATCATTTCCTCTATTCACAAGGCCCATGTTAAATTTCCTTCTGAAAATACACAATTTTGGGCCACATGCCAGACCTGAGCTGGCTCTGATTATTATAGCACCTTGACTACCACTGTGCAATCAGACTTTTTGTAGTGGCTCATTGCCACTTTTGTGATGGTAAATTCCTTGAAATTACTAGAAAGCTTTTGTACTCAAGTTTATGATGCCCGCATTTCTTCTTTAGGGTTATCATGATCTTGTTCCCAATTTCGAACCCTATATCATGACATAAATTGAACTATTTATGATGTGTGAGCTGGAATTTCTTTACAAGTTGTGTGTGGAGCTTGGTTCAGGAATGGGGTGGAAGAAAAGTGACCCAACAGCTTGTGAGCATGGGTGGACATTCCCTCTAATCCCTGTAGCGGGTTCCAGGAGTTAAACGTCCTTTTCCACCTCAAATATATATTTTGCAGTGGGATAACTTTGGAAAGAGATGGATCCGCCTTAACAAAAGATTTTCCTTTTCTTTCTTCCCCTTTAGCCGACCAGACACATCCTTCTCTTGGTTTGTCAACCCTTTCAAGTGTTTGTATCACCTGATCTGGAGGAATTACAAGAAGTACATCATCATTGGCATAATTCTGCTTATTCTTGTTATCTTCCTGGTTCTCTTTATCTACACACTGCCAGGTGCAATTAGTGAAAGGATAGTCACAGGAAAAGGTTAGACCATGGCTCTCATTGTAGTCAATCAAATAAGGAAACTTCTGCTAAAGTCAGGCAAAAAGAATTAATTAACCTTAAACACATCTCGTTCCTTGGTAAAAGAAAAATAACTGTTCACATAAAAAACTGAAGCTCTCAGAATATTGGAATGTCTTCTTTGAATGCTCATTCAGACCCATCCTTCATACACCATTCCTGTACATTAATGGTATATATTAATGATGTACATCATTACTGCTGCAGCTTTATTGACATTATTATTGAAAGTGTTGTTATGCACCTAAAATTGAATTTAAGAGTAAATTCTTCAATGCTATGCAGAAATTAATTTCTCAGTCAAGTGTTTATTATTACAGATGTATTAATTAATGTGAAGGTCAAAATCTTTACACAAAGATAAATGTATAATACAGTCTTTGCATAGTTGTGTAATTAATTATTTTAACTATTTTTCAATAACCTTATAATGGCATGATTATTTTTAGATAAAAGGTATTATTAAAAAAACTCTAAGGTTAAATTGTCTCATTTGGTGTCATGTAGAATTTATCCTGTACCTCTCAGTAAAAGTGCTGTGCTGTACAAAAACATCTCACACACTCATAAATGAGCTAAGTGCCAATGACAGGGATGCAGTAGCAGAGATTGAAAGACTTTTCCAGCTGCAAATTGAATGTGCTGATGATCTCTGGGGAAGAGGGATCAAGAAGATGAAGACTCGTCCATGGGCATTGTGGTAACAAATGATCCTTGTAGAGGACAGGGAACAGGGAAAATCTTGCTGCTTGAAAAGTACAGACAAAGAGCAATGGAAAAGAGATGGACTGCAGAACAGAACAAACCATGGAGTATTAAAGACAACAAGGAATAAAACCTTACACTGTTGTCAATGTGAAAATCCTCATCCTACTTAAGAATACACAAAATGTTGCCACTTGTGTCATGCACAAGGCAAGGCTTGATAACTCAAAGATTCCACTTGGCCTTCAGATGAAGGTTATGAATATGGAATAGCCATCCAAATCTCCTCCAGTGTCACCCACAGTTAGATCTGTTGTAAAAACAACCTTTGTGAAAATGTTTTCCACCATGTACCCCTCGCACAAAGTGTGAGCACCCTTTGCACATTTCAAAGTATCAAAAGGCAACACAAAGAGATCCTATAAATGCTGCCAATTCTGCCAGACTCAGGGTGCAGGCATAGAAAAGCAGACAGCTTGATAATTCTCAGAAGCCATTTATAAGGGAAGCTTGTTTGGTACTGCTTGTACCTGGCCTGCTAAGGCTGTGCAATCAGCCTCTGTTCTGTGGCCTAAACCACGGGTAATTGCATTAGTCTGGAAAATGGATATCAGTGAAACTTCCACAGACAGATATCTCGCCTTTGAAAAGCATTTTAGAGGCTTATTTTGGATAGGACAACTTGCTCTAGAAGTGCCTCTGCCCCATCCCATTGATGACAGAGTCAGGTGGCTAAAGGCAAGCTGAAAGCATCCCATCCCTACTCCATCCAGCAGATCATGACTCTGTTTTCCTTCTAAATTTCATTTTCTAAATATATAATAAATATAACTAAGTTATCCAGATATGTGATTGAGTATATTACAACTAGACATGTGGCAAAGGACTGCAGTGGGTGAGTTTTTCTGTTCTATTTTCCTTTAGAAGTTATTTTTTTCCCCCAGAAATTAAAACAGAATTACATGGTTAAATCTGCCTCAGTTGAATGTAGCAAGACAATGATGTGAAAAGGTGCTGATCACCCTTGAGTCCCTCTTCAACTCATATCCCTCTGCACCAGGCCATTGTCTGGTGCAGTCTCTGCTCACACACCATGTGTGACATATTCCTCTGAAACCACGTTTTTCAATTTCATGCTATTTTGTAACTGAACAGAAAAGAAAATACTGTTTCTCTTAATATATTTCATCATACCATGAATTTTGGAAATGCAATTTAAAAGCTCCAGTGAGAGTAAATAAAACTATTCTGGCGCAAAAAATGAGAGATAATTATTAATGACTGGAGTATGTTGGGACAGCCAAAAAGCAATGAATCTGAATTTTTTTCCACTGTGTCAGGTCAGAGGTCCTGATGCTGCATGGCAGCTGTTGTGTTCATCTGTCCTTACTCTGCTTGTTTGTTCTTGCTGCCATGGACTGTGGTCTGCCCTGTCCTGATTTCTGCAGTGTTCTGTGCCTTGCTCCCGGTCTGCAAACTGCACTGGACCCAGCAGATTGGTCTAAAAGTGACTAATGACTATGTTAAAATGACTTTTATAGTCGGAAGAAAGAAAGCCTTTGACAAGGTGATATAAGAATTTGCTTTCTTCATATTTTAGGCACAGAAGGTTTTTGGTTGCCAGGCAGAGCTCCTCATTGCTCTGTGTACCAGCTGCCAGCTCCAAAGGGATTTTTATCATCTTGGCTGAATATCCTGCTTGCCATCAGCTCCAAAATGCAGAGCACTGTCTACTTCCAGACTAATTTATACTTTTTTTATCAGCTATTTGTGACTGGGAAGAGCTTAGCCCTGGTTCCAGCCTCCCAGACATTTGGAATATGACAGCCACCTCTTCTTTCCATTTTCCAATTAATCAGTCTCAATAGCAAACGAATAAATTTTCATGTATTTTGTTGGGAAGGATGAAGTTTGACAAGAAAGTCTCACAGATATGTATGCTTAGCAGAAAGATTTTTGAATGTGGAGTCTGATGAAGGAATAGAGTTGGAAGCAAGTTTTGATATAGAAGAAAAGAATTGCTGAGCCAGTCTTAGTGGATAACCAAGGAGGCAAAGGGTATGTTAGTTAGAAGGGGTTTTTATGACTTAGAGCAAAGGATAAACCTACCCCAAACAAGAAAATGTTTGAGCAGAAAGAGAGCACAGGCAAACAAGCCTGCTGATGTGGCAAGTAGAAAAAAGGTCTCAGAAAGCAAGAAAACTGAAAAACAACAAGCTTAAACTGTAACGTACTAACTTTTAGTGACTGGAGAACAGTAACATGAATATGGTAATTATAGTAGTTATGATAGGCTATAGATAATAGTTAAGGTATAGATTGGTTCTACTGTATTAAGAGGCTCAGCAAAGAAAAGTATATAAAGCATTGTACCCAAAACCAAAGGGTCTCCAGGCCTGCCTGCAGCTGGAGCTGACAGCTGTAGGCACAGCTCTGTCACCCACGACCCTGGACTGCTGTAACCTCTTGGATGGAATAAACTGCATTTTGGAGAGCTGCCTGGAGTCCTGCATCTCTCATTTAGGCTCTTACAGTATTTCCTATGGAGAAAGGATAATTTATAAAACTCTTCCAGACAGCCTCTCTTTCAAGCACTTCTGTAAGCAGCTATGAAGACTAATCAGAGCTACACTGATTAGCAGAAATCTGTGTCTGCTTCCTGGATGCCTCTGCCGTGGCTCCAGGACTCCACATCAGGAACAGAGGCCTCCTTCATTAGGAACAAACCAGAAAGATTGATGGATGTTCCTTGCCTCGCTCTGACTGGAGCGTGGCCCTGGCTGAACTCTCTGTGATGATGCTGACAGTTCATTTCCTGGCTAATTCCAGCACCCTATCATTCCAGAGTGACCTGCCCATTGCAGCTCAGACCTTTTTTCACACAGCAGCTCCTCAAGAGGGCTGTGCTTGACCCACCAGCACAAAGAGCACTGCTCCCAGCAGTGCCTCCTCCTTCTGCTGCAGGGGTGTCTGGAGCTCTTTTCCAAGCAGCTGGCTCCTGCCAGGGAGCTCCTGGAAAGCTGCAAGTGCACTGCAGGCAGCTGCTGCCTCAGAAGCTGGAGTGAAGGGGAGGCTGACAGAGGGCAGGGAAATCACCTCCCATTTACACATCATGTGCAGCCTGCATTTTCCCTCACCATTCAGATACTGAAAACACAGCAGACCTGTAGGTGATATCAACAGATACTGTAGGATTTCTTTCCCAAGTGTCTTTTAAGACCGGCACATACAGAAATTTGGTATCCACTTGTGGGCAAAACTGAGAATCACTGGAGATTGGGAAATACTGTAAGATCTATATACAAAATTATAAAACAAATACAGACCAGAAACCTGTCAGATATCTACACTTCTAGGTAGGGTGGTCAAACAGTGTAGTTGTACTGTCACCACCCTGTTCCAGTGGATTCCTTTTCCTTTAGTTCTTTGTCATTCTCTGAAGTTCTCCATTGAGGTCTCAGTATCCTCAACCCCTGAACCAGAGCAGTCAGCTACCCTGGGACACCACATCTCAGAGGAATCCTTCACCCACTTTTCTACCTCCAGCCTAAGTGGCTACAGCAGGTCCTGCAGCCTCCTTTGGAAGCCCTGCCCCTCCACTCTTCATCCTGGATCAGGGCATCTTGCACCCATGAGCAGCACTTACAGCTGCAGGCTCCTGCTGGGCCAAGGCTTCAGGCACAAGAAAATCCAGAGAGGTTTGTTGTGCCCAAAGCATGCTGGCACACACTGTTTAGCTTTGCACTGTTACTTAATGCCAGATTTTAGAAAAAATATAAGGAAAAGAGCCAAATGCAAAAGCTCATACAGCATAAGAGCCAAGAAAGGATTTATTTGTTTTACTTAGTGATGTTTCTTTTCCCTGACAGATAAGCAGTAGTTAATCCTCTCCAGGAACCAGCACACAGTTCTAATATACTGACAAAGCACTGGCCTGTCAATATGGCTGTACAGCAAATAAACATTGGCTGCATTTACTGCTTGTGATGAACTTTTAATTAGCCATACCAAAAAAACCTCACCAAAGCACTTAGCAAAACACTTTCCAAAAGCCTCTTGACACTGTCAATATGGTCTTGGCTCTTGGTGTGTGAATAGCTTCACCCAAGAAAGCAGCTCTGCCTTCAGCTGACAGCTCTCTGGGGCTGGCACCCACCATGCAGATGGATGCACACAACTTGTGCAAAAGTGCTACACCACAGCAGCTTCAAAGGCTGTGTCAGTGTGTGGAACACAGCTGGGGGTGAATACAGTACAGAAAAGTAGAAAAGTCAATATATTAAGAAAAGGGTGATATTAAGAGCAACACTTTAGGAGGATTTGTTCTGCTCAGTTAGAGCATTTCTTCCCCTTTGTTGTCTTTATTTGGAAATGGTTTGCATGTCCCAATCTCTGCTTTGACTGAGTGCTGATGGTATGCAGCTCACACAGATATTCCATCAGCATCTATGACCATGAAGTGGATTTGCACATGGCTCTGGAAACTGAATTTTGATTTACCATGGCCAGGTCTTCCTGTTCTTGGCACAAGGAGTTGCAGCTGCTATTTGTGAGGAACACTCATGGACTGGGTATTTAAAATGTGACTATGGAGGATGGGTTTCAAAGCCAGGCATTCTGATTCTCCCTCCCAGGGCCATGCTAAAGAGTTGAATAACCAGGGCCATCCATATGATCCTGGCTCAACATCTTCCACTGGTGATAGAGGTGCCCTTGAAGGACATGCCCACCACAGAACTTTGCAGTGTGGAGCCAACACATGTGCTGTAAAAGTAGTTGTGGAGTTCTGGACAGGAAAGAGTTTTCAGCCTGGAAAGTGAAGCTGGGATGCTTTGTCAGTGTATTTGTTTCCTTTTTTATAACATCTCTGATGGGGAGAAGAAAGATGGAAAGGCTTAATGCTTTCTACTGTCTCCACAGGTTCTGGTCAGGGCCTTTTCAGTTTGTAAAGTCAAAGATTGTGCAGGCAGATAAAAAGGGAAAGTTTGGGAAGAACTATATTTGTAGTTCAAATTGTATTACAGTCCTCTAAAATTCAAGTGACTGTAGACCCCTGACAGACCCTCAGGTCAAGAGCCAAGGCATCTTTTTCTCCAAAAACCTCACTTTCTCACACAGTATGTCTAGTTTGGGAGCTGAAATTTTATAGATCAGCTTTAGTGGTTCCATTTCCATTTAGTGTTTTGAGAAGTCAGCTGGATTTATGGAAAGGGAAGCAGAGGCTGATGAGAACTTGGTTTTAGTGTCTCTGTCTGGGCTGTGAGCCGTCAGAGTCATCTGCCCACCCAGCAGCAGCTGAGTTCTTCCATCAATCTTTGGGGGTCTGTATCATAAACACACTCCAGAGTGTGAGATCCTGTGCAGCTGAACACCCCCTTGCCAAAGCCTTTCATTACTATGTTGGGCAAATTATTTCCTAGAGGATGTTAGGTTTTCCATGTGGTCTTCCCATTGAAGCCAAAGAGGAAAATTGCACCTATACATCTCCTGCCCCTGTGGTCACTGGGGTGCTGACTTAGTTCCCTGGGGCATCTCAGTCTGTGTCAGACCCCAGGTAGTCCATTGCTTATGCCACACACAAAACCTTTTTTAGGCACAGAATAAAAGAGGTCTGATAAGTGCCTGAAAGGTTGTTCCGCTTGGTTATTATTCAGATATGCTAATTTATTCAAGGGAATAAAATGGTCTTGCTGCACACAAAACTAAACCCAAGTTCCTGCAACCACTTACATTTCATTAGCTTCACAAAAAAAGTGACAGGTTTGCCTTTCAATTTACTCCCATTCATTTTGCTACCCTGCAAGGAAGTTCCTCATGAGTCCCCATGAGCATCCTGAGGACTCCCAGACAGTTTGGGGGACTGACACCTTGTGAGAGAAATGCCAGTTCTGTGTTTGAGTCTGGTCTTGTCATGGCTGCAATATTTACCAAGCCCTGCTTTGTTAATTCAACCCATCCAATGGGGCTGAAGGACAAGGGATATGAATCCCACCTGTTAATTACCTTTGGGTGACTCCTTGTCTTCAGACCTCTCCTCTGCATCCTTCAAGGGCACAAAGTTTTTCCTTCAGTCCCTGATCACAAGACAAGGTTTCCAAATCAGCTCGCACTCACTACTAAAATTAAACACTCACCATTGCCAAGTGGCCTTCTAAAACTCCTGTTTCTTCTCCCTGTGCCACCTGTTGCCACTGCTGCAAGAACAGATAAGTCATTCCCTCTTTGGAAGAAAGCAACCTCTTGGGTTCTTCTTTCATTTTAAATACTGATGGAACAATCTCTTCTTCCACAAGCAATGAAATGCAGACACACACTTGGTTTATCTGTGCTCATCATTGCTTCCTGTGAGGCCAAGTACCCACAGCACATTAATTACTGAGCCTGTATTATCAACTTTCTGCAGGTATTGGCTGTATATTAAACCATAAAATCAGGTGGTTCACGTCTCTGCTGTCCTTGGGACTGGGACACCTGCCTGCTTGGGGACAAGTGAAGTTATTTTCAGAAAATGCATTTTATGAGCAGGTTTGGCTGCGCAAATCAGACCCAGACCTGGAACCCAGCTCCTCCACGTTCCAAACCACAGCAGAAGCACAAAGGAGGAACCAGCTCCAAACTTCACAGCTGATTCTGCTGCCTCCAGTTTTCAGAGCAGCTTGATCCCACCAGGAGCAGGCTGATCAACTGGAGCAGGCTGCCCTGTGGGATGTGTGGTTGAGGACGGGCTCTGGTGATGCCAGGGCTCGTCAGTGCTGATCAGTGTCTGACAGCAATAGCTCAATCCTACGTGTCCTGGTCTCGTCTCAGCTCTGTGGGGCTGTAGGCAGGTCAGTACATTTTACAAGTTTTTCAAAGGCTATGGTTGATTCAAAACCACTGGCAGTTTCTCTTGTAGCTGAATTAAATAAATTATGATCCCTGTAGCAGAAAAGCAGGCAGTATGGGGTGTTTTCTTCAGTGCTTTTGAGAGAGCAAGGCAAATTTGTCAACAAAAAATGTTCTTTTAACCTGGGGCAGCTGGCAAGTACTTCATATGGGACAGCTCTTTGATTGCACTGCTTATAATTACATTAACTCAGAGCTTTTACCAGGCTCTTGATTTATGAATGTGCATGACTGTGATCTCCTTTTTTTTTAATCCATCAAAATACCTGTCATCACAGGGCAATGAGGTCCTTTATTCAACAATCCTAGTGAATTGGTTTTACTTTACATACTTCACTGAAAAGGAAGCAAACTAAGTGGGGCTTGTGTGCATTTGCAAGGCATCTGCTGAGCTGTGTGCAGCTGCAATGCATCCTGCTCACACCTTGCAAAGCCCTGATAATGAGACCCACCATCAGAAAAGAGCCCCTGAAACATTGGGATGCCACAGCATTCATGCTCAATTAACTAATTAACAGACAATATGGTTTGTGTGGTCAATCATCCCTGGCACAGCTTGAACATTAAAATGAAATGACTCTGTGCCAAAGCATCACATAGGAAAGCAGCACTGCTCTTGCTGAGCACAGTGAGAGTTGTATTTCTGGTGTGTGTGGGGCTTGAGACTACTGGATTTCAAATAGTCAGCAGGCTGAGAGTGAGTGACTTTGCTGCTGAAGGCTTTGGAAAAAATCCTCTGCTGGTTCTCATCAAATATATGTGCTTCTCATAGTTTTATTTTTCGGAGGAAACAGAATGCACAGAAAAGAGAGAGCCACTGTAATCAAATGCTCTGCTATAAAAAAGCTGTAAGTAGCTCCAGTATTCCACATTTGCAGACTTCTGTAGTGCAGGACTCAACATGAGGGCTGGGAAAAAAAAAAAAGCCCTCAAAAAACCTCTCTGGAAAAAAAATCAAACAACACCTTCTCCAAACTCCTGAAGTGTGACTGCAGCCCTGGAGATGCATTTCTCCCATCAGGCTGTCATGGTGCAGGTCTGAAGCAGTGGTGGCATGGAGAGGCATCACCCTGGGGACACGAGGGCAGGGCTCCCATGAGATGCCCCTTTTGCACAGGAAGGTGGGGCAGCACTGGAGCAGAGCAGCACAGTCACAGCCTGTGCTCACCCCACCACCCCTGCAGCACTTCCTGCAAGGACCTCACCAGCCCAACCTCACCAGGAGACCTGCAGATGCTTATCCAAGCCTGGATGTGAGCTCTGGCTGCAAACAACACATCATGGGACATGCTGAGATGGGGCAGGAGATGCCACAAAGCATTTTAGCAGTCAGGGACTGCAGAATTGAACCCTCTTAGTCAAGAGCATTTCAGTGCTGGAAGAAGGAACAAACAGTTCACAGCAGAGTAATCAGAGTAATTCAGAGTGCCAGTGGAGAGAGAGCTCCTGGGTTCAGTCTGTGCAGCAGCACTGACCCAGAACAAGCTGTTTCATACCCCTACCAATCAAACCTCTGTGGTTAGGAGACAGGGATGTAGGTGCAGATCCAAGTTTAGTCGCAGACTCAGTCAGCCATTTATATTTAGAGTGTTATATGGCACAATCAATTCTTTATGTCCCTTAGGTAAGATTTCAAAGTTTAGCATGCAAGCCTCTGTCAGCCTCAAGGTGTAACACCTACATCAAGGATGCATCCCTGCACAAGGGGACACTGTGTCACACATCCTGCTGCCCTGCAGGAGAATCCAATGGACCCTGGGCTGCCTGCTATTCATGGGCTAGGCTGATTGACTTTGTCAGATTTACACACCTGCTCTATTTTTGGTGAGCACATGCTCACAGTCCTTGGCTGTTGAACAAAATTTATGGCCCTTAATTATTTAGAGTTGTTCTCTCTGAGCCAGACATTGCCTTCATGACCACAACCATGGGCTATTGCATAAGCAGGAAAAGGGGGAGAGGGAAGCACACTGTCACAGTCAGGGGTGTGGTAAAACCCTTCAAAGAGTTTGAGGCACTCAGAAAGTGGGCTCTCACAGTTCTTTAAATTAAGGAAAAAGTTTGGTCTCTGGTTGTGACCAAGGTAATGAAAAACCTTTCAGCTGCTTCCTCTGTACCCCACGACACAATGAATAAAAAGATATTGACTTCCCAGCAGGCCCTCTGTGGGCAGGTGTGGGAATGAGCAGTTTGGACAACCCCAACCTCTGCATTAGTGATGTAGCTCTCAGTCCTGCAGAGAGACAAAGCTCAGCAGGGCTGTGGGTTTCCCATGGTGTCAGTACAATAAATTCATCTTACAAAGTGTGAGTCAGGAAATCAAAAGGAAAGCTTCAGCCTAAGAAGACTCTAGAACTGAGGGGCTGCCTAGGAGGACAAGAGAGCTCCTGATACATTTGCACATTATCCCTCCAAGAGTGTACTTTGGAGCCTGTTTTTTGTTAGATCAGATGGTCCAATATAACAACAATCTGAGCCACCAATGCTGCCTTCCTGCCACAGGGAAGCAGAATTCAAATGCAGCTGGAAAGGGGGCCAATCACACATAAAAAGAGCAAGAGAGAGTTCAGCCACAGCCAGCACAGCAGGGACAGAAGGTGTTTGGTCAGGGCTAAGAGCTCAGAGCTCAAACCCCAGTAGGGTTCAACACCGAATAGCAGCGCTCAGGAAGAGGAGTGCCAGTGCCTGAACTCCTTCCTGCTCTGAGCCTCAGGGCATCTCAGAACCACCAGGGAGGGAGGTTTCTGCACAGATAGGATCTGAAGTTGGGTTCATTTAGCTGAGTTTGGGTTCGTTTATTCTGCCTTTCTCTTCCGTAATCTTTTCCCCTACTTGAAGTGCAGCTACCTTAATGTGGTTTGGTTGAACTAAACCTCTCATGTTCCCATCCCTGCCTTGCCTTGTGAGAAGTCTTGGGAAAGTGAGAAGCCTGTGCACCAGGAGAGCTGGAGAAGTGCACAGCAGGACCACTGGGACCTGCCAGCCAGGATGAGAGAGGCTGTGCCTCCTGCAGAGCTCCAGAGGCAGCTCACTGGGCAGTTCTCCCCAGGGCCAGCTCCCACACAGAAGTCCCTCTCCAGCACCTGGGGCACACCTTCCAGCTCCAGCACCCTTCTCTCATTGTCTGCCCTTGGCACATGCCTCCCTTGTCTGAGGGAACAAAAAGTTTTATGCAAGGCACTCCTCAAAGCACTCCTGTTTTCCTCCCACAGAATAGGGTTTGATCCTGGGAGGTCACTGCCCAGGCTCAGCATAGCTGCCCCAGCAGGTATTTCTCTCTTTCCCTGCATGGGCTGCACTCCCTCATCTCAGCCAGTGCTTGGGCATGACCTATCTGAGATAACACAAAGAAAGTAGGAATTATCCCACCTCTCTATTTCACCAAGGAGAAATACCACTATCCTGCTATCATCGCAGCGCTTTTCCATCAATCTCTTTTGGACAATATCAGATATCTGGTTATTTCTCTTCAAATGGTGATATCATTGTCACATTTTTACAGCTGTTCTGTTGCAGATGTTTCATTCCTATCGGGGGTTGAGGGCATTGCTGTTCTTCAGTGTCAGGAATTTCATTGCAGAGTCTTCAGAGGTTGAGTAGGCTCTTCCAATCTGCTAATTACTATAATTAAAGCTAACTAGCTGAGTAATTAAGCTGTGTTGCAAATAGGTGTTTGATTGAAAAAAAGCCCCTTTCATCATGAAACCAGCCCAGAAGCTGGATTCTGGTTCCATGAATAGCAGCAGGGAGCAGATCCTGTTCAGAAGGGCTGGCAGGATCTGAATGACCCTCTCCCCTCAGACAGAGGAAGGTGCAGAAGCTTTCTACAGCCCTCTGGCAATAGGAGCAGCTGCTTTAGTGATCCTGGCAGACTGACATCAAATCGATGGCAAACGTTTGTGCTTCATCTCAGTTTCCAAATCCCAGAAGAGTGTTTGCAGTAAGCAGAGATAAAGGCCTGAGATAGGCTCTATACCAATTATTAGAGATGTAGCCACCCTAGCATCACTTTTTCACTTAAAAAATCCACATGTGAGTCGTTAAAGACCTTATGAGCCTTTCACATTCTGTTAAAAGTACCAATAGAAGGAGCTTCAGCACCTGCTGAAACATCACTTATTTGAAGAATTATTAGGGGCTGGGCTCAAGCCCCTGAATGCAATGTCTTTTGTTTGATAACCACAAAATACAAATTTTGTTGGGTATGTACTGAGGTTTGGGGTTTTTTTAAAGCATCTCCTCCAGTTTGGACTGGATGACTGGGAAGAGCAAAGACTGCAGTGTTCCCAACCCAAATGCTTCCAGTCCAACTTAGCAATGGAGCCAAGAGAAGTGGTAGAACATAAAGTTTTTTTGCAACTTGGGCTGAAAGTTTCATTAAAGCTCAGACCCAGGGAGATTTCCCAGGCTGGAAAATTTTATCTTGAACAGTTACAATTGAGCAAACTTACAAGTGCTTATAAAGCAAATTTTAAAAATTGGTATTATACATATTCTATCTTCAGATTAGGTGAGTAGGTAGTAGAACATCTATTGTTCTCACAGAAAGTGTTTTCTGCTTTCTTACATGTGATTTCTTTCTTGATTGGTTCTTATCCTACCCAGCCTGGGAGGGAAGTGGGTATTACTCCTTTCTCCCTCACAGAAACCTGACATATTTCAAGACCCTTTTATTGTTTCTGAGTCATTGATTCTGGATGTATCCAAATGCATCAGCTGAGACCTCATTCCTGCTGAACACAGCAGCAGGGTCACCTCAGGGGCCATGTAGTCTAACTGCAAAAGTCACCTTAATAATTATTCTGGTGTGACCTGCTGAGCAGAATTGCTTGGGGAAAGGTGAGGGAGTCAGGCAGATCCAGTCACTTGCTCTGTTGTCCCTGTTTCTTAGCCAGGCACTGCAGCCAGCCGTGGAGAAGGAACAAAATGGTCAAAGAAATGAGGTTTTTTTCTCCATTGTTAATCCCAGTGGATCTATAAGGCTGTTCTTAAGGCTTTGCAGTTGAAAGGTACTTTGGGAGTGCACAATACTCTGAAGAGTGGAACGTGTCTTATTGTGTCAGGACACTTCTACATTTTTTTTACTCCAACACTTCATTATATGTAGAGTGACATTATGGACTATTATATGCAGAATCTGAGCAGAGGAGACAATAAGAAAAAAATCTTCACTCAGAGAGAGCTTCAAAGACCAAGAAAGGGGCAGACATGACTTATTTGCATGTCATCTAAATTCTATGTCTTATCCTGACCTCAGGTCAGATAGCAATTATTAAGTGACCTTTGTAGATCAGACAAAAAATGTACCAAATGACAGTATCCCCCAAAGACTGTCTCCAGTGCCAACTCAACCTCCCACTTCTGTTGGTAGAGGATTACTCGTGACAGGCTGGGCAGAAGATTGATTATTGTTATAAATTATTTCATGATCCCCCTTCTGGTGCAATAAAAGGCAGTAATTCAGCTACCCAGAGAGTGGTGAATGAAAAAAAAAAAATTAAAGACTTAATTAAGTGCAAGTCTGGAGTAGGAGTTTGTTGGTGAAAGATTTTTGAATCCATTTAAAATTTCACTCAGTTCTTTTTATTTCTAATAAACTCAGTAAAATGATAGCAGCATTCCACTGTGAGAGGTTGCACCTTGACTAACCATAGCCAGTGAAGCTTTTTTGAACTTCCTGTTTTAATGTATTCTTTGGTTTAATAAGATTAATATTTTCCCACATTTTCTACAGAGTACTACAGGTTTTTTTATCTGTGTCAATGCAGCATGAAAATATTCCAAGGCTGGAACAGAGGACTTGTGTAAGAGAAACTGGTTTCTACTAGTGGAAGAAATGAGTTATATTAATTAATATACTGGTTGTGAAACTGATGTTATGTTTTCTAGAGGGAAATTGTAAGTGGATAATAAATTGATATAACTACATATTAATTCACATTTAAAGGGTTAGACACAAAGGATTTTTTATGAAAAAAGTGTGATATCGCATTAAGCAAGCCCTGGGAGTGACCCACCACGGAAGAGTTGATAGGTGATCAAGTCCATGAAGGGAACTGGTGGCACACACTATCCCAGAACTGGGACTCCAGCACTGGCCCCATCTCTCCAACCCTAGTCCTGAGCTCAACCCTCAATTCTCAGTGTGATCCATGAATCACATTCCACAAATGTCACAGGCGTAAATAAGAATGGTGCCCTTGTGTTTTCTCTTGCACTGCTTGGAGAAACGCTCAGCTCTGGAGCTCACCTTTTCCCTCCTTCATCTTCCTCCTTGCCTCTCTTACTCTTTCTCTTTCATGGCATTTCAATGCTGATATGTTTGTGCCCTTGTCCTGTGAGCTTGTGGGAAAAGAGGAGGCTGTGGTCCTTCCCTGCAGGTGGGCAGAAGGGGCCACGCTGGGGGACAGGCAATGAGCCACAGCTCAGCCCCACCGCGTGCTTCAGGCTGAGTCACACAACACCCACTGCCCACAGCACCATAAAGTAGCAGGAAAGACCAAATTAATCCCTCATGTGTCACCATGGACAAAAGGGCTCAGATTTCTCCAGCAATGAAGATTTAGGAGGGACAGAATGCCAATAAAAACCTCCTTCATAGCACCAAGGTTCTTATATGTAATTTTTTTCAGTGAGCAATATCTGGCATTCCTTGAGATGCCAAAATTTGGGAAATTTACTTTTTACTCTGAGTTTGCAGCACCGCAGTCTTCAGCCAGAAAATTCAGCTATTAAGAATATTAACCTCTTTTTTTTTCCTCTTTTTTTCTTTTCTCTTGATTTTGAGGATAGGAGGAAGGAAATCAGCAAAAGTTCAAAAGTTTAGGTGAAAGTCAATGAAATGTTCGAGAAGGGAGCAGAGAAAAAGGGTGGATTATCCTAGGAAAAAGAGAAATTTGTAAGGCACAGAATGAGAGGAAAAGATGACTGACTTCAGTTATTATTAGGGGCAATTGAAGAATTTGAAAGAAGAGTGGTAGGTTTGTAGCTTTGGGGTTTTAACTTTCCCCTCTTTGTTTCTTTTCAGAACATCAGGTAGGGTTCTTCTATTCCTACTGCATTTTCAAACTTCTCAGCAGTTTTATGCAGTCTCCTGATTTGGCTACTTTTATCTTGGAAGAGTCCTCTGGAAGTCTGGGCACCTGTTCCTGTGCTGCCTGACCAACATGCCCACACTGACTGGTTTGTCCAGGCAATCTCCCCTCTGTACAGGGACACAGGAAGTGAATGTAACAGCACACAACATCTCTGTTTTCCTTCATATTCTCAACATATCCATTTTTAAATTATTACAGGGGCCTATATATATAAAATTAGACAGCAGTTAAGTTGGATACTCCACCATAATTCATTGAGGAAATTAGGCAGAGTTCAGCTGCTACTGGAGTCAGCACATCTCCCCAAAGACTCCTCTGTAGGACTCAGCTCAGTACCCAGAACTTTAGGGCATGTCCATCTTTTCAGAAACCTGTTTCTGACAATAGCCAATACAGCCATCTCAGTTATTTCCAGGTTCATTCTGAGTCTTTGCTTCCACATTTGGCCAGCAGGTAGGGTCTAGAGAAGTCACCTCTCTGGCTAACAAAGGAACCCATCCAATCAATCAGCTAGCTGACCTTTAGATAACAAGCAGAGCCTGAACTCCAAAGCTGCTTGTTCTGCCTGTGTTTTTATGAGGAGCAAGCATGATCCTTTAATACAGCTGAGTCAGTTCATGAGCACTGAGATGAGAGAGCAGCTCTATCAGATCTGAGCTGCTCCTGCTAAGAGAGGCTTATGTGCTTTATAAGATAATGTTGGTCCACTTGTACACTCAGCACATGGGCTTCCAGACTTGGCTGAACAGAAGACAAAAATCCTTTTCCTCTGGGCTTTGCATTTCCTCTCAGTTTTTTGGGTTTTGGGGTTTTTTTTGTTTGGCTTTTTTGTTGTTGTTGTTTTTATGGTTTTGCTTGTATATTTGTTTGCTTTCACATTCAGATATGAATTTAAGTATGACTTCATCTGAAGAAGCTGACATTGGAATAACCAGAAATGGTGCTTACAGAATTAACTGATTTCAAGCCCAGAATGCCTCAGGGAGAGCTGATTTTGTCCTGCACAGAGAATCACAAGATTGATATAAAACCCAAGCATAATCCTTCTTTGCACTTCAGTTTACTGTTTTAGAGGTTTTTTGACCTGGCCTGCAAAGCTGGCATCTCTGTAAGACTTGACAAGAGGAAAACTGAACTGATGATCAAGAAACCATCTGTCCTTAATCCTTCTCTCGTGGCATATATGCAAATAAGTGTCTTGATGTCCAAATACAGTATTTGCTTTCCAGTATGATATCATATTTCCTGCTTGATTACATCAGAGCTCTTTAAACACACCCCTCCCTCCCCCTCCATTAAAATTAAATCTGAGATTTGATGTTTCTTTAATCAGGAAGAAAAAGATAATAACTGGGGGAAACAGGGAGATAAATTAAATCAAAATGGCCCTTTAAGGCACTGATAAATGGTTTCTGTGGTACTATGAGTATCACAAGGGACTCAAATGGGGTTTGAGAGTAACTGCTTCAAGAAGATGTATATCCCAGTGGCTGGCCAGGCAAAGACAAAATGACTGTAATTTCTCCCAGCCAAAGACAGCTGGCTGTGATGAGACAAGGTGTCTCACCATCTTATGAGACTCTTTTTACACTGTTTACCCTGGAGATATGGCTTGGGTCTTCTCTACTGGAAGATTAATGAGTGAGAAGTGATTTGTTTTATGTTTATCATGCAAGACTGTAAAACTGAAAATAAAGTGAAAAGGAAAATGACATTATCTTACTACCTAGAGATCTTGGCTCTGCAAAATTCCAGTCCTACAAATGCTATTTTCCAAAACATTCTGGTGAAGCAGCTAACACTGAGTAAATTTGATAATCTGTGGTAATTCAGAACAGGGCATTTTTTACCTGGGATTGGCAATGGCCCCCACTTGGAAAAACTGTGTCTCTTGGGAGATGTACACTGGAATGTGCTGGGTAGGAAGGATTGAGCTGCCAGAAGTTACAACATTCTACAAAGTTGTTTCCTGTTTGCTTGTTCTGTTTTCTGTTTATCCACTTCAAGGCTAACTGGTTCTAAAGCTCTCTAACTCTGAGTGATATCAAGACCAAAAATTATTCCTTTCATCTTGTTTTCTCACTCTTTTACACAAGTTATGGTTGGCAAATGTCCTTTGCAGTTGACTACCTTGGGGAACTTTTCAATCACAAAGTTTGCCAAAGACATTAGATAAGACCTAGCATCACACCCCAGACCAAACAACATCAGTCTCATCCGCAGCTGGGAGATGAGTGTGAACATGACATTTATCACAGGGCAGCAGGCAGTCCTGGTGGTGTAGCAAAAGCAATGCTAGAGAATGGGACATTTATCACAATGAAGAAAATGCAGCTCACTGCACATCAGTTTCTAAAGCACTGACATCTGCTGCCAAGCTTGTCAGCACTGCATTACCTTTGTGATCCATAGGGAGGAATGGGAGCCGTTCATCTCGTCTCCCACAGGCACGATGGATCCTGCCTGCTACCTGGAAAGGGAAGCTAAGGTGTCTAGTTCAAATGGAGACATCTAGAGGGGTGATTATCCTGCTGTTCTGGCTCTTAGTGTGGCCCCACCCCGAGTACTGTGTGCAGCTCTTGGCCCCAACAATTAAGAAGGAAGTGAAAGTCCTTCAGCATGTTCAGAGAAGGACAACAAAGTTGGTAACAAGGCTGGAAGGCACGTCCTGTGACATGTCCTGTGAGGAGTGGCAATGGACTCTAGGCTTGTCTAGTTTGGAGAAGAGGCACCTGAGCTCCAGCATCATCAGCATCATTGCCAGAGCTTCCTGAGGAGGGCAGGGGGAGAGGGCTGAGCTCCTCACCCTGAGATGCAGTGATAGCACGTGGGGATAGCTCAAGGGGGAGCCAGGAGAGGTTTAGACTGGATACTGGGAAGCATTTCTGTACCAAGAGAGTGGCCAAGCACTGGAACAGGCTTCCTGGAGGGTGTGGTAAATACCTCAAGCCTGTCAGTGTTTAAGAGGCATTTGGATAATGCCCTTAACAAAATGTTTAACTTGGTCAGCCCAGGGATCAGTTTGGCAGTTGGGCTAGGTGATTCTTGTAGGTGCCTTCCAGCCAAAGTACTCTGTTCCATTCTTTCTGCTCCATTCTATTCCTTTCCTAGCCAGTGTCTAAAGACTGGCACAGATCCTGCCCTACAGTCCTGGTTTTGCCCTTCTGCCTCAGAGACCCCTGCCAAAGAAAAATGAGATGCCAACTTACAGACTTCACTGAAGGGTTTTGAGAAGCACAAAAATCTCAGATAAAAGGAGTTACCATTATTCATTTCACTTACAGGTGTCACAATGACATTTTTCTCCCCTTGGGACCGAACTTGCAGTAAGGAGACTGAGAAAGAAAGTAAGGGAAAAGGAGCAGAGATCTTTTGCCAGTGAAATCCCTTTGCAGGATGGTGTGGGAGGAAGATGCCAGTCAAGTCCTGAATAGAGCTTACCCTGACATGCAGCTGCTGCTCACAGAGGAAATATTAGAAGGCCAGGACAGAGGTGAAGTGAGGTGGTGGCTGAACAGTCCCCATGGGACTGGCTTGCCTGGCAGTGCTCTGCCTCTGGTAGGGTCCAGAGGACACTGAAGAAGTTCTTGTTCTAGTGCCCACAATATGAAACCCCCTGTGGGAGACTGAAATGTTAGGGTAATCAGCATAAACATTGCTAAGGAAGCTGCAACCACCAAAGCACTCCCCACTCAGATACAACTCCTGATAGGAGCTGGACTGTGAGTCAAACCACCCCAGGTCTGAGGAGAAGAATTTATCCACAAGGAAAGCCAAACCCAGCAGCTGTCCTGACAACCAGCCCTGGCTGGGTTCTGGGTGAGAGGGGCTGTAGCCCACAGACTCATTTGCTGATGCCAGGTTTGCAGACACTCCCCCCAAGCACAGAGGGAGAAGGAAAGTTGTTTGGTGTGTGGTGTAACCACTGGTCAGAGGGAGTGAACACCCATCCTGCCTTACACAAACTGTCTCTGTTGTAAAACTCTCCACCATGGGAAGGCCACATACACCCAGGACATTGTGTGTCCTGGGTATTCCCACCCAGTCTGAACACAGACTAATCCACTGAACTCTGCACTTAGCAGGGCACCCAGCACGGAGAAGACCAGAAGAGGATCAACAGGACAGTGTCAGGATCCAGGGAGTGCTGATATTTTCTACATAATCTGTCTCTCCATCACTCTCTTTCTCTTTTCCCCAATCCCTTTTTCTATTTCTTCCTCTCTCTCTTTCTCTCTCTCACATTTACTGTTAAATATAATCCATACTATTGACTTGGGCATATGGTCTCATTTGCACCTTGACCAGGGCAGAGGCATCTCTCTAACAATTTTAATAATTGGCTCTTAAGACACTCTCCCTTCTGCATCCTGAGTATAGAAATACGTGCACACATATTGCTTTCTCTAGCAGATGCACTGAGCAAAACCCCTTTGTGTCCTGTCTTGCACTTTTGAGGCTTCATATTCATATTTTCTATCAGTTGGAGAAAACCTCTTCAATATCACTTAATCAAATCTGTCTCTTTATAAGGTGCATTGGTTTACACCAGAGACATATCTAACATTTCCTGCCTTTGCCACAGAAAAGTCAATAAGAAGAGCAAAGCCACTTCTTTACCATAAGAGGAAACACAGGGAAGGTGTTCATCCCCCCTGAATGTGAACACAAAGTCATTACTGTCATTACAGTGTGACATTTTTAAGATTGATCATCTCCTTTTAATTGCACAAACACAGAAGGTAGCACCATAGATTATGACTAGGAGTCATTTGCCAGATAGACGCTGCAATAGCAAATTAACTTGAACTTTCTTTGGAATTGGAAAGGTAGGCACAATATATATGGTCCTGTTTAGACCACCTGCCCATGGGCTATCTGGAGAAAAGCTATTTGAGCAAAATTGGAAAATGCTGCAGAACAGCATGCTGGCAGAATAATCTCTCTTAAGCCAGTATCCTGCCAAGAGAATTTAGTGAAAAAATTTATATCTGAATGAAGAGATAGACTTCATTTAGCTGTGGCTGAAAATATCATGACTAACATTTTTCCTTTGAACAATATTTGTTTTGCAGAATTCAAACTTCTCTCTTAATTTCTTATCACACAGCCACAGGTGAAAATGCCTGTACTGGTGTAAGATTTCAGATTTCCTGGTTGGTTTGGGTCTTTTCAGTTTGGAATACAAGGTCAGAAATGCTAGAGTTTCCCAAAGGTGGAAACTACCATTTCTGAGGAACTCAAAGGATGGAAATTAATTGGAAATATCCTATCCAGACTCTGATTTCAGGTGTACTGCATGCCTTTCACACCCGCCTTGAACAGTTATAAATTTGCAAAATGAACACATTTTATGGAAAAAATGAATAACAGAAATGGCAAGAAGCTTCAGGAGAAAGACAAAGAGAGCAGGGTAGAGCTACAAAAGAAACCAAGTGGAAATCAGTTACCTACATACCAGAGAATACCAGGGTGTGCAGCTGAAAACCAAAGGATTTGGGGGGAACTTCTCTGTGCCTCAGAAGTTTGTAGGCTCATATACTGCTGTCAGTACCATTTTCAGTGGAAAGGAAAAGGAATAGGAAAAGACCAGCTTGTCCTGCTGGTGATACACTGCAAAGTACAGCTCTGGCAGTCCCTGTTGCTGTTTGGGGAGTGAAATGTGGAGTGTTCAGGCATCCCTGAAAATACAAAAATACAACAGTCCAGAAAAGAGACCTGGTTCTGTCCCTGCTGCCCCAAAGGCAGGGGTCATAATCCTTCCATTGCCAGCTCGATCAGATCAGGAATGCTGCCCCAGATGACTGTGGAACATTGCAGGTTAAATAAACCAGCACATCCACATGGGCAGGAAGTTATAGTTACTGGGCAGAGCTGGTCCACACAGGCAAGGTCTCTGGGGTTAAACTACTCCTTTCCATGGGACCAGATGTGGAGAACAGTATGTCAGAGATATTCATCTGGCTTTTCCTAACAGTGGTTTTAACTGTCCATTATGTCACTCTAAAGTCTAAAACACACTATATAAATCATATTTGAAACTACTTTTTCTTTCCATTGGCAGTGTCAGGAGCTCAGATAGGCAAACAAGCACAATTGTAATCCAAATTTAGGAGTGATGTAGCTTTCCCTGTACAGCAGAGGTACTTTTGACACAAAAAACTATGTCCACTCTTTTTAAAACTAATTATCTGCAAAAGCATGGACTTTGACAATGTGTTTATTGGTTGGCATGTAGCATCTAATCAATGAAAATGCTTTGTTTTTCTTGCAGTGCATGGAGCTTTATTTGGTTACGCTGATGGTAAATTCCTGCTCAGAGTGTGTCAAGGCTGTGTGCCAAGAGCCCCTGGGAATCACTGACAGATTGCTCTGGCTGTTGTACATCTGCTTCTGCCTGTTCCCATTTCTGACATAATCTGGTTACTTCAGGAATAGATCCCTTCCTTCCTTTCCAGAGGCAACTGTCTCCATGTGCTAGCAGGGATGGGGATGAGTGTTTCAGAGCCCTGGAGAAACTAAAAACCTTTGACACAGGCAGTAAATTACAATTTACATTTGGAAGAGTATCTGGCCTCTAAGTGACCTTGCAAACTGTGGGAGCCAAGAGAAGCTCAATACACTAACTGCAGAAGAGGCAATAGTTCATATTGCACATTATCTTAATTTTTCCATGAAAAGGGCGCTCAGTGGGAAGGCAAGAGATTTCCATGAGCTTTCCTGGCTTCTTCTCAATCTCAAGAAACAGAAAGTTTGGATGAGGATTGTAATTTTCCTCCACCTTATCATTTCAAACAAAAATCTGCTGCAGCCACCTGCTCGTCTCCAGGACCTTCTGTTTTGCCTGACAACTTCTATTTTTAAACTGGCTGAATTCCTCTCTGTAAGGAATTGCCACAGCCACTGCCACCCCTCCCAGTCACACCTCCCAGTTCTAGCCTGCTCTGGACTGTGGATTACGTTTCCTCATTCGTAGTGGTCTTGTTGCTATTTTATGTCTGTTTCTCTGGTTCCTGCTCAGCACATGCTGCATGGAACTGACTGACATAAAGGAACAAAATCCAGAAATATGTCCCAATTCCTTTTGCCTTCCTCCAGGCTACAGAGCACACTGGATTTTTCTGTTTCCTATTTTCTTTCCACTCCCTACTGCTGCTCTTATTTTAAACATTATCTTCATATTTGATCACTGTAGTTTGTAATTGCACTTGACTTAATAGTGGAAAAAACCCCAGCTGTTCATTGTGTCAGCTTGCAAATGCTGGTAGCTTTCACAGGGTTTTGTACCTCCAGCCACACTCCCCTAATATGCTGGAAAAAGGTCATTTGAGCATTATTGCTCATTCATTCACATGACCCCAGGCCTGTGGGGCACATGCATGGTCCAGGATCTTGTGGTCCTATGTGCTAGCCATGAAAGTATTTTTAGCACAAGTTAACGACTGATTTGTTTTACATCTGAAATGTTTTAGTAATTTGCTTTTTCTTAATTATTATGCATCTTTCCTCTGAGTGAGTGAGGGTTCAGGCAGGATCAGACTGAGCATTCAGCCAGGACAGGACACCATGCTCTGCTGCAGATCTCCTCACACAGCACACAAAATGTGGAGTGTGATGAGATTCCAAGTGCTACGTATAACTGCAGTGTACATATCTCTCATATCTCTTTCGAAACACTACCTCCTTTTTTGTGTAAGACATTTTAAACCTGGTTTTAATATAATTAATTTCTAATGCATTCCATACAATCACACATTTGTGGCCCACTTTTCAGAATCAAGAACCCCTGCCACTGAATTTTTCTATGATTCTACAAATGTGGTGAGAAACAATAGCTGTGGGAATCCAGGTGAAAATCTGAGGATAGATAGGTCAGGACCAAAACCTCAGCTCTGAACACAGGCAGGAGAGAGCCTGCACGTGCTCCCTGCACAGTGTCATTTGCATTTAGATGGTAAATTTATACCAGCAGGGATTTTTGTTTAGTTTTGTGTTGTTGGGTATGGGTTTTTTTTTTCAGTGTTCAAGACAATAATAAATGTTGAAAGGGAATTTGTCACATGAGTTCAGGTCAAGCCAAGCTTCATTTCCCTGAAGTCTATGGTTTCTGTATCTTTAATCATCTATCTGGCTACATGCTTACCTATAATCTAAATAAAGAACAGAAGAAGGAACTACTCCTGTTCACTACAGCATTCAAATCCTTTTCAGTCTCTCATTACTGTTCAGTCTCTGCTTAAAGGAAAATTTGCTCTACCCTACTGATAGTTTAATCTTTTAGGCAATTATAAGGGTAAAAGAGATCCCTTATCATAAAATGTGTCCTGCACAATTCTATACCATTAGATACAGAAGCATGTCACCCTGTGAAAAACAAGAATACACCTAAAGATAGGAATTGGACTGATAATAGTATTTTCTTTCCTGATTCAACACTGAGACCATAGAATCATTTAGCTTGGAAAAGACCTTTAAGATCATCAAACCCAAACATTAGCCTAATACTGTCTTGGTCACCACTACACCATGTCCCCAAGTGCTACATCCACATGGGTTTTTTTAACAATTCAAGGGATGGTGACTCAGCCACCTCCCTGGACACCCTGTACAATATGTGACAACCCTTTCAGTGAAGGAATTTTTTGTAATATCCAACCTAAAACTCCCCTGGCACAACTTGTAGCTATTTCCTCTAGTCTTGTCACCTCTTACCTGGGAGAAGAGGAGAACTTCCACTTCCATACATCCTCCTCTCAGGTAGCTGAAGAGATTGATAAGGTCTCCCCTGAGCCTCCTTTTATCCAGGCCAAATAACCCCAGATCCCTCAGCTGTTCCTCATCAGACTCCCCCTAGATCCTTTCCCAGATTTGTTGCCCTTTTTGGACATGCTCCAGCACCTCAATGTCCCCCTTACGGCGAGGTGCCCAGAACTGACCAGAGAATTTGAGGTGTCACCACACCAGTGCCAAGGACTGCCCTGCTCCTGCTGGCCACACTATTGCTGATACAGGCCAGGTGCCATTGGCCTTCTTGGCCACCTGGGCACCTCTACTGGCTGTCAGTGTCCCCAGAATACACATGGCCTGGTCCCACACTCCTGCAGGGTCCAGCTGCTCTGCAGGTCCCCAACCACCCCAGTAATTTTAGTAACAAATCACTCTGACTTTGCAGCAGTAAAGTGAGACACCAAGTCTCTAGTGTTCAGTGCATGAGCAATGCTCAGAGCCTAGGAGCATGGCTCAGAGAGACAAAAATTGTACCAGAATTAGGCAGCAGCTGGTCAGGGGATGAGCTTTTGTTGGCCTTTACTCAATGGTCTCTATGTATCTAAATGCTCCTGCTCTAATAGTCCTTAAGAGAAGACTTTCTTGCCAGCTCCTCAACCCATTTCATCATCTGAGACATGGTTTGTTTTTTGCATATTAAAGACCTAATATGTCTTGGAAAAAGCTCTAATGCCTTCAGTTTGTGTCTTGGCTTCACAAAAGCACTGGGCATCCTTGTCTTCATGGCAAGGCAAACCCAGCCCCAGAGCCCACAGGAAGATGACATGTCCATCTGGAAGATGACATGTATTTACTGTGTAATTGTTTGGTTTGGGGTTTCTTAGGGGCCAATGAACAATGGCCCAGCCTCTGTGATTGGACTTCCCCGTCTCAAGGGATTTTCTGGAGGCTGTCACACACCAGCTGTGTGGTTCCCTTGGGTCTGCACCAAGGTGGGTGGAGAAGGACAACCCCCTTGGCACTCCACCTCACCCCCTGCTCCCAGGAAGCTCAGAGTACTCTTTGATCACAAACTGGCAGCCCTTGCCATGCCAGGGGGGCTGTGTGGGCAGTATCAAATGTTCTCCCAAGAGGTGTGGAGGTCACGTACCCCCAGCCTGGGCTCAAGGCTGTGCAGTGTGCTGGGAGCTGCTCAAGGACACCGGGCACTCGCTGCTTTCTGCTTGCACGGCACAGAGAGGAGTGCAGGGGCCAAATCCTGCAGGAGCAGCAGGAGGGCACAAATAGAGTCAGGCAAGCTCTGTGGGACTCCATCCTCCACTGATGTCAGTTGCTTAAGTCCTTTTTTCCCAGTCAATTGGAACTGCCTGAAGCCTGCAAATACCAGGAGCCTCTCTGAAACATGCTGCCTGGACGAGGAAGGGGCTGGTGTTTGCTAGCTGTCCCAGAGACAGGAGGAGCAGCACAGGGACAAGGAGGATGGGGAAATGCTCTCTATTCAATCATTTGACCATAACAGTTTCCTCAAACCTTTCCTGTCTCTTCTGTACGCAGGTTGGGAGGGGAAGGCAACAGAGATTTACAGCAGTGTGTCCAGACTGTGTGAATTCTCCTGACATGATTCAAAAACCTAAACTACAATGTGTAGTCTGTTTTCTTGCCACATTATTCCATGGATGAAAGAAATATCTTTCACACCAATTGACTGGAACTTCTACAGTGGAAAAATTGGTGTAGTTATGTCCTACAAGTCTTATCTGAGTGATAGTGGTAGGGAAAAATCTAAAGTCATATTCACAGGTACCCATGATCATGCTCCTGCACACCAGAGTTAATAAATGCTTTTTTTTCACATTCAGTGGTTACAAAATCAGACCCCACTTGCACAAGAAAATTTACAGCCCATTCATGTGACTGTATTGGCTGTGCATTGAAGTCAGGGCTATGTTGTTGTGCATGTTTCCAAAAGGAAAAATAATGGGCATAATCTGGAAGAAGAGTTCAACTTAAAGAAAAGCTTTAAATTCTCAAGTAATTTAGTTCCATTTCAGAGCATGATTACTACTAAATTACTTTTTTTCTCTAAGTACTTTCCAACATAATAAATGGTACTGATGAAAATCAGCATGAATTTGTGGTAATAGTTCTATAGGCTTAACTCTGGAATTTTGAGGTTGTGGGATTTCTGGTGCACACCTGTGTTCGTATCTCCAGTCTTTGGACAGGTATTTGAAAAATCACTCAATCTTTTCTTATTTTATGTGGATCAGATGACCTGAAATGATCCTAAGCAACTCGTGGTCCAGACACATAGTGTGTTAAGGAGCTTTAACTGGGAGGATTAACAGCCAGGATTCTTCTGACTAAATACTGGCTTCTATTCATCCATGTCTCCACTGGACTGCATCATCTAGACACCCACAGAAATCTGAAAAGTAGACTAGAAAGATTTAATATTCAGGTTTTTTCTGTTTGCAATGGTGTGTAAATAAGCAGAATTACTCCCCACAGGTCTGTCTTCATTGACTACCAGATCAATATTCAAGAATGTTCTGTGGGCATCCAAGGTGATTTTGACAAACCTTAGTAAACTTGGCCAGTAATAACTGTGTGTTATCAGTCAGAAAGTAACGGGACAAGCTGTTTTATCTGGTGCCTTAAGTTGGTCTGTATTGTCTTCTACTGAATTTTGACCTACTACCTCCCCTTTGGGGCTTTATTGTGTAGTGTGGTAACTTGGACAGTTCAGCAGAACAGAGGTGACTTGTTCCTCCATCTCTGCTTGGAGAGATCCATCCATCTCTCCATGGCTGCTATCTGAGCCCGACAGTCATTCTGAAAAACTCAGCCTTCACCTACAACAATCATTTGCATATGTGGCAATTTTTTTTCTGTATATTCAGACAGAAACAATGTACTCTGCATTTAGAAAATTAGGCAAAGTCTCTAAGGAACATAGATTCCTAAACAGGCTTACATTTATTTTCCTTGTTTTTCTGTCTCATCACCATATTATCAAATATACAGCTTAACTTAGAAGACCCATTTAAAAAATCTACTTCTAGCACAGGTTATGATTGATTGCAGGAGCATGTGGATTCTCAATGGATAGCTTGGCCAGAGACAAATACATATATTTGAAAAAAAAGAGCCATTCTTGTCCTTGCAGGATGTGGAGGAAGCACTGAGCTGTCATCTTGAAAATCTACTGGAACAATGGGATGAGAATTCATTACCAATGAGAATAGTGCTTCAACTTGTTCTTCCACACTATAAATCACCTGAAGGAAGTTGGGGAGAAATTGTGTGGTATTGGTAAGCCAAAGATCAATCAGCAGCAACAGCCATGTGTCATAACACACTTTGTAGTCTGTGCGTGGTCTAAGCTAGACCACTAAATATGAAAATAACAGAAAATGTGGTTTCAGCAGCAGCTGAAGTGAGTTCCTCACACAGATATGTTTGCAGTCTGCAGCACTGACCACAAAGAGCACAGTAAGACAGCATTAACAATGGCCTCTCCATCCAATGCTGTCTTTTCATTCTGTTTGCATGGGACCTAGTATCTGTCATGGGCCATTCTGGTCCATGCCCAAAATCTGACACCAAAATCATCCAGCCCAGAGGGAGAAACTGTGCAGGTACTTCCCGCCTTCTCTGCTCCCAAGGCCTGCCATGCAATGGCTCAAGAAGGCGTCCTGCTCACACAGCTGCCTCCAACCAGCCACAGTAAACCATGAAGTGACACTTGGTTAGCTCTGAAAAACTGACCAGAGTTGAGAATTAGAAACAGGAGTCATGACCTTGCCTCCAAATCAGATCTCTGATTTGAAGGAAGCCTTTCTGAGGCCAAGCCCTTCTTGCAAGCTGGTTGGTCCCACTGTCCTTACACTGCAGCTGTACCAGAGATGGGAATCACGCAGAAGAGTCACGGCCCATTATCTTTTCCATCTGTACCAAAACATCACAAGGTAGATAATTTATGAGTGCATTTTTCATTTCTGTTAGGATATATTTTTCATGTGGTCTCAAAACCTGTTTTCCTCATCTGTCATACACATCCCTTGTTGAAGACAATTATTTTCATAAAAAAAGGAAAAAAATAAAACCAACCTGCTTTGACACCGGTATTGAAATTGGCAGGGGATGAATTCTTATTACTGCAAGCAAAACGTCTGGGTTGTACACTCCCTGTCAGACAGAGCTTTTGTGTGAATGGTCAGGAGCAAAAGTGGAAAGTCTTCATGAGACTAGAGGTGCAAACACCTGCTTAAGAGCTCACAAGCAACACAGAAGTGAGCATCAGTTGTTTAAAATTTCTCTAGCTGACAACTCTTGTGGCTTCACAATGTGTTTTTCTGAAAGTCCCTGATGCTGAGATGGGTCATATTTAGCAATGAAAAAATCTCATATTTAGCTGTAAGCTGTTCCCATTCTAAACCTTAGTGTGGATCTGAGACTCTTCAGCCTCTCTGGAAATCTCCAGAGAACAAGATGTGTTTCTGGAAGGTTTGTTTTACCCAAACACATGCTGTTAGGTCTCATCCAAGAGTCCAAAGGAGGAAGTCTAAGCTCCTTCCATTCAGACTGTCATAAGAAATTAACAATCTTTGCTGGATTTAATATTTATGCATTAAAAGAATAAAAACTAGATGGGAAGAGAAAATAATCCCATTAGCTTTTGTTATTGTTTTCTAAATAATCTTTTGGGGATTTATCACTTTCTTGTTTATTAAATGGTTGGCAAAATTGATAATGGCTTTACTCTTCAGCCTAAAAATATTTTTCCATTTATTTTCTATCTAACACCTACAGTACAAAGAGATCAGATAAAAGAGCCAGTGGGATAAATCTAGTGACGAGTATAAGCATAGCATTACCAAAGGCAGTGGCCCTAAACTGTATCCTTTGATGAGAGCCAGAAGTTCATTTAGCCCCACAACATCTTCTGTTAGGCTTAGTGTTACTAATTAGTGTTACTAATTTTGGTTTACAGATGGGGAAAAAAGGTACTGAGGTACTAAACTCATTATGGTCATTGAGTCTTACATACAGCTGGGAGCTGATGTGGTTTTAAAAAGAAGGACATTTAAGGCAATTTAATGGCCCACATTACCAACCACTGCAGCAGCAAGCAATTTGGTACATCAGATTTTTTGATACTGAGGTTTTTCCCTCTGTGCTGTGTGGAAGGGGTGAAATTCTGATGAGTTTCCACCTGGTCCCCTGTTTCCCCAGTCTCTATTGGTTTTGTTACCCCAGGCTCCCCAAGGAGATCTCTTCCACAAACATTTGTCCTTCCACAGGCTCGAAGACGGGCTGCACTGAGCCCATGTGTGCCATGCCAGTGTCAGGAGCAAATCACCTCCTTATTGTCATCATTGGTGGGGGCTTTGCAGCCTCTCATGGTGCTGCCCTGCCTTATTTCACTAAGAGGCTGCCAGTTATACAGAAATGTCCCAGGCAGCCTTTGGACAAACAGGTGGTTTCATCATTTTGAAGGGGTTAGATTTCACTTTGGAAGCAAACCAGGCTGTAAACTGACACAAAGCTCTTCTTCTGCCAAAATCTTAGGTAAGAAAAGAGGAACAAGTGTTTTCCCAGGACCTGATATATCCCTCCTGTCTGCCTGTGTGTGAGCCCTCCTCAGCTGGGATGCAGCAGGAGGTGTGATCGCAGACAGGATGCAGAGCAGCTTCAGTGACAGCCTCACCCCATGGGCTGTCTGCAGCAGCACTCCAGAGCTGCCCCAGACTGGGAGGAGAGGAGCTGGCACTACCAGCAGTGCACTCTGCGGTCCTTTCCAGGCAGCAAGATGAATTCTTCATAGAATGAAAAACTGATCAGAGCTTATAACCACTGGATACACTGTCTCTGGATAAAGAGGTCTCATCCAAATGGTTTCCATATTAACATTTTGGGACCATCTTTCCGAATGCTAGTCCCAAAAGTTAAAAAAAAAGAACAAAACAAAACCAAAAACATTCCCAAGAACCATATCCACAATGTCTTTAAGCTATGACATCTAGGAAAAACCATCCTTTTAATTTGCATTCTGTCTGATATTTGAGTCATGACATTTATTTTTTAAGTTTTACTGCAAGCAGAAAAGACCAAGGAGCTTGGTCTGTGTCAAATCCAAGTCAGGAACTAGGGATATGTGAAAACAGCCACCAGAAGATGGGATGTGGAACTAGTCAATCATTTCAGACATCTTTCTGGATAATAACTGAAAACAAACTGAAAATTTTGCACTAACTTTTGATACATAGTTCCCCTTTGGCTTTTTCTAATGTCTTCAGCCACTTTGTTATCAGGACTCAGATCAACACAGTGAGAGTGTTGCTTTGGACTATTAGATACCATTCACCAGGGATAAAAATATGAATGGAAACAAAAGGTAAATTAATTTAAATATGCTACTATTACATCCCCCTCTTCCTGCATTTTACCCACATTACATAAAAGATGACAACATCCAATTGTAGACTATCAGGAAATCACAGGTTTATAGCAATCCAAAACTCATCAACAACAAGGATTAGAGTTTTATCAACCTAGGATATGATGCTACACATTTCCCAAGAAACGTGAAACTATAAGCAGGGTTTTAAACTTTGGCACTATGTTTTATAGCTGCTATGAAATGGCATATGGAATGATGATTTCAACAACGTTATTGCTTTATTTAAAAAAAAATTTTGATTGGGTTCTGTTCAGGAGAAATGTATTAAATTAATGGCCTGTGGTGGGTACACTACATTCCCAGCTATGCTGTACTAGCAAGAGCAAGAGACTTACAGGCAATGAGGTTCCAAAAAAGCTCAGTTAGATAACTGAGACAGATAAACCTGTCTCATGAACCTTCATGGTCAATCCTTGTGGTATTTTAGAAACAGATACATAGAAATGTTCCACAGAGCTCAAAAGCATGCCTGTGCCTCAGGTTAGAGGTGCAGGGGCAGGATGCTGGATTGGCAGAGGCACGTGGTTTTTACATGGATGAATCACATGCACTGGATTTTGAATGATGGGGTTGCCTCCTTTTTGCTGGTCTTTACAGTCCCTTTTTCAGCATGGAAAAAGTTCATCCCATATGGATGTTCAAAAAAGTTTGAGTTAGTCAACAGCAATAAGTCTTTGTTTACAGTCTGCCTGACGAGTTACACTGCAGTAACTGTGGGAGTGGATGTTCAACAACATCTCAGAATCCTCTAATCATAGGAAAATTATTTCCCTCAGTTCCTCCTTAGAAATGTTGAATGTCCAGCAGAGGATATATTTTTTCAGGCAAGGAATTACAATACCACAGTTTAGAAAAAGGCCCTTTCTCATGCATAAAGCCAAAATGGTAGAAAGACAGGGTCACTCTGCATGTTGCCTCTGTTTGGGCCAATGTTGTGCATTTGTAGGGATGAATGTACTCGGATGACAAAAGAATCCAATTGCCAAGAGCTGGAGCAGTCCCTCTGATCAGACATGAAGTGGTGGAAATTTTGTGTTATTCTTAATATAAAACCCATTTACATCTTCCTTTCAAACACATGTACTAACAGGGGACATGCAGCTCCTTTATTATTTTCTCTTTGCTGTCTCTCTTGTGGGAGCTTCAATTCTCAGTTTGACTGATTCTTCAGTAATTAATAGTTTGAAGTTCTTTATACATCTCAGCAGCCAGCATGACTCAGAAAACACCCAACCCTTCTGAATGGATTGTTTAGGCAGAGCAGTTCTAGCAATCACCCATGAAAACACGTCCTGTTTTCCGAACCATATTTCTCATTTGGACTTCTGAGCATGCTTACAGGATGAGAATGGAGGATGGATGAGCAGCTAAGGGGCAGCACAAAGATAGGTCAGGCTGGATTCCTCCCTCCATCTCTCCAGTGGTGGAGTCAATCTACTTGACTTAGACACAGGACTTCACAACCAAAAAGGCATTAAAAATTGTGTGTGTGACTTGCACAGATGGGAAAACAGACAGAGAAAGGAAAGGATATAATTAGATTTGTATTTTTAATTTAATTCAACTGAAACTATAGATTCTTGCTGCAAAAAGCCAGGACCCACATTTTCAATGATCTAAGGTGTGCAGCTTTCACTGGTCTACAAGACTGCCAAGAACAGTGAAATTCCTGCAAGGCTGGGCTGCTACCTCTGGCCTTTCCCATCCAGCAGTACTACCAAAAGGTGCAGAAAAGGGCTTGCAGAAATATTGGTTGTTGTTCCATCAGTGTCCTACCAGGCAGACTGAAAAGGGCATTACTGCTGGGACCAGTTGCTGAATTTACCTGAAGAGTTATTTCCAGCATTAATAGGCTGCTGAACAATTTTGCCTTTGTTTCATTATGTGTAATGATACACCTTTGCAAGATAGCCATTCTGGTGAAACAGTCCTAAATGGGTTGGTGTCTGAGTCAGGATCAAAGAAAATCCAATTGAATCACATTTGCCACAGTCTCCAAAGTGAGAAGAAGGACCATGGATCTGCTGAAACAGTGACTGGATTGTGTGTCTGAGTCCTTCCCCTGCCTATGGCACTGCCACCCACCTGCAAAACAGCAGTGAGAATAGTTGTTTCCCTGGTAGTGCTCATAAAGAAATTTAATAAGAACCTCCAGAAGTACCTGGTGCTTTGAAGGAGCTATTACAGAATTCAGCTGGGGTATGTGCTAAGCTTTGAATTTATCTGTCTCTGTGAAAAAGCTGAAAAAACTAAATAGATTAACTCACTCCCAGAGAGTGAAGTGAACTGACACAACCTGTGGATCTAAACTGCTCTGTCCCCATGAAATTAATGCTGATTCTCTCCATCCTTCCTGGCTGCAATAATATTTGTGATTCGTTTTGACAAGAGTACAGAACAGAAATAATTTTGGTAAACCAGTTATTCTGAATACTGCTTCTCATCAGCAATGTTTGATCTGCTTTTTTGACTGATTGCTCACTAAGAAACTGACTGGAGTCTTGCAAGTCTGCCTTGTGGTCTGTTCTCATTTGCTTTTATTTACCATTTTATTACAAGAAGCTGGGTGCTTAAATTATAATTCTGAAGCTTAAGATGATTTTCTTTGATTATTTTTAATCTAGCTGTTCATATGTTGTTCCCACTTCCTAACATTTCTATAGAAACATTATCAATTTATTGTAAAATTATGTATAGTAATCAACTGAATAATGTCATCTTGCTACTTGCATATCATTTTCATGTTAACTGATCAGCAAATTAAGAACAAATCCAGTGAGACTCCTGTAAGAAACATTCATGTTTCTTAGAAATGCACATTGCCAAGAACATTCCCAGGTAAGGTGGAAGTGAATGGCTGCATCTAAAACATCTTTGTTCTGGCAAAAAAAAAAAAAAAAAATCAGTCATCAGTCCCTGATATAATTCTTCCAGGACTTCATATAAATATTTTAACATCTCTTTGCTTGCTTTCTGCTGCTTGAGCCTGTACATTGTGTTCTGGCTGTATTTTCAATTTCTCCTATCGTGGAGGAGAGACTTTTAAAAACAGAAAAAAGGGTGATATTCTTATAAACACACAAGAAATAAAATATCCTAAAAAACATCAACTGGAAACTAGGATCAAGACCATAAGGTTCAACATCAGAAGAATCAACAGATTCTTGATATCTCAAACTGCAATTTACCCTCACTAGAAAAAGAGTGATGCTCAGAGTGAAATAACTGTTCATCAACTAATGTCACTGCAGCCCACTAAAACCCCAGAAAAACAGAACTCACAAAGCAGGAAAAATATCCAACTTTTTTCCTACAGAGTCACTATGGCATTAGGAGCCAGTCAACTGAGGAAAACATGTTTTCCTACATATATTCTGAATTTTAAAATTCAGACACTTTTTTTTTATATGATCCAAGAATGTGTGGGGTAAACTAACTGTGAACAGCAGCAATATCTTCATATCAAAGAGGATCAAATTGCAGAATTTCAAAATTCCTTTGTTTTCCTTCTCCTTTTTTGGTGTATCAAAGCAAGGAAGCTTTTATGTGCTGTGCTGTTTTAAAATACGGGGATTTCTAAGCCTGGAACTAATCCTCAGTCAATTGTTAATCAATGAATATTTGTATGTGACCCTTCAAATTTCTGCTGTTGGATGAGGAAGAGAGAGAGACGTATACCATGGAAGCAGGTCCCTGCAGGTACAAAATTTGAAGCTTTGGTGACAGCCTTAAAAGCCAAACCCATTTTTTACCCATAAGAGTGAAAATAATTTTCACTCAAAGGCCATTTTCCACATGGGTCATGTGGGTGCTCCACAGTGTTACTGTATGTTTAGGTAATTTCCTACATTTAGGTGCACTTAGTGCATTTCATGCATTTATCCATCTGAATGCTGATGAGGGGAGATAATTTTTTTTCCATCCTCCCCTTCTGCAGAAAGTGCATCCCCTGAAGTCATGGTGCTTTGTCCATAACTGTATAATGGTGAGCCTTCACATGAGCTGTAGTTTACATTTAAGCACTTCAGAAAAAAATTTCTTGATTGTCTTATTTTGCTTCAGTCTGTGTCCCCAAGTGTTGCTGGACAGGATTTGAGATTTCCAGTTGGAATAAAACGTGAGTTGTGCTCCTGCAGCACCCCAAGCACTCCCACTGCTGGTGGGTGTTCAGTCTTCAGAGTGGAGCAAGTCCAAATTAACCATCCTGAAATAATTTTAATGTTTTTAAACAGTGCTTTGATGATGTCTTAGGCAGAAGCTTCACCCAGATAACCATGTATAATCCCTGCTCATAGCTCATTACTTTGTCATTTTCTCTATTCCCTTTCAGAGCCTGTTTTTACTTTTGACCTCCTTTAGGAAGCCCAACTGTGAAGTTGCATTTCCTATTAACCAGTGTGTTCTCTTCTTTGTTATAAACCTATGACCTAGTAATTTAGCTGGGTTCTACCTGTGGCACAGACTGTGAGAAGGAATGAATCCTTTCCTCTTTTGTCACATCCACTCTTGTTTTCATTCCAGACTGAAGTCCCTTTTAGAGCCTTTCCTCCTCAAGCAGTGTGATTGTCCTTGTTGCCTTTCTCAGTTCTGTTTCAAGCTGTACTCTCTTCCTTGGGAGACAGGGTGACCTGATCCACACACACTATCCCACATATTGATGTATTGGAGGCAAGCATGTTTAATCAGCCTGTATTGCTGGAGAAAACCTCACTTGGTGTTTATTTGCTGCCCTGGTATCTCCAGCAGCACCACAGCACTGGGACATCAGATTTCAAGAGAATACCAGGGGAAAAAAATCTCAAAGCCTGAAATAAGAAAGAGGTAGAGGCACAAGCACAAGAGGGTTGTCTGCACAACCTGATCATTGAAAGATCTAGGGAAAGCCAGAGAAGAGTTGGAAGGCAAAGTGGTGAATTTAGAGTCTGAGGATCATCTCAATTTGCATGCTAACTAATTGCCAAAGTTGCAAGTGATTGAATTAATTTATCTATTTAAAAAAAAAAATCTGATGAACAAGCTTTCTATGCCACATAAATAACTTTTAATTAGAGAAAGTCTCAGCACTGAAACACCAAATTATATATTAAAGAATGAGACAAGCACTGGACCTGACATTCAACCTTACTGAAATGCTTTACAACAAGATGCTACAGCAACAAAAATATTATGGAACTGACTGGAGGAGAGAAATTATCTTTTCCAAATTCATGTATTTTCATTAGGTGCATGGTTCTGCCCTTTTATAGTAAACAGGATCTTTGTCAATACATTCAAGACACATAGGCTAAAAATATTTTCTCAGGAACATTTTCAAATCCTAACTTCTTATGAAAAAGATGTTTATAATTCAGCTATTTGACACGTTCAAAATGCATTTCTCTGCTTTAGTAACTCACCCTTCTTGTTCTGCAATGGAGATTAGTGTATTTTTAAGCATTATCAAGACCACCCTGAAGCTGCTTCAGAAGTTACTACTTGGCACTGACTATAGGCAAATGTTTATGTGCCTCTTTTAAAGCACATTAAGAGTAAAATTGCAGCCATTGCAGCTCTAATTCTGAAGTGTCATTTCACAGCTAAGAACAATAACCTTTCACCTAAACTTTCTGAGGGATTATGTACTGAATATTTCCTAGAATCTGCAAACTTTCAAAACTCCTTCAAGTGGACCGTTTTTCAAATTCTCATCTTCATTTGCAGTTCTTGTGTATGAAATGCTGTTCATGGATGACAATGCCATAAAAGGGATAACAACAAAAGCAAGGACAACAGTTAAAAATGAACCTGTGCTTGGAGATCATCTACTATGTCCAGTTCTGGTTCCTACAAGTCAAAAAAGACATGAACAGTCTGGATAGGGTCCAAAGGAGTGCCACAGAGATGTTCAAAGACCTGTGAAGGAAGGTGGAAGGAAACAGCTCTTTTCACCCTGAAGAAGAGATGGCTCCGTCTTTGGAGGGAGACTCATCAGACTATTTGAATAGTTAAAGGGAAGCTACAAAGAGGATGAGAGTGTCTTCACAAAGGCACCCCAAGGAGAGCAGGTCAGCAGGTACAATTTGCACAGGAAGAGGTTTCATCTCCATGTAACAAAGACATTTTTTACAGTGAGAATGATCACACACTGTAACAGCCTCTGCGGGGGTGTGGTGGAGCCCCAGCCCTGAAGGGTTTCGAGTGTGATGAGACCAGGGGAACAAAATTGCATCGAGGCTCCCTGGTTGGAGCAGGTGACCTTCCAAGGCTTGCTGTGTGACTAGAGAAGGACCAGGAGCTGGAGTGTCCCTGCTGGTGTTTAATGGGGTCATCAGAGATCCAGAACAGGGTCACCCGGGCCAAGCCAGGCTCCTGGCACTGACACGTGTGATACTTACAAAGGTCTGTGGCTTTCCCAGTGGGTTCTGTGGGAGGACAGAGGATAGACAATAGCACTATAAAGATGCATTTTCTCTTCAACACTGGCTGGATTTTTTCAGTTGTTTTTCTATGTGGAAATGGAGTTTTTGAGAGAACTCACAAAACCTGCTTTCTCCAGCTGTGTGCAGGATTAGCTCAGCACTAACTCAGCATGGAAACTGCCTCTCCTTTTATTCCCGTGCTTCAGCTCTGGGGGAAGCCTGCTCTCCCTGCCCTATCAAACCAAGGCCCACATTAACATGATGCATTTGTGGTAAGCATCTGAAATCTGTCAGGTTTCAGTCCCAAATGCCCTCAGGCTTCTCTCAACTCTCCAGCTGCTTTCTTGAGCAAGTGGCTGAATAATCAAAAACCAGCTGAAAATCCCAAGCTTTCATGAATCTTCACACATAGAAATACTACAGCTGATTGGGGTAGGGTGTGAGAAACTGGAAAGGGTGATAAGTGGGCAGCAAACCTTCAGAGACACAGAAATCTGATCACCTCCAATACAGAGAAACAGAATTGAAGCCTCCCTCCTGAAGCTCAGCTCTTTATAATTTTAGATGCATTAAAATGAAATTAAGTGATCTATTTTTGTGTAGCTGTCTTACAGAGCAGCTAGCTGTCTTACAGCTACATCTGTCTTTCAGGCTGGCCAGTTAGGGAAGCAGTGATGCACTGTTATGCTATTGCAATGCTATGTCAGGTGACCCAACAGCATCAAATCTATTATTGTGTTTAGCAGCACATTTTGGTTTAGCACATCTTCCTCTTCCTACCCTGAAAGCAATTTCATGTAATGCACTGCTGTGTTCTCCTTCTGAAAGAGTTTGTTTGAAAGGACTGCTGTGGCACAAGAAGCAGTCTACTTCCATGCTCTGCCTCTGGGATTTGATAAGGAATGGCAGCAAATGGCTTTCCTCTCTGGTCCAGGCAGCTGGTAAGATTATAGACTTCTATTACAGTGTAAAGGAATAAAAGTCTATTTAGGATAACAGAAGCAGCAGAAATGTGAATTGAAGAAAAGTATCTGCATTTGCCATGTTGCAACCACAAAAACTTGTAAGATTTTTCTTATTTTCTTCTGCTTTTGCATTTGAGAAACCTGAAAACAAGCATGCATACAGCTACATATACACACAGGCAGGCACCCTGTTAAAACTAGGACCTTGTTAATCTAGTTAATCTTACTCTTGGATATTGCAAACCTAGATATTCAAAAGCACATAACTGTCAGTAACAGGTCTGTTCTCATGTGCTACAATTTTTTCTGCTTATAACAGCCTTAGAAAAGGAAGACTGGTATCTTAGACTGCTTTTGGGGTGTCATTTTTCATCACTTCCGTGTGAAGAACAATTTCAATCTGACTGTCAGATTGAAACAGGTTAAGGGGAGACCACAGCCCAGTGCTCAGAGGAGTGGATGCTCTGAGAGGATGGGTGATGTATTGGGGTGCTGCTGAGGCTGGAGTGACCCACATCCAGCACACCCTGGAGCCCTTGCATGGAGGTTCATTGAGTTGGAGGCAGCTGCCACAGAGCTGCTTGTGAGAAGCAGGAAAAAGCCCTACAGGCTGTTCCAGCCAGGGCACAGCAAAGCACCTCTGCTGGCCTGTGCAATCTGCAGCCTTGGCACACGTGGGCCTGCAGATGCCATAGGGGCTCCCAGACAGCCCCTGTGAGGCCAAGAGAGACCATCTCCCATCTTCAGTGTTCTGATTCTAATAATGCTCTGAAAACTTTTCTTCTGCATAGACCGACATGCTTGCACACATCTGTGTCTTTGGCAAACTCTTTGGTTCCTAATTTCTGAAGAAAAATTAATTAAGGATAATTCCCCCATTTCTCTCCTGAAGATTTTGTGGGAAATCCTGTCCTAGGCACAGGGAAGGACTGAACTGCAGTGCATCTCAGCTGAAGATAAACTGGGGAAGCTAGAGAAAGGAGATGTTTATCTGGTGTGTTGCTATTCCTGCAGCTGTAGCTGCTAATACAAGCTGCTCAGAGCTCTTGGTAAGGGCAGGTGTATCTCCTGATGAATGGAGTGTAGGAAACAGGCAGCTCTGAGGGTCCCCATGCTGCTCAGTCCCTTTCTTATGGGCATCTGCATAATTATCCACCAGGCTCCAAATGCCCTGTGGGAGGAGGGAGTGGCAAGCCTGGCCTGGCTGAACTCTGTCCTTGCCTTCCAGCCTGAGTGACCACCAGCTCAGAGACAGCCACTGAGCTGAGCTGCTGAAAGGAAGGAGCTGTTGAGCCTCTGCATTAAAAACTCAGTACAGCAGCCAGGTTACACCATGGTGGGCAAAGGGGGAGCAAGAATAATTGTAGACACAGGGCAAAGACAACCTCACTCTCAGCTGAGAAGAGCTGGGTTTGGTGGTGGTGCAGATGCATTGAGGGATCTCTGATAATTTCACTTCTCTTGTGTTTCATTTTTCACCATTTAAGAGGTCAGGATCTATGTCTATCTTACCTTTATGCTTTTCCTACTCCAAGCAAGTTAAGACTAGACCCTACCTGTAAGAAAAAGAATCTGGGGACAGATTTTAAGAGTAACACACCCCCATCTCCCCACCCAGTAATTCAGTGATGATGGCTTCTCACAGAAAGGCTTGCACATCATTCTTCTTGTGTTTTAAAATTCAGAGCAATCCCAAAACACCCTCCTCTATTAGCAGTGATATATTCCCAATATCTTCATTAGTGAGCTTTGGAGGAGACAAAGCAAAAAAACCTTCAGGAGATATAAGATGGAGAAGAAGGAAGAATACAGCAGAAGCTCCAGCCAAAAATCTAAGAATAGCAATGATTCAACTCAGGCTAAAAATATCTTCATTTCTAGTGACAGGATCCAGATGTGGAACAAATGCCAGTTCACTCAGCTCTGACCCAAGCACATGCAAGCAAAGAAATGGCAATCAAGCAGAGTTATAAAACTGACTCATGGGTTCAGAAAGCAGCAGCATTTCAGTTCCCACAGCAAAGAAAGCCATCTAGCTGGGCTCACCCTTAATGAAACAGGCCAGTGCTTTTTATATCCAAAAGATTTAATAGCTCATGAATGTCAGGCATCCTTTGCCAGAAATTAATCTCTGCCTCGCAAAGTCCTTTCAGCTCTCCATGTCCCCTCTGAGCTCCTGAACTCACTGCAGGTTTCCTGGTTTGTTTTTGGCAGAGGGCAGAGCTGCAGAGCTGACAGCATTTCTGGCTGGCTGCCCCAGTGCTCTGCCACCCCACTCGAAGGAGCTCTGGGAGGACAGTTTGAGAGGGCAGAAGAGCAAGGGGAAATTTCTTCTCCTGGAAATAGCTTTGCTGACTTGCAGCTTCCCCATGCTTGTGGTGTTATTTGCAGCACATCCATGGACCTGATGGACACAGGCCACAATTATGGTGGGTCCTAATTGCAGGTTGCACATCCCATTAGGAAATATGAAGGCAGGGAAGGAATATAGCCTTGGAAAGACATTATAAGTGAAATCAAAATGCTTCAGCTCCATAACACTCCTGCAGATCCCCACCCGAGCTGTGTGCCCTGGCCAGACCTAACACAACCAATTTAATAGAGCTTTGCTTTAGCCACTGTGCCATGACACTGGGACAGAAAATCTGTAAGGGCAGCTGACTCAGACTACAGTGAAGGAGAGAGAGAGAGCCCAGTGTCATGGAAGAGCTCTGTTTGATCCTTCCTTCCTATTCTCCTAAGGAAAAAACATGAGCTTTTTATATGAATTTATGCTCTCTCTCTGAACACATAAGGCTGAGAATAAACAGGGAGAAAAATGCTGCCCTTTTCCAGTGCAGATCTGGGAAATAGAGGACTTCCCTTAGTTCTTGGAGGGAGACATCTGGGGCTGAAGGATGATCAAAGGAGCAAGGGAGCACAGACTCCTTTTCTACAAGTCTCATTGGGGGGTGACCTCTGGCACCCTAGTCCAGAAGCCAGACTCAGCTGAATTACATGGTGACAACTGCAGCTGTGGCACCCAAACTCCTTTGCATGGAGACATTTTGGATACCTGAGAGCCTGCAAACTTTAGGGAGAAAAATATGAACAAAAGAGATATTAAACCACTTTGGAGATATTTAAACACCATTTCTTAGTCCCTTTGGAGACTTTCCTTTTGTTTGTGACCTTTTTGGGGCTTTCAGCATCCTGGAGTAAAGGCAGGCCCTTGTGCTCATGGAAGAAAGGCCTAGGAAGGTGACTGGGGAGAAAGCAGGATGCTCAGTGCAGCCCAGTGTCTCACTGACTTAGGGTGATGACCACATTTGTTATCAGGGAGGCAGGGCTGTCACAGATGTGTCCCAGTCCAGCTCACTCATGTTGCTGTTCAAGTCATACTAAATTGTCAGCCTGTGAGCAGAATGATGCCAATAAAACCTTGGCATAGTCAGCAAAACCAATCTGTATTGCCAGGGAATTATTCTGGCCATTGTGGCACATCTCTTCTTGCCTGTTGGACAGGTTACCTCTTAGCTGGTGCTGTAAAAGCTTGATGTCTCCCACCTTAACAGAACCTTCCATGCACAAGGAACTTCTTTGAAGCTGGCCATGCTCATCCAGAATACAAAACAGAAACATCATTTTCCAATTTGCTCCAGGGCTGAAAAAACCCAAAATTACCAGAAGAGAAGCCCTAAGCAGCACACTCCTGCTGCCCCATGTCCTTGCTCTTGCAGAAAGCTGGTGAGGCAAACCAAGCACGTAACCAAGGAGCTCTCACAGACAACTTTATTGCTGAGGAGAGACTGACTGATTTCTCTCTTCTCTACCTCTCTGAAGCTTACTGGCACTTACTAAATTTCAGGCTCCTTATCTTTGTCAAAGCTGATGAAAAAGGTGGATTTTAGAAGTATTTGGAGGAAATAACTCACTGACAAACAGACAAAAATGCAGTCCCATAAACTTTGCTATATTTGACATAAGGCTTGAAAAATCCTGTCTCTTAACTTGTTATTACCAAGGTCGCTCCAAAACAAGATCAAACATAAAGATAAAGGAAGAGTCTGAAGAAGTTATGTTAGGTGTTTCCCTCTGTAGTTCAAGTGTCCAAAATCTGTCCAGTTTACAAGAAAGTGTATTTATTAGGATGTTTAGGCTGCAGTCCCAAGAGCAGACAAAGCATGGTTCTGTCTGGTGATGAAAACAATGAGTAACATTGAAAAATGCATCAATTCTCCATCCAGATTGTGAAAATTTAGCCACCCTAAACAGCAACAGCCAAACATGCATTTGATAATGGTGATTCTTTCATGCAAGAACTACATCAAAGCTCTTCGTAGGCATTTTGATCTCATGATAAATCAGCTTCCTATTTACAGAGATTTGAGTGTTTGTTTAGGAAGTTCATTGTGAGCCACAACAGTCATGAATGCTACACTTCAATATACTTTCAATGTACCTACACAATGTCCCTGGTACATAAGAGTGCTAGAAAGCATCAAATTAAGCCTGATTTTATTTCTGTGTCACAAGGACTGAACTTAATTGTTCAGTCCTTTAAAATACATAAGCAACTAGAATAAATGCCTTCCAAAGTGAATGACCCAAAAATCAAGGAGTTTGACACCCTGCTAAAACCTCCAGTATTATCCAAATTCCTCTGTTTAGCTTCTCCCCAGTCCCTATTGAAAACTTCATGATATATGTAGGCCCTCCAGAAGGGTCATAACTGTCAGAGTCAAGGAAACATGGAAATTGATCCCATGCCTTCTCCATTTTTGGAGCTGCAGTATGTGAGAAGGTGAACTGTCATGAAGATCAGCACTTAGTAAATTGACCTCCTTCTTAATTGTTACTAAAAGGCATCTGTAAAGTTTGGCCACTGTTTCCCTGCAGATCATTGTAGCCTTTCCCTTACAGCACTAATGAAAATGAAAATTTAAGGTTAGCTGTGGCTAATAGTAGCTAATTAGCTAGCTGAAGACCTGATTCCATCCCAAGGAATCCTCTGTCCCATCCAGTGTAGCTGTTTGAAATGCTCATATGGCATAAGTTCATGTCCTGGAACACTGACAACTGCATTGGCAAGCAAAGCAGACCAGCCCGTTTTTCTGTAGGAAAAAGGCAAGAATAGTGGTGGAAAACAGCAGAAGGAAAGGACAGAGAAGGCCTCACTGATTATACTTGTGGTCAGCACTGAAACATTTCCAGTTCCCCAGCTCTCCCTCGGCCAACAGGGAGCCCCTAGGACTGCAGAACATCAAGGGTGTTAAAGCTGCCATCCAGATTTTCAGCCCCAAATGTCTCAGCCTGCCTTTTAAAAGCTGGGCATGGAGGAAGTGCTTTGCTGCCTATCAGGCTGAAATTTAGATGAGACAGGCAGCACTGTTTTCAGCCCAGGAGCCTTAGCTTTATTTGATGGCCCGTGATCCAGCTGTCTGCCTGTGAATGAAAACATCGAAAAACCCCTTTCACCAGCCTAAAAAAAGCTTATTTTACAGAAAAAAAAACCCCATACATATATATATATATATACACACACACATACACACACAAGGAGACAGGAATGTAGGCCAGTAGCATTAATAATTACTGACTAAGGTCTTCACCACAGTATCATGGGAGAAGAGGTAGAAGCTCAGTTCCATCCATTAATCCATGCAGGCAGATTACTCACGGCTGCAATATTGAATTAGCTTTTTCTGTGACCCAGATAAACTGGGGAAGAAACATTTCAGGCCAGAAAAAATAACTGTTAGGATTGAGCACTGCCAGAGCATCCAAGAACTACTTTATTTTCAACTTAATAAGAAAATTCTGCACTCATTTGATACATTTCACTTTTTTGGTTTCAAAATATTTTGCAAAGTCAGGAACTGCTGGGATAACTTTGGCTCAGTGAAGGGAACACTTCACTCAGGACTGAAATCAGATGGTGTGCTGTACAGAGACATAAAAGCAGGATACCATAAGCTGTGTTCTCTCTCTTCCTACCCAGAAGCACAGAGGGGCACTACATTGGGGGATGGAGCCCCTCAAGGTAGATGCCAGCCACAACAAATTCTCATGGTGAGCACACACTATTTTTAATGCTTTTTTTCATCAGGCATTTAGGTAGGACATACAGCAAGCAAGGGACTACCAGGGAAGCTTCACCCCATCCAGTGCTTGAAGCCTGGTCCTCCATCTCTGAGAAAAGCCATTTCTGGAGGATCCAGAAGTTGAAGAGCTGTCCCCAGGGTTTTCCTGAATTATTTGCCCTGAAAAATGGTTTCCTTCAATGCCCTTTTAGGTATTGATTAACCTGTGACCTGAAACTATAAACTAGAAAGCTATTGCACAACTGCTTTCACTCTGTCTATTCTGGTTGCAGGTACTGCTGTTATCAAGACAATTGTCTCATCTTTTCCTAGCTCCTGTTCATTCATTTAAAATAATCAAGCCCCATGCACTGGGACATCTGGTCTATTCCTCTGCAGAAAGCTTCACTGCAGAAACAAGTAAAATTTGGATTTCTCCATATTCCCCCAACATATGCTGTCAATATTGCTTTATTATGAGGGGAACAGGAAGTCCAATCTATAGAAATTTTGATAAAGCATTTCTATTCATAGGATCAAGGATTTCAGTCTTTAGGCTGTATACTTTACATCTATTCCTAAATGTTTGAGTGTCCCTCAAGTCTGATTGCTTTGGCATCTGTATTACATGTAGACTTTGAGCACTGCAGAATGTGCTGGACTTCCCACATCTGTGCAGTTCTTTGCTGTTCATTTCATGTCAGTCATCTGCTCAGACCTCACTTTTCTCCCACATGCAGCCTGCTTGAAATCAGAATTGACAGAATCAATATCTGTGGTAAAAAAACAGAGACATCAATAAAAGAGTCAAAAATGCAGAGATTTTTTAGGCAGCCCAGAGCTACTTTAAGTTTCCACAGCATTCCTCAAAAATGTATCTACCAAAACATCCAAGCACATTTTGTTCCTGACTGTTTTGTCTGTGCAAGGAAAAGTGACCAAGTGGCTTTGGAATAGTAGCTCTCTATATCTTCCTGAGGAATATACCTGACTGAAGCAGAAAGCAAATGTCCATGTGTCAACTGACAGAAGATCAAATTGCACCTGCTTTAGAAGCTGTGCTAAACCCACGGCTCATAATGGGAGGCTGCCTGAAGCCCCTCTGTCCCCATCCCTCTCAGGATAGACTCCCACTCTCCTTTGAGCTGGGTGGCTGTGACTAAGGAGGGTTATTCCTTGTGTGCTCCTTGTGCCAGCCATGGTGAACCTTCCCCAAGCTACAGGCAGAGCCAAATCCATCAGGACAGCACCATACAGCTGGTGGATTCCCAAGGTGGAGCACATGCATGGGCCAAGAGAAGCGCTTTAAGAAATGAATATGATTGTGTTATAATGCTAAAGACAGAATTTGCTTGTAGGGCAGTGCACTGGGACTGCCTCTTGCACTGGGATCAGCCACTGGATCTCTTCAGCTGCTCCCTGTACCACTGGCTACTAGAATTCTTGTTCTTTACAGGTAAAAGGTTTGAATGCTGTGGTTGGGTTCATTCATTTCCATAATGAAAAATACAGGCATTTCAGAGCTGAATCAGGAGTTCTATCACCTGTCTATGACAGGGAGAAGGTTGTACATCTCTGTCACCTGGCACCATGAAGATCTGCCACCAAGTTAGATGGGAAGAGGAACTGTTGAATTTAGGCCTCTTCTCATGAAAAATATTTTTCTGTCTGTGCCACCTCACACAGATATCAGAGATTCCTAACAAACTTGAAAGCCTGAGTGCAGGTTTAAACAGTTCATTTCATCAGTCAGAGCTGTGGTCAGTGCTGCACGCCTGACTGCCCTGGGCACCACCCTCTGGTGCTGGCCATGGTTGTGTGCACAAGGCTTGTCCCAGCAATGTCACAGAAGGAGGAAAGGTGGCACAAATCCTTTCAGTGAGTATGGTTTTTGTAATCTTTGAGGATGAGTCACATCTTACCAAGGAATGGGCAGTAAAGTGTGTGCTTCACAGCTACTGCCTTAAAGCTGCCTTTATGCCTGCACATAAAATAGGCAAGGACTGAAACCATACTTGTTTGGTCAAGTAGCATAAGGAAAATGTTCCCAGCTGAACAAAAAGCAAAAAATAAAATAACAGGCATCAGCCTTCAGGTTTTTCAAGCTGTCTACTTCTGTTGTTGAATCAAGAGACAGAAGGGACCTTTTATTGTTTTGAAACTCATTTCTTGATCTTTCTGCTGTGTAACAGGAAAGGCATGATTAGATAGACCAAGCCAGAAAAATACATCAAACTAGAGTACAAAAAGCCCTTGGCTAGCTAGAAACCTCAAGGGTTTATATGGGTAGAAGAGCTACAGTTTTCATACAGCAAATTCCAAAAGAAAATATATCCTCGTCTAAGTGGGTGAAAAGCCCATCATGTGTATGAGAACAGTATCTACTAATTCTGTACTAAACCCACTAATAAAAATCATCAGTATGCTTGATGGGCTGTAATGACCTGGGTCTGAATAAAATCCTGAAGGATGCCACATGATTATTAAAGGCACTTTAAAACCCTTTTCTGATAGAGTTCCATGCTCTTTCTGATTTTACCAACAAATACTGACAGAAACATCATTCTGTGACTTTATTCACATTTTCAGTTGTTGAAGTTCAGTGCCTTTGGGATGAGATATTTATAGCAAAGCTAGACATACTAAAGTGTTGCTTATAATGAGACTAGAAATGCAAACTTTCCTTAAAAATTCTTCACAACACCTTTGCTCTTTACAATGTAGTTAGTGTCACATCCCATCCAGAAATTTAAAAGGCTCCTGGTTTTATTCTTTTCTATGCAAGAATTTTGTATCACCTTCCTTACCCCTCCATTGATGTTGTTTTATAACAATTCATATTCCTTTAAAACTCCTATTGATCCATGAAGAAAACAATGAACAAGACTTGGTTTAGGTTCAATAAATATTTCTCTTGTAATTTTTGCTACATCTTATAATTTTATCATAAAACTCTTAACATCTGGTGTTTTACTTAGAACTAGACCTTCTGAAGTCACATGATGATGTGAACACTTCCGCTTAAAAAAACCCCCCTTCTTCCCCACAAATTTAAGCAAATTAAACAATGAAAACATTCATATGATGGGCTTTGGAACTTGAGTTACAATTGGAATTTTAAGAAGGAGATCCTTTCCCTTGCTAGGTAAATAAACATTTGTATTAATAAAAAAGAAAACCAAAATCTTATTTTCCTCAGAGGCATTTGAAAAAGTAACCACCTTTGTTGCCTTTGTAGACCACAACAATTTTTACTTTGACCTTAATATTGGACTGCCCATCCTGTTTATAATATCTCAACCCCTGTTAACACTGACCACAGGGAATTCTGTAATAGAAACTTATTAGCATGCTCAAGACTATTTTCAGCTCAGGGTGAAGTAGGATGTCTCAACACTCATTACAATAACACCCTGCTAGGTTTGAGTCTTAGTAGTTTATAAAACACTTGTAAATCTTGAGGTGAAAGGTGATAAACAGTTCCTAAATATATTACTGCTTTGTTTACTTTCATATTCCATCTTTTACATCATCATTTCCTATGACAGAAAAAGCATGAAAAGGCTGTTTAATGATCATGGTGAGCTCACACATGGCAGATACTGGTTGAGTCACTCCTCATAGCATTTCATGATAACACCAGGTACACCTTTATGTATCAACTGTGTTGAAATACTGGCTGTCCACCTACTGCTTTGAAGAACTAGTTTATAAAATTAACTGTAGAGGCAAAGCAGTAAAAAAATCAGTAAAATTTCTGATACTTCTCATGTGAAATGATCAACAAGTGAGCCAAAGGAAATCAATCTTCCAAAAAAAATTTAATGGGGTCAAAGTAAGAACGGCAACTACAGTGCTAAATAAAGTCTAAGTCAGTTTTGATTAATTTCCCTATACCCTAAATACACTCAGGTTGTAAATAGAACAAGGGAGGGAAGAAAGGTCCAAGGTAATTTCTGTATCTCTGAACTCATGCCCATACCCTGGCACAAACAAAAGGTCACATTACCCAATCTCCTTACATGTGCTACTGCTGGTGTCCTACAGCTGCTAGGAGCCTGAATCTGCACTAAAAATAATCACACAATCCAGCCACTCTCAGTGAGACATGGAGGAAGAGAGTTAAGTACCATACTACGAGGCCCAGCAAGCTCAGAATAAAAATGGGCTCAGCCAGCCAAACTCAGGCATGGTCCCCCCAGCTGGTATCAAGAGCAGTGGGCAGCATCAAACCACAGAGCTCATCTGCACTAAACTGGTGAAATGCTGCCAGCAGAGGGTTTTCAACATCCTTTTTTCTGATGCCATGTTTTCCACTTTATTCCCTTTTGTATGGGCAGCCCACCCTCCTGGGACATGACTGCAGTGGGAATCTCCAGGCAAGGGTTCTCCTGGAATTCTGGAGAAAGTGTGTGATTCCTCAGGTCTCCATGCTGCAGAAGCCATGCTGATACAGCAGTGTGCCCAGCTCACCCCACGGGCCTCCAGGCAAACAAATGACACAGTTCTGCTCCAGAACTCAGCCACAGCTGCTGATTTAGGGCCCTTTGCTTGGTACTGGACCACTTCCCAGTGAGTGCAGCCATCAACAGGCAAGCAGAGCCACGCGGTGTGCCTGGCTGCACTGCACCATTATTTTGGGCAGAGATAACAGACCAGGTCCATGAATTGGATTTCTCTTTTCATTGCAGAGTAAAAGATGAAATATCTGCCAGCCCTGCCTGCTCCTCCATCTGAGGCTCTCAGTGCACACTGCCATGGCAGTGCAGCGCTGACAGGTGAGAACAAGCGCAGTGTGTGAAGCGAAACCCTAAGAACCCTTGTTATTCCATCTCTGATAATAGCCAGCAGGGGCTGTAAGACAAAGGCCAAGCAACCAGAATGTAACACTCTCCTGGAGAACTCCAGGGAAATGCTGCTCAGGGACTTGAGGAGCTGAGAGTAAGGCTTGTAATTCCCTTTTCTCCCATCTGCAATGAAACACTTGTCCAGCTCCAGAGATAATCCTCTGCAGTGAGAGCCCCACCATTCAGCTGTGTGTTGCAAACAATAATCTCTCCTGTTTCTTTTGAACCCTCTATACAATTCTCCTTGTTTGTGCTGTGAAGACAACTCACTTTCAGTTTCTTATTTACCTCCTCTGTTTTAGACTTTACCTCCAATGATTTTAGACTTCTGCCACACAACCCAGCAGAGGCACAGATAATCAGGAATGTGACATTGACACCAGTGATGTTTATGTCCTAGTGACCACAGGTCAAACAAAATGTTTTTGAAAGCTTGGGGCAAGCTGACATGCTCATCCTGGTGGTGTTGCTGTGCTGAATGTGTTTCATAAAATCTTCCATACTGTCCCTTCCTTGGAAAATGAGGAAGTATATAAAATATAACAACGGCCCTACAGCAGGGAAAGAATATGTTATTAAAGGACCAGATGCTGAGTGATCACAGTGTGAGCCTCTGGCAATTTAAATGACTGACAGAAAGGTTGTACAGACAGGATGGAAACTGCCCAGCAAACATTTCTCTTATCAATGAACACTGTGTTGTACATGCCTTTTGAGCAGCCAAGGGAGATGTGCCATTGCTGGGGACATGGGGATGAGCCATCTGCTGACCTCCAGCAGCCACATGAGGGGCGGCCAAGAACCAGCAGAGGTGCTGGGGGTACCAGAACAGCCTGCAGCACACGGTCCAGCACAGCTGCTGGGCTGTGCCAGAGTGGGCTGAGTGACCTCAGACAAACCCTGTGCAGCTATTGATCTTCTGGGGTGCAATGGACAGCACGATGGATATGTGCCTTTAGGGTGTACCTGGCAGACAGATATGGGAGACAACCTGTGGCTGCCCACCACCACCATGTTGTAATTACTGTCCCTCAACAGCCCTTTCTCTCCAAGATCTCTTGAGGTTTGTGTAGGAAAAGTCCCTTGAGCCACAACAGGAGCAGGGCAGCTCTGTGTGTGCACATCCAGACTGTGAGCAAACATCAGCTGGGTGAAAAGTACAGCAGACTTTTTCCAAGGGAGCTGAAAATTGCCAAAGCAGAGCTAAAAGCCACAACCTTTACAAATGACAAAAAGCTGTAATCCTGGCCAAGTTACGCCCCTTCAGCCAACCAAGCGTGCGCTGCTTTGGCTATTTTCAGAATCAAAGTGCAACACCCAGATAGTGTACTACAAAAACTTGTGTCCAAGAACTTTGCAACTCTATTTTCTACAAACCCTTGTTGTCTGGATGCCCAGCCATTGGCTGTTCACAAATCTTTCTCTGATTGCAGCGTGTTTCTTTGACTTAGCCCATTGGAGGATGTGACACCATTTGGGGTTCTCTGAAAAGCCCCTGAGCTGAATTGCCTGGCTAGCAATTAATTAGCTGGGGATCCCTTTGGAGGTAATTACCTTCCACTGCCTATTAAGACAGCACCTGATAAGATTTACTGCCTCATTACACTGCTTTGTCGAATTCAGCTGCTCTGTTTTCCACATTAAACACTATTAGAAAACATCTATTTTGTGTCATTGGCAGGCTGAACGATATCCAGGGGCCTCCAGCAGCGTGGAAGGAAGGATGATAAAACACTGAACAGCCCCAAACCACACAACACTATCAAGGCACATAAGGCCAAGCACCACAGCCACTGCTGGACATCTGAGGATATTCAAGTACCAGATTTAACTGTCCCCAGAAGGGATTAGCCTGGAAGGGAAATGAGCCCCAAGCCATGCTTTCATGATCAGCAAATATGCAGCTTTCTTCTCATCTTGGGGATAAAAAAGTAATTTTTAGACAAAGGCAATAATTGAAAATCTTGGAAACTTGAAACTGTATGTCAAAAAAAGTTCAATGACAGTGGAAAGTATTTTGGTTTGATGTCATATTGCATTCACCAAAAATATTAGTTCAAATAATTAAAAGCTATATTGAGCCATAAATATCATAATTTTGGGTTTAAAATATCACTAGATCTTTTAAAATTGAAACACCTGCCAAGGCCAATGTTCTTCTTGGGAGAACTTCAGTGTTGATGAGTATTAATTTATTTAGCTGCTTATTTATTCAAATTCTAAATATATACATCTTCTGTAAATCAATAATGACCTTCACCAAAGAATTCTTCTTAGATTCTTCAGACATAGGAACAAAGCACCTATGGAAGCAATCTGGGGAACATTTCAGAACAAAATCTGTTTTACTGTATTTGCAATATGTGCTTGGAGATATTTAATGCGCACAAATAGCACAGACATTTATCTTCATAATGTGGTTGTACATTTTGATCAATTTCATTTTATTCAATGCTTTCAAAAGTGAAATATAGTGCATTTTCTAAAAGTCCCAGCAGCCAGCATTTCTATTTCTATCCAGTTTATGTTCACTTTACAAAGATTAATTAGTTTCCACTCAAGGATTAGGGGAAGTAAGCTTGTTAGTTTATAGGTGTATACACAGCACGGAGCTGCATGCTGATCCCTGGTCAGGATCAGAAGCTTTGAGCAAACCACTGCCTTAAAAAGGCCAATATGACAACGGATACTTTTGTAGTCAGAGGTTTTAAGTTTCATTCTGGCTCATGAGGCACTCAGAAAGGATACTTATTTCTCTCCAGCTCTTCCTTGAGTTCCACATTTTGGGACTGCAAGGCAAGTATGTAATGCTACAAATGTTCTATTTTTATTTCATGGCTGGAGCAGAGAAGTAGTTTGGCATCTTAAGATGCATAACTGTATTGAGGAAGAGCTTTATTTGCATTTAAACCACTTTTTTAAACATACTTTGGCTATTTATTGCAAATCTACACTAGCTGAAATATCAATGTTATTCTGTTTCCACTGAACTCCCTGTCAAACTCCTGCAGGCAGTGCTGGGAATGTAGCTCAGAGAGTTTGGTTCCGAGTGCCAGAGTTTTACATTTAATGCAGGAAAATGCTTCTGAACAGGTATGCAAAACCAAAACAAAAACCCTAAAAGAAACAAAGAAAAATACAAGAATACAAGCCAACAACAAAACTGTTCACATGGCCAGCTAAATGAATGGACTCCACTTGTAAGTGAAAAGTGCCCTGAGAGGTTAGCAAACTAAACTGGGGCTGTGTTTGGGCTCTGAAACTTAGGTATGAGGTAAACTAGCACAGCTCAGTTTTTCCTTGTCTCAGAGACTGGCAAATCACTCACCTCCTCGGATGTGCTGTGAAGTTGAATTACTCAAGCCAATTCTTTTAGTCCTGAGAAGCCCTAAGGTGTTGCTAATGATTATTCCCACAGTACTGCCAGTCACCATAAACCTCTTCTAGGTCACAGTCTTGGCAAGACCAAGACAAGATTCCAGGTATTTCTGAATTTAGAAGTTAGTCATTAGAATAACTTATCGTACATCCTTCATCAAATTGATTTGGTCCACATTGCAAGAGATATTGCACCATGTTAGGATATAAATGACTCAAGTCAATATTGAAAATGGGATTGGGAAGTTACTCATCACAAGCCTGAATGAAGAGACACCATCTAAAGTCTGTGTTTTACCAAGCAGGATGACTGCAATTTATCCACTGGGGAGGAAGGAAGGAAAGAGGGGGAAAAAAACCCAGAGAAATAAAGCTTTCAAAGTACTTTGGGAGTTTAAAGCAGGTATAAAACATATCATCTGTTAGAGTCATCACAGAGTAATACTTAAACAGAAAAGGCATTTCTTCAGCTGGGCACTACCAGAGACAATGTCTGAGAGGGAATTCAGAGCAGAGAGACATACAGAGAAAAGCAGAGGAATGTCTTTTCCTATTGTTAAACTTATGAAGGATACTTATTCTGCATCAAACAGGACAGTTATAGCAGCTGGAAGCGTTCATAATGGCCCTGTGTCAGCACATTGTGGCTTTTGTCACCTTCAGATGGCACATTTGAATGGTGACTGTGAATCTGCAACAGCCTGAGGAGCCTCAACCTCAACTGCAAAAGCATCAATACTTAGACCAGGACAGACTGAGATGGCATTCCCAATGGGATTCCTCTGTGAAATCAGTTCCACTTCACTTTCAAAACTACTACAGGACATGGTCATTGGCCAGTCAATACCCAAGTAATCCTGCTTAATAAAGAAAATAATTTACTTTATTCCAAAATCAGAGCCAGCTTTTCATCTTCCTTGGCTTATGGAAATTTCTTATGTACTACAAAACTTTTCCTGACTTCATGAAGGAGAAGATCATAAGGTATTGTGTTTGCTTAGGGCAATGTTAGATTGTTTAATGAAGTAAGAGAATATTTTGTGTCTTAGAGGCTCTCTGATAGAGCTTGCATTGTGCATACCATAATTTATAGACTTCATAGAAAGGGATGGTAATCATCATTCCAGAAATGTGAAATGAGACAGATCAATGGAAATTAGCAAACTATAGCCTGCATAGGTGTCAGTAAATTGCTTGATTTCCTTGGCTTTTAATGATATTATCTAATGAACAGCTTTTCTCTTTAATTGCCTGCTAAACAACCAATGATTATGAAGTGATTTTTTTTACTTTAACTGGTCATTTCAAATAAAATGCTCCATTTCCTTGCTTTAAAAACACAGTGCTGTTTTGCACTGATGTCTGCAGTGTCATTGATGGTTCCAACTCTGGGCCATGGTGGCTCCCATTTACCAGCCAGCCCATTGCTTGAATGGGTCTCTGAAGGATATGAACTCAACAGCAACAGTGGTAAAACTTCAGTGCAATTTCAAGGAAAATACTGCCCATGATTGCTCACACCATCATTGCTGTCAGGGTTCACTCAGTTCATTTAATGTAGAAATAATAATTTCTATCAGCCTCTTGCTGTCCTTTCAATCAGTTACACAGTGGTGCCACACAGACAAAGCTGCACTATTTTCCTTTCCAAACAGCAAAGGCACAGCAGAGAGCTCTTGTCCTGTACATGGAAGAATCTTGGCTGCTCTGGTGCTGGGGAAGCCCAAGAGCTCTGAGCACACTCAGATGGAAAGCACTGCTTATTCCCCATGCTATGCAGCACAAGCCCTCAGGGTCCTTGAAGATGTGCCAGCTGGAAGTGGCCCAGCACAGAGCATGGCAGGGGAGAGACTGGATCCTGCTGCACTCGTACAAACACCCCCTGCCAGGGCAGGCACCAGTGCTTGGCTGGGGAGGGCTGGGGGGAGCTGGACCAGCCCCTCTGGCTCTGCAGCAGCACAGTTCCTTCATCCCCTCCCAGCAATGGACACTCCCTGGAGCAAATCCTGCTGTTTCTGGTCCTTTTTCTGCAGCAGATTAAAAAAATAATCACACTTGCAGTAAAACCTTTGGCCTTTTGATGTGACTGCATATGCTCCATGAAAGGCAGCACTTGGTAGCTGAATCTGTCACCACTCCTAAGGGGAGCTTTGGCCCCTTGAGAGCTAATCTGATGACCTGAGATCTGTAATTGCTGCTCCCTTAAGCTCCAGCAGATAACCCTGTGCATAAATCACCACGGCAATCCAGACAACACAAATGTGCTGCTTGTTTATTTTTCCCTGCCCTCTAACAGCTCTCCCAGCTTCTGAGCATGATATTCAGAGAGGAGAAACAGCAAGGTCAGGGCAGGCTAGCAAAAAGTGGGTTGGTAGGGATTTTGGCAAAAAGAGTTCTCATTACCAAGCTATACAATAAAAAAAAGAGTTGCAATTGTGCATTTAAAGTGTTAAATATTACATCTGGTTCTCACTGAGAGCAGTAAGGACTGCTATGGCTCCCCTGTTATTGTTTGGAAGAATGCCTTCCTGCAGACAAGTCCAGCAGGTTTACCTGGCTGAGGGGGAGTTCAGGCTGTCTCTCCTGGAAGGCAGAGACAGAATTGCTCCCCTGCTGCAGTGGGGTTTGTGCCTCCATGGCAGCAGCTGCAAAGAGACTGAAAACAGTGGTAGTAGGACTGGGTGACCACTGCACCAGAGTTACTTTTCTTATTAAGAAAATCCCTTCTCAGTCACACCTCAAAGCACCAGAAAGCCCTTTCCTCAGGCCCTCCTGATGCTCAGTTGCTGCCCCAGCCTCTGAGGAGCAAGGGCATTGGCATCTGTTTCCATCACACTCTCCTTTACTCAGCTCACTGAGTTCAAGGGGGCCGAGCTCACATCAATTCACAGCTCCAAAATACCTCCCATCAGGCACAGAAGTGTCAGATGCTCTGAAGTTTCAGACTGCTGTAGATTATGTTTGACTCAAGCTGCCACGGGCTGATAAGGACCTCAACAATGGAGTTAATGCAGAAAAATCAGCTCTGTTTTAAGAGATGATTTCCAGAATAATTCTGTCATTTCTGAGTGGCCAATAACACAGGAAGATTCCAGTGTTTGGAAGCTTGTTTAAGATGGGTTGCCAGTTCCAGAAGCGTAAACCACCTAGATTAATTTTTAACCACTTTAATTCCAAGGATGTGGAGGTAATTGATTGCTAAATCACTAAATCAAGTTCAATTCAGAAATAGTGGTAATAGGTGTTGCTAGCTACTTTGATGAGGATGAAAGAGAAAGTCAATCCAAAACAGCTTTTTCTCCTTTTTTTTTTTCCCCTAAGGGCTTGTGTCTTGCCTGGGAAGCACATATTTACCCTATTTACAGAGATAGTTTGGTCACTGTCCAAATCTTCATGTAGTCCAAGTAATCTCTCTTGTTAGCCTGGACACATTCAGTCTAATTCAATGCATGGAGCAAGCTCAGAAAACAGAATCAAAATCATAAAAGGAACACAGACAGAATTTCCACATCAGGCTAGCACCTCTTGATCTGTAAGAGAGTTTATGCAGCCAAGGCAAGTGTGAAGCAGGATCTGTACTGACAATCCAGCTGGCCAGCACTCTCCTTGGAAAGCCACCCTGAGTGACCACCTGGAGGGCACAGCTGAGGGGTTTTAGACTTTCAAGTATAAGCAGCTGTGAAATCACAATTAAACACGTGATCTAATTATAGGTGCAGGTACAGTGGGAATGGTCACCCCTAAATCCCTCGGCAGTCAACGTGGATGTCTATATTAGGGGGCCTGTGTAGAAGTCACTGTTTCTCTTGGTTGAATATAGGGGAAGCTAGCTCCCTGAGCCCATGTCAGGGAATTCTGGTGATTCAGGATCAGTCAGATCCTGCTCAACCTATCTGCAGGCACTCCTCAACTCTATTGGACACAAAATCTATAGTCTGTAACTGATGCTGCAAGTCCAATCTGATGCTGCAAGAAACAGCTTCTTTCACTGCTTTTTTACAGCTCATTCATTTGCTCTGTAGCTCCAGATACATGGCACCCCTGGCCTGGGCTATTTACATTTCCCTGTCTGAGTTAGCAGATACAGTCAGGATACTATTTCTTCCAACCAAGCCAGGGAAACTTTCTCTCATGTGAGGCAGTGTTTGACAAAGTGCACATTGAAATCTGCAGCTCTGTCCTGAATGTTTGGATTCACTGCAATTCCCAGCTGTGCTCAGTGGAATTGCAATTCAGAAAACCAAAAGAGTAGTGCATAATTCTCTTCTTCCATCTCAGACTGATAACCGAGACTACACCTTTACTCCATGAGACTATGTATTTATACATTTTTTGTGTGGCTAGATATTTAATCTGCAAGAGAAATACATGTCAGAAAATGCAGGGGCTGCCATGGATTATGATGATGTTGTAATCCCTGGAATCAGTTTGATAAGACAAAACAAGTGTGCTAGGTACCAGACAGATATGAAATGAAAAAATGAGTCTGAACCCCAAGACCTTGGAGAGACTGTTGTCACGTCCTGTAAACATTCCTGCTCCTAATTACCTTTTACTGCACAGTGCATCTGGGCCTGGGTAAACCAATAAGTGGAATTTTGCCCTCTGCCAAGTCTTGTCAAGTTGTGCTAATTAGGAAGCTGCAGCTCTGTTTCTGCTTCTCCTACTAAATGAGTCAGTCACCTGTGAGTTTCCAAGCCATGCTTCTCAGCCATGCTTACCCACTGTGTGGGAATACTCTGGGGGCTCACACGGAGCTCCTCCAGGCAGTTCTCAGCTCAGATAAAGCTGATTCTCTCCCAGCTGAAAGACATGTCAGAAAGGACACAGTTCAATGAGGATGCTGCCAAAATAACAAGTAGGGGATGAATTTCAGCCTTTAACAGCAGGCAGGATGACTGACTTGGTGACTGAAGCTCTGTGGAGCAAGAGCAGGGAAAAGCAGATTCAGTTCAAGGAAGTGCTAGGGCAGCTTCTTCGTATGCCAAAGAGCCCAAGTTTGGACAGGGAGGTTTCATGTATTTATGCCCAGGAAAAGCTTTCTAGCTTTCAGAATAAGGGGCCTGGAAGCTTTAAGAGAGGCAGAAGACCTTGAGTGGTTGTTTAGAAACAAGATTCCTGGCATATTCTGCTCATAGCACTTTGCCAAAATGAGCATCCAGCATTGTTTGGCTGCTCTGCTGCTCCTGTTCCTGGAAAAGTGTGAAATGGAAAAAAAATCTTTCAGAAAAGAAGGTAATTAAATTGCCCTCAAATTCATAAGAAAGAGACCTCAAAGCAGTGAATCACCACTCCTAGCAAGTAGCTCTCAAGTAAGGCACTGTTTGGCTGCTTTGGTTCCAGTGACTCAGCAGCTAACCTTTGGCACATGGCCGGGCTGCTGCCACCAGCACGAGGGAGGGGGTACATGAGGCACAAGGGATTTTGTGTGACAGAGGGTGCCCTTTTCCAAAAATGCCATTCTGGATGGCAGTGATGACTTCACACTATCTCCCTTAAGGAAAACATGGTAAATACCACCCATGTCACAGTTTTCACTGGGGTTTGAACTCCTGAAAATACCGCACATCAAAGCTTGTGCTGTTGTAGCAGCTGTAAAATGTACAGAACCATAACACACATTTTCCTTTGCTCCCTCCTGTCTGAGTGTACTTTGGCCCAGTTATTTCTTTCTGTCAGATAGCAATTCATCATCAGCAGTAAGCAGAAGAAAAAGGCACAAAGGAGAAGCACATGAGGTCAAGCACTCCTGGATTCCCATAAAGACAGACCCAAAGCTTCCAGAGGGAGCTATAGGACTTGGCATCATTATATCATACAGGCTTTACTGTGTGGGGCTCTGGACCTTTGCCATATGTAGCTCTGTGTGCCAGTGATAAATAAATAAATATGGTTTATTCTGCAATGTGAGCTGCACAGCTGCTGAAACAAACACAACACATGTCCCTGATTTTGTTTCCATGTTCTGTCTATAAACAGAGAAAATGGTCAGACACACTTGGATTTTTATGAAAGCAGAAAGAAGCCAAAATGTGTTGGATAGGATGTTTCACAAGCGACTTGGCATCATTACCCTTCCTGTGCAGCAGGAGGAGATGAGGAGAAGCATCCTTGATCTGCAGAGCAGGGGGATGACTCCAGCTGGGAAGGATCTCTAAGGTGTTCCTGCAGGGATGCTGCCCACACAGCGCTCCCAGCCCAGGGGGAGGGAAGGACAGGGGACAGCAGGGTGAAAGAGGGCGGTGTGCTCGAGAACCAGCTCCACACTGAGCAGCAGAGTCCAGGGAGGCCATGCCCAGCTCTCCTCCTCCCCCCGCTCTGAGGCTCACGGGACATCTCTTGAGGCTGCCACCAGCGAGAAGACTCCTGTAAGTTCATACCCACAGCCTGTAGGGAGAGATCACGTCAGGTTTGGGGATCTCTTTCCAGAAGTCAGCACACCAGCTCCCCTGTGGTCAGCCCACCTGACTCACGGCAGGACAGAAGATATTCCTGACCTCGTGCTGTGTAATGAGCCCCAGGAGCTCCTGAAGCCCCCGTGGAGGGGAGAACAAAACCTCAGCTGCAGATGAGACTGAAACCTTCTCTTCACAAAGAGGTCATTCTGCTTTGCCTGAGCAAGTAGCACTGGACAAAGCTCTATTTTATCAAAATTCCTTCTGTGTGTGAAATGTTCTAAGCAGTATCTTGAAAATGTTGCATTTCAGCATCTCACCAACTCTTTAATTTTTATTTCTTTTTTTTTCCTCTTCAACCCTTTTTTAAAAAATGTCTTTGCACACTGAAGATTAATAAGCTGATTTGGGAACACTGGTGATGCACGGCTATCTTGAGTCAGAGGAAAAACTGTTCTGCTTGTGGTTCATGCCATTATCTCCCTGAATTTTCCTGCCCTTTAGGAGAGGCATCAAACAAATGAAAAGTTTTTTTTGTGCAGTATAATAATATAATTTTGTGCAGTATAATAATAGGCCTGGCTGAATATCCAAGTTAATACAGAGCACTGAATTTGGCAGAAATAATCCTATTTACAATAACAAGGATATGTAATGTATATTTACCATTATTCATAGCCTCTACTGCTTTCACTCTGTTCACCACCCCTTCCACATCTGAAAAAAAGCAGATTATGATTCTGACTAAATAAAATGTTAATTGTTATGAAGTGTAGTTCAAATGCAGCTTGTGCAGCTTGTATGGCAGTCTTCAGCTGGTAGTTGCATGCCCTTGTTTAGTAAAATCCCAGGAGCACAGAGCACTCAAAGTTGAAGGTTTTCCCTTTGTAATTTCTGGTGCGTGGCAAATGAGCCTGGGAATTTCACCTTAGCAACCTGGCCAATTTATAAACTCTTTCAGGACAGTTTTCATGGACTGGGTTTTTGCTCTTCTATTATGCCATTAGTTGTTTTTTCTAAGGAATGCTTTTTTAAAATTTTTTTTTTTTTTTTTTTTAATACTAAACACTTTCCAGTAAAACTCCAGTCAGATTTATTTAGGAAATATAAATATAGGGTGCCTTCAATGCAGATTTTTATCTCAGTGTTAATCATTACCTCCTCATTTCAATCAGCACAGAGGTGTAGAGTCTTTCAGGATGTTGGCCATCTCATCATAATGCAAATGCCTAAAATTAGTTGGATGAGCCCTTGAAGTTTTTGTTTCTCTCCAAAAACTTAGAGTCTTCATCAAAGATGTGTGCAGCCAAATGGGAGTAATCACAATATCTTTGCTCATATTCAGCAGCACATATTCATTTTCAACATATAGATTTATGTATTTTAATTCCAGCTAATGAGACTTAATGTTTTTTTATACAAATATATATTTTAATAGCAATCAGCAACAAATGTATTTTATTATTTTACCAGTATAATCAGATATAATGCAATGCATCTGAACAAACAGAAAATCTTTCCTTCTGCCTTACTGAAGGCTGAGATGGTCATTAATGGCTTTTCCTAGCATCAAATATTTTACTCTTGAATGAGATTTCACAGCTATCTGTTTTAAGTATTCATCATTGATTCTTTGCCATCCAAGCCAGGCTGAGGTAGGACAAGGTTGCCATGGGCTGGATCAAACCAGCTCCTGTTGACATCAGCAAGGAGGAAAAAGCTCCTGGTTCCACTTGCAGTGTGTGTCCTGGTGCCATGCACACCCAGAAACACGAGCAAATCCTTCAGCTTTCCATAACTCACTGGAAAGTTCATTAATGTACCTGAGCTGAGTGGAAACCAACCTGACACTAAGCTCTGTTTTGCTGCACAATTAACTTATTACCGAAGTAGAAGTTTGTTCCACTAACTCACCTGACATCCCCTGTTTGCAGAAATGGGTTTTCTTGCACAGTCACACACAAAAAAGCCATCTGTTCACCTCTCTGTAGAACACAAATAAACCTGGTAAATGCATTAGGCCAGGGGTCAGTTTACTCAGAAAAGCCTTAACAAAATAAATGGAACTGGTATTTTTTTGCTAATTGAGTGCAGTCCTAGATTAAAATGGGATGGGGATTAAAGTGTTGAGGTTATTTTAATATTTGCTCTTGCCCCTTTTTGCAGATTTTCTCATCTTTTTTCTTGGAGGCTTTTAATGTTGTCTGTTGCCACCACCACTCACCACTCATCAGTGGGGCTCTTCAGGCAGTTTAAACCTTCAGGTTTGTCCTGGGGAAGAGGTCCAAAGCTACATCTGCTGCTGGGTGAGACTGGCAACCTCCATAAAGACATGGGAAGAAATATCCCTTTTTCCATAGCATGTAGTTGAGGTGCACTTCACTCATCTAATGCCATCCTGAAATGATACAGCCAGAGTTCCTGAAACTTCTCAGCAATTATTTGCTTGTCAGCAGCACAGCATTTTCCTATGTTACTTATTCTACAAGCTTTTTATAATCTCAATTAATCCAATTATGGATGTTAAGTTCTAGTTTGAGACCTACCTAAGCACCTTCTACGAGCTGGTGGGCACTCCCCAAGGAAGCACTCATTGCACTTTGAAGAGAGCAGCCAAGGAATGCAGAGTCCATATGTTCCTATCTCTTTCTCAAAGCTATACTGGGACCATGGAAAACTAGTTTAGAGGAGATGGCTAACTGTTAGATGACTGGAGATGGATGGATTCACTCCCACCAGCTGAGCAACAGGGGCAGATAACATCCTGTAAGGATTTAGGAACAATCGAGCTTTCCTACCAACAGCATATGGTCGCCAAAGCTTTCTGGGTTTTATAAGCAGGGTAGAGCTTAATATAGGGAGAGGAGCCTTGAGTGGAGGATCTACCACCTGCCCCCTCCCAGCTCTGATCCCACCTGTTTATGTTGTGAGCTCTCTACTGCCAGGACCATCTCCTGCTACAGACAGGTGCACTCTGTCTGCTTCTGGGAGATCCTCTTCCTAGAGCAGACATGAACTCAAAGCACTGCACTGGTTCAAATTATTAATAATTGGGATGATAATGATGACAACAGACAACAGCACACTGAGAAAGCTTTGGGAGAAGAGCATTTGGCAGGTAGGCTACTACTGGGACAAGGCTGTTCCATCTAGCTTTTATCCCGAGTTCCTCCAGATGTTCTCAACATCCTTGGGTCAGATTTTGCCACAGACAGCAGAGCCTGGAGCACCAACAGTGCTTAGTGCCAACAAATCTGTGGTATAAGACTCATCAAGATCTCAAAGCTGGATTGGCCTGTGGGGAAGATGCTAGTACAGGGCAGCACTGTATCTTTGATGGATAAAAAGGGATGCTTTTATTTTCCAACAGGACTCTGGGAACAGAGAAGCTTTTATTCTGGAACCTTATTATCTTATAAAACATTACTGACTTGATTGCTGTGGAGACTAAGGAGGTTCAGGCCAGCTACAAAGCAAGTTCATCTATATCATCTTATGAAAGGTTTTTATTTTTATATGGCTTTTGACCTCAAGTCCAAAGGAAATGTCAATGCCCACTGTAATGTGAGGTCCAGGGGATGCAGACACGTCAGACATTTCCACATCAGCTGCAAGACCTTTAGCAGTACACGCAGACAAGCAGGGCTCCCTAGCACGGTGCTAAAGATAAGGAACAGACAGATTGCCTGTCAGCAACAATGGAGAGAAAATCTTACCAGCAACATTTTTCTTTCATGTGCCCAGGGGTGACAGATGAAGCATGAGGAGACACCTGAAAGGGGGAGCCTGAGGAAAGGCACAGGCTGGAACCAAAGGTGGGATCTTTCAGCTTGGTTGTGTGAGTTCAGACAAAGCAGTACCCTGGTTTGGTACTCACAGCTCTCTTGGAGAATTCCTTCTGTTTAGGTAACTCCCTCCTCCAGCAGGAAACCTTTTGGGGCAGGGACCTACAGATTTTGCTTTCTGGAAATAGATTTGGAAAGGAAATTGTACTCTACCAAAAGAAGATGTGTAAGACCCAAATGCTTCTACATCCCTGTAGCCTTCCCCTGGCACTGCAGGTGCTTCAGTGCCATGACCTGGCCTTGTAGCACTCAGCTCCTCTTCAGAAGCAAACCCAAATCCCATGCTGCTATGTAGCTGCAGAATAAGTGAATCATTAGGAACCAGGCTGTTTGCTGTACAGAAAACCAGTTAGCTGGGTTTGTTTTTATTGGACAATACCTTGAAGCACCAGTTCCTGCTTGCTGCAGCATTGTCCTCTGATCTGCAAGCTGTTGACTGGTCTGCTTGCTGCTCTCAGAAAATTAAGGGACCACGTGTCTGGAGTCACAGCAGGTCCCCAAGGGGAGCTGAGTTACCAATTTCAAGACAGCCATGTAATTAGCCAGCAGCCTACCACCATCACAATGAAATCCGAGGTTGCTTAAGAGGAGAGAGTTTTCATCCAAGGTTTTCAATGCACTTGACAGTCAGTAACTTTATTATTTAATGAGGCAACAGGGCCCTGAACATTCACATTTCAGAGAGGCAAACCATCTCAAACATCCTGAGTTCCTAAAATATCTTCACAGCTCCTAAATGAGAGCAGGCTCTAGCTCCAAACACTGTGCTTGTTTTCCTGTCTAGCCTTACAGCTCAGGGAATGCAGCAAGCAGGTAGCAATGTGTGGAAGGAAAGCAGAGGCTCTCCCCGGGGATCCTGCACAAGCTCCAGGCTCCTGGCAGAGGGATTCCCTCTGCAATGGGGCTGCTGCAGTTGGACAGGCCAGACACAGCATGGGAAAGCCTGCACTTGACCTGTCTCTCATCCCAGCAGAGCCAAGAACACAAAAATGGCCTTGCAGAGGGGGCACTCAAGAAAATTAGAATGAGAGTCAGAAAAAGACAAAGTCCAAAGCACACAAAAAATGCAATGGCAAAACACTTACTGAGACTCACAAAATGGCAAGTTAGCATTGTTGAAAGGAAATTTAATCCTTCTCTGGGGTTTGTACCAGGCTTCCCCCCAAATACCCAGCTGCAGCAGACACACCACAATTTGTTGTACATGGGGAAAAAGCTCACATCTTCTTCTCATTCAGTAAGTTCATTACTTACCTTTCCCACACCGAGGGGCTTTGTGAAGACTGACTGGCCCTGACTGCTGGACAGGCTGACAGGTTTAAATGACTTTTTGAAATCTTTGCTGCAAGCTGAATCCCTTCTCAGCATGCTGGGAATACAAGCAGATTTGGAGCTGGTTAAATTGGCAAACACCCCAAAAGATGGTTCCCTACATGTTCACATCTGTTGCTATTTATGTGTGCGCAGAGAGGTGCACATGTAGACTTTCCCTCTATTTTGCAATATTCCTGTATCTCAAATGCTTGCCTTGCAGGAGATTTGCCTTGTTGGCAGATGTCTGCTGAAATTTATTAGGAATGTCATTTTTTTTTTAATTTGAGGTATTTATCACTTTCCAATGTAATAGATACCATCTGGAAAATTTTTATGTAGTCATTAAACTAAATTCTTTTGCTTAGAGATTTCATGTGTGGAGAAAAGCCACAATGGAAAATCAGATTATGGATCCAGAGAAAACATAAACCTCCTTCCTCATGTACAATAAGATTGTTATGACCTCTAGTTTTTCGTCCCTTCCAATTCACTGAAGGGCTACACTTTGATTGCTTGATTCAAAAACTGACATGGAAAAGGTCCATGGTAGAGAAAAAGAACCTGGTGAGAACAGGTTTAACAGTCTAGCTGATCATGGGAACTCAGCTCATTTCTGCAAATTGCTGTTTCATGGCTTTTTCTTTCCAGTGTTAGGAAGAACTTTGCTTTGCAAAGTAACAGATAAAGCTGTTTCTGAGCAGATATTCTCTTTTCTGAGAGTCTGTAAAAGCCATACATCTGCTATATCAAATGTAAATCAGGGTTGATGATAATTTCTCACGTTCTCTCTTTCTCCCACTCAGCCTTAAATCTCTTTTCTTCTTTGCCTGCTTTGCCTTCCTTTTCTTCTTCTTCACCCAACTCCACCTCCCTCCCTGTCACCCTAATGGCAGAGTTGTGTGTACTGCAGCCAGGTCTGACCTCACAGCTGCTGAGACTTCCATTTTAACTCCTTATTTCAGAATTAGCAGAGCAGCAAGCCATTTGTCATTAGACTCTGCTTTTCTTCACTTTCTGCCCTTCCCCAGCAGCAGCCAAGCCCCCCACACCTTTAAAGGAGAGTTGACCCCTTAAAGCAATTAATTTTGAACACTTTCAGCCCATACCATCAGTGTGGCTCAATGTCTGACTCACTTGGGGTGGATTAGAGTGAAACAACATTGAATTATCAGTGTTTGTAATTACACATATGTAGGGCTTATTGTAGAACAGTTTGGTTGCACATGAAAACAGGTATGGAGGCATTTTAATTGTTGTTATCTACAGTAATATGACAATATAAAAGGATAAAAATATCAGTTCAGAAAATGTATAAGAAAGAGAAGGAAATTATAAGAGTAGAAAAATCTCACCACCCATAGGCCTTGTGAAGAGGCTCAGCTGCTGCCACTACAGTGTTTGCTGGTCAAAGTGATGATCCCAGTCTTACTCAAAGTGACAGTCACAGACTGGATCCATCAGGTGGTGAGGGAACCCCCAGAATACAAATGCACTCAGGCTCAAATAGGAATGCCCCAGTACCTCCTCTGGAGGAGGGAGCTTCCACTGGGTGATGTAGTGTTGTGGAACTCAGGACATTTTGGGAGTCTTTGACACCTTCCAAGGAGGTACAGCTGCCTATTACACCCGTGCAGCTGAGTCCATTATGGCCCATCAGCAGAGACAGACACCTCCAGGACACCTGTGAGGGTTCTGGTACTTCCCTGGCAGGGGAGTTAACACAGCTGAGTTTGCTGGAGCATTAACAGATTAATTCCCCATCACACAGGCTTTGACTCTTTCCTTACCTCATTCAACAGCAGCTGAAGCCTGAGGAGAGCTGTGCCCACCCTCTGTGCCTCTGCACATCTGCAGCTTCCCCCTGAATATCTGAACCATCAGCATGCCAGTCTCTCTTTGTGTATCATTCCTGGATCCATTCTCCTCCCTAGATAGGGGACAATTGGACAATAATACCCCCTTCATCTTACCTGAAATTCCTGTCACAATCCAAATTCCAGGTATTAGGCATATTTGGGGAGGGGTGGGCTTGAGTGCTCACAGACACTCAGATGTGTCTTTGCTGTTTGCTATGGTGGGCAAAAAGTCCTTCAATGATTTTAGAAAGTTTAAGCCATCAACAATTTCAGTCTCTTACACATGGCTTACTTCAATTCACAAGTCTTTGCAAATATATAGGTACTATATAAGGCACTAAGTAAAAGCCAGACTGACACTCACTTGGAGATCCATGCAGTCTCACCATTTGTCATCCAGCCCCCTCCAACTGTCTTCCCAGCTGAAGACTGGAACAGAAATGTTACTTTATGAAGCCCTAGAACAGAAATGGTGCTTTATGAAGCTGACCTAGATATAGATCAGTAAGCTGGTGAAATCTGCAACAGAGTAAGAAAAATGAATGAACTCAGTGAGCAGCTCCATCCAAACCCCAGCCTAAAGAGCCTCAAGGAACCACATTAAGATGGCAATTTGAATGAGATTTATGGCCTTCAGCTCCATACCTGGGGCACTGGGGGCTGTGAAGGTTAATCAGCCCACTCCAATCACTGCAAGTACCTCTTGTACTTCCTCTGTGAGGTCTGGCAAAAAAAGGAACAGGGGGAGGGGGGGTGGGAGTGATTGGCACCTTATCAAAGGAAGAGAATGCCAAGCAGGGGAAGGATCAAAGGAAATGCACATCATTTATGCTGGTTCTTCATTCCTGATAGCAGAGAAGTATCTAGTGGGACTAAAATCCCTCTGGGACAGGGACTGTGGCCTAGATCTGCAAATACACAGATATACTGAATTCTCACTGACATTTCTTTGACCATTAGAGCCTAGTAAATCCAAGCACCTAAAAAATTTCCTATATTTAACCTCCTAACTATATGTATAACTTATGCATGTACATGTGTGTGCACCTTTGCAATTTCACCTCTGGTGATGTAAAGATGTGCCTCAGCCTGGAAACCCCAAGGAAGGGTTCCCTGGCAAGGTTCTCAATTTTCCATATTGTTAAACTGTTACCACAGTGCTGGCAAACACCATCTCTGATAATGCCCAGACCTGGCACAGGCTGGCACATGGAGTGACACCAGTGCCAACACACACACTGGATGTGGGCAGGCTACACCATCTAAGTTTGCTAAGCTGGGCTCAGCATCAGGGAGCAAGTACAGGCAGGTGCCTTTATCCTCATCCAGGCATGGCATTCAGCAACTGCCCAGGGCCACAGAAATCTGTGGCAGGGAGGAAATGTCATGTCTGGGGCCCTTGCTGCAGGCATTTCTTCCCATCATGGAGCCAGAGCCGTGGGATACCCCAGTACCTCCAGTCCTCAGCTCAGCCAGAGCTTCAGCAGGAGACTTGCATTGTTTAATACTAAAGCTTTGCTGCCATTCCAAAGTAGAAGCTGAATTAGCCCTAATCAAGCACAGATGAACAGGCAGATACTTCACTGCCTTATTTATAACCTCACTATTAGGAAGAGTCAAAATGCTTTGTAAATGCACTTTCACTTCTGCAGATGGAACACAACACAGGTGGGGAACCCTCTCACCCTGAGCGGGGGCTCAGGATGGTGCTCCTCTGGAGCATCAGTTTGGGTTCAGGGTGCCTTTGGGCAGCTGAAATGCAATGTAATGTGACAACAGATGTATCAGCTTGATTGGAACTGTCTCTTCACAGCCCTCGATGGCTCCCGTGGAAATGACCTGTCTGACCTTTGTCTCACCACTTCACTCCAACTTTCAGTGTCTGTCTTCTTATTTACCCTCAGTGGGATTTCACTCCCCCATCTCCTTCTATCACATGCTGGCCTGGAGGAACAAGAGCCCTGAATTAACACTGAGGCTCTGCTCTTGCCCATCTTTTCTCCATAGTCCTCAGTGGATGTGCTATAATACAAAAACTTGATCTTGTATAGCTCCCTGCCAGGCTGATACTCCCACTCTGACTGTCAATCTGTTAAACCATGTTAAAGCTCCCTTGCTCCTAAAAGCTCACAGCAATTAACTGTCTGCTCAATGTTTATATACCTGTGATCCTACAGAAAATGGCAGAATTAGCAACAATTTGTGCTCTTGCCTCCACTGCAGTGCTCCCACCCACAGGGAATGATGACTTCTCTCCCATTCAAGTGTCCTTCAGATACTGTTTGTCTTTGGCAGTGCAGGCAGATAAAGGTGCACACTGTCATGGTATTCCCAGGCCACTGAGACTCCCACTGCCCACGCTGGAGGGGCAGGATTGTGTCTGCAGCTCTTACCTAACACACACCAGCAACAGACTCCTTGGGAAATACTTCCTGCCTGCTGCCAGACTCCAGCACTATATATAACTCCACTGATATCTGTGAAGTGTAGAGGAGGCAAAGTGAAAATCTATCAACAGGAGTATTTTAACTCTATGCAAAAATATCTTTCAAAAAGTAATTTTTGAGGCTGGGGGTGGCAGCAGTCTGTTTATATAACATGTTATTTTTTGATTAGTAGCTGATTAATAATAATCATACCTGACTGTAGAAGCAATCATTTTATGGGTGAACTACTTTCAAGCATGGTAAAAAAAATGGGTTCAGGTTTTGTATTTAAGACTATCCCATATGTTTTACCAAAGGAAAAGTGGGGAGAATCAACAATGCTCAGTGTTCAGCTGGAAAGTGAAGAAAATGGGTCCAGTAGCCAGGTACAAACTGGTACAGTCTTGGTCATTTTGCAGGTACACACACACACAAGAGTGCAGCATCTTGGGGACAGTGTGTCCACAGCCACCTCAGGAGAGAAAGCAGGATGGAGATTCATGGATACAGCTACATTCCTATCAGTACCACTGCTTGTAACAATGGCAAAAGACTGGCAAACTTTTTGGCAAAATCTTCCCATTGATTCTGCAGCACAAATTGAGCTGCTGAGCAAACTCTGCTGCACACTCTGTGAATGGCTTTGCATCAGGAAGTCAATTTGTTTATTCAGGACAAATGGATGGTTTGGGGCTTTTCTTTAACTGAGTGCAGGATTTAAGTCCATTGCAATAAATAACGGCTGACATGGCAATAAAGCTGGCGTGATTTTCATTTCCTGATAAAACTCTGTCCATTTTCTCTCCCTCCACTGCAAAGAACTTGCAGGATCTGTCCCTCTATGCCTAATTTTAATTTCCCAGTAATGTGATTGCCTTATAAAAAATGAAATGCTGCTGAAAAATATGTGTATAAGATTTGATGAGTGTGTCAGACTGGTGGAAAATGCACTGCAGCTTCCTATCATATTTATGAGGTGATGTGTGTTTACCCACCTCTACACAGTATTCTCCATATTTTATGGGCTGAGTGCTTACAACTCCCATCAAATTGGTGAGAGTTATTGGTGTCCTGCAAACCTCAAATAAGTAATCGTATTAAAGGAAACTCATTCCAGTATACAGAAACCTCATGGCAGCACAGGACACCCATCATCTCCTCTTCCAGGGACATTTGCAGTAGTAACCCAAAGCACAGAGGAGGTTTACATGCAGGGAGTTAGACTCTGTGCTCAGGTATAGGCAGCAGCCTGTGGTACAGCTCAGACCGCAAAAATTCCTTTTCTGTGTTTAATGCTTTTGCTTAAAAGGATGTTTTCTAGGTCAGGTACCGAGTAGGCAGCATCCTGGAACCTCCCCTGAAATATTTGCCCTAATTTCTCTGAAGTCATGCTGTTGCCTGAAGTTCCTCTTCTCTACAAAGGAAACATGTAGATCTGTACTAAGAAGCAGACCCAAATCTGACCCATCATCTTTGCTGTCTCCCTTGGAACTGCTGAATCTGAAAAGTGCCTCGGATTTCCAAGATATTTGTCTAAGAGAAATAAATGGACAAAAACTCACTATAACTTATTTTGCAAGCATATCAAAATATTGCCGAAACATTTCCAAAGAGGCACCCTGCAAAATTCATGCTTTCTTACTGGCTTTTCCTATGTGATTCCTGGAGAGAAACAAGAAAGAGAACCTTGAATACCATCCCCTGTAACCTTTTTGCCTTGGATTTCAGATCATAACTCTGATCTGTAGCAGTGCCTGATGACTGAGCTCCTCTTACAGCATCTTCTCCATGAAACCTGGATGAAACATCCTTGAAGTGAGAAGGTCCCATGTGGCATTCACATTCTGTGAAAAAATCCCTTCACCCAGGATGTTTCTCCTGGGAAGCTGAGAGGACTCAGAGAGGAGGAAAACAATTCTTATCTCATTTGCTTTTCCTGTGTTTTGCTCGTGTGGAATGTGTTTGGAGACTGTTTACCCACAGGTGATTGCCTGATTGGATTCTGGTGTGAGTTGTTTTGACTCATTGGCCAACTGGGGCTCAGCTGTGTCGGGACTCTGGAAAGAGTCATGAGAGTTTTAATTATTGTCTTTTACCATTCAGTGAGTACCTTTTTTTGTATTCTTTAGTATAGAATAGTATAATATTCTTTAATATAAAATAGTATAATAAAGTAATAAATCAGCCTTCTGAGAACATGGAGTCAGATGCATCATTCCTGCCTTTGTTGGGGCATCCCTGCAAATACAATAGTCCCACTTCCCAGTCCATGTGCTGGACAATTCCAGAGCCAGCCTAAGCACCAGCCTGCACCAGTCAGGGTCTGCTGCCCTGCCTGTGTGGCACCAGCTCTGGTCACTGCCTGGGACAGCGTCCTGGCTCTGCTGGTGGCTCACGTGTGGCACTCTGCAAGGAGAGGAGCCACCACTTTCCTTGTGCTTATCCCACACGGACGCCAGGGGTGATCCTAGGAACACCAGCTGACTCACAGAGAGCTTTTCTGTCTAAACTGCCCACTTAGACAGCCAAGAGCTCTAAATTTGGTTTGGGCTGATGGTAAGTTGAATTGAGCCAGGAGCAGGAGCTGGCAGCCAAAAGGGCCAACTGTGTCCTTACCACGAGCTGCCTTGGGCTGTGCCTACAGTCAGTCATGTTGCCAGGGAGAAAATCCTGTGTACAGCCATACTGCAACTTTTGCACTAAAACGTGCTGATTTTGGCAACATTTTAGTGTGAAAATCTTCAGCCCTCATCAGGTTTAGATGTGTAGGTTTAGACAGTTGCCAAGCTTGTTGAGTGACTGTTTAGCTTTTCAGTATGTGAAACACTCAATCCCTGGTGGTACCAATTTGTGCCACGCAGGTACAGACTGCGCTGTGCCACCCGTGCTCACTGTCCTGGCTGTGGCAGGGCAAGGCTCCCTGCCTGTCTGGGCTGGCAGCTGCATTCCAGGCACTGCTGCTGCTGGAGCAGAGCCCTGAGCCTCGTGTGGAGCCCCCTCTGGGCTTGGACTTGCCCGTGCCAAACTGGGACTGAGGCACAGGAATATATTCAATCCATATGATGTTGGTGGTGCTCAACCCACAGGAGGAGCAGAGGAGGAGGTGAGGTGCCATTGCTAAAATTTGCAGACAAGATGCCTAGAGGGAGGAAGCAGAGATGTTTCAACATTTCTAGGGAAACTAGGGAAAGCACCATGGGGCAGAAATACAGCTGAAGCTCCCAAAGGAAAACACAGTAGCCCCAGATAATGTACACTGTAGAAAGGCTATCCCAGAGCAGTAAAATAAGAATTTAATTTAGGGTCTAGATACCACCCTGTAATTCAGCTTGTGGAAAAGGAAGGCTTGGGCATTTTCCCAACAAGATTACAGATCTATACACTGTATTTATATTCTCAGATATTCCTGAGACACTTGAGTGTTATGCAATATTGTGCTGGTTTTGGCTGAGAGAGAGTTAATTTTCTTCATAGTAGCTGTATGAGGCTGTGTTTTGGATTTGTGCTGGAAACAGTGTGGTAATACTGGGATGTTTTATTATCCTGAGCAGGGCTGACACAGTCAAGGCTTTTCTGCTCCTCACCCCACCAGCGAGGAGGTTGGGGGTGCCCCAGGAGCTGGGAGGGGACACAGCCAGGACCCCAGCTGACCCCAGCTGACCCAAGGGACATCCCACACCACATGGCTTCATAAAGCTGCTGAAGGAGAAAGAGTGGGACATGTTTGGAGAGATGGCATTGGTTTTGTCAAGTCACAGTCACATGTGAGGGAGCCCTGCTTTGATGGCTGAACATCTCTGACTGTTTTTGGGATGTAGTGAATGAAATCTTTGGTTTGCTTTGCTTGAGCATGTGGATTTTGCTTTACCTGTTAAACTGTCCTTACCTGAACCCACAAGTCTTCTCATTTTTACTCTTCTTGTTCCCTCCCCACCTCACTGGGGGAGGGAGCGAGCAGCTGTGTGGGGCTGAGTTTCTGCCTGGGGTTAAACCCCAGGTGTGTTCATCAATCAACATCCATGACAGAGATGTGCACATCAGGGAAGTGGTCCCAGCACCAAGCCTGTCTGAGTTCAGGAAGCATTTGGACAATGCTTTCAGGCACATGACGTGATTTTTGGGGTGTCCTGCGCAGGGCCTGGAGTTGGACTCAGTGATCCTGATGGATCCCTTCCTATTGAAGTTGCTGGATGTCCCTGTCACGGGAATGATCGGCATCTGACTCCAAGGCTTCAGAATGCTGAACATTTGCTTTATTAAAACTAGATTATATTACATTATACTATATTAAAGAGGTGATATACTACAAAAGAATACTAAGGAATACTAAAGAAAACTCGTGACTGTCTCCTGACAGTCAGGACACAGGTTTTTCCAATTGGCCAAGGAAACAAAACAATCCTCAGCAGAATCCAATTGACAAATCACTTCAGGTAAACAATCTTCCTAACACATTCCACGTGTGCAAAACAAGAGAGAAGAATTGTTGTTCTCTTCTTCTCTCTGTGCTTTTCCAGGAAAAAGCCCTGAGAGAGAGAATTATGTCTCTCTGTTCAGAGAATGTGAATGCCCACCTTCCAACTCAGCATATTCCATTATTCTGTGATTATCAATGATTAGAGACATTCAAGGCTGGGACACATTTAAGTCTTCAAGCCTTCCCAGGCACCAACCATGCCACAGGAGACTTGTTTGGTGCAGGCTCCTCCAGAGATCAGACTCTCAGCCAGCACTAAATAAATGTTTTGACTGTGACAAACCTTTGTGCTGTGGAAATATGCAGCAGATTACAAGATCAGGCAACTAAAAAACAAACAAGAGAGTGTCTTACTTTGCAAAATGATCTGGACTACTTGGTAAAATGGCCAGAATTTAAAAGAATGCATTTGAATATGGGAAACTTGGTTAAAAAACCAGTCTCTTTACGCTAAAAGAAAGCATGTTTCAAAGCAGGGCATAGTGAGACCGATGGTTCTTTGACAGCAAAGCAATAAATGTGCTGACATCTGTTGGGTGTCAGAGAACAAAAGTTACAGCTTTTAGAAATACTCCTCAGCATGTTGTAAACTTTGGTCTGCAGGCTGAGGTCAGCAGGGCAGCTGCTGCCCTGAACAGCCCTCCCTGGCACTCCCGTGGGGAATTCCGAGAGGAGCAGAGCTCCCAGCATCAGAACTGCCCCAGCACTGCCAGGACAGACGGGCCTTGGACAGACACCACACCAAAACCTTGCTGGGGAGCTTTTTACAGACATGATTGAGCAACATAGAGAATTGAAAGAATAAGAGATGTCAGAAGAGCAAAAGTGCACATGCCAGTCAGAAAAGATATTCTGACTATTCAGAGCGTGGTATCAATATTTTGATTTGCAAAGGTCTCAAAGGAATGACATTAAACTGACAAGAAAGGTCCTAAACCAGCAACATATTTAACCTAATCGTGATTTATCTATTTAGTCTTTCTCTTCCTGATGGAACTCTCCCAAGACTGATAATGTAGCCTGCATCAGCAAATGACATCACCAATAACATGCAATCATCATTAATATTTATCTTGTAGGTCGATGACTGGGAAAAAAATAAACTATTCCAGGCAGTATTTTAAAATATGTGTTTCAAGGAAGCATATGCCCTATCTGAATGAGTTATTGGCAGTGAATATCCCAACATTCTGTCTTTCCTAACTACTGAATCCCCAGCCATGAATCCATGGTGTGAATAGAGGGCAAGCCTTTAGGATACAATTTTCTTTCCCCTCCATTTACCAAACCTGTTGGCCTCCCTGTGGCACCAGCCTCAGGAGCCCAAGCCCTGCCTGGAGGTGCATGGCAGAAAGGAGGGACCAGCGCTGGGGTCAGCTGTCCTGGCTGTCCCCTCCCAGCTCCTGGGGCAGCCCCAGCCTCCTCTCTGCTGGGGTGAGGAGCAGGAAAGGCCTTGACTGAGTCAGTCCTGCTCAGCAATAATGGAAATATCAGTGCTTTATCAACTGCCTCCAGCACAAATCCAAAACACAGCCCCATGCAGCAAATTAACTCTACCCCAGCCAAAATCAGCACATGAGAATCACTCCGCTGAGATTTTTTCTCTCTTTCTTAGCTGGTTAGTGTGCACTGTCTGTATGTGAAATGGAGGGAAACAGGCACTTTTATCTAAACAATAGATTCTAAATATGCTTTGCTCTAAGTATTTCTTAATGTAGTTTCCATCTAAAACTATAGAATGACACGAATGAAATGCTGAGACTGTGAAGGGGTCTGGATGACTTGCTCAGATGCAGATGTGCAGTGAATTGTGGGGTCTAATCCCAGCCCACACAAAATTACAGGTGGCACAACAGCACAACACACACCAGCCAGCTCTGAAGCCAACATCAGCTATGGCAGCCATGAGCTCTGCACAGAGGAACACCATCCCCACCACTTCCACTGAGTTTTTCATTAAGAATGTGTATTCTTATTAATACCTTCCCACTAGCAAAGCAATTTCTTCCATCACAATTTAACTTAGCATTTTCTATATAGTGCAAGGAAACAGTGTAGCAATTGTTTATTGGTTTCTTTAGCAATTATTTTCATGGAATAATCAGAATTAATTCAATCCAAATAGAAAATTTATTTATGTAATACTGTCAAATTTTGCTGCTGTGGTGAACTGCTGAAAAAATGAAACCTGAACTTGAAATTTAGTATAATAAAGAAATACTTTCTGCCTAGAGCTCAAAATACATTTCTGAAGATATGTTTAAAATAGGCTCACTGGGCAAGAATTTTTAAATTGTTTTACAGTTGAATAAACAAAAGTATAGAGAGATAGAAAGAAGATGACTGATTTATTGCAAATATCAGACATATCTTTCCCCTGTCAGTAGAGGCAGGCACTGCATGTTATTTCATTTTTAAGAGATCACTAGCAGACCTGTGGTAAATCAGCATTTATACGGAAGTGTCCCTTGAGGAATTTGGCTACTTTACTGTTCTGAAACAAGAAGTAACAAATCAGCTGTGAGAGATCACTCTTCCTAAAACTGCTCTGAAAACTTGTGTTTTCATTGCTGACTCAAAAGAAATCCCATAGAACTGCACAGTAGCAAAGATACAAGATATGCTGCTTTTTTCTAGAAACCTGACATTGTGTCTTCTCTGTCACTTGCCTATAACCCAAATCAAAACGAACTGCAGTCAGTGAGAGGTTTCCAGTGATGTGTTGAGTGAATGTATAGGAAAAAAAATCTAGCTTTTGGGATCCTATGGAGCAGTTTATAGGGAGCAGAAAGTAGAGGATGGAGCTATACATGAGTGCAGTGTAGGCAGCAAACAGGGGGACAGTTTGTGCATGAGTATAATATTTATATAACTAAGGTGCAAACAGGATCTTTTCATTTGGCTTTTAAGTGGTTTCTATGCCCCAAGAAGAGGCTGAATCATAATAAGCAAATTCAGCTTTGCCAGCAAGCACCTAAGTGGGTGTGTGCATTTCTGTGGTGCTGATTAATGGCTGGTGGACATCTAACAGCTCTGCAATACTTTTGTTGCTTAAAGTTTTCTGCTGATGGCAGCTTTTCCCCTTGCTCTCTGCCAGGGTCTGGGTGAGCTGTTCCCCACCCCAAGGCTTCTGGCACCACAGTCTGCAAAGAAATGACATCTGCCAGCTCACACCTCCCCTCCAACAGAGAATGCCAGCCACCTTACCTTGAGACACATAGAAACATTTGAAAAACCATTAATTCAGGCCAGAGGCATCTGACTACAGCAGTATTCTCAGGATAACTATGAAAATAAAGTCAGTGAGGCTCTCAAAAGTGCCCTACACAGGTTTATACTCCTGCTGAGTTCAAAGAAATCAGAGTTAGCTCAAAAAAGGCCAAATAGCAGCTCCAGAGAGGCTCATTTTAACTTGGTAAAATTCAATTATTTTTCCAATCTCTACCTGACAGATTTTGCTCATCCTCTTCCAGATTTAAGAGGCATTGCTTGTAAAACGTTCAGTAAATCTGAGTCTCAGAGTTAAGGAACAGGCTACCACCATAAAACACAGCAGAGAGAATAGACACCCATGATATGACTAATCTGAGACAGAACAAATACAAATCAAAAGAAACATCCAAATGTAAAATCACTGTTGCCTCAGAGATTCTGAGAAACAGACCTGCTGCCTCCGTCCTTTCACGCTCAGACATTTGCTGCCTTTCAAACATTCAAGTCCACTTTTTCTCTTAACAACATTGATTGATTTGATATTTCAGATAGTGGCTTTGCAAAAAGCATTTTCTTCATATCCCTTCCTCACACACCCTTCCCACACCTCTTATGGTAAAACAATAAACAGCATAATCATCTATTGTTTTTCTGCTCATCTTTCTTCAACAATACCTTGGCTTCTGCACAAAGCTGACAAGACATTTTTCTGTTCTACTATTTGCTGTGGAGACTGTTTGCTGTTTTACTATTTGCTGCTTTTATTTATTCCCAGTCAATCCTGGAACAATTCTTCATTTATGGAGATTTTTGGGCATAAAACTGAGAGTTTAATTTGTGATATTTGCTGTTTAGGGCTAAACTCTTCATGGTGCTCTTGCAATACTAACACATTTAGGAGCTGAAGTTAATACAGGAAGGCTGAAATCCTGATTTGTATGGGGAAGGCAGAGGTAGATTTCAGTAAATGCATCTACAAACTAAGTTTCTCAAGCAGGCTGTTCCTTAAGGTCAACCCCTATGTTCTTATGCTCATTTTTTCTCTAATATGAACCCAAAAGAGAAGTTACATATTATTTAAAAATTCTTGAACTCCAGCTACAGACTTATTTCTAGTAACAGTCTGTAGGCCTGCAGCATGGCTCACATGTGGCATGGACCCCAGCCAGCAGCAGCCTCTGAGGATCCCCATGGGACTAGAGAAGGTGAAGAGTTTCACCCATTGACCTCGGCCTGTAACTTCTTCACTGTATCAAGTTCTGTGGAAAAGCCTTGGGTCCTGACTCATAGATTCCTGATGAGCTATGGATTTTTAAAAATATCCACAAAGCAAAAATAAAGCAGATGAATCAGAGAGTTAACTGTTACCCTCACAATTCATCACTTCACTGACACTGCAATCAGCATTTATTTACTGTAATTAGTTTTCTGCAGCTCTTTAGTCATGAGTAACCACAGGGAAAGAGAAAAGCACCAACCATCCACCACTACTTTTGGATGCAATCATGTGGGGAAAGAGGCCCATATTAAAAAAAAAGGAAAAAAGAGGAAGAAAAGGGACTTCTCCTGCCATGGCAGCCAGCCAGGGGAAGCAGGTTAAGAGGCAGGACCCACGTGAGACGCTGGGCTGGGGTGCAGGGGGCAGAAGCTGAGTGCTGCAGTAGTACTGCCTTGTGTGACTTAGGAAAAGCAATTTTATCCCTCTTCACATCTCATTTGTATCCTGGAAATATCAGCAGCTTTCCATTCCTCCTCCTCCCATCCCACTCACTCACACTTGGAACTCTGCAGCTGCACCTCCCGTTGGTGTTTCCATCCCGTGCCAGCCCCGCTCGGCCGCGCGCACGGAGCTGCAGCGGCACCAAATCCCTGGTGCCAGCCAGGGGGGAAACTCCACTGCCAAGACCTGCCAGCTCACCTCCCACCCCATGCCTGCCCCTGCTTGCCTCTGTGGGGCATAAAACAGTGCCCTCAGCCTCAAGTATGAGTCCATGGGCAAGGGTGAGGTTTCTTCTTCTGCAGGGTGCTGGAGGCTTTCACAGTCATTTTATTCACTTTCGATTTTAACTGAGTGTCTCAGTAGTGAGAAGTAAAACCCACTTATGTTGTGATTAGATGTGCCAGAATTAACCTCATGCTTTTACTGACACTTAAATTAGCATTCATTGGGCATAAACCACTGTGAATAAGCTAATGAAATTATTAATTTGTTGATTTGCCTATGCACATTGATACCTATATGCCAAGAACCCAATGATTAGTTAACAGCCTCATTTATTTTAAGGAAGCTGTTGTCTTTCATAAAGCATAGGCCAACTACCATGCATCCCTTCACAAATTTCTGAGTAACCTCTTAAGCATCTTTGGCATTTTGGTGAGAAAAACAGCAGCGTCTATATGAAGACAACTGCAACTCATCTGCTCACCTTGCAAAGGTTTCTTGGCCCCTGCCCCTTCAAATTGCATCCTGTTGATGCAGCTCATTACTTCCAGCTTGCACTGACCTTTCTCACAGTCATTTGATGCTTTGTCACTGCTCTGTAAAAGAGGAGATGAAGCCATGGCTCTCCTCACCTCTTAACCAAGCCCATAAAAGTAATCATCAACCAGATCATTTGCTCTCAGCATGATTTTGAACAAAGCCGTCAGAAGTTGCTGTTATTCTCCATTAGACAGAATTTCAATTCTCCATCAGAGACACACACAAAAGAGCTGTCCCTCTGCTACTGGATTTGGCACAGAGGCCACCAGAAACCAGTGACTGGCAGCTTTCCCAGCCACAAGCACTGTTGGTGCTCATCCAGCCTCTCTGGATATTTCTGACCCATGTGAGACAAGTGGGCTGGTGCCATTACCTCTTTTTAGAAGTGGGCACTTGAGGCACAGAGCTGAAATGGCTCCTGAAGGTCACCCACAAGGCCTGATGCAGGAATGGAGGACATGTTTTCCCATCCCCTAGATTAGACCAAATCCTTCTATTTTGGGGGAAAGTGAGCATCCTTGCCCAGCCTGCTCCTAGAGTTCCAGAAGGTTTCAGTGGGATGTCTTGGGAAAACTTTCCCTGATTTTAAAGCAGGTATCTCCAGTTTTCGTGGTGGAACACAGTGCTGGGGTCACTAGGACTGTTTGGGTTCTAAGGAGGCAACTGCACCGTTTCAGCATGCACAGAGAAGAAACACTTCTCATCAGCCTTGCACAGGCAAGTCCACTTCTTTCCCTATCACAGCCAACCTGCAGCAGGACAGTACTGATGAATATGGGAGCCTCCATTTCTGTCACAGCTGAATGACAATGTCACCATCTGCTAAACAGTGTCACAGTTACTGCTCTTAATTTGCATTGCAGTAGTTTTCAAACCACGACCCACGTGCCCTTGAGGTCTGTGAGCAGTCTGCAGCTGGCAGCTTTTCCACAGTAAACATGCTCACAAACCGAACAATTAGAAGCTTTGGATACCTGGCACTCCATCAAATGAGTTAGTCCCAAAATGGTTTGGGATTGTCTGGATCTTTACTAACAAAAGGAAAAATATCTGCATCCTAGCTTGTGTTCCAGGTTTGGTTTTGTCATCATTTGCAAATTAGAAGAAAGACAGTGGGTATCAAAAGGAGCTGAGTACATTACAAGGAATGGAAATATAAAGGGAGGAAAGAAAGGAGTCACAATGGTGGAAAATCATGAAGGATGCAGCTTTGACATCAGGTGAAGTGTTGGATAAATCCTATAAATCCTGTTCAGGGGAGTGAGGATATTGGGTATGCTCAGAAGCATCTCTTGTCTGGGTAAGCTCAGGAAATCACTCTATTTTCAGGTCTCCAGTGAGCTCTTGATCTTCCCCTGGCCCTTTCCTAGCAGTGCCTTGGTGCTGCAGAGAACTTGCAGTGGCTGGGGTGAGACCCAGGGAGGAAGGGCTCAGCAAGGAGAATCACAACACCCTGGGACTGGTTAAAGCCCCTCCTGCTGTTTCCCACTTCCCTAAGTAGCAGCAACACATGTTCAGTGACACTGGTGCACCAAGTGGAGTTTATAATGGTAACTGCAGTCTCACTAGCTCACAAACACAAAATTGATGAATAGCACTGCTGATCTTCATCCTGAGCACCTCTCCTTCATGCTGTGCTATTCCCAGTGTGGGATGCATCACTAGGACGTGTTTGGAATGAGAATCAGCAACCTGCCCAGTGCTTTAGCTCCTTGGAATGGGATATACAAACATTTGTTTCTTATTCAGCCACCTCCCAACTAATTAATGCATGAGGGCTTCAGAGGGAAAAAATGCTTGCTTCTGATTTCATTAATGATGTGTTAACTTGGTGGTGTGATGCAACCAAAGTTTCAAGAGTACAAAACCAAAGTGTGGAAAATGATGGAAGCAGATAAGATTTGTGCTGCTTGGCTTTCTATCAAATAAGGTAGAAATTACTCCTGCACAGGAACAACAGCAAAGTATTTACTCTTGACTCACCTTGTCCTGCCCAAGTAGAGCTGCTTTGGCACATTCTGGTATGGGCAATCAAATGTTGAAGCAGAATGTCTCCTGCTGGCACCCTTCAGCAGCAACTCTGCCCTAAGACAGCTTAGTGCCAATTCTTCAGATAGGTTTTACCAGTATAACTGTAGTTGGATCCCAAGAACAAATTCATGGCTCTCACACAGCCACATCCAAGCCCATGTCACTTTCAGAATCATAGATTAGGTCAGGAAGGAACCTTGAAAGGTCACCTGAGGCAACCTTTTGTGGAAGGGGGAGCCTGGATTAAATTACCTGGCACCATATCCTATCACACCTTGAAAACCTCCATCTATTTGGACTTTGCCACATCCCTGAGGAGGTTGTTCCAGTGATTGTTCTCACTGTAAAAAATTCATTTTTCTACTGGGGTGGAATGATGCCCTATGATACTTGGTGACTGCCCCATCAGAAGCCCATTCCATTTTCCTGGTCATTTTTCCAGTGCACTGCTCCTGCTGGCTTCTAGCACATGACACTTGACAGGCAGCTGGCTTGGTGAGAGTAGCTGATACTTGCTCCTCTTGCAGCAAACAACTGGCTTCCATCTGCCACCACAGGACACATGATGAACATAATTTTCCAGTGCTCATCCCCAGAGTAAGGTTTCTACAGCCACTTTAGCATGTTTTTCTCCTTTTTTGCCATTTCATTTTCAAATATAAATGCTTTTGTTCATAGAAGGACCCAGACTGTCATTAGCTGCAGTCCATCTGCCCAGGGAAAAGCACTCACCTATATTTACAGGCACCTCAGTTCCTTCCTAAACCTCTTCCTGCTGTGATGCTTCACCACCTGCATTATGATGTTAATGCTCTGCACAAGGAGAGAGTGGAAGAGCTCCCCTAGGAAGGACAGCACCTGAGGCACCAGGTGCTTGTTTAGATCTGTGCTGTGTTTGGGCCCCTCACTGTGTCACATCCCCTCTGTACAGATGACAATTCTTGCCCTCTGCTATTCCTACTTCAAGCAGAGCAGCTGTGGCTCATCAGACATCCCTCTGCTGCCCCAGCACTGACAAGGCCACAAACCCATTTAGGTTACAGACGTGATTTGTCACCATCACATTAATAAGGCCAATTGATGATTTTTCATCAAGTGAGCAATCAGGTGAGCCATACATTAATTAGTCTCCTTCACCTGCCCCAGTTGTACTGGTGGCTGGTTCCTGGTGCTGAACTGACAAGTTCTGGCAGACCATGTTTATGAAAAGACAAATGCTCTGTCCTCCATCCAGGGTAAGCATTTCCAACTTACCCAGAGAGATTCAGAGTTTACATCCTTATCCAGCAAAGCAGATCCAAAGCAAATCATTAGGGGCTTAAGTATTAGTTTTAATATTTTTAGAGCCTCCTAGAAGGACCCATCGATACATTTTTCAGCAGCTGGATTTGTTACTAAGCCAATTCACTTCACAGCAAAAATATACAAGTGAAAGTACTGGTATGGAGTCTTATAGTCCATCCCTTTTCCTGTGCAAGTCTGACAGAAAAAAAATGGAGATATTGTTTAAAGGGAGCCCATATGATTGAAGTCAATAAAATATTTATGCCAGATACACACCTGAAAGAGAAAATCTAGACTTCTAAAATTTAACAGAATTTAAATGATAACTGATTCCATTTGAAGAGGGCATCAGTAAAATGCTTTTCTATGTGATTCTAAACATTCAGCTGTTCCAAAAGACAAGCACGAGCCCATCCTAACACAGGGATTTGTGTGGCTGTAATAGCTCATCTCTAGAGAGCTCTCTCTTCCTCCACTAAATATGGGGGTCAGGGGTTTTGATGTGGCTAGATACCATGACACTAATTCTACCCTCAATTTTTAAAAATCTGAAAACAGAAAGGCAAACACTTTTTAGTAACAGCAAAATGAGCTTGAGGAGTATCTTTCCTGAAGAAGCACAAAGCATTGATCAAAGGTGGTATTGACTGACTCATTTATTGCTTTGTCTGCCTCTGCCAGTCCTGCAGCTTTGACAAATTTTATAGGTCAGTGTGGCTTCCAGTGCAAAATCGCAGCAATTACAATTGTTCTCAAGTTTTAAATTATTGGCAGTATTATTCTGCTGTCATTACTACTGATGTAATGATGATTCATGCCCAAAAGACATTCTGATTCGCTACCGTTCATCTCAACCAACCACATGACTTTTATTTAACAGACAAGGGAATTAAAAAGTGAAATTTAAGGAAATCATTTATAACAGACAGGGTTCAAGCATTAAATCAGTTGATTAGATCACCAATAAGAAGGATGGCTTCTACTTATAGAAGTTATGCAGACTGAACTACCAAAGGCAAAAGGCTGAACCAAAGCAAATGTCACCTTTCAGGATGAGAGACTTACTTGCTTCCACAAGTAAAATGCTGGACATCCAGACTCAGACCTAGAAATTAAAGCTGAAGATAAGATGTTCAAGAGCACTTTCTTTTTCTTCAAATAACTGCTACCTGCCTAATAAAAATGTGTCATGACAATATGCTGTGTTAAGATAGATGAAGAACTTGGCATTTTGAGAAGCTGTCCTGGGAGTCCATCCAGCAAACTTTACCTTTGAAACATTGAGGTGATTAAATCTAATGTTTGCTCATAATTTTTAATGGCATAATAAGTCATAATAGAAAAAAAAATATTTAATCTCAAAGGGTTGGAAAGAGAGATAAACCAGACTACTTCAGAGGAATTCTTATCTGTATGGGAAACCACTGAAAAGCCAGATCACAATGGATTAGGTATATCCATGCTTAATTTGGAAATTTCATTTGTGAGATCTGTTTAACCTGTATTTAACCTAGAGGCATAAAAATAGTTTTTGCCTTGCTATTTAACAACCAGTTTAGAACCCATGTGACAAAGCTAGCCAGGGAAACTTAAAATGAAATAGAGAAAATTATTTTGGCTATTTGGAATCGTTTTAGGGTATAATGCACTTAGCTCAGAGTTGAAGATTTGAATCAATGAATATAAGGGCATTTAAGGTCACCTTCACCAGACAGAAAATAAAATGATGAAATTACAGGCCCTTTTCAGAAGGTCTTCCCAAAATGGCCAAGGTCCATTGGGAAAAAGGTCTCTGAAAAGCTGGGCAATGAGATCTTTAAGTGACTGTCTAAGAGCTGTCAGGGGGATGTGAGCAATATGCTGAGGAGCCTTGAAAGACAGCTGATGACAGAGTCATCAGAGATTCAGTTAAAAAGTACAATCTTAGCACTGTTCATTCAGACCATGCCAGAGATAAGTGCAGCACCTTATCAGCAGGAGAAAGGCCAATTTCATGTGCTGGCCTCAGCCCAGCTGACAGTGACCCAGAAATCCCTGGGGGCTTCTGCAGGCTCAGGAGTCCTCCTGCCTGATGGCATCACCCAGCAGGAAGAGGACGCTGCAGGTCAGCAAAGGTCTTTAATGAAATCAATTTATTCTGAATTTATTCATACTTTTGCTGGGGTTTTTTTCACCAAGTCCCCCATTAATAGCAGGGGGACTCCACTCTGGGAAGCAGAACTAGCAGAGCCAGAAGTCTGTAGTGCTATCACTGCATCACACTGAAAGGAAAAGCAAAAAAGCATCAAAAGGGCACTTTTATTTCCCTGTTCAGTTAAATTTAGATACAATGTTTTGTCTTGTTCTACAAATGATATTTTCTCAGCCAGCAGTGATTTTCCCAAAGAAACCATTTACATCTGACCATCTCACAGCTCTCCTCCCACCAGCTCCGTTTCCAAGTGTGACACCTTGCACGCTAATGCCTCTAAATATTGGGAAAGGCAATACATCAACCACCAGCTCAAGCAGCCAGAAACCTGACCCAAAGTTGTGTATTTATGCAGTTAGAGAACATGCCAAGGCTTCTGAGAAAACAGATACACATTTTAACCTGTTTTCATTATTTATGTTGTATTTTAGTCAATGCTGTGTGCATAACTGGCCAGTTACCTTCCCCCCTTGCAAGAAAATCCCTGCATCGAGAAAAACAAGAAAACGTTTTTACAATGGATTTTAGGAAATTAATAAAAAGTCAGATGCTTACCTGTCAAAAGGCCAGTAAATGCTTCACATTAATTGCACAATATTTATTCCAGATGAAAATGTGACCCACTCTCTAAGGAAAGCCTTAAAAATTCAGTAACCCTGAAAATGACACTTTTTTTTTTTCCCCAAAGGCATAGAGTTTCTCTTTAACATTCTACAAATCTCTTTTGCAGGGTAAATAATGTTCAGTCACCAGACACCAGACAAATCTTACAATCTCTGGAAATGAGAATTTCTTACTGCTCTGCAGCAACCCCTGCATCTGCTGGCAGCAGCCACTGGGCTCACTCTGCCCAGGATGCAGGGGAGGGACCACCCTGTGTGTGAGCAGGAAGATGCCTTGGTCTCTCAGCCTTCTCAGGAGAAGAGGATCAGACATTTTTTCCTCCACAAATACACTGAACAGCCAGAGCAGGGTGGTCCTGCTGCCAGCTCAGCTACCAGCACCTGCCAGAGCACTTTGAGACATCCTCCCCAAGCTGCTGGAAATGTGCAAACAAGCTGCAATGCATTCTCATAAAGCCATTGATCAGGAAAGTCATTGATGTACCATATGCATATTTTTATGCATCAAATATTTGTTTTACCCTACCAAGCCTGTAGAGAAAGAACTGCAACAGCTAGAGGGCCCTGGCTTTGCAAGCTGTGGTACAATTAAAGAAAAAGCACTTAAGTTAGTGTGGTGTTGCTGGTTTTCAACACTTGTTCAACAAGCCCTGAATAATTCAGTGGTACCTTTGCTTCTTATGAATAATGTACTCAGTCTTGAATCTGAGCCAGTAAAAACTTACATTGCATCACTGAATTTTCTGCTGGGCACAACACCAGCAGTGATGCTTACAGATAAATGTCTAATGGCTTAAGGTACAAATTTGTTTTGCCTGTACTCCAATACAGCCATACCCTTATGAATAACACCTCCTTACCATTACTTAAATGCCCCCATGACACATGTGACTGGAGTTTTCCATATCTTGAGGTGGTTGTTAGCCTGATTGCCTGAGACTGCTCAAGAGTCACAGAATTTGCTGCTCTGTCCTCTTCTTACTAATTCCTGAGCACCTTAACTTACTTTTTTGACCACTGTTGAGCAACCCAGGTAAACCACTCCTGAATAGCAATGGTCAGCTCAGAGCCAAACATTTTGTAGACTGGTTTTCACCATGTATATCCCTGTACAATTACAAATAGTGGGATCTCATGGTTTTCTGCCCAGTCACTATGTCTCCAAAGATCCTTCTCAAATTCTTCACACATGGTATGATTTTTTTACTGCCCCCAGAAGCTTACTGTGAATATATTGAACAAAGCACTCAGTGCCTTGGCCATAAAATCATTCCATCCTTCCTCAGGTTATTCATTCCTCTGCTCCATTCAAGTCAAAATAACTGAATTTTGGAGAAAGACAAAAGACAAAAATTGTTAAGTCAAGGTGTAGAAAAATTAGGAGCAGAAAGTAGATTGCATGCAAATATATAAAGCTGGGAGAGGAGGCAGCTTTAGTCCCAGCCTTACACTGTCCAGCTGGGACATCCCCCATGCAGCCCTGGCTGTGCCATGGTGGGACAGTGCAGGGCCACCTCTCTGCAAGCCTGCTCTGCACAGGTGTCCATGTGTGCCTGCCGAGGGAGGGCAGCACCCCAGGGCGTGGGAGCTCGGAAGCTTTGCTGGCTCAAAACATTTCAGGCTCGAAAGGCTGGGGAAGGGGCAGGGGCAGGTCTGGCCTTGGCTCTGGGGAGGTGATGCCCTGCCCACCCCACACCCCGAGCCTGTACCCCAGCTCTGCAGTGGCTGCCAACCCCTGGCACACCAGAGGCCACACTCCACACCCATCTCTGGAGCCCCTAGCCCAGCTCCTGAGAGGCCAAATGAGCAGAAGTTCCACCTAGGGCAGGGGCCCAGGAAAGCCAAAGGTTATTTAACCTGAGACATGAGGCAGGCATGTCTTGACCCTGCCTTCTCTTAGAATTTCTATCAGCTGAACACTGCTGGAACCAGAAGTGTTAGTTATGTTTGTTCTTTTTTATATCTTTTCTGTCTTTCTCACTTTCCTCTTCTTCTAATTCCCGCTTGTGATTTTGAGAAACTTAAAATCAGACAGGCTTAGCGTTTGCTACGTGAATGGGCTAAGTTAATGCTTTGAGAAGTGCTTTATGGTGATTGATTGCTGCTCTAAATCTTTTGTCAAAGTTCTTTGATTTTCTAAAGTTGCCAGTGAAAATCTTTTTGTTGTTTTGATTTCTTGAGAATATGACCAGCATTTCTCCTGTGTGTCTGACTCAGAGTATGTGAACAACTCAGTCCTTTTTGGTGTCTCATTGAGGGAGACTTTTGGGGCCTTACACAAACCCTCAGGGGTTTGGTTTGCCTTAGTGCTGAGCAGTGGCACCACAGTCAGTGCCTGCAGCAGCACCCAGAAAGAGAATTCTCCTGCTAGCCAGCAAGTGAATTAATTTGAATAAATAAATCCACATCCTGGCTCCATCCAGAGCCTGGCATCTTTACAAAACAACAGCATCTCTTCAAAGCTCATTGCTTAGGGCTGATTGCAGAATATTGTCCCTTGGCAGGTCAGGTCCCAAGCACCCAGGCCATGGCTGCTGGTGGTCCAGGGAAATGCTGCCTGGCCTCAGAGCTGGAGCCTGTGGGAAGACAGTCACCAGCAAGGGCACCTTCTGCACCACACCTCCATGGCAGGAGGTCTGGGGCCCTCCACTCATCCCCTGTACCCCATGGGAAGGAGGAGGGAGGTGGATGGAGCTCTGGGACATGTGCCAGATTCCCTCCCCGTGCCTTAGAAAAGCACCAGCCTCCAAATGCAACACCTTGCTCACCTCTTGCATTCATTCATTCTCTTCCTCTGTGCCCAGGGTTTATCTGACATTATAGTCCCCCTCTATTCAAGCTCCAACACAACGCATCAAGGGTCAGTTTAAGGGAATAAGATACAGAATTTAGAAAAGAATACTGAAGTAAAATTCCAGGAGTCTATGAGATGAGAGTAAGTAATCTCACAACTGCTCCAAATCCTTGCTCATAAAGCCCCTAAATACACTATACCTTAAGATCAAACATTATCACAGCTGAAGTAGATTTTATTTATAATAAATTCTAAATTTCTAAATTATAAATATATTTTTATTTATAATAAATAAACATTGCCAGTAGTGCCTCTGACAAGAAACTTCAACACCTTTCTTACATAATAAAGTCTCTGCTCCTTCTGGCACTTTTCATTTGCATCTTTTCCACTCACTCAAGTTTGAATATTGCATTACACCAAAGGGAATACAATAACCTCTTTGCAGACCTAAGTCTGAAAGGAACTCCTAGGCATTTCAGTGGAAAAAAAGAAAGCTACCAGTTAGAGACCATAAAAATCAGCAGGTATCAGGGAAACATTTCCATTTTGATGAAATTACACTCTTTGCTGGGAAAATATTCCACCTGAAGATTGAATTTATTCTAGCTCGTGTGAAATACTGCAAAATACAAAACATTTGAAATGCCTGCATGCAGGTGATGACCACTTAGTTCTGGTCATTCACCTGTGAGGAATGACTGGTTTGCAGCACAAATGCAGGCACCACCTGGATCGTACCAATGCAACCAGCCCATTATTCTCAAAACCATGGAAGAGACTCTGCACATCAGATATGCAGGTACCCTGTGGTGTCTGTGGGTCTGTCCTGAGAGCTCAGCAGTCCAGGTGCAAATAGCCTTGTACTCCAGGAGAACCTGCTAGTGAGACCCAGGAGACAGCTCTCTCTTCCAAAGCTGTAATAATGGTTCACAGATTTTCATTTTGCCTTCTTGTTCGCTACTTATTTATTCATGTTTACACCAAAAAATCCAAGATGATACCCAAGATTTACAACAGCCCTTAGAGAGGTTTCAAAAAATAGAAATAAAATTTAATTGTTCACCAAGCTGCATTGCTCTCATCCTACCTCCAAGTTACATTTGATCTCATGTCCATGTTATGTAAAATGACATAATGGGCACCTCTGCTGCAGGTGTAACTCAGCAGCATGTCTGTGCTTGGTCTTACACTGCGCTGAAAACATTCTCTCTGCCCAAGACAGGCTGCTCTGAAGCAATCTCTGAAAGCCCCCCTTGACCTGGCTCCTTTTCCTCCCCCCAGATTTCAAGCCCAGGCTGTACCCAAGCCCCAGCAGACAGGTACCTGCACACTTCTCTGCACTGACTGCCCATCTTCTCTCAAATGGCTGCTAAGGTTCACCATTTGCTTTTCTAATTACCACAGAAAGTTAAAGACTTTTTCTATCAGAATCCTTATTAGAGAGGTCTGAATGGGTGAATCCTGCTTGTGGTTTCTCTGTAATGAGCTGAAAGGCTCATAGGCTCACTTCTGGTGATCTGCTCATCTCTGGTCTTTGCATTTTCTTGGTCTTGACCAGCACTAGGGTCAGGTTCAACCTGAAAAGCCTCTGTACAAAGACATAGCAAATAATTACCCCAAATGGGAAAGCCTCACGAAATGGTAGGCACCAACAGCCTGGAGAACTGATTGCAACACAATTTTGGCTCTCTCTAAGCCAAATATTTACATTTACTTGAATAACCACAGACATGTTCCTTTCTCCCTATCATCTCTCGTCTGTTTACACATTGTTGCAAACACTTGTCAGCAACACCTTTCCTGCATTTAAAAAGACCAGCCTCATTTCATGCTGAATTTCAAGTGTTCAGAGTCCAAGGCACCCTCTGACACCAAGGGAAAGGAGCACTCTCCAGCAGTGCAGCTCCCATAAGGTGGGATTGAACTCACCAACAGCAAGGATCATCTCTTGCTGTGGCTGCTGAAGGAGGCTCATGCTGATGCAGGTGGGCCCTGGGAAACTCCAAGGATAAACACAAAAGGATTTGCTAGCTGCACTTCCTCTGAGTTCCAGAATTTCTGAAAATCTTCAGCTTTCCTCTAAATGTTAAGCTTAGTTCCTTGCAGGTATCCATAAGTATTCCAGATCCAACCCTGACCCATCCTAAGTGGGCCTTCCACCAGGCCAGCTACGATTCCCAGCAATCACTGACTGTCTCATCATCCTCTGTTCTTGTGTATTTTCAACCCTCACTCTTCCCTACCTCCTGCCCCAGTGCCTGGTGAAAGCCTCCTCCAGTGTCCAGCCTGAGTCCAGAGACAACACCTCTGACCAGCTCTGCCCAGCCTCAGAGTTATCTGAGTCCTGAGATGGTGCCATGGGGCTGAGCATCAGCACCCTCTGAGGAAACAGGGAAGTCAGCCCATCCTGAACTGTTTTCTGTCCCACTGGAAATGACTCCTCATCACTCACCCCTAGAGCTACTGGGCAGGGAAAGGCCAAGGGGCTGACCCTGCCATGGCTGCTCTGAAAGTCAGGGATGAAAGGGTACAGAAGAAAGGTTCTACCTACTTCTTGTCCTTGCAGGAGTGGCAGGATTTCTTTCTTGATGGAGAAATCCAACCCTGCATCCCCAGGGACAGGGATCAGCATGAAGTTTCTGTGGCTTACCCAGAAAATCCGGCAGAACCAGCATAATTTACTATACTCTCAAGGTACAGGGTTACTGCAGGATCTCTGTCTGGATGCAGATTTTGGTATAGTGAATTCACACTACTTCCAGATGGGCCCAAAAGTCTTGACTGTAAAAGAAACCTGAGATCCAGGACTCTAACACAGACAGCTGGAAGAAACGTGTTTTCATCATGTCAGGCTCATGCATTGCCCAAGGTCACCCTGTGGCTCAGGGTACAACAGCTTAACCAGGATTTGTCAGCACAGCTGTCTGAAGACCTTCCCCACACAGCACAAAAACATAAAGCAGAAAAGGAATGAAATGGGGAAAACAAGTGTTGATTTGAAATTAAATAACAGCCTTTACATTTTCCAAGCTTTATTCCAGCAGCTTTTACATCTCATTGTGCATAGACATGTCTCTTATTTAATGTTTGCATAGAGCTGATGATGTGCAACAGTTTTTATTAATAAAAAACCCCACCTCCTCTCCACTTTTTAAATTCACAATGATAAATACATTTAGAAGAAAATTTTCTACTCCAGCTGCAGCCTTACAGCCCATTCACACATGAATAACACTGGGGGTGCCTGTGACCAGGATTACTATTCAGCAGATACTACTTCAGCTCTTGCTGCTAACATCTTTTTCACCTACACTCCAACCAGTCTTTTCCACATGCCCACCACCAGTCAGCTGCAGATTATATCCCCTCCCTAGCCACTGTTTAAACTGTACATTAATACCAAAGATGGTTTAGAATAAAATTCTTCAGTTTTGTTCTCTTCCCTACAGACAAAAAGAAATGCCCACTCCTGCTGCTGCCACCTCCAGTTCAAAGAGCCCTCAAAACCTGCCAAGTTATTCTCTTCCAGTGATCAATACTCTCCAGGCTTGATTACACAATAATGGCTTTCAGGAGGAAAGCCCAGAGGGAACAGAAAATGCTCAGTGGTTGCATGGAGATAAACTTGGCCTGCAAGAGAATCACAGAATACTCGGGTTTGAAGGGACCCACAAGAGCAATTTCATACCAAGCCCTGCAAGCTACTGAAGTTTTAGACTGCATTTCTCACAAGTGTTCCAAGAAATTCATTCCAGGGAGATCAGACCCTGCAGCTGTTATACTCCCAGCTTTCTCAGAGCCAACCAACTTAGAAAGCCAAACACACAAAAAGGAAGGTAAGCAACAAATGAGATGCATTTAAAAAGCAATAGAGATCCTGGTCCTGTTTACTGCTGGCAGGGAGGCACAGAAACAGACAAGCTCCTCTAGGAGTTCTCCCCAGCTGTGGTACCTCACCTACAAAGGTAACACCACGTGCATGATACACTGCCTGCAGGAGCTCATCCTGCTAAGAAATTCAAAATCACTTTTTCCAAGCCAGGCTTCCACCACCAAAATTCTCTTAGTATAATTGAAAACAAGTGCCCTTCATTCTCTTCCAAGCCCAGGCTGGATGAGGTCCTGAACAACCTGACTTAGTGGGTGTCATCTCCTGCCTATGGTGGCAGAAGTGGAATTAGCAGAATTTTAACATTCCTTCCAACCCAAACCATTCTATGATTCTGTGCTCCTCTGACAAGAACTGACAATCCTGTAAAAGGTAAAACATGGACCTGAACACAGCAGTGTTTTCAAGTTTTAACTACCAATGAACTTTCAGCTACACAGTGCTTTATACTTCTATTTTGTCCTGAAACCATCTAAACAATTGCAGTGTCATTCCAGTGAAGACTTTTTTTTCCCCACATGATAACAAAAAGATATCCTACCCACAGAATCCCATCATGACTGGGGTGGGAAGAGACCTCTATAGATGGCTTAGTCCAATCTCTTTCTCAAAACAGAGTCACCTACAGCATGTTACTCAGTGCTGTGTTGCTAGGTTTTCAGTATCTCCACAATCTCTCTGGACAGCCCAGTCCAGTGTTGCATCACTCACAATAAAATGTTGGGTGTTCTGTTATGCTTAAATAGAATTTCCTTTCCTAACACTGAGAACTAGATCTCACTTCTTTACTCTCCCCACCCAGTCAAGGACTCACACATGGGTAAGGTCCCCTTGAATCTCTCCTTCTCCAGACTAAATAATCCCAGCTCTCTGAAGCCTTCTCATATGACACATGTTCCATTCCTTAACGTCTTTGTGGCCCTTTACTGGATTTGCTCCAGTATGTCCAAGTCTCTTCTGTAACAAGGAGCCCACCTATGGCACAGGTCCCAGATGTGGGTGGTCACTCTGCCTCAAGAGCAGTTGATGGCTTATGGTCATCTTGGGGTCCACCAGGACCACAAGGGCCTTTCTGGGGTCAGCCCCAGCCTGTAGCAATGCATGGGGCTGCTCCTGCCCAGGGCCAGCACTCACCATGCCCCTTGGTTGGACATCATGAGGATCCTGTCACCTTCCTCCAGCCTGTCCAGGTCCCTCTGGATGGCAGCACAACTCTGGTGCATCAGCCTCTCCTTCCAGTTTCACATCATCTGCAAATGTGCTGACACAGCAGCACAATCACCCAGGATCATTAACAATGAGGTTCAACAGCTCTGGCCCCAGTATCAACCCCTGGGCCAGCAGTCCTCTGGCTGGACATGGCTCTGTGCCCAGACATTCAGGCAGTTTTCAGTCCACTTCACTGTCCATGTGCTCAAGGCAGGATAAACAACATCCACCACTCTCTGCTTGACCACTCTGCCCATCATCCCTGTAGGAGGGTACCCAAATTCAGCCAGAACTAGAGAGAAGTGACACACAGGACACATTACATTATATCAAAGTTTAAATAATAATGATCCTTGAATTGTGGTTCAGTTTTATGCTTATCTAGAACAACACACATTCCTGCTTTGTTTAAGAATGACCAGTTTCTAACATCAGAGTGAGGTTTGTATTAGTCAGGTAAGTAGCTATTTCCTCCCATATCTCCCCTGGAAAAGCACACTTGCTAGAGCTCCAGCAGAGATGGCATCAAAATAAATGTGCTCTTGAGTGAAAAGAATATGTCACAGCCATTCATATGCTGACTTGTTCTTGTTGCCTCTTGACTTAAATTCATGATCTATATTAAGATTAATGAGAAAGACTAAGTATGTGCTCTGAAATATGCATGCTAATGAAGATGGTTTCGTTTGAAGCCAGTTGAGAGGGAAATATCTTGACCTCTATCTGCTATTGAGCTACACAATTATCCCCCCCATCAATTTACTCAATTTCCATTTTGAAATGCTGCACATCTCTGCCAAATTGTAACAAAATGCCAAACATATCTAAAGCAACCCTGAGATCACAAGGAAAACCATGCAGAGGCCAAACTTTTCAAGCATGTTAGTCAGAGCAACAAAATGCAAGATCTCAAGTTCCTCAACCAAAGCATTTCTGATTTTCAACACCCATAAACTGAGCCCAAAGAACACTGGCAAGGTGTATTCCTGCTGCCTGCCTTAATATCCCTAACAGTCCACACATCCCCATGAGGTTTTAATATGTTGGTTAATTTGATAACATTTTGAAGCATTTTTTCCTTCTTTCTAACAATTTCTTGGAAGTGAATTCTCATTCCTCTTTCACTTGTCTGTGCTCTGTCCTACTGACTCATCTCTTCCCCCTCCCTGTCAGCCCAGTTTTTAACACCCAAATACTGGTTTCTCTCACACCTCCCTATTTGACCCATCCATTCTGTGCACCCTAAGTAAAGCTCCATAGCAGCAGGCATCCCTCACATATGTCACATCCCTGTTTGAATAAGCTTACATCTCATTTTAACTACCATAAGTAGCATTACTTCAGTGCTATTTTTCCTCTTTTCCTCCTGTCTCTCTCTCCTCACTGACTCCACTTTTTTTTTTCTCCAGTTGTGAGCTTCTAACAATATTTTAGGCCTCTCTTCCACAGCACCAAGCATTCAGTATGAGCAGATGGACTTAGCACTGAGCTGCTGTGACAGTTGAGTTTTGTGTCCAGTGCCAAATTGTCTTTTAAATGCATTAACATCCCCCCGTTGCTGGTACAAACCCAGTCTTTTTGAGACAACTTTCCACACCTGAGTGACTCCAGCTTCACCAGACTGGATCCTTAGTAGTTACATATGTACTTTGGTGTTAAAAGCCCAAGTAAATTAACAAATAATACACCTACAGCATTGCAGAGGGCAGGAATGCACCATATCTATGGTTAGATGCTCTGTACCTATGCACAGATCTTACAGGCCCAACTAAACTTTAGTTAAAGGGTTCATCACAAGAAGGAAACTGGAGTGGCCTCAGCACAGCATGAGTTTACCCCAGTCTTGTGCACACAACGGGTGCTCATCCTGTAGCAGCTGCTCAGATCCAACTGGAGCTTATGCTCCTGGAAAAGGAGCTTCCCCGGTTTCCCAGACAACCACCATGCACCTTATAGAGACAAAAAATGCCCATGGTGATCTATGCATCTCACCTGGTGGAAAATCAGACCAGCAGCCACTGGACAGAAGCCCTGCTGTCTGTTCTCTGAATTTCACAGAAGTCTGTGCACATTTTCCATTCACTATTGTGTTCTGGATACAGCCCTGTCAAATCTGCTTCAAACTGTCTAGAAGACCTGGTATACCACTGCCAGAATCTGCTCTGCCAAGTTTCCAGAGCTGAATAGGGAACTAGAGGCTGTGAATGCAGTTTTGCAAAGAACCTGACCTGCTTTTCCAAAAGTCACTGAAGACATTAAGGCAAGTCTCCAACAGGGATGAGACACTGCTATTCCTTTCAGGCCAAGAACGTAACAGCCTCCCTCTTTATCCAGTGAAGGACAGCAGCCCTTTTATTGTCTGCCAACAGAAATGCCACTCTGCCAATCCCACACCACAACCAAAACCAGTGTCTTTTCTTAAAAATTTAGTAGTGTTTAGTCCTGAAGGAGAAAGTCTTTATTGTAGCTTTGAGTTTACTCCAAGTTTGGAGCACAGTCATGTTAAAATGAATTCTCATCCACCACTATTATTCTTCTCTACACTCACACTGATTGCAAAAGTCACTCATCTTCTAGACCCTACAAGCTATGTATCAAAGAGTCCCAGGAGTCAGGGAAATTAATGTGGGACAGCCCCAGGAGGAATCCATCACATCTGCAAATGGCCATTTCACTGGGCTGGGTCTTCCCTGTGATTCAGCTGCACAATAGATTTTGCTGGCTCATCTTCTCCCAGGATCCAGACTGGGCAGCAAATCTTCAAACTCAGCCCCACCAGCTGATATGCCATGAGCACAGGACCTGGTCCGAGGAGCCAGACACTGCACACAGCTCAAAAGCCATAAAGTGCTAACACTGGATTTACCTCAGCTTACCCACAAGTCTAAGGTTTGGGGCATAACTTAGAGTTAGTCAGCTATTCTTCCTCTTTGGAAGCAGGGGGATGCACCACCCTCCAGAGGCACCTCTCTGACTCCCTGCGTGGCTCAGACAGATGTGTTACTTCTAGACAGCCCCAGTTAAGTGAGACAAATACTACCCTGCAAAGAGAATGACAAGCTGACATGCTGTAGACTCCTCCAGCGTTATTATTAAGTGACAAAACTGCCAGTTTCTATAAATTGATTCACTAAGATCAGCAAAACCAGACTCTGCTCCTGTGGGTTGAACATTTAATAATTCTTCAAAATTATGAGATGGGGCAGGGGGGAAGAGACAGATTGTGGAGAAAACCAGCAAAAAATTGGTTTGCATGGGTGCTAAGTAATGCTGAGAATAAGCACAGTTTGACATAACCGGTGTTTAGAAGACAGGAAGCAAAATATTAATGTTAATATATAACTAAATACATTTTCCCCTTAACTACTGCTTACACTCTGCTAGTGGCAAGACACTGTCAGAAGGATTCAGAGGTTAGGAGAAAATTCAAACATTTTAAATACAAAATAAAATCTAATTGCACAGGCAGAAATTTTGGAACAGCCAGTGAGTGTTAGGAGGCATCAGGGTTGGAAAGCCAAAGGTGAGTGACAATTAAGGACACTCCTCTGTGCAGTCATAAAGGCTGACACAGTTTTGACTGCACAGACAAGAGTATCAGGAAGAAGGGAAAGTAACTCAGATTTTCCTACTTGTTACAGCTGTCTTGTGACAGTCCCTGAACTACTTCATGCTGTGTTTTAAAGCACTAGAAAATGGAGCTTATTTACTTGTAGAAATAACAGTGCTACAGGGGATTAATGGGATATACAGAAAAGAGTGGTTATGTTGCAACAGTGACTAAGTGTAGTTAAAAGAATGGACATATTTCCGATAGATGAATGTTTTTCAATATGCATATACACTTACCATGGGAAGGAATTACTCAGTGTGACACACTGAGGAGTGCTAATTCAAAGCAGCAAACCGAGAGCAGTTAAAAAATGAAGGTTAGGAAGAAATTTCCACACAACTGAAAGCAAAATGTATCAAAGCTGTAGGCCACAGCTTGTAAAAAAACTACAGCATCACCATGCCTGCAACATCTGACACAATGCTGCCAGGCACAAGCAGAACAGTCATTTATGGACAGCAACAGCTATGGATGCTTAATTTTTTCTAACATTTACACATCTCCAGAGCATTGATGCGAAGAAAAAAGCATATTTAGGAAATGCAGAAACTCCCCACCTTTTATTCTAACCATCTGTGGCACTACCACTCCTTCTGCATTTTCTTATAATGTGGAGGAAATAAAAGAAATAACCACATCACAAACTAAAGGAGGCTATCTGCAAACTTTACCCAGAATAAGATTAGATGAGGATGTGAGGTAAGATCTGCAAAAACCACAGTGCATATTGAGAGTTTATCAGAGGACACCCCTGTATGTTAGAAGACACACACGACTTGTCCTGCAGCAGACAGTTTCTTTCTTAAACAGGTGCTTCTGGCAGCAGGAGCTTTCCAGCCTGTGAGTTGCTGTCCATGCCCTCTGGTCTCTGGTATTACAGGAACAAAGTGTGGGTGCTGCCTCATGTATGCTTTAAGTTCCTTTTTGTTGAATTATCTGTTTAATTTAGCAGACTGCCTTTTTCATGCAAAGTAATTCACAACAGAGATCCCCACTGCTGTGCGATACATAACATTGGCATCACTTGTCGCAGCAGCTGAAATGAAAACCAAAACAAAAAACCATTGTAATTTGCTGCTGACACGGAGTGTCAGAGACAACAACCATCAAGAAAGGAGCAGCTCTTCCCTGCTGGAAAGTTTTAAAGAAGTCATTTGTTTCCCTGTCAACCCCGTTTGCTACCAAGCTGCTCCACTCAAAAGGTCAGTTTGCTTTACAACAGTCAGCAGTTTCCATCCAATGAACCAGTTATTTCATGGGGAAATAAACTCTTCCATTTCATGAAGCAAGCTATCTTGCACAATTCATAATTTCATTGACCAAAAGCAACATGGCATAGGGCAGGTCAATCAAAACCTGTGCAAACTCTGGGCAAAAGACAGGGCTGAAATTCCATTACACTCCAAATATTCACCATGGCTTAAAGAATATTAGAAGACTGTAGGAATTAATATTAGCACTGCATTTTTGGTGCAGAGGCTGTAAGCCAGTACCCTCCTGTCTGCAGCATGTGAGAAATCCCACCTTGAACTGCAACACCTACATCAGACAAAATACACTCTGCAGGACTGGTTCTGCCATACACTAAGGGGTCATGAGATATCTAAAACACAGATGGAGCAGCCCAGTTGCAACATGGAAAACCTACATTTAGGTGGGGAAATCCCATCTCAAGAATCCCCCCAACATATGAAAACTGAGCCTTCAAGCCTGAAGGATATCCACATGTGACTGAGTTTACAAGTACCCAAACCCCTCACATGTCATCTTGGTGACCTGTAGAAAATTGACATGCAATTGCCTTTTGGCTTTCCTAGGACTTTATAATCTGCAAATCATACAGCCAGGCCATTCATGCACTGCAGAGATTAGGAGAGGACAAGCCTATGAGATGTTAAGGTTTCCAGCGGGGGTCAGGAGGAACCTCTTCTTTTTTTAACGGCCACATGAAGGACTGCCCTGCTCCTCAGCATGTCAGCACAATGACCCCTGCCACAAATGAACACTATCCAAGATAAACATTTATTTTCCCAGAGAAACTATACCGGTGTCTGCTTCCCTTTACAATGCAAATGAGGACTACAAATGAAAATAAGACCATTTATCACAGCATGGGCTCTTCTCGGGATGTTTTCCTACAAACAATGGCTCTGGCTGCCGACTCTTCTCCAGTCCTGACATTCCTTAGAACATTGTGGAGCTCTCAGGGAGCAAAGTGTGTAGAAGGAAAATGATACTCCCTCTCCAGTGTTCCTAAACAAAAAGGGGCAAGTAACTAACAGCAGAAACCATGCAGAGAAAAAAAACAGTCACAGATCTTCATGAAAGCCTACCTGAAACTTCACCAAAAGAGATTGTTCCTCCTTTAATATCCTTTAATATCCAACTGGCTTTTGGTATGGTCTTTGGTAGCTTGCCACTTGTATTGCAAAGGGAAATCACCTGTAAACATTCTTCTCTTCCTGTTCAAGGACCCCTGTCCTTTTGTATCCCTTTCCTTTGATGGGTCCTTCTATGATTCAGTGGCTGAGATGAGCAGAGAAGCCAGTCTGGGGGAGGGAAACCTCACCAACCCTTTGGAGTCTTCCAATGTTCCAGCATGTCAAAAGCGCTCTCAAGGCACAGAGAATAGTAGGAAAGTATACTGAATAAGAATCATAGGGTCTTTTTCCTCTTTTAATAAGACCCCCATGCATCCCCATGTAGGGAAAATGACTGAGAAGAATCTCATTCTCCTCACTTTCCTTGTTACTAGCTGGAAGCAACGGACAAGTCATTTTCACAAAACTATAAAGAAACACCACAGTGCAAACAGACCACCCTGCCAAACCCAAGCAGCAGTGCTGTGCCAAGACAAAGCAGCACTCCCTGCTATTGTTCTACTGATCCATGGTAGTGCTCAGTGGAAACCTCTTCTCAACAGGAATGGCAGCAGTAGGTCCCATATGGCAAATCTTACCCTTTGGATCCAAGTTTTCTAAATAGTGAATGGTCCCACTCAGGACACTTCATGTTCCATAACAAGATACTCTATTTTCTAACAGATAAATCAATACTCATATGTTTGGAAGTGCTTAAGCTCTCCAGGCAAAAGCTTAAGGTCCTTTTCATACCAACAGACAAAAACAAGACACTCTGATAAGCACAGTATCAAGAACAGAACACAAAATGGACACAAAATGCATTAATTTAAGGTCTCAAATAATTTTGGTATTTTACAGCAACCTAATCTTTGCACACATACACAGAAGGAGTAATTCATGACTGTGAAGCAGCATTTAGTTCTTTAAGCCATTTGCTCACATACTTTCCACTACTAAGTTGAAGACTGTTAAGTCAGAACTGTTTCCTGCCCACAAAAGGCCTTACCTTGGCATCATCTACTAACAGGAGAAGTACTACATCAGCACTCTAACACACACAACTGTCTTCCAACACAAAATAAAAAAGTCTCTTCTGCATTTGTCTTGCCTGGCTTCAGAATCTCAAGTTTGCCCAAACCCTCAGCCCACAGCCCCTGCCCTGCCCCAATGCTATTTTGAAGCAACACTCTGGATGCCAAGGGTCCTGAACACTAAGACAAGGGAAAAGCCTTAACACCTAATAAAAACTTTAAAATGGGAGCTTGAATTTGTGTTATGAGATCTAGCTATTTTCTTAATATTTTAGATTGAAAAATTCCAGAGGCATAAGATTCTCAGAGCAGGGTGATAATTCCTCCATACTTTATTAAGGCCTTCCGTTTATATACTGCTGCTCTGTTAGCTTGTCATTAGACCATGTAAAACATCAGACCAAGAAGAGGGAAATGTCAGGTAGAAGTGTGACAGGCTCTCTGAACAGCAGGAATGAAGTTCAACTGCAAATGCAACCACAAGAGAGTAATAAAACAGCCAGCCTGTACAGGTTCTCAAAATTAAATGAGACCATCCTTACAGTACAGAAGTTTTACTCATAGCACTTTTTCTTGCACAGCCATGCACAAAAAGGACTGACCAACAAGTTAAAAAAAACCCTGAAGAGCTCCAAAGTCCAGGAAAATTCAAAAAGGTTTCATTTACCTACAAAAAATTTCAGTTAATTCCCAAAGTTCAAGTGCAAGTGAACTTCTGATTAATATTAATCACAAACACCACCAGTTTACCATGCAAATATTTTAATTATTTAAATTGCTCTCTTCTGAGCATAAAGAGACAGAAGTACCACTCCATGATGGTATTTCCTATGACAGTGACAAAGGACCGCTTGCTTATAACTTAAATATAATAAATTCCTGTTTTGTATAACTGAGGCTGAATACCCACAGGATATTATTAATATTTCCCCTCCAGCATCTGGTCTAATAAAGAAACACAGAACAGCTTTGCTGTAGTACAAAAGTTTACAGAAAGTTCAACAATTTAATTAAAGACAATACAAAATATGTTGTTTGAATTCAAATAATTTATGTAAAAGTACACGCATGAGAAAATACTGGCAAGAAGATTTGGGTAACCCTATTATCAGATGCACGTTCTTTGTTCCTAGAGATAACACACAGTCAAAAATACATTTATAATTTAAATTGCAATAGAAGACAGTATTTCAAACACAATTTTGGGTCTACCAGCCCTTCAAGGCAAAAGAAATTCCTGTTAATACAGGACAAACTGATAGGATTAAAAAAAAAAAATAGAGCAATACTGAAGTCACTTAACAAGCCTGCAGTGTTTTGTTTTTCCTTTTATCAAGGAGGGAGAAGATACCAGAAAGTAAAGGGGACTGTGTCTCCTCAGTTAGGTTTTTAGTAAGCATGATCAGAGCATCAGGGATTACTTTCATCCATATACCCCAAAAAAACTCATTCTCCTTGTGGAGAGACAGGGCACAGATCTTCTCTTCCACACACAGCAGTGCCATGCCCACGCAAGTGTGGATCCTGAACTACCTGGTTCTCAGGGGGGCAGCTTGGCCCCAACAAACACCTTCTCTGAGCCTCCAACAGCACCACTAATCCTCTCACATCACAAGTTATTCTTCACCTTTATCAAATATTGAAACCCCAGAAGTCACCTTCTTCATTATGGTATCAGACTGAAATACCCAATATTTCTTACCATGTGTCACTTGCCCTCCACATTTTTGTGGTCAACTAAACAGTTTAACAAGACGACACATGATTAACTTCTTTCAAGATACTTTAGTTCATTGATTCTCAATAAAAGCACTGGTTGCAGTACAATAGTTTAACATACAGCAACAAAAGGTACTCAATTTACATGCACAAGCTATTTAACAATATTACACAGTCTTTCCTATTGCCATTATGAAACAAATACTACTGTGACAGCTGGCACAACCTTCCAATTGTTCTCATGAGCTGTAACAGAGTGATGAAAACAGTGCTGCAATGGTACAATGCCAAAGAACAGAGATTTGGCCACTGCTGGAAGATTCCAATCAAAATGTCAGTATTGGAAAGGGAAACAGTGTTGAAGTAATTGTAAAAACAGCAACAAAAGAAGCTATGCAAAATTGCTTTGACTTGTACTTCAATTTAAGAAAACTGTGAAAAATACATAGAGCTTTGTATAGAAACAAAAGTGCATGCAGAGGCAGAAAAGTTAAAAGTTCAAGGCAAGACAAATGTGTGGATGAGTAAAAAAACCTCTGAACACTAAAGTACTGTAAACCAGCAGCAATCTGTTGGTGAAAGAGTGCATAATTCCCTTTCTGGATTGGTTTTGTGGGTTGGGGTTTTTTGGTGGGGTTTTTTTGTGTTAGAGTTGTGGGGGATGATGTTATTTGGATTTTTATTTAATTTTATTTTAATAAAGCTTCCACCTTTGAAGCACACGCTGAAACTCCTCTGCATTTGTGTTTGATGCTTGGCTGAGCTTTCATTCAGTTTTACAGCTCGGTCCAGATTTTCCTGGTTTAATGTGCAAAGTACAGCACATACTATTAGGACTACTCACTCCAAGCTTTCAACATCAGCTTTTTAAGAAACAGATACAAGTGTCACCTTCATTAAAGTCAGTTTCAGTATTGCTGTTAAAGGGCTTCTAGGAATCAGAACAGAGAAGTCAGATTTATAACAATGAGCTAAGCAATGAGCTTTGTAAAACACACACGTTACAATAAGACTTTTCCTATAGCAAATAAAAATCATCAGGGGACTTGATTTTTTCTTTTTTTAAACATTTCTCTCTAGGTTTCAGAAGTGCTAGCAATTTCAGCAACAAAACTTTCAAAGTGCCTTAGCACTTTGGGAAAGCCACTTTTTAGTGGCTTTCCCAAATGGTATTCAAACAAGTAAGAAACCTCCTCTAAGGGACAATTAGCAGTTTAGCATTATGCTATTGGCAAGTAAGATCCTGAAATATTATGAATATTCAATAGTTGTCATAATTTTTTCATAACCATATAAAAAAGCACTGTCAGGTCTCCAAGTAAGACTACAAAAATAAAAGTAAAAAAAAAGTAAAAAGGCCTCAATTCTCCTATTTTTGTTGCTTATTTTTTTACTAATTGTCTCAGGAAAAAAAAAGTAGCAAAGGCTTAATCTTAAACACAAAGGTATTGTCATCAAATCAGGTCCTCTAATCCAGACTGATGGAACACTTATTATTTCAACTGAACCACCCATAACAAATTTGCAATGCCAGCATTCATTCATACCCTGAACTGTTCCCTGGTCTCATCTACCCAATCAACTATTCACACCATATATTAAGCAGAACAATTTTAAAAGTCTTTTGTGGTTTTGAAACAGTTGGTCTGAATTCTTTAATACCACACTCAAAACAGAGGAAGACAAATTTAAGGATATTTCAACTCAATTCACAAAACACTGTTTAGAAAGGGAAAAAAGAGGCATGAATATGGAAGTACAGAAGGTGTTAAATCACCACTTTAAAAATGGACTTGGTAGAGAGCCTACACTGGAAACACTTACCTTGTCAAAGCATCAACATGATCATCAGAGGACAATTCAGAGACACTTAAGTCAGAATTGTGAAGAAATGAAACTATTATGTCAAAGATCACTGAAATATCTAATCTAAGGCAGTGCAAAATGATGGCTGGTGAGGGGCAACTAGTCTCCTTGCAAAGTGAGGGACTTCAAATTACTCATCACTGACCTTCCTAAAAATCTGCATTGAAGGACCTGATGAACACCAGTGATATTTCTGTCATGCAATTACAACTGTTAAGCAACCAATATGCAACTCAAGAGTGATACTGTCATCCATGGTGGATTATTGAAGTAATAATCCATTAAAGAATAAGTTCAAAGGGGAAAGTGGTAAACATCTTGCCATAAGTGAAAACACTTCCAAAATTTACAATTAAATAAAAAGTTAGATGATATCTTATAAAAAGAAGTACTGAACACAACAAGGCCACAATAAATTAGTGTTTCCATAAAATGACATGCTGAAGGTTTTGTTCCCAAGTCTATACATTTTTTTACTGTCTGTTAATTCCTAAATATTGACAGCATAATTGAATATTTGAGGTACAGTAGTTTACATTTGTATATGTCTTGTAAAAAGATTATTATTTTTCTTCCAGTTTTTCTTCCTCCTCGCCAAAGAACAACAAAGGAAACATTCCTAAAATGCAGCCAATGGTCACTCCAATAGCTTTACCCTAAAGAAAGAGGGGAAAAAAATTAAGTTTTTCACTGATCAGTTATTACTCATTTCCCATGTACCACCACAACCAGGGACACACAACCCTTGTTCTAGTTTTCAGCTGAGAATCATATTTTTCTTAGCATGCAGAGTAGAAACACAGCCTATGAGAGAGTGACAGATATGACAAGATTAGAAACAAGTGTTTGCTATGACAAAAGACAATTCTGAAGAAGAAGGGCAATGATCATGAAAAGCTGCACAAGTGGTAAAGGAGGAAACAGACATTCAAAGGATTAGCAGAATGGCCAGGAAGACAGAAAAGGGAAAAAAATAACCAAAACAACAAACCACCAAACAACACCTACACACATTTTAGGTGCAACTATAAATGCATCTGCTTGTATCTGGGACTGCAAATCATCAAAGGAATGATGGCTCCTTGCAAACATGATGGCTTTCAAAGGCACAAGGCAAAACCAACAAAAACTGGAAAACATTTCAGTTGACCTGAATGTGTAAGTCAAGAGGAGAGGAAACAAAGTAAGACAATCAGCCTCCAAACCACATCAATAGCAGTAGGTGGACAGTGTTGAAAAACTTGAGACAGCAGGTAAAAAAGACAAAATGCTACCATACAGGCAAAGGTGCACAGAAGTCTTTTCACAGAAAAGGAATATGAACAAACTGAGTGCAATTACAGGGCTTTGCCACAGGCTCAGGTTTTACTGAGAAGACTCTTGGGCTATAGGGCAGCCCCCTGACAACATGCCAACTCTTCACTGCTCTGTGCTCTGATCTATCACTGCTAAAATGTGACTTTTTGTACCATAACTTTTCCTCAGTAAGTGCTATTTCTTTTCCCTTAAATCTGCAAAAGTATTTTTCCCAATGAAGGTTCATTCCGGCAAAGTGAAGTATCTGTTTCTTTACACGGTTTCTGATAATCTGTTTCTTTAATCATTGCTCCCACTGCTGAAGTGGGACCACTTCAAATACTTAAATGTTAAGTAAGTAATCACTCTGAAAATGCATCTGCAAGGTGAGTGTCCTGTAACTGTAAACACAGGCAGTGAATACTACTCAAATGCTAAAAGTCTGGCCACAGAAAAGCTGATTTCATATCCAAGCTAATTATAGAATATTAGAAATTAGTACAGACCAGCACAGGTATATGAATAGCAAGCATTTGACAAAGAATGTATAGGAGTAAACTACTAAGTGGTCAAGTAAATTTTCACCAAAGCCAGAGCTCAACCCAAGTATCTGCACAGCATATACAAAGTCATTGCAGAGACTATCCATGTCACTTGTCACTTGGGGCTTGCTGCATACCAAAAAACCACTCAAGCTCAAAAAAATCCAATTTCTTGATTCTCCCTGACATGGGCTCAAGACTAAACCCTGTCAGGAGCATGCACAAAGTTGGTGGTCATTAAGGAATAAATGGAAAAAGTGACAAAATGCACTTATCAGCTAGTTTAAACACAAAAAGCTCCACACCAGCAGTGCTGCCCACAGGTTACTCACCAAGTGTGCACTGAGACGGGTCTGCCACATGTCAGCTTGTTTGGGTGTCAGGTCAGGGATTGACAGACCCAGGCGGGAAGCCAAAGCTTCCACATAACCTGCAAGACTGAAGAACAAGGAAATGAGAACAAACGATTTTGAATCTCACAGTAGATTCTAGTGAGGGTTTTGAAATACTTGAACTTAAAGACAAGAGCTTTTCGTTCAGCATACCAATAAAATGATTGAGAGAAAACTATGGGACACAGTTCAGACTTCTAAAGGTCACATTTTGCAATGTAATTTAATTATCTCACTGATTGAAGACACAATATTTCTAAAACACCTTATGCAGTACAACACAACTGGTGAGAATGTGAATGCATTTTTACAGAGCTTTTTAAGTAATCTTTACTGGAGAAAAGGTCACACACTAGTTAGTGGCAAGCCTTGTAATTTGCAGAAAACAAATCAGAGGGAAAGTGGGAAAAACAGGCATAACAAACAGCTTTACTTTCAGTAGCTATGCAAGAACTTCCTGTAAAACTAAAATAAGCTGTATCTGCTTTTATCAGAAATAGGTATGCCTAGACCTGAAGACACTGCAGAGATATTGTTTTAGCTGAGGAGAAGGAAATCTCTTCAGATCTGGCGATAACAGCCTGAGAAGTTATATTAGGCAGAGCTATATTAAATTTTAAAAAAATTATTTTTCCACTTTGCATCTCAATGAATGCCCTTAAGAATATTAACACAAGTTCATACATACCCCAGTCCAGCTAAATCTGAAACAAGGTTTCCCAAAGCTGCAGCTGGAGGGAGGAAGAGGGAAGAGAAAAAGGTATTATTTTAGCTACAAACAAAACCAATCAGCTCCCACCCTCCAGTGACCTTTGCATACACTCCATTTATAAAGAATTAAAGAGTAGACCAAAGTTCCTTATATTTTAGTTTTTATTCTGACCTTATTACAATTAAATAACAGCAGCAGATTAGAATTACTAAGAGGTGCAACTATTTTTCTCAATTTACATGGAGAAAACTTGACAAATCCAAAAAGACAACACTAACACCTGGAAATCAACATAACTTTTGAGAACAGGGATAAGAATGGCTGTGCATGTCAGCTTCATGCAGCTAATGCTGGACACCAAGCAAAGCCTTCCAGTGCCTGAAGAGGCACAGGAGCACTGAAAATAGGAGCTGTCACTCAGATATGCAGCTTTGACAAACATGTCAATATACCCATTAACTGAGTCAATTTAAGAAGAAATACTGTACACAAGTGAACAAAGTTACACACAAAATACAAGATTTCACAGCAGACCTTACTAAAATAACCTTCCCTGTGACTGTCTCACATTGAACCAAGGTCTGCAAATTTCCAAATCTTTAACTCGTCCTGCTGTAGCAGTTTCAGTTCAGCTCTCCCTCCTCGTGCTCTTGAGCAATGCTGCACCTGCAGCTGGTGGATCCATGAGCACCCTCTGACACAGCAGAGACACCAAAGCTGCTGAGCAGAGCTTATCAGTCTTGGCCCAGGGCAGGGGCAGGGTGGCTGCTTGGCCTTCCTGTGGTATCTCACCAAGGCAGAGGAGCCACCAAGAAGTGCAATAAAAAGACATCAACACTCATCTCCCCTTAGCACTGCAAGCCAACAGCAACATACAAACACACATCTCCACATACATTGATACTGGGCCCTGGGGAATTTAGAGGAGTTCCATTAAAGAAATGCAAATACACTTTCCCAAATGACCCAGGATTTGAATTATTAGGCTGAAATCAACAAACAAGCGCTTCAAAAGCTATTTGAACTGAAATTCCATTTCTACAAATGGAATATGTCCTAGCTTCACCCAGAGGTTGTTTCTTTATTAGGAAAGGCAGCTGCAAGACTGAGGAAGAGCCATTTCCAGCCCTGTGTGCTACTTTCAGCTTAAAATATAGGAATGTGCCATATTGGTCTAAATGTACTGCAATGTTAATACTTGCCTGCCATAGTTGAAATTCCTAAGACAACTCCAATTGACAATTCTATCTGGGTTCCCTGAAAAATAAACAGTTTTCTCATTATTTGAGGGATTTGGAGTTAAAATAAATAATATTGATACAACTGAAAAAAGTATTTATTGTTTATTGCTTGTCTATGTTAAAAGTCAAAGGATAAATGGACATTTCTTCTATTAGATCACAGAGATCTTATCTTCCTGGCCCTAAGGCAAGGGCCTACTTCTGAAAGTGTTTTAATATTTCATATGTACTCCCTCGGGCAGCTGGGGGACAAACCTGCAACCCCTATCCCTGCACAGCATCTTCCCCACTGCAATTCTTAGCTGAATGTAGAGCTCTGAACAAAAACTTCTACAAATACCGAGCAAACAAATAAAACACAGTATCACAGCTCCTTATGTTTTCAGCTGAAGAAACAAAACCACATGGTCTGCATTATGAAACACCAGAACGTGGTCAAAAGATGAGAGACAATGTGCATGAACTAAAACAAGACATGTTCCAGTTGGATATAGCAAATCATTTTCCATCCTGAGGACAGCTAAGCATTGGAACAGGTTGCTCAGACAGGCTGCCCTTGGATTTCTCAAGTCCCTCAGGATAAAACCATGAACAATTTGGTCTCATCTTACAGCTGGCTCTGCTTTGAGCAGGAGGTCAGACTAGAGACCCTGAGATCATCCTGAGCAGGGGGACTTTCTAGACTGGACCTCACAGGCCATTCTATTCTGTTCTCCTGAAAAATATGAATCTTACAGACTTGTTCAAGGAATTAAACAGTGAACTTACCGCAGCAATCATAATTGCGTTATCCAAAAATCCAAACCCTACAAAAGGTAATGCATTGTGGAAGAACACTAAAAGAAATAAGTAACAAAGAAAAAAAAATATTTATAAGAGAGTTCACTAGTGCACAGGAACAACTGAAATGTCTAATACTGGTTTTAAGAGAAACAAAGCAAAATACACAAAATTCCTTTCCTCCTGGTCACCTTTTTGTTGCTGGCAGGTGTGGTAAAACCCTTTGCTACACAGAAATGTTACTAATGGCTTGTGAGGAACCAGTTAAATTTGCAAATACTTTTACAATTTCAGGTGGAAACCACTTATGCCTACTAGTGCATAAGAGAAATATTTAAAACTAAAGGAACTCTGGTATTATTTGCAGACCTTACAGTGATGTTGCAGTATCACTGAAGATCACCAGACTGTCTCAGCAGACTTCTTGAAATAAAGGCCCTTTTTCTGCAAGTCCCTCATTATTTCTGTGCAAGAGCTCCATCTTCTTCACACATTCCTAAAATTTAGTATTTTAAAAGCATTGTCTGGAGCTAAACAATTCTTGTCAAAACTCCTTCAGCCAAATCTGCAAATGCTAAGGTGGGTTTCACTAGGGTGTCATATACTGTTAATTATCTCACAATTTCAACTGTGAATTGTATCATGACTTTCTCTGTGCATTCCTCAATGCAAGTTAGACCAGTAGCTGCTTCTTAATACAATGCTTAAGAAACCAAGCTCCACCTTTAGCTTCACCATTTTCTTCTTTTTTACTTCTAAAGCCAATTAAATCCTTTCTGAAAATATTTTCTGTTGCAGAAGCTTGGAACATGCTGGTCTGAGTAATTTCTCAGAAAGAGCACAGTGCTACTGTATCATTCCATTTTGTCCAGCTTAATTTTCTCTCACAGCTTTTAGCCTCTAAGCTTTTGATGGGGGTGGGACTGAATTTGCACAGCACTGCCTCCAGCTGAGTTTCAAGGTGCTCACTTCATAAGACTAAATACAGCATGAGAACAGACTGCATGACAACAATATGGCTGAAAGTTGATATATTTCATTTTTTTAGTATTTAAAATACAGCATTCAGTTTGGATTTGGTTTGAGTTCAGGGTATTTTTTTCACTTCATGTTGGACTATAGCTGCTACATTTTATAAACTTAAAAGAGATGCAAACCTAGAAGAGGGACAAAAGAAGAGTGCATGAACCTCAGAGTCATGTGAAAAGAAACTGGTATCCAGTACCTTCTGGGTTTCCTTTCTGCAGACAGTATGAATCCATGACTACACAAAAAAACCAAAGCCACATTCAAGATCTTTCATGCTCAGGTACTAGAACATGAATGGTCATCAGTAACTATTTTGTGAGAATGAACCTATTTTCTAAACTGCACAGGGAAAAGACTATAGCACAAAGCCTATGAAATGTTCCAATGAATTTTAAACTATCACAGAACAAGCCCACCAAAACATAAATAACAAAACAAGCACACAGATATGCTCAGTATTTTCAAAATGTGTGTACTGGAGCTAAATTGGGACCTCAAATTCTTGTTGAAATGCACAGAATTTTGGAATTCATGGAGTAAACAGAACACCAGAGAGAAAGGAATGGGGGGGGGGGGGGGGGCAACAAATTAGAAAAAAAAAAGTAGATAATTAGAAAAGGAAAATGTTTGCCTAAATAAATTTGCTCACTGCAGAGTACAAAACCACAAAAATACACTAATTTGGAAACTAAATCAGAATTTGAATCATGGTATTATAAATGTACAATGTTTCCAATTTCTTTGCAGTTTTTTACTACTTCTCAGTCCTTTTAAAACACAAAACCTGCACAAGGCACTGCAGCACCAACACTGCTTGGCTTAGAAAAACAATGTTTGCTGCTGGCTTTGAACAGCGTGCTCTCATTTGGGCTTTCTGTCCTACTTTCACTCAGTGTTGCTCATTCTCCAGCCGAGGTGTTATGAAATAAAGGCAGCAGGGTGAGTGCTGGTGCTTGCTTTGGTTTTCTCTTACTCCATACAACAGGGATGAGGACAGACCAGCACTCGTGGAACAAAGATGAAGCCAATTCAAAGAGAGACTGCACAAATACTGAACCACATTCAACAAACATTCTTCTTTTACCATGTCTCAGTTGTCCTGGAGATGGTGGTGCAACCTCCAACTTCTCTAGAGAAGTCAAAACGAAATGAGAAAGTTAGCGGCTTCATCACAATTTCAGTTTATTATCAAGTCTTTACCAAATTTCTAGCAGGCAAAAAAGCAGTTGTTATTTAACAGCTTTCAAATGGGAAAGAAAAATACTTCACACCTACATCTTTATTATTTTTATAAAAGAAAACATGGCATTAAAAGCCACAATGTCTTAGAATATTACAAGCTTACACCAGTATAAGTGATTATGCAAAGTAACAGCATACTTCAGAAGCAGTTCAACAGCCATCTTCATATGAAAATTACAAAACCACACCAAAATTAGAAAAATCAAATCTTCTACAGACAATTGTATGTTATTTTTTTAGAGGTCCTCTAAACATGCAGCAGACAACCTTCTTTCCCCCAGAGAGTCTGCAAAACAAATACTACCATTTATATTCTCACAAAAGGTATTTTTAATGGCAATATAAGAATAAAAGAAAAAGAGGGACCACTGATTTTGGTAACAGCCAATTAAGTTTGGTCATTTGGTGCATGTTTCAAGTATCCCAGACCTAAACCAGTGAGAGTTTGCAGGGACCAAAGATCACTCCTGAACCTGACAAAGTAATTTCTCTACAGGAAACCAGCACAGTTGTGATCAGAGATGCTGTGCAGAATGCAGCAGCAAGTCACTCGTTTAACAGCAGCAAGGGAAAAAAACTAGCTACTTTTTAAGGTTTCTCTTGTGCATTTTTTAATGTAGATATTGAGCATAAGACCTCCTTTTTAGAACAGAAAAAAATCATTCCCCAAGTATTTTTCAGTATTATGAGCCCTGAGATTATGACAAGTTGCTTCCATACTTCTGCTGAGGTAACTTCTAGAGACAAAGGTTAAAAATGGTAAAATGTGGAACCTACAACACTCAAGTATTCAAATTTTACTTGGGCAGACAAGCACATGGAAAGACAATGCTGCAAACACAGTGTGATTAATTTGAGCCTATGTCTGAGCACTGCAGACTGGAGTGAGAATTCTTGCATCCGAGCCTTTCTTATACTCAAAGCTATTTTAAGGAAGAAACGAAAACATTCACTTAAAGTACCTTTGAGGAAAAAACATTCAATCAGAATACCAGTATTTAGCCAACCAGGACACTGACTTTCAAAATAATTTCACTAACTGAAGGACTTTAACACTTTCTAGCTCTAGCAGTTACTGAAGAGGTGCTTCCTCTCTCTGCCCAATATAAACACTACCTAAGCTCTATAAACACCAGATGCACTCACCATGCAAATGGGACAAGTATAGCCCAAATACTACAGAAAAAAAGATTATTTTGCTCTCCCCCAGAAAATGCCAAGGAATCCACAGATTCAAAACTCAGTCTGGAAGAGGAACATGGTAAACAGAGAGGGGGCCTGTGAGAGTCAATCTTCTGAAGCCTCAAGTATAGATGGAAAGAAAACATCAGACCAAAATTTTCAGCTTGTGTTGAGGGTGAATGGGACTGGGGAAGGGACCCACTTTCATATGGTCTCCTTCTGTTCACACAGGTTAAGCAGATCTTTTACAAAAGCAGGGACAAAGAAAGAACTGTCTCTATGCACCAGTACTGCCCTTTGGGCAGCATTTCTCAGAGACAGTAACTTTCCACAACACTGGGGAGAATTGGAGCCACCTTGAAATAAAGAGATTATTAGCTGAGGCCACTGTCTCCAAAAGCTCCAGATGCCCTGAGGGTGGCCAGGAAACCTAAGTCAACATGGTCACATTCCTAATGAGGCTTCCCTAAACTCATTTGCTCCATCCTGCTGAATGCTGAATAAAAACCCCAAACTGAGCACAAGCACAGGAGGTCACAGAGTGCTGCCCTCCATGGCTTTCTGCTCTGATGGGAAGTTCCCACACCAACCACTGTGGTTCCTGGGCTTCCTGTGGCACTGCCACTGAAACCACCCCTGCTGCAATGCCCATCAAATTTCTAGATCTATGTCTCCATAGAAAGGATTTTGTGATAAGAAACTGTAACAACATAAATTTCCAGGAAACACTCTACCTCTGAGGAAGACATCTTTTCAGTTTTCCCTGATTATGACAGCCAGTTAGATTAGATAATTACAATCTATTTTGGGTATCAATACAGAATACAAAAGACTATTCAGCTTGTCACAAAATACTACAAAGCTCTAGAACATCAGTTCTCTGGATTTAACTACAACTGAGTTTGATAGCACCCGTCAGTCTACAAAATTACATTCTACTCAGTCTAGCTAGACAGCTGTTAAAAAAAGCTTTAAAAAAACAGTGAATATTGGATTTCAGAAACTTACTACCTAAAGAAGGAAGAATTAAAGGTGTTTGGTAGAAGGACAAAGAAATAAAAATGTCTTACATGTAGGCATAATGGGAGTTCCAAGTTATAATAACTAAAAAGAACATCAGCTCCTCCTTCTGAACATACATCAAGGGCTACCACGGGATGTTTCTAAAAGAAGGGAGGCTGGGGGGACACTGCTTTGAGGTTAGAGGAAAGATAAGTTAGTGCAAGCTAGAGGGAAATACCAGGGGATCAAATATAAACAAAAATTACTTAATCATTGACATAATCTGTTTCAGTAGCATGGGATTCCTGCTAAGTAGGCATTTTATCAAGCAGTCCTTCAACACTATCAGGGCAGAAGTTACAAGAGAGGTCACTGGGGACAGCATGATGGCACCATGCTCGGGAGACCAGACGGCTCCTGATCAGCCATAGCGAGCTCATGCCAGTAATGGCACCTTCCTACTGCACATGCAAGAACTTTATTTTATAAAAGGGAGTCCTGTAAATGCATGTGGAAGCATGCCTAGCTTACAGCTTCCCTCATCATCAAGATAAAAATTAATCTGTGAAAAAAATCTGTGATTACACATATTAATGAGACAGGGATAGGAGATGTCTGCCCAATGAAGTTCAGTAACTGGTGCTGGTGAGCCCTGCACATGGTCTGGGCAGGGCAGCTCCCTCTCTGCGTGAGCCAGGACAGAGCCTGAGAGAGGATCTCATTCCTCCCAGCACAGAGCAGGGCAAAGTCAGACCAGGGGGCTCAGGACCTTATCACATGGTACCTGCAGGACCAGGCTCATGGAAAAGCTATCCCCTCTGGAGCACTAAAACAAAGCTTTAAAGCACAAAGACAACTTCCCTGAGAACTGATGCTCTGCCTCTGCCAGGTACAGAGCAATGCCTGCTGCAGGAAAGGGCTGCTCCAGCTCAGCTCTACTTGCAGAGGCCAAAGATTGGTCTAAAGCTGGGACATGGGGAAGGAAAAACTGGCATGAAATCCAAAAACCTTTTTACAGAATCACTTCCAATATCACCTTTTTAAAGCATAACATACTTCAAAATTCTGCAAGACATAAAAGCACTGAGAGCCAAAAAAATTCTTCAAACCATTTTTTTAAAACTCCAGATAGCTAAATGTATTACAGTAAAGGGTACTTATTCATGGAAGTTGTTCTGACTATTTGAATTTTCAAGACTCAGCAAAAAACGAGAATAAAAATATTCAGAGAGTACAGCAAAGGAAACGTGTCCTTTGTTTATTTTCCCAGAGGGAAAACAAAATCCAAATTGCAAAACCCTCTTTAAAGAACTCAATTCAGTCAGAATCAAACAATTCAGAGTTTAAATGTCTGGAGGAAAAAGAAAACAACTCTAAAGTACTCCAGAATTGCATTTCACTATGGCCATTCACCAGCTCATCCTGCCTCACAGCACTCAATAAGACACAGAATTCATCTTACTGCAGAGGGAATAAAATGGAATGGTGAAGTGAGGAATTGCTATTTTCTAACTGACATTCATTAGCATAAAAGAGGTTATAAACCAAGGTTCAAGTGCAATACATGTCATGAGCTCATGAGCTCTTAATTAGCAAAGTCTGGGAAGCAGAAAAACATTTACTGCTTCTTAAATCTGTTCTTGGTATTTTTAAAATTTTTACTACCACCTTTTTCTCTATTTTAAAAAATAGTTAGAACCTGGAGGGGAGCACAGGGGTGAAGGAATGAAATACAAAACCATCAACATAAACAATACCATCATCCATAAATTGGTCCAAACCCAGCAAGTTAAAGTCACTCTGCCAATTGTAGGCAAGTACTTGCAATTTAGTTTTAGAATTATTATTGTTAGCTGACAAATTAACCACAATTGACTAACAGGTAATGGGGAATACATTTATAAAAAAAAAAAAAAACCAACCTAACCAAAACCCAGCAAGTTGTCATCACCCGTTTCTGAATTATCAGTTTTTTTAAGAACTGGCATACAAGAGAACTTGCATGTATTATATTCAGATTGCAGCTAACACCACCATAAAATTTTATAGCTGAATCTGTTACTGTCACCCAGGGGCAGGAAACACTAACACTGAATGCAGGTACTGCTGCCAGAGGTACCCCAGGAAAATAGTTGCTTCTGCTGACAATTGCCATATCTGAGATAAAAATATGAGCAGTGTTTTATAGATTTTTAAATAGTGACTGAATTGTTTAAATTAATTATTAACCAATGAGTATCAAGAAGATGAATACAATTAATATTAATAATCTAGATTTATTATAAAAGCATTTTAGGCTCCAAAGGCATGTAGAAGTTACAGAGGGTTTTGTCTTGAATTCACCAATTGGTTTCCTCCAAAAAGTCCGTCCAGATCATTTCAGCTAATTATTCAGATGCACATCACTGAAACAGCAAAAACATCACTTACACAGAACAAGAAATCAGAACAATTATTGTGTCTACTAAAAAGAAGCACTCCTTTGCACATGAGTTCATGAGAGGATCTATACAACCAAAATTCTGGATTGAAGCTTAAAAATGAGATGTGCTCTTGCTTTGTTCAGAGGTGGATCCTCAAAAGCAATTTCTGACTCAGATGTACAAGCTCATTCATGGAATAAGATCATAAGGCACCTCCTCATCATCCTTTTTTCTTCCTCTGCTCTTCCTCAGTGTTTGCACCAAAACTGCAACCAAGCAAAATTGAAAAATCTTGTCCCATTGATCTTCAGTTGGGTTCCCTTAGTATTCCAGATGGGGAAACAACAATTCATGAGTTGACAGTAAAGAAAAATCCTGCATCGTTTGTTATAACTCACAAGTGGTTTCCTGTTACTACAGCAATTAAGGCATGAAAGGAGGCTGACTTGTGCAGTGCTAAATATAAACCTGGCTGCCAGCCCCTTCAGTCACATGCACAGCAGAGGGAAAACTGGGCAAAGCTCTGGTACAAATAGACAGAGGAAGTGATAGAAAATTTTCCTATTACTATGGAGAAGGTAACTATGTCTAAACAAATATTCTGCATAAATAAAATTGGATAGTGGTTTTTTAATACTGTAACATTGTAGAGAATTACACAGTGATCATGTTGTATCACCCTCCCTGAAAAACCTCGAAGTAGCAGGAGATTATCACCTTTATTTGAAACCTTTGTTACATCTACTGAACAAAGAGCTGAATGAGCTTTGCAGGAATGCAGTGTGCTCTTGGGCCAATTAATTCCCTTCAGAACCCCAGTAGTGACTGCAAGCTTAGTTCATTCCTGTGATCCTCGGTAGTGAGTATACAATACTCTTATCCTATTATCCCTTCCAAAATGTGGCACAGCATTCATATCCTTTTAAAGATACTTGACAAAACAGAGAGACCTAAGATGGAAACCCTAACTGGAAATGTAGGAGAAAGCATGAAATGCAAACAGGTATCCAGAGCCTCAAATCACTGTCCTCATCATTAAGATGGTTTTATCCTTGACCTAATCCCCTCCTTCATCAGTGCCTTATAAATGTGAAGGTCAGCATTTCCACTCAAACAGGTTAATGCCAAAGTAGCATTTGCAGTGGTTTGCTTAAAAAAGGTCTCAAACCACAGATGGAAAAAAAAAGACTTAAGATGCTTGCCTTGGGATTCAAGGGGGTTAATCAGCTAAAGTGATGACAACGCAGAAAGGACTTGCAGCTTGTAACAGAGATGCAGCATAAGGATAGAAATAGAGTTTGAGCTATCTCCTTCAGAGAGAAATAGAAAATGTCAGAAAAAACAGCTGAAGTGCTTGCATAAAAGTGCCAGCAACATAGTAAAACTGCTGGGAAAGCAAACAGGAACAATAATGAGATCTCGGTTCCAGAAATAAAGGGTAATATTATTATTTAATAAAAAACAAAACAAAACAAAACAACAACAAAAAACATAAGAAGGTTCTTGAGAGCTGCCAAGAAACAAACTTGCTATAGCAATTCCCTGACTGGAAAGAACCATATTCAGAGTTAAAATTCTCTGCCACAAAAAACCAAATACTCCTACCAATAGGAGGCTGGCTCTGCCTTCCCTCCTCACCCTCTCCATTTCAATGCCTGAGGACTGCAAGGAGTTCTTGGGAGCCAGAGGATGGACATCTCCCAGTGGCACAGCATTTTGGATGAATGAATCTTTGCCTGGGATTATTGACAACCTCTCCACTAGATTTGGAAAAAAGACCGAATGAGTCCTTCTGACTAACACAGTGGAATTAATGCCATCCAAATATATTCATTTAACTGTTTCAGTAAGGTGAGGTTTTGGCATTTCTCTGTCAGCAAGGTTTTTTCTTGGGCCTCTCTTGTTCAAGGGAAGGATCTATCCATCATTTCATAGGTTTGCAGTTGAGCAGAGCAGCAGCACAGCAACAGTGCTGAACTGGAAACAAGACCATGGTATCTGTGCATTATCAGAGTTCAATACATACCCATAAAAGTACAAGCAAAGCAATTCTGTGGGACACCACAGAAGATTTGCTAACAAAAACTATCAGCACTCTGTGTACAATCAGAGATCTCATCTACTAGAGAACTTTCATCACCTTTAAATAGGGTTGCATTATGCAACACTGATGTCTAAACATGAGAGCTCATGAAATATCTAGGGAGTTATATGTACAATATCCTTTATTCATTTGTGTTTCCCCCAGGCCCTGCTTTAACAAGAAATCTGAACAGCCGCTGAGAGACAAGCTTGTTTATTCCTGCCCTCCTCTCCATCATGCCTTTTCCCATCCTGCACTAAACTATACTTCTTTCCCCAGGAAAGAAAGCCAGTGGGAGAACAGTTTTAAGAACAGGGAGCAGCTTTGGCTTTCAAGGCCAGGTCTGGTACCTGCAGGCAGCAGCAGAACCCCTTAGAGGAGACAGCTCACTGACAACAGCCTGCGCAGAACACAGGGGAACCAGGCACTCCCTTCTCCCCTGCCCTGGCACAAAACTGAGAGAGTGCAATGACACAAGGGGCTCGTGCCTCAGCCACAGCTGGGCTTCCACAGCCCCTGGCACCAGCAGTACCTGCACTCAGACAGCAAAAACCCTTCCCACAGCCGCCACCACCTGCAGGCAGCTGCAACAGCACAGCAGCACCAGGCGGGGGGGGGTGGGGGGGGGGGGGTCGGTCTGGCTCATTAAATTTGTTTGGTGGGATTCTTCTTTTCCTTTGAGAAAAATCAACTACAATCTTTACAGAGAGCTGAAGACAAACTGCTATTAAATCACATACCACTAACTACCAGCCCTCTTGTAAGCAGAAAGTTCCATTCCCTGCCGGAGGACGACCTTGGAAGCAAGTACAACTGCAGAAATAAGCTTCTGTCTGAAATAACTTTAAATGCATGTAGAGTTTATTGCTTTTCATCTGTCTCAGACTTAATAAAGCAACCCAAAATAAGAGAGACAGAGAGGACAGAGAAACTGAATGATTGCCAAACATTTAGTTACAGACTCATACTATGTAATGACATTCATCCTAATTTTTCATTGCATTGGGGCATTAAAGACAGAAGTATGAGCTGCCTTGAAGTCCGTAAGAATCTGTTCATTCCTGTCAGCAAAAGGAACACCCTAAGAAACCACTGACAATTTAAGTTCCAGCCATAAATTACACTCAAGTAATTTGTGCCTCTCTGTATAAATGCCTAATGAATACAGAATGCAGTAGCAATGAAGCTATTCTTAACTCTTCACCTGCTGCTAGAGGTAGTGCAGTAGATTCACCACTTTGATACCCCCTTCCCTTCCCCATGTAACTTAGCCTCATTTGTGAATCTACTCTGACACCCCCATCTACTCCCTGCATAGTCAAATTCAAACTGCAAAGACAGCTTCCTCTGGCAAATGGCTGAAGGAATTATTATAATATAAAAACAGATAAAATCACTCCACATGAACTTCACTTTAAAATATTTTCTTTTAATTTTTATGTTATAAGAGCATGAAATATCTACTGGGTTGTTCTGCAGCTGCATTATCTAATAATTTATTCTGCACAGGAATTTTAAGTTCTAGTAAAAAACTCACTCTGTTCACAAAAATTGTCTGAAATATTAAGATTGCTGGTTTTGTAAATAAAGTCATACAGAAGGAAGAAGAACACAAAGGCTACTGTGCTCTACTCTTCCTAAAAGTGAACAGTTCTGAGTTCCAAGCTCACATTTTATTCTTTCAACCAACTGCCTTTATTCTGCAAAACAAAAAAGGAACACCCTTCTCCTGGTCAGTGTTTCTCCAGCCTCTGGCAAGCATGAGACCACTCTCAGGAGGATTCAATTGCAAGTGCATCCCTACAGATTCCAGCTGCAGAGCCAGCTAAAGCTTCAGCTCCTGTCACACCCCTGCAAGTGCCAGCTGTGCACACACTTCCTCTAAAGCTGCTTCAAGACCTCTGCTCTATGGAGAGCTGCACATCTGGTCCACCTATTTAATCCCAATGCTTCTTAACTTTCCCAGAAAGTACACAGTGTCAGTTTATGAAATACACAGTTCTGCTACTTAGGACAGGTTTTTTTTTCAATTTTACACATTTCCCCTTTTCCACTGACAGGGTTTACCTGCTCTTTTGTCACAGCTTCACTGTAAGCAGGCAGCAGAATCCTGTGGGTGCTGAAATTACACCCTTCACCTCCAGTTCTGCTAATCAGCTTGAGAATTAGTGAAGTACAAACACAAATCCTCAGCTCAGAGTTTTCTGCATACAGAAGCCTGTTTTGTTTTCCACAGGAGAGGAAATATGGAATCTAATGCTGTGGCACTGCCCACATCAGTGACATACTGTAATGCCACTATTTACTGGAGATCTTAATGAAACATGCACCCCTGTAGTTTTTCACAGTGTGCAATGGAGACTGGTCACAGTGTGCCTCCAGCATCCTTCCCTGCCTCATTCTCTTCTCCCTCTGCTTCTCCAAAATCTGTGCAATGTTTACACAGCCCCTTTTCCAGCAGCAAAGTAGGGGATGGATTCAGGCTGAGGTTGCTTTTTGCAGTGCTGAAGCAAAGTCCTGTGTGATGTGGCGGGCAGCCACTCAGACCACGATGAATAATCCTGAATAGAGAGCCAGAGGAAGGAAGAAGAGAGACAGCTCCCTTCCTAGGCAAAAGACAAATGTTGAGATAAAAACTATAATTGCAAATAGTTGCCAAAACTTCAAAGGTAACCTGGGAGATGAAACCAGTATTGCTCACTAGTGCAAGTCACCACGCGCTGTTAGGGACACAGAGATCCCAGAAGGGACTCCTGCCTGAGACACAAGAACCCTCCTGGGCCTACCCATGAGAAACCAGAAAGGCAGAACCTTAGGTCAAATACAAAACTGCACCCTGAAGTGCTCTGAAGTCACGTTGTTACTGCAAGGAGTGTTTTGATACTTTTCCTCCTGTTTCTAAATTCCCTCCTGATCATGAATTTGGGACTTCTCCTTAATTCTGGCACTTATTCTTAGTCAGGTACACAGCCAGGCCCAGAGAAGAACAGCAGCGCTAGGATGGGAAGCAGAATTGAGACTTCCATACCCGCAGGTTTTTGGGACAGGGAAAGAACAGAACAGTCTTTACAACAACACAGGTGAAACCAGCAGTAAATCCACACCCATATGGCCCAGTCACATCTACTACACATCACCTCACACACAGCTCATCCAGGCCTGCTCTTACCCACTGTGTGAAACCCAGGAGAATGCTTTTTCTCTATTGAAAAAGTAATTAAAGTGAGCTTTTTTTAACTGAACTTTTAACACAGGATCAGATATAAATCATTGTAAAACTCAGCCATAGTAATGTGCAACTGCAAAAACTGAGGTAAGTATGGAAAAGAGGTAGACACAATAAGTTTCTAGTATCCAACCCTGAGATGTAATCCAACAGCGAAAATTTCACAAATCCAGACTTTTTTGTTTTGCTTTGGTAAACCAGATCCAATAAACAAGTTAAAAACTTATAAAAGGTCACATATAATTCCCAATAAGAACAGTCTTTTTCAGCCTGGACCATCTGTGACTTATCAGAACTCAACTGCACATTGGTAAATTTCTTCTGTTCAGGGAAAGGGACATTGAATCAGAAGACGTCTGTTGAATATTTGCAAGAGGAAAAGGTCACCAGACTGATTATTTATAACAGCATTGTCACTTTTGCAGCTACCTATTTACTTGATTAACTTTACTCCATAAAATAATATAAATATATAATGAAATTGCAAAAGGAGTGGTGGAGTGGTGGATTTCAAGCTGTTCTCCCATCTCTTCTTTATGGCAAAAACCTGTATTAGACAAGATGGCTGGAAATCGTTAAGTCTCACTAATGAGCGAAACAGTTAATTTTATATTTGTAACATCAAAGCTTTACCTGCACTTTGTTGCCAGAACTGAAGCAAAGAAACAACTGGATTAAGAGGTTATCTGTAATCTGAAAATACAAACTGATGGTATTTGAAATGGCAGCTGGCTAAAGAAATTGGTTTGTTATATGTACGTTTTTCTCCAGTCTTCCACAAAATTAAATAAAGCAGAAAAACCACATTTTCTACCAATTCAGGTTGTTATGAATGATGAGATAATAGCCTCATGGAGACTGATGATTCACACCTTAGTGTAAGATAAGTTACAGCAAACCATCCAGCACTAAGGGCAAACCATCCAGCACTGCACAAACGCTATCAAGTGCAAATAATTTAAAAAGTTACTGTAACAGTACAATAACCAGAAACTGATAATGCCTAAAAGAAAAATGTAGCAGGTCAAAGTGCAGCAATTGTTGGCTCCCAGTAAGCATTTGGACCTGAGCTATGTGGCAGTACAAGTTTACATACAACAACACAACTGAAAGCACAGACCTATGTCCATGGCACAGACAGGAATCACACACCGGGGACTGTCTCCAACCCCCCCACAACATTCCCAAAATGTTTTGGGAAGTCCAGGCAACAGGTCCCAGACAATCTCCAAGAAGTGAGCTCTGGGAACCTAAGGCCAGGCCACTCTGGACACTGTATCTGGCTCCTATTAGTTGAAGTTGGTATCACTGTAGAAACCTTTTTGTCTCAAACTTTTCCATTTTTCCTGAAATTGGAAAGATTTTTCGAAGCTGTGTCCTTCCCCCAGGTCATGCAGGAGCCTTTCACCAGGATCACTGCCAAACAGTAAGGCATGTTGTAATTCTGGAAATGCCTAAAAGCCATGAAGTATTTTAACACCAAGGTTTTATTCCTACACACAAGCAGTAGGAGATAATAAAACAAACCACCTTCTTCTTATGGCTGCTTTTAGCCAATAGGAGAGTTAATACAGAATCTGATCCATCTCAAAATACAGAGTCTTAAATATGTTTCTATTTCCCCTTTCTATTATCTAGAGAAAATAATGTGATATTTAAAAAATGGCCTGTTAATATTTGCCAAATGTATCTCAATCTAAATAAAATTTAATAAAAACTCAAAAGATACCAAAAAAATCAATTAATATTATGAGCAATCACATACAAAATGAAACTGGCAACTGATGCAGAAGAAAAGTATAGCAAGTAGCAAGAATCACTATGTATTATGGCTGCTAGGGAGGGTATTTTATTTAACAATTAGCATTTAAATATCGAAGAATCCTAAGTAAATAAACACTGGAAAAAACAGCTATGGTTTTATATCCCATAGTTTTGAATGAAACATGCACTCTGCTGGGTTGAACAAAGTATTTTGTGGGCTTTGCCTTAAAATACTCCCCATGTTTCAGAGGAAGCACGTGTTTCAGGCATGAGTTAGTCACGTCCCAAAAATTCCATGTTCACTCACTGTTAAAGGAAGTTCTCACACACAGAAACAAAACAGAAATAAAAAGGCATGCTTTCAGAATATTTGAAATATCACTGTGCTAATTTAAGGATAAAGTAGAAAGAAGGCACAAGGCAGCTCACATACTCATGTCCAACTTTCTCCAAAATGAGCCATTTTCATAAAAAAATCTTAACAACAGCACAGGGACCCAAGACAGCTTCTTTAAGTACTCTGCTTGCATGATATACTTATTTTTCCATTTACTTGTTGTTTTTAGAAAGGATTTTTTTCTGGAGATAACAGATGCCTCTGTAGTTTCATATTTGGATTGATTAAATAATAAATGAGGCTGACTAAAGCTCAGTTGAATGAGTCAGCTTTAAATAATTTCTTTCTTAGAGAAACTGGCAGACTTCCTTTTCTTTTAATTGAGGTTACACACTGGAACCTCTGTGCTCACAGAATAAACATGATCTATTTCATTCGTTCCTGTTGCAGGGAGATCTAAATGTTTTGAATCTATCACTCTCAAGGGTTTAAGTTGCACTCTAAGTAAAAGCTGCATTTCAAGTGATCTTCCATGAAAAGCTCTGAATCAAAAGCAGCTTTTGTACTGGACAAGAGAGTTCTTGGGAGACAGATTTTCCTTTTAGCTCTAAAATGTACTACTTTACAAAAGACACAGCTGAAGAACAATGGCTTAAGAATCAGATATTTTTTCTGATTCTGATATAGAAGATATTTCTGCATGTCACCTATTTTGTATTCATCACATGCTTAAGCACATGCAAAAGACAAAACATTTTAATTGGAGCAATGTTTTATTTTAATTGAAGCAAACTTATTTTACCTCTGGCAGGAAAGGGCAAAGGCAGCTAACTAAATAAAATTTTTTAATTATAGTATCATTCCTGTATTATATTTGGACCTCATAATTTAATGCACATCACTTTCCAAGAAAAAAGCATAATACTGAGCTGATACTGAGCTGCTTCAAAAAAAATGAAGTTGTTTCATCTGGTCAAGTATTAACTAGAAACTCTAGTACAGTGCAGCAGTTTCCAAAAGACCTGCGCTTGAAACACCTCGATCAAGTTAAACGTAAGTACCTGAAGATGGGGATTGCTGAAATTCTTGAGACTGAAGGCTTTATATGAACATGAACAAAAACTGTGTACTTTTATTTCTTGCAGCAATACATGCCAAATGCATCAAAACAAGCATGCAGGAAGTCTGTCAAACCAGCAGCCTGCTGGCCTTATGCAATGCACATGGCAGCAACCACACTTTTCCATTTGGGTTTTTTCTACTGTACCAAATTCACTGGTCGTCTCTGGTGACTCTACATCCTCTGCTGGCTTCTCAAGTGGTACCAGTGGTTTAGGATACCTTACAGCTACAAGTTTTCAAAAACAAAACAGCAATCAGTCATTATTTTAAATCTTCCAATCAATACTGGAACATCCGCCAGCAAGAAAAGATCCTTTAAAAATATTAAGACTGGATTTCTGTGGGTTTTACATCAATTCCACTGGATTGTTTGCAGGGTTTTCTCTGCAAAAAAAGTAAGACAAAGCTTCTGCATTTAAGCAGACTAGAACCTGCTTTAAGTTATGTGAGCAAGTAAAATTTCAGAATATGGAAGCAAACCAAACCACAACAAAAAAATCATGAACTTCAGAAAACATTACCTTGATGCAGGAGGTTAAAAGGTAGACAGTTACAGCTGACATTTTCAGAATAGTTTTACCATGAGTGACCATGCACCAATTTTCTTGTTTATGACATTAAACCTCAGACCCTAAATTACCTAACAGTCTGGGTTTGACAGGATTCAATGATCATCTAGTTCCAACCCCATGGGACACCTTCCACCAGACCCACTTGCTTCAAGCCCCATCCAACCTGCACTTGTAGGAAAGGGGCACTCACAGCTCCTCTGGACAACTTATGCCAGTGTCTCACCACCCCATAGTAAAGAATTTCTTCTGAATAGCTAATTTAAACCTACCCTCAAAAGCTATTCCTTCTTGTCCTATCACGAGATGTCTTTTGTGAAAAAGCCTCACCAGGACACTTGTAAACCCCACTTACATGCTGGAATGTGCTACAAGGTATCACCAGAGCCTTCTCCAGGCTGAACAGCCCAAACTTACTCAGCCCAGAGAAGCAGAGGGGCAGACACTGATCTCTTGTCTATGGCAGACTCAAAGGAAAGGCCTGAAGTTGTGTCAGGGAAGGCCGAAGTCGGATATTAGTAAAAGGCTCCACACCCAGAGGGTGGCTGGGCACTGGAACAGAGCACTTCCCAGGGAAGTGATCACAGCATCAATCCTCACAGAGCTCAAGAAGTGTTTGGACAATGCTCTCAAGAGACATGGTGTGATTCTTGGGGGTGTCTCTGTGCAAGGCCAGGACCTGGACTCAATGAATCCTGTAGGTCCCTTTAAACTCAGGATATTCTATGATTCTGTGATGCATGAGGTTCAGATATTAACGAAAATGATCAGCAGAGCCTCAGGAGCACTTTTCCTTTTTGCACTCTGCCTTCATGAGAGAGCTTCAAGACTCTGGGCAGGAGGTGGGGGGTATATTTAAAAAAAAAAGTTTCACAAGCAAAATGTAGCACATCCTTCCATCTGAAACACAGTATTTCTTTCACCACCTAGTATTTTTGACACAGCAGTGAGATTGGTAACAGTCCTGGTGTAGACTGCAATGGTTTGAGAGCATAAAGGAACTCACACAGGCAGGCCAGCAAGAGTTTGTCATTTTACCAGCTTGACAGAGCACTTCAAACTTGTGAATTGGACACTTGCCAGCAGTCTGCCAGAAGACCTTTTCCTAGAATAGCAATCAAACACTAGAGTTAAAAAAAATGTATTGACCTAGGTCACAGCAAAGGAGAGAGAAGTAGATGACACTGCTCCACACACAGCATGGCATTGACCTGCATGTGCTGGGTGTGTGAAGGAGAGAGGAAGAGAGCACTGTCCCCACCAGGTGCCATGGTACCTGGCACAACAGCATGAACAGTTCTCCAAGCTCAGGGGCTGAGGGCAGTGCTTACCAAAAACCTCACACTTGCATGGTGAAATCACTCTTCAAACAAGACAAGTACTTCCACGAGGATGGAATTATGCTTTGTTGTGTTATCACAGATTCAGTTCTAACAAAAAGAGGTACTAAAATCCAAGCAGTCCTAAACCACCATGGCAGATGAACCAGTTTGTTCATATCAGGAAGAAGCATCTGACTCATGCAAGAGAGGGAATCTTTCTCACAGGAGACTTGTTTAGAGTGTCTAAAAACCTCGGTGAAATCCACTCATCTTTGATGACTTTGCATCTTTTGAATTAACTCTTCTTGTAAAGCTGTGGAAGTAGAGGCACACAGACTCAAACACTCCCTAAGCTATTCTAATAAACTGGGGAGCTCATAAATTTAACACCAGAACATAAGCCAGTGAGGTTTCTTCTGACACCAAATGAGATTTCACCCAGCAATAGCTAAAACCTTGTGAATTCCCTGAGATTCTGCACCAGCTGTCAGCCCAACTGAATGCAAGGAAGTGGAGCCCTTTACCTGCACACTACGGTTTTGTTGTTGTTGTTTGGTTTTTTTTCCTTAACAAAAGGTGCACTAACTTGAGCTTATGAACAGTTTTCTATCAGAATGTACCATTTTGGTCAGATTATTTATGTATCTCAGATTATTATGAATGGTATGACATCCCATGCCTTCAAAGAGAATCTAGCTAGAAACTGCATTCTCCAAAATCTGCAAATTAAATTACAAAACCAGTTGTCAAGACTCATTGCTATGGTGTTTTTGCATGTTTTCCAGGTAATACACAACTTCACCAGGCAGAGGAAGAAGAAATTTCACTTCAAAAGACCTTTCATTTAATGATCATTTCACAAAAGTCTTCCACTTAAAATACACAATGCAACTGAGTGCTTCCAAGGAATTGTATTCAATATATAATGTACATACATTATATACTAGAAGCATCTATTTTATGTATTATATACACACATACATATGTATTTTATCTGTATGTACAGAAAGGTAGGAAAACAGGAATTGTTTTCCCATCTTTGCAACAAAGATGGGAAAATAAAGGATTCTTTCACTGTCGAGACCTGAGATTTCTTAGAGGCCTAGATAATCACTGTGTTAGTAATATTAATGAAAAGTAGTTAGATCAGGGCTCAAGAATATTGCAAAGCAACACATAAAATACCGACAGTACCCTAGGAAGCAATAAAGACACAGCAAAAATGCCAAGTTTAGTATTTCTTACCTAAAGTCAAACCCTTTAGTATTTTCCCACCTCATTACCAGGCTTGCTGCATTGCTTACAAGTGCATCTTTGATTAATCATCTCATATTATATACTGGAAACCAAAGGTAGAAACCCTAAATACAAGCTCCTTAAGTAAGAGGTTCTATCTTCTTCCTAATGCCACTTTTGTCAATGGAATATTGCTATAGAAGGTCAGAAGCATTAAATAATTCTCCATATTTCCTGAAAGATTTTACACTTTCATCTCCATCATGCAAGAAAGAAACAAGAAAAATCTGATTATCTGAAGCCAACAAAACTATGTCTTGTTTACAGGGCACCACTTCTAGAAACAGAGAGCAGGACTATTACATTTGAAATCAACGGGCCTACTTGCTACTTCAGTGTAACCATGAAAATAGAAATATACAAATTGCTTGCATTCAATTCCACATGTATCATCTCTATCTGGTATGGCTGAGTGTGGGTGACATGCTTACAAGAAACACAAGCTAAAATTTTAAATCTTTGTTTCAAAGCTCCTCCTGGGAAAATACGACACTTTATTCATCTTTCCAAGGTTCAAAAGGAGGAAAAAACAAAAAAAAAGAAAAACTTAAAGACTTCAATGCAGAACGAAAACTAAATCCAGATGAGAAAGGATTTGCAGCTGTCTTCAGAAAGAACAGCTCAGTGATGTTTTGACTAAATTTTAAGATAGTAAGATACAGACTATAGTCTAAATCAGGACAGTTTTCAAAATATTTTCTGAGAACTAGTCTATCAAGATACCGTTTCACAGTCTTCCCCCAGCTTCTACTATGCAAAACACATCTATGAATTCAAACTCAGGCTTTCAGCTCTCAGCCATCACATTCTCACAGACATAGTTCTGTCTTCTGAAGCACTACAACAAACAGCAGAGTTTCAGTCAGTGTTTATTCATAAGCTAGGCTGCTTAACTGACCTCTAGTGCCTGGTATCTGGAAGCTCCATGACCCTGCAGATAATACAGGTGACAAGGCGATGGCAGGCAGATATACACTCACAAACCTCTCCCCACCTACAGTTTTTGTGACTACAGCACAAACAGATGTTTTAAGTTTCAAAAATGCTTCAGAGACTCACCTAACTTACAGGTAACAGCTACAGCTCACCTACCTGAGGACCGTCCTTCAGCGTAGCAGCCGCAGCAAAGGATGGGTTTCCCCGCAGCCTCTGCCATTAGCGGAGGCCACAGATAGTGTGTCCTGTCATATTTCCTGCTAGGGCAATTAGCTGCTGGAACTGCATCCTTCTGGTGGTAGGCCTGGGAATGGGCTGAGGAACTTGCCCCATTTGGTTCTTGATGTGCCCAGGTCTCCCCATATTGCTGACAGCCTCCCCTAGCTGATATGGGGTCTGTTAAGGCACAGAAGAGGTAGTGAAGGAAGAAGGTCAAAACTTAACCCAATAAGGACTGTGTTAAGAAGGATATGGACTAACACCTCCCTTTCCATAAAGAATTATGAAAAGATCACAGGCACAAAACAAGCTTAAGCAGAGTAGCAAAACTACATAGACATTTCATGATCAAGGAGAGACTGATTTTTCAGACTCAAACAGAACACGAGAATTTACACAAGCAGTAAAGAAGAGAATTTGAAGGCTGTGTTTGGATCACTTTCATTGGAAATCAACACAAAAGTCCAACCAGGGACCTCAGCTAAAGAATCAGCTGCTGGGAGCTACAGCATGCTGCCAACAAATGAGAGGATTGATAACATTGCTATAACGGTTTTATCTTGACTGAAGTCATGATTTGTAAAGATCAAAAATGACACAAGTCAATCAGAGAAAGCACCTGGAAAGCAAGACACAAATAGCTCTCCCCTCATCTGTTATTCAAAACCTGTGAACCTATTCAGGTCATTGCTACACAGTTACCATTTCGACAGCAGGAAAGAACAATTATACAAAATATTTCTAAACATAATGAAGCATTTTAAATACAAAATACAAAACCTAGCTCAGAAAAGTTTCTAATTTTCTTTCAAGTGTAGCCCTTCTAACCGCCTTTTCTTTTTCTGGCACGGCACAGCGCTGGCAGTGATGATACATATCCATCACCTCTCTGCCCTTCTTTACACAAAATCTGAATTCTTTCAATAATCCTCTACAGAAAACAGCTATAGGCAATAAATTCAAGATAGGGTTTTTCTCCAATTTCTATTTAACACACTTACAAGAAGCCCTTTTCAGTTATGATTTTTTTTTTTTTTTGTAACACATGAAGAAACAGAATTTCTTATAGGTAAAAGCTGACAGCTGTTACCATGCTGCAGTCTGGTAAAAATATCCCATGAATAGAGCTGGCTAAAGGAAAAGGTTATCTACAAAAAAAGTGTTATCAAACTAGATGGGCAGATCAAGAATCTGACTCCAAGGATGAGGTCCGATGGCACTGCAACACTTTATGCAGCCCTCACTTGTAAGGCTTCTAAGCCCACAACTGAGATTTTTCTGAAACAATCTCTCAAACAAGATTAATGATTACAGCTTCAGGCACAAGTGAACTGCAATTTCCACTAGTGGAATAAACTTAAAACCAACTAATAAACTCCCATGCAGTAAAAATGTCTAAATGCAAACTGATGCTACTGTTACTTCGCTTCTACATCCTGAATCATCAGAAAGTCACAGCATTTTACACAACAGACTTTCACATTATAACTAACAGCATCTGAGCAGCAAGACATTAAATACGACCATCTGTTGATTTACATCTGTATAAAAGTTGAGACACTATACTGAAATTTTGAAGTCTCATTTTGATATCCACCACACAATCCTCCGCAAGGTTCCGTTCCATTTAACCTGAGCAATAATAACCGATGAGACAGAAACTCACACAAAAACCTCACAACAAGAACTGTTCAGATGCTGAGAAGGATTTATTTGGGAAGAGTATTAGTTGTTAGTATTCAAAAGTTAGTGTCAACTTACAGTTCAAAGCATTCTACTCTCTGCGTTGTAAAACAAATAAAACTGATTCACTGTCTGCAAAACAGAAGCGCTGCTGCTCCCAAAAATAGGCGTTTAAGCGAACTACTCTCTGACTAGAAACACTAATGTTTATATACAAGTGTGCTACAAACAAAACCAACGAGATACCTGGAAGGGTTCTGTCTCTTCACAAAAGCAACACTTTTACAGCTGACCCTCAGACCTGCTCTCTGCCCACCCAAATTTTCTTCCAGACATCTACAGAGGAGCCACAAGACACAGAAATGCCCTTTCCAAGGGCACGCTACTATCAAAGTCACAAAGAGGCCTAGATCAAATGCACACTGATCTCTTAAGTACCCGCTATCATCTTCGCTGCAATCGGGATTGTAAATTACAGCTGAGGATCAGAACTAGAAGTAAGGAGGCTGTAATTAAGAGGATTTGGTTTTGTCAGGTTTTGATTTGTTTAAGGAACAGTGTCAAGTTGGCAAGAACAGTTGGATCGGATGAGAAAAATCACTGTGAATTACTTAAACTGGCGTTGCATAGCCCTGTATTCAGAGATACATCTGTAAACCTTCCCAGCACACACACACACCTTCCGAATGAGAACAGACACTTCCAAGAAGCAGCGCCGGCAGGTCTCCGGGCAGGGAAGTGTAACTCATGAATGAGCTCCCAAAGCAGCAGCAGCCCGGCGTCTCTTAAGAGGTCTGAAATCAATTTACTGCTGCCCTGGTGTCAGGGGGATTTTATGAGACACACTTTCCTACTCCCATTCCGAAAAATGGCCACCCGTGGCTCTCTGAAACACCCGGTGAGATGACAGACCCACCGAGGATTTGGCACACTGGGCCGATTTAAGTTCCAAAGGTGCTGCTGATGCTTCTGGAAACTAAATTTCAGGTCGCGTACCTCATTTATACCAAATTACGCGAACACACAGGGGCGAGCGCTTTTCGATGCCTCCTTCTGCTGGAGTTTCCTACTCGCCCGAAGGAGTCGCTTGGGCGAGGGCGGGGGCACCCCCAAACTTCGGAGGCTCAGCCACCACTCCGGCCCGGCCCGACCCTCCCACCCCAGCCGGGCTCGGGGTGGGTCGCGGCTCACCTTGGGCGATGGCGATGGACTCGAAGCGGTGGAGCTCCCGCAGCAGGCAGCTCCGCTCGGTGGAGTGCAGGCTGTAGATGAAGTCGCGGGCCCCCTGCGCTGTGTTCAGCGCCTCCATCGGCTCCTTCTTGGGGTGGGTGCCGAGCGCCCGCGACCCTCGCGGGAGGAGCAGCCCCTCGGCGCCGCCCCGCAGGCTGCCCAGGCGGCGGCGGCAGCAGCACCGCGGGCCCCGCAGCGAGCCCAGGCAGGACGAGGGGACGGCGGCGGGGCCCCCCGGCCGCCCCAGCAGCAGCGCCGCCCGGCCGAGCCACGCCGACATGGAGCCGGGGAAGGGCGCGGCGCTCGGGCCGCCAGAACCGCCCGCGGCCGAGTCGCCCGGGCCGCGCTCCCGCGGCTGCTCCGCCGGTGGGGCCGGGCGGTCCGCGCCAGGCACCGCCCCGCCGAGCTCCCGCCAGCAGCGGCGGCAGCGGCGGCAGCGCCGCCCCGCCCCGGCCCGGCCCCAGCCCCGCTCCGCTCCGCTCAGGGAGCCTCGGCCGCAGGGCGGGGCGGAGGGCCCCGAGGGGCGGCCCCGCGCAGGCGCCCGCCCGGCCGCGCTGAGGGGAGCGGGGCGGCAGCGCCCGGCGACCTCCGAGCGCCGGCCGGGGCAGCGCTCCTTCCGAAGCCTTCCCTTGTACCCACTGCTTAGTGCCTGGGAGCTCACAGGGCTTCTCGCAGAGCCAACATCCGACAGCTTAGCCGGGCAACAGAAATGAGATTTTGCTTGTCTTCCCCGTTTTCCAGGCCCTTGCCTTAGAGTACTATGTTGTTGCATCATCCAGTTTAGGTTAAGTCCACTTCGCTTGCTTATAGCGGTTGTATTCTTTTAAATTAATTGGCAGGTATTCTACCTGACACACCCGGAACAGTTACTTTAAAAAAAACAAAAAAACCAAAAAAACAAACCAAAGCCCAAAACAAACCCATTAAGGACAGAATTTATATCTTGAGGGAACAGAGGTTACTTTAAAATCAGGTTTGATTTTAAACCTCTCTCAGTTTCGCTGCTACAAATACCATCCATGTGGGTTAATCCACAATTGTTCACTGTTTTGTCAAAACACTGTATTCAAATTGTGTTAGATATTGTAATTAGGCTGCGAAGACTCTACACAACCACAAGGGACTCACGTATTTTATGCCTAGTTTGTTTAATACGAAGGTGACTTCAGAAGGCACTCAGAATTTACTGCTGCACCTCTAGCTCTTTAACACCAAAGGTAGCAGACCTATTGATGTCCATCCAGGTGGTTTCTTCAGCCAGGGGGATCTGCTGCCTTCTTGGCGGAAGGCAAACAGAAAGTTTTAAATTTGTATGAAAAAGCAGCATTTTCTTTCCATTTCCATGGCTGCAGAGTTAACATATGGTATAAAGACAAAGATCTCATGATAAACAGAGGTGCCTTACTTAGACTATTCATTCAAAACTATGGGTGTTTACATATACTACGTGTACAGTACAGAGGGAGCAGAAAGTGAGCGCAGAAATGTAGAAAATAAGTTGTAAAGGCCTGGAATGTAATATTTTAATTCTCACCCTGTCAGTGAAATAGCGGAGATAGATGAGTATAGGCTACTATTTCCATTTAAGTGCATTTTCCCCATGCATCTAATAGAGCCTGCCTCTGAGAGGAGAGATTTTATTCAATTATGTCTCTCTGTACGCTCCTGACCCCGAGCCACGAAGCCTTTGATGGTGTTCAGAACTGTACTTATCTTCCCAACTGTTTCATTGAAAAAGCAGAATCTTCTGCTACTCTTTGGGGGAAATAGTAATAAATTTTGGGGAAATCAGTAATAGTTTTCAATCCCAGAGAACTGTAACAACAATATTCAAAATTCTGTTCAAAAATGCTGTTAAAATTTTGGTAACCAGATCTCTTTTACAGTAAAAATGCATGCTTCCACATGAAAAGGCAGGACATGCAATGGGGTTACAAACACCTGAAAAAAATGCCACACGAAAATAAGGAAAAAACAAACTTTCCAGAGGCCAAGCCTTTGCTACTTCAGTTTGATGTATTTTGGATTGGGTTATATATTATATATGATTTTACATTCACATAGCTGAATTGCACCACACTACAGAGACGGAGCAAATCAGGAACACTGGCCTCTGGCAAGAAAGAGACTTTATCTCTTTCCCACCACTGCAGCCCATGTCACACTGCTCAGATATTACAAAAAGGGATTGCATCTGGATTAGTCTTTGGGTGTTTTGACAGGACTCAAAACACTGCAGGTATTTTCAGACACTGAAGGACAATGAGCAGGAAGTTTCTAGTGTAGCCTTTAAGTATTTGCTGTAAAGGAATATTCACTCTATAGAGAGGTGCAAGGACATTATTTAAGTAGACAATATACAGTACTGTTATGAAAATAAAAGTACTTGTGTGTCAGGATTGAGATCAGGGTTTAGCAGACAGTAAATTCTTCTGTGGCCTTCAGCTGTGGTTTTCACCTTTCCGAGCCTTTAAACTGCATTGAACAAATTGGAAAAAAATGGCATTGGAGGAACTATTCTGCAAAGACAAGAAATTACCTAAATAACCTAATAGATTTTTTCCATATGTTTTTTTCTGGAGCTTTTATTTTGTGAAAAAAGGAAATTGAAACCATTGGCTGAACTGACACTTTAATTAATCAGGCTGTCTAGTTAACTCTGTTCAGTGGGTGGTGTACAGTAACTTTCATTAGTCCCTGCCACTCCAGCAGAGCTTGAGGACCTGCTGAAATTCCTATTTCTCAAAATGTTCTGAAAAATGCAGAAGTTTCCCTGTATTTTTTAGGTTTTTTGCTGACAGCCTAATTTTCTCCTAATATGATTTATGAGTGACCAAATTAATAGAGATGGCTTATGCACCAACTGACAGAACTGGAAGGAAATTGTTAAAAATATTACAGAGAAAGTTAGATAAGTTCAGCCTTGAAAACTGGAAGGCAGTTTATGTAGAAAGCAGCAGAAAAATGCCACCCATCTTTAAGAGAATTCTGCAAGGGCTTCTAGAGACTGCAGAGCTGAGAGACAAGTCTTTTTGTGGATATTGGCAGGAAATACTTTGCAGCCTTCATCCTATATAAATAATGGGTGTATAATATAATTATATTCTTATGTGGTCAAGTAATAGAATACTAATGAAGGAACTTTCTGTTAAGGATAATTACTCTGCCCACTGTAAAGGTGAATATTGTTAGCTAAGGTGAGACCAAGATTTAAAGGTTGATAATTGATAACATAAATTGCAACTACACACAGTTTGTGTTTTACTAGTTAAGTACTATATTTTTATAAAAAGTACTGTATTTTCACCTATGCGGGTAAAAATTTCTAGTAACTTGCAGATAAATAGCCCCAGAGAGCACAAGCTACTTTTATTTTGCCTCACATGATTTTGCCTCTGAAAAACAAGTGGCTCCTCTGGTCCTGCTAGACCAGCTAGGGGCTGACCCTATAGTCCTTTGTGTGCTGAAATATGCTCTGTGGAAGAATCCACAGAGTATGAAAAACAGCTGCTCACTCAAAAAAGGAGTCCTGAAATATATTGACCATTTGCTAAAATTAAAAATTCTATCTACAGTCTTAAATATTAATGTAAGACAAGTATAGGAGGTTAAATTACCATTAATTATTGCAATAGTGCAAAAAACTGAGTAAGATCTTATCATTTAGGAATAAAAGAAGAATTTGTAGTAGTCTTAAAATAATAATCATAGAATCACAGAATGTCTTGAGTTGAAGGGACCTGAGAGACATCTCATGTCCAACTCCCATGTCATGGGCAGGGATGCCATTCACTAGACCAGGCTGCTCAAGGCCCCTTCCAGCCTGGCAATGAACACTGCCAGGGACAGGGCATCCATAATTTCTCTGGGCAACTTGTTCCAGTGCCCCACCACCCTCTGAGTAAAAAGCTCTTTCCTGACATCTGATCTAAATATTTTCTCTTTTAAAAGTTTAAAACCATTGCCCCTTTTCCTGTCATGATATGCGTGTGTAAAAAGTTTCTCTCCCAGCTTAAGAACTTAAAGGAGATCAAGTGCAGCCAGAGGATCTTTCTCACCATCACCACTTCCCTCCTTGTAGAGCTATGTACAATCATATGCATTATAATATTGAAAAACACTTATAAATGATTTGAAGACAATTTTTGGCTTAGACTCTTCTGGCTTTGTCAGAGACAGAGTTAAAATTCTTTGCAATAACTGGTGTGGGGCTGTGTTTGGGATTTGTGCTAAAAACTGTTGATAACACAGGGATGTTTTAGTTACTGCTGAACAGTGCTTACACAGTGTCAAGATCTTTTCTGCTCCTCATCTTTCTCATGTAAATTATTCCATGCTTTTAACGTTCAGGAAGCAGAAGGTACAATGTGAGGTTTGAACAAACCTGAACATCACGGTAGACCATCAGTGAAGTAAGCTCCCTCTGGAATGCTGTGCCTGAAAGGGATAGTGATTCTTTTTTTAATTATAAACATGGGGTTATCAAATACAAGATGTGAAGTTACATATATTCTGTCTTGTCTGTCGTTCAGGATAAATGCTTTCAGAATACTGTATTCAGCTATAGCATCCTCAGTCTGGGATAATTTGCACATAGTTAAAAAAATATGGGGAAAATTAGTAAAGGTTTGGAAAAATGCTGGTTAATAAGAGACTTCAAAGATCAATTTATTAATTGGAAGTTTGTGAGTTTAACATAAACACAGTCTCTAAGACACTTGCTTTATAAAACAGCATTTTCAGCACACAATTAAATTATACAGTACAGTCACAGCCACCCATGTATATTGATGTATGGCAAATCTCGGAGCCAACACTACTCAGAATTAGAGTTTTATTTAAGCAGTTAAATTTTTGAAGGGTAATTTTCTACAAGATGGGATCTGCTTCATATAATAAGTGAAGTCTTATCTTAGTCAAACTCTTAATTCTGCTTAGACAATCTCTTCATTCTCTTAACTTTGAAGAGCCAAATATAGGTGTTTACTGTAATCCCTCACACAATTATAATATATGGTTCACAACATTTCTTCAAATGAGTCCTGGAGCTTTTCGCACTAAACATAATGGAAAATTTTGCCCTTTGTTCTCCAGTATTTTTGTTTTACTTAGAAAAGATAAAGATCAGTACATCCTTTGAGATAAAAAAAAAAAGATTGTGTTTGTAAATTAGTTAAGGTGAGAGCACTGAACTGTTTCAATTAGTTAACTGCATTAAAATGTGTCAGGGAATGTATGAAAGAAGAGAAATCTTCCAAAAGAGCGTCAGGAAGGTCAGAGGAAAGCAACATATGTAGCTTACATTTATTGAGCCAACTTAGCTGTTTTCTATTTCATCTCTCCCAAAAAAGGACTGGGTGGTCCAAAATTTTCTCTGATAATTTCTGCTGTACAGAGGGTCTCCAACATCAGTGTAAAGCTGTAACTGTCATCAGGGGGTACTTAGACATACTTCCAGGTGTGTAAGATTGATTTTTGGGTCTATAAAAACGTGGAGCAGGGCGTGGGGTGGCTGATGTGCTGCGAGGAGCGAGCAGCTCCTGCCCAGCTCTGCAGCCAGCTGAACACATGGATGCCGTAGAGCAGCTTAGCCCAGCGCCTGCGTCTGGCTGCTAAGTCCTGGGGTGGTGTGTCACACCAAGGATATCATACCACTGCCTTCCTGTGAAACATGAAAGAAAGATAAAGGTCTCAAAGCCTTACGACAAGCTGGGTTAGGGCCTTGGAGACATCCACCACTTTGCAGGGTAAAGTGGATGAGATGACCTATAGTGACCCATCTTGATTATGTTTTGCTGTGCTGGAGGCTGCTGCTCCCTCATGCTTTATAGAACATTGCCGTCACCATTATCCACGTTGCTGCTTGATCCTGTTTACTTCTAATGAGCAAAGCTAATTAGTCACAGGAGATGAGAATTAAATACCACCAAAAGGGCAGCCCAAGCCATTGTTCAGCCTATTTACACATTCGATGAAAGAGGTTCATGAGCAAAAGCTTTGTTACATCCCCCCAGAGGTTTTCAGGCAGTTTGACATCACACATTTCTCTGCTTTCCCTGCTTTTCCTTTACATGAGCCTGTTACTTTCTTTGGCTCTCTCACTTTCTACTCTAAAAGTCTTCCACCCACACTACTCTGTTAACATACTCAGCCTGGCTGTGCCTGATCCGTTACTTTAGAAGGGCTCGTGGCTCCTTTTTAGAGGCTTTCCCCAGTCCAGTTGCTACTTGCTGGTTCCCTCTTTTTCGAGAAGTAACCATGACAACTTGTATTGAAGCCTTCAGTGCAATTTTCAATCTCCATTCCCTAATTTCTTGGTAATTAGGTTGCTGTTTGAAGCTGCCTTGTTATACAAAAGCAAATATGATTATACACCGTGATAATGTGATGGCCCCTGTCAATAATTGTAAAATTTCATAGCCTAAACTCTTTTATGAAAATTCAATTTTAAAAATCACATGAGTTCTATGAACACAAGTTAGGATGCCAATTAATTAACTGATTCTATCACCTACATGGTTTTAAAGAAGGAAATAAACAGGTGTGAGGTACCAAAAAATCCAATGTCTTACTGTAAAATTATTTGTATCCTCACTGTCTGGAAGCTTGAGGGTCATCTAAAACCAGTGCATTAACTTGTTCCTGAACAAGGTCACATGTGCATATCCCCTCAAATTAAAAAAAATAATATTACTCAGAATATATTAGAATCCACAATTAGATGTTTCCTGTTGAATAGCTGCTGTGCAGATTTAACTGCTGGATTAATTCATTCTGAGAGTGGCAATGAATATTTAATTACTGTCTGTTTAAATTTCAGACAACTTCCACTGTTTCAGTGAGATCATCAAAAGTTCTATTGCCTACAAGATTTATTTAATTGTTTGTAGAGGACATATAAATCTATGTAAAATAAGGAGATATATGATGACAGAAAGATGAGAAAATGAGCAGAAACAGGTGGTGTGTAAGATCATGATGATAGTATGCACTAATATTTCATTCAGAAATGGGAAGTAAAAGCTATAGGCAGTTCATAATAACTACAGAGATATAATAATCTCTAAATGTGCAAGTGATTGTGAGATGCTAAATCCACCATTAAATCAAATGGCGTTTTTAACATGTTTTATGTCAGGGTGGTTTTGTTTTTAATCATCCACTTTATTTCTGTATGGATTAATAAAGATCAAAATTTTGAAAGTCTTGATTGCCATATCCTTTAGCAAAAAGAAGGTAACTTCCTAAGGATAAGAGTCACAAGGTAGAGAACTTTTACAGTAACTGGCCACTCACAGCAAAGAATTGGAATATGCATGTTATGCCTGCATGACTGACTCCTGTGCAGGTAAATAATGATGAGTTACTCCAGCCAACTGTTCCTAGTATTGTATTCAACCTAATATCAAATTGGATATGAGAGGAGGCAAAGAATTTGTTCATAAAGAGAAACTTCGCCCCAGAAAACCAGACGCAAATGTGAAATGGATCAGTAATGACCAAAAGGCACTCAGGCAGGGTCTCGGGCAGTACAACACCCTGAGCTCCTTCCTGAACAGCAGCATTTTGTGTCCAGCTGGAAACAATCTGAATCGTCAGGGGCAGCTGTCTGGGCACAAGGCACAGCCTGATGTTCTGCTTCACTGTCACTGAGGGTTCCCTGCTGTCAACCCCTCGAGTGCTTGCTGTACCAGAGGGGTGAACAGAGCAGTAGCACATGGAAAGAAGTCTTGCCTTGGCACTTAATTCCAAATGACCCAGAGAGGTTGATCCCCAGCTGTTACAGGTAAGGAATGACTATTGCATGTGTGTTATAATATTAGCATGTATTCTGTGAAAGTTAGTATCTGTGATGTTTTAGTAGTTTAGATTATAATTGTAATACATTTTAGTATATTTTCAAAGCATACTAAAGAAAGAACCTGGTTTCCTTCCCAAATTTTGAATACACAGCCTTATCCAGGAGACCTGGACAAGCACCTGACAGAAGGAATTCTCCCAGTCTCACAGGCAGGGGCAGAAATCTGTCAATATTCATTGCAACAAAGTATGAGGTTCTGGGCACTGCATTTTGGCTCCATTCCTTGTGTTCTCTTGATGTCCTCACCCCTTGTTTTCTGGGCTGTTGCTGGGAAAATTTTTATAGAACAAGATGCAAGGTATGAAATTTGTCCTTGTACAAGCCCTTAAGAAATTGCTCTGAAGCTGAAGAAGAGTCAGAACAAGATGAGACGTTTAGCAGAATGGTTATCAAAATTACAGGTGAAAAGGTTGGAAAAGAGAATGAACATTATGAGTCAGGAGTGAAGCAAACTCTAGTTATGAGCCACTTTCTGTGGAAAGCAGGTTATTCCACACGTACCTGCTGTGGATTTTTTGCATTCATGCAAAGGTCAGGTAGCAATCACTGTCAGAGGTGAGATTTGTGAACAATGGGCAGCATGAACAATGTCAGAATCAATGCTTCTGGATTCTCTCACACCCTTAGCCATTTGTTTGGAAGAAGATACAGTGGATACACAAGCAAACAGTCCTGTTCATAAAGGAGAATGCTTGCTGCCACTGAATCTCACTTGTCAAATCCAGGGATTTACCTTGCTTTTAAACTGCTTATATTTAACTTGAGTATTCTGGCACCTTCATAACCCATGGAGGAATGTAGTGCTGAAATCCTTTGACCCATGTTCTCTCAGACAGAGCAGTGCCACTGTTAAGAGTGGCTGAATTGTTCATTGTTCTGATCTTTTTAAATAAAGCAAAGGACAGATCAGTCTTGCATCCCTTCATTACCAACACAGTAGGCCACTATTGCACTCTTGTTTTTCTCTTTTGGTCTCAGTCTACAGCAAAGTGTCCTAGAATTACTGTCTTTACATATAGGGGATGAAATAAATGTACAAAATTTGCATGTGGGCTTAAGAGGTGCTACAACAACTGAAAATATATTTATTGATTTATTGACCTGTTTTTCTCAGGTACTTTAATGCTATACAGGAATTCTTTTCAAGATTATTTTTCTTCTGAAAGAAATAACAGATGGGGAGGGAATAAATGCCTTTTTGGGGATTTGTGTATTATGTAGATATTTGTATTTGATAAACAAACAGAGAATTTTAAGTGCAACACCAAACTTTTAGGTGCCTGGAGGTAAAGAGGCTCAGTGGAGCAATGACACTTCTATCACTCAGTGTAACGCTCCATAACCATTCAGTTTATAGTCTAGTTTTAACAGCAAAATAAGCTGCAAGTTTATATTTCTATTTTTATTTGTTTATTTGCCTTATTCCACTGGTTTTCTATATGCCTGCACAACTACAAGAAATAAAGATTTTATGTTAAAAAAACTTTTCCCCCAACAATGCTTCTCAATATCTAAGACTGCTTACCCATAGGAAGAACAGAGTCTCTCCTGCCGGTTTCTTCACAACTGTGTAATCTAAGAAGCTATTGATTTTATTTTATTACTCTGCTTCAGTACTGCCTCACCTCAGTGATCTCTTCCAGGCATGTGTCCCTTGCATTTCAGCTCTGTGCTGCCTCACCTCTTACTCCCTGCAGCCTACGTGATCTGGAGCAGCAACAGAAATTTTAAAGTTTTGATCCTCCTTAGTCTGGCTCATCTACAGTTTTCCTTCTGGGCTTTACTGCCTGAACCTCAGGTTTCCATGGACTACAAAGAGAGAATAGAGCAACCAGCTCATATTTGCACACCTAGCTTTGCAGATATCCAAGGTAGCATCTAAGTGCAGGTGTATGTGCAGAGGTGTCTGGCCTCCCAGTATTGGTGGGGAGGGGTGCAGACACCTGTGGAATACGATTCACTCGATTCAGCTTAGAGGCTTGTCCAGTGAGGAGCTTAACCACCCTTTAATGGTGCCTGGGTATCTGCCCAGACTGCAGAGGGAACTGGGGGTGACTATGACTTAAATGCTTAACTTCCATATGAATAAGCTTTAGCAGGTAGGCTTACTCAGAAACACCTTTAAAGCACAGATACTACTTGTCCTCACATGCTACTTTACTTTTATTGACTCTGCTTTTTCTACTGCAGACCCTGGATAGGATTTTAAACCTGCTTGCTCTTCAGGAAATAAACCCAAAGGAAAAGAGGACATGAGTTTAATGCATGGACTCTCAGCTGGTTGGCTGATTTGTGCAGAACAAGGGAACCCGCATGTTCTACAAGATGTGTCAGAATGTTAATCCCACAGTCCAGAATAACTTCATCCATATTTATCCCAATCTTTTACACCCTCTACTCTCAAATTATTCTGGAATATAAACTAGTCTTGCCAGTACAAATTATTATCTGAACTACAACTGGTATTTTCTCAAACCTATGTATTTTGGAGAGAAAAGGAAACAGTCTCTGCACATGAACTGCAACTGAGGGAGAAGCAGCTACTTTTCTAGAAGTTTCTAGTCATGATACACCAGAGGAGCAATTTGTTCATATCAAGCATTGCTATTTTCTGTTGTATTGCCACTCACAAATGTGATTTTTAAGTGGTTCACAAAATTATTGCTGTGGAGGGCTTCAAAGCACATTAAGTTTGACAAATATAGGTGGTAATTAGACACAGTGTTAATGACTGGAGGCAAATGTTCCTCTGTGGATGTACTGAGGATATGGTGTCCTCCAGAGAAGCAGCCTCCAAACTGGAGACTGCAATGCCACTTAAAAGTACAAGTGGAATCACGACCAGAAGTTTTGCTCTTGGCATTACTACAAGCCAAGTAAATGGTAAGTTATATAGCAGTGGTTATACCAATCATTGCAACACAATTTTTCCTGATTTCTGTTCCTCCCAATGCAAGATAATTGTGTGATTATATGAGAAGAAAGAACAAACTCTTCAAAATGTATGACAAAAAAGGCACTGTGTCTTCACTTGTGTTCTTTGTGTATTTTACCTCTTCCTCTTTGCAGTTCTATGAGCTTACTGTACTCACTTTTAAGTAAATACTTCCCAAGGCACAGAAAGAAATGAACTTGTGATTTGAAACTTTGCAGTTTAACATTGCTCATAACCCATAAAACCAAGATATGAGATGATTTTTTTAGAAAATGCAATCTGAGCTCTAGTAATAGAAAAGGTTGTTTTCTGTTAAATTCACAGTGTATATCAGACACCACAAAATGCATGTGAAGAGTTTCAGAACAGAAGAATGTTACTTTCCCAACAGTGGAAATTGCCTTTGGTTTTTCCACAGCACAAAAAGCTGAAGTTGATGCTTCCGTGGTTGTGTTGAATTTTCATTACCACAATGTGGTTGGCCGGAGAGATTTATAAACATAGATACTTGATTTGGGGGATAGAATACAAGAAAAACAAATTTTAACACATCTATAAACTGGGAATTGTTTCAGAGAATTAGCATCAAAATGTTCTGTGTTTTTTTTTATTCCAGTCTCATTTTCTGCTTACCTCTAGCTCTTGCTTACATTCACTAAATGGGAGACACTGGTCACTTTTAAATGAGACAACAGACTGCACCTAAGTCAGAAGTTCCCTTACAAAGTACTGCTTCATCTTTACAAAACACCATTTAGGTTATGCTCCCACTTTTACAATTCTTGGGGAGTTTGGGGCTTTTAAAGCACATTCTGTCAGTGTTCTAAAGGTTTTTTATTATACTCACAATGACAAGAAATTTCCATGAAGAAACAACAACAAAAAAGCAGCTACTGTGTAAACTTTAGACTTGAGCTCTCAACGCCCCACATGTTATCATCAGCATCATTAAAACTATTAATGATTGCCCAGATCAGTTTTACTCCATGGAAGGGTGATTGAAACTGCTTGCGCATAGCTTTTAGGTTTGCTTACCTCATCAAATTAAATGACATTATGGGGATCATCAGCACATATAAGATCAGATAGAAAGTGAGACACTGGAAATTTATGGCTGTGTGTACTCTAATTTGAAGGTCAGAGGTACTTAGAGAGTAGCCTGGTGCCATATGCCAATTTTGACTTTACAGCTCTATTTATAAATATTGTTTATAGTCAAATGAATAAATTAAGATTTTTAGAAGTGTTTTGAAAAAACTGTGCCAGACTTCCAAACTGTCTATATAATGAAATTATCCATGTTAATGGATTTCTGGGTACATTTAATCTAAAATACAGATCTACGACAGAGCTAATGAAATCTCCATGAACTCTTACAAGAGCTCTGTGCAACTGAAGCACAAGCAGCCAAGATTATCTAGAAAATTGCATTTCTTAAATAGAATATGAAATTATGCCTAAAGTATGTTACAGAACTTGTTTCAAATTCTACTTGAGCATGCACTTTACCTTTGGGCGTGTTCTGTCTTGTTTTGGAAGATCTGACTAAAACTTCTCTTTTTCTATCATGTTCTCAGCAAATAATCAGGAAGGGAATTGCTCAATAGAAGACTTAACAAAAAAAAATTACAGCCTGTGTAGGATCTCTTTATAATCATAAAATGAAAAAGGAAAAACTTGGCTCAGTATATAGAAAGATGTTCTGTAAGGATCCAATTACACAGAAGTATAGAATGAATGCCAAATAGGTAAAATTCTGTAGGCTGAAATATGGGAGAACATACACATATTCATGAATATTTAATACATAATCATCTGTGTGCATTAAATTATAAGCTGCATTTTTTTTTGTTTGTTTTACTAGTTCAAAGTCTCCACAGAGGTCTGTCTGCTTGCTGCAGCTGCTGCAAATATTGTGAGGAAATAGGAGAATAGGGTCCTGACTTGGAGAGCTTTGTGCCAAAGGAGTCTGGCACTGACTCAATAAGCTTGATACCAAACATTTATGAAATGGTAGTGACAAGAATACGCAGCAATCAAGGAGTCACTGGTAAATTTTCCTCCTGCCATTCTGGCAACATGTTTGTATAACACTTTATACTTCTGAAGAGGCAGATAAACACCAGTGCATTAATTCTCTCTGGAGGAAGGCACTTCCACTTTATTTTACAAGCACTGAAAACACCTCACAGTGAATCAGTGATTTAAGACCTGCCCAGGTGTATCCGCTGCATGTGAGGCTTGACTCATTTGATTCCCTCTCATCATCCTCTGCTGAGGCAGTCCCGAGTCAGGAGCTTGCTGTGCAGCCCCATTGCTGGCTCCTGCTCTGCAGCTGGGTGCAGTGGTCCTGTTTGCCAGCAGCATCCCAGAGCCCTTTCCCAGCCGCAGCCGCTGCGAGGGGCAGGAGCTGCTCTCTGCAGCTGGGGGCTGTGAGCTGTGAGCTGCTCTCTGCAGCTGGGGGTTGTGAGCTGTGAGCTGTGAGCAGCTCTGTAAGCTGCTCTCTGCAGCTGGGGGCCGTGCCCTGCAGTGCCCGAGGCCATCCAGCCCTTCCAGGAGCCACAGCCCGCAGCTGTAGATTTGCACTGTGATCTGTGATGCAGGCTTACCTTGCTATGTGATCTCACAAACAGGTATACAGCCAGCATTTGGACAAAGTAAATCCTGCCTTTAAAGCCACTGAAGTCCCACTGTAGGTCATGTGCCAAGCAGCCTGAATTGGCTTTAAAGCCTTCTTAAAATGGCTGTTAAAAATTCAGTAAAAAGAGTCCAAGGCACTAAAGCTTTGTCCATCCAATAGCCCCAACTGAGTTTAAAATTGACAAAGCAACTCTGCAGTGTGTGCAATGGGTTTTAAAAAGCTAATAGTAGCAATTATATCTATCCTGAAGCCTCAGCTTTGCTGTAGTCCTATACAGAGTTCACTAGAGACCATCATCTCTCTGTAATAGCAAATAAAGATGTTGAGCAACAAACATACAGTATCTTGTTTTGGGTAGATTTCAAAATATTTCCATTATTTAAGTGTGCTTGAAACGATGTATCAATATAAATTATATTAGGTTAGTAATGAATATTACTACACTATGCACATCTTTTTTTCTCTTATTTATATATATAAAATTATATATTTTATATATTTACCAATTAAACTACTTACCAAGACAATGATCAACTCACATAAAGTCTTTTTTACCACCCTTAAAGAGGGTCAAATTTTTCTGGTCATACAGACAACCTCTGTGCATGCTGAGGATGGTCTCGTTAGCAATGTGATCTCTACCTCTTTGCTGAAATCACCCCTCTCACCTGCTTACTCAGAATCCTGAAGCAAATATAGTTCAAAAGCCCATCCTCAGGCAGCCACCCAACTACAGCTCAGTGGGGTTTTCCTCAGAAGTGTGGCTGGTTACAGCACAGCTCCTTCTGGAGGCGATAAAGGGCAGCTCTCATGCAGAGCCGAGCAGGGAAAGCCGAGTTCAGGGGAAAGGGTGACAGAGAATAATTAGTGACTAAGTGTTTTAGTGATTTCGTTCATTTTTGGAGTTCTTATGGTTTCCATTGTGGAGTACACAAAATGAATCCCATGTGGGACAAATACAGGCAAAGGAGGAGCACCTTCTGTGTTTTTCAGCACAGAAAAATCATGATCTTAAGAACTGTCAGCCCTGTCCAAAAAAAAATATGTGTTCACAAACACAAACAGGGTGCAGCATGCCCAACTGTGACATGCACAGCCAGGCCTTTTGATGAAAGTTTGATGAAAATCCCCTCTATTTTTGCCCATTTACTTTAAAAATCTTTTTTTTTACCTGTCATATTGTTATGCCTGTGATAATAATGAGGGAGATTTTGGGACAAAGAACATGTGCTCTTAATTCTTACATGACTTTCCACTGGGCTATTATTCTGTAGTCATGTGATGTTATTTGTAGACCATGAAGCTTGGAAGATGATATCCTCAGCAAATGAGGGAGAAATCTGTATTATTTACAAGGAGGAAATGTTTCTACATGCTGATCCTGGCATTTCACTACAGCTGAAGAAGCACAAGCTCAAAACTGTTCGTCAAGTTTTGTTTCCAAAGCAGTCTATCTCTGTATTCCTCTTTAATTTCAAATTAAAGCAACATTTGACCATTAAACACCTAGACCTTTATGCAATCATTCAAAATAGCAAATTTAAAAGTTTGCATTACTTGATAAACTTGCAAATTTAGAAGTAATTTCAATGAAAAATCAGTTACATTAATTTTAAAAATTTCTTCTAGATCCCAAGAGAATAATCATACCAAATTAGTCTATACCAGCCAGATACTTGATTACCTTGTCCAGCAAAAATATATTGATATCATATAATATACTATAATTTCAGTGGAATGGAAATTAATAAATCCAAATGCAAGCTTCTGTACCTAGGGTGGAATAACACCAGGCACAAGTATAGACTGGGAGATCAGCTCTGAAGAAAGGGATGCAGAGGTGCTGTTCAGCAGCAGCTCAAAAGGAGCCAGCAGTGTGCCCTGGCTGCAAGGAGGACAAACCCCATCCTGTCACAAACAAAGCATGGCTGGCCAGGAGAAAGAGGAGATTATCCTGCTGTGTTCAGCCTTGGTGCAGCCTCAGCTGGTGCTCTGGGTGCAGTGCTGGGACCCACCAGTGAAGAAAGATGTGAAAGTCCTTGAATGCATCCAGGGGAGAGCAACAAAGTTGGCAGAAGAGCTGGAGGGCAGGTCCTGTGATGAGCAGCTGAGGGCTCTGGGTTTGTCTGGTTTGGAGAAGTGGAGGCTGAGGGCCAACCTCATTGCTCCCTAACAGCTTCCTGGGGAGAGGAAGGGCTGAGGGAGGTGCTGAGGTCCTCTCCCTGGGATCCTGTGGTAGGGTGCAGGGGAATGGTTCAAAGCTGCCCCATGGTGGGAATAGACTGGCTTTTAGGAAGTACTTCTGTACCAAGAAAGTTCTCACACACTGGAACAGGCTTCCTGGGGAGGTAGCCAATGCCCCAAGCCTGTCAACAGGCCTTAACTCTTGGTCAGCCCTGACGTGGTCAGACAGTGGGACTAGATGAACACTGTAGGTCCCTTCTAACCAAAACTGTCTATTCTACCCTATATTACTCTGCTCTATTCTACTCTATTCTTCAATACAATATAATGTAATATTTACTCATACTCACTTTTCTTTGACCTTATCCCAGATTCATCTGTTCCTGCTATATAACTCCATCTTACATGTGTAAGCAATAGGGAAACTTTTTTCCAAAACCTCTGAAGTTTGTGAATGAAGACAGTTATCTCTCCTTGACATACAAGAAGATCCTTTCACTGACTGGTTTTTACACAACTGCATAGTGGCAGTGCAGTAGTGTTTGAACTCAGCATCTTTCTTAATATTCCTGTCCCCTCACTTCTCTTATCTGTGACTAATGTGTCACTGTTCTTCCTGCCACCCACACTGTCTATCTAAACTGGGTGTCATTTGTTTCTTCCTTTTTTGAGCACTTCATTTTCACCATCAACCTCATTAATATAACATTTCTCATTCTCAGCTTTACAACCTTACAGGAAGCCCCATTAACTTCCTTTTCCCCTTCTTCCTGCATTCATTGACTTTGCCAATTATTTTGTGTCTTTTCATTCTCACAATTCAAGCCTCAGGATGGAATCTTAATGAAGCAACTCCACCAACACACCAGGGCCTTTCCCTGATGACCCTCTCCACTCGCACTTCTGGCCAGCAGCAGCAAGAGAAACAGCTGGATTCAGGAACATGCTCTGGCTTACATTCACAGTCAGCCAGACACATGTGTGGGCACTAATATTGATGGTTTATGTGGCTACAAATGCTTTAGGAACAGCAAATCACCCTTGAATGATTTTGATGTTGTGCTTGACATTTCATGTTATTTTTGCCAGTTCTGGAGGAGGGAAAATGATGAGGGGGAGTGAAACCTACTGTCAATATTTTTCCTGTGAAGATACATGGTATCTTTATCATTAACTGTCTTAAAAGATTCTTAATCTTAAAATGATCACTTTACTGTGCATAGTGGGCTGAAAGGAATCATGTACCTTCATGCATATTTGATTAGTTATTATGAATTTCTTAAGTTTTTGTACTGTGTGGTGGATTCAGACTTGCTAGTTTCTAAATTTCCTTGCCCTGGAATATATTCTAACCTTGGACTGACACTGCTGATTTTTTTTTTTTTTTTTGTCTGTGTGTGTTCTCTCATCAGAGTCAGAAAGATCCCATTAAAATGCAATTGTTCAGACTTAATTTTTGATGTTATGGAGTAATTCGTTGGTGCCTCAGCTGAATTCAATCCCAGAAGAGGAATTTTGGTTATATATAAAAATGAGACTGTTACTTTTTATCATAGTTCTGTTAGTTTTTAGGACACCCTTGGGGGGAAAGAAGAAAGCAGTTTTCTCAGCCTTTGCTGTACACATTCAGTTTTACAAATTATAAATTGGTGGAATGTTCTCTTTCTTGTTTACTGACAGAAATATCCCATACTAAATTAGTTCACTACAAATTTCTATTGTCAGTAATGAAATTTGTGTCCAAGTCATGTCCATATCGTATTATCAACTCAGATGGTTTAAAAGCAATCCAGAAACAAGGGATTTTATACGAATTTATTCTTACTGCTTAAAGTGGTTTCCACTTTTTTTCTGGAAAAGCAACAGAGGAACTGAAATATGTTATATTGAAGAGGATAATGTACATAAAGAGGCACAGGTGAAGCTGTCAGGTGATTTTCTGTAATACTTTTATCCACAGTGTTAAGGTCAGCCATGTGTTACAGGGAAGAAATACCAGCCTCCTCTGTTCAGCCATCTCAGGAGGCTGAGGCTGTTGTGTACAATTACTTCAGTTCTGATCCTGGATGGGCACTGGAGAAACAGGAGCAAGGAGCATTCCAGCTGGAGACCTTTCAGATCCAAGCCTGCAGTAGCTGAGACAAAGAGGCTGGGCAAGGATTAAGAAGATGCAGAAGCTTGTGTGGGACATACCTAAAGGTGACCAGTGCAGGCAGGTGACTCTGCTCTTCAGAACCCATCCAGCAGGCCAGTGAGGACACAGCTCATGACACAACTTTCACCTGTGCTTCTCTCCCCAGCCTCCAGAGCCGCAACTGGTGCAGCTGCAGGGCACTGTGCCTGCACCTGCACCCACTAGCAGCTGGAGGCAGCACCTTGCAGCCTCAGTACCCCCACGTGGGAGCCTCTGGACATGTTCCCATGCCTTTGCTTTACTTTAAAAACAAGTAAAGCCTCAAAAGGAGCTTGGTTTTCTCCCAACCCTCAGCCATCACAGTTTTTGCAACACCTGACAAGTTGGCAAAGACAATAGATGAGAGGCATTTGAATCATAAATTATCCTGAGTTGGAAAGAACCCACAAGGATCATTGTGTCCAGCTCCTGGCCCTGCATAGGACAACCTGAGGAATCCCACCATGTGCTCATGGATATTGTGCAAAGGCTTCTTGAACTCAGACAAGCTTGATATTGTGACCAAGAGAGCCTGTTCCAGTGCCCAGCCACCCCTCTGGGTGAAGAGCCTTCCTGATATCCAAACATCCCGTGACACAGATATGTGTGCAGCCATTGTTCTGCGAGAAGAGGAGCAGGGCTCTGAAGGCTCACATCCATCAAGTGACATGAAACCACATTGCACCAATTCAGAGCTGCAGGACAGCCACCTGCCCAGAAAATGCATGCCATCCTGGAACTGGCTCCAGCAGGCAGAACAAGTGGTAGGAATGGAAGCATTAACACAAGAACCTGCCCCAGTGAATTCACTTGCAAAATTCTCATTACTTCAAAGGACTAAGATGTCATACATTGCACTTGGGTATGGGACCATGTCTTCTTAAAGTGATTAGGAGAGGCTCAGCATTTTCTTTGAATAGCCCATTATGGGATAAATTAATCCTAAAAATCTGCTGGCTCCCATATCTTGCTATAACTGCTTGCTTGAGCTTTATGTTGAAGACTATGGTAAAAAGCAGCTACTAGGAAAAGAAGGAGGCTTTTTTTCTCTTCCCAGTTACAGTTCACCTTTTTTCATTCCTTATTTGCCATCTCTACTGATGTCTAAGCACATATGGAAGTGGGAAACATTTAGAAAACAGCAAATTGGTCCTTGTTCCAACCACCTCTGTGTACATGGCAGCAGAGGTGATAATGAGTCCCAGAATGGGGACTTAATGTGCTTGTCTGGTGGAATATTATATTTTGGGGACAGAGGAGTGAGAACAAGAGGTTTCATGTGGTTAATTGCCTAAGTAATGTGAAAACTATGTGAGTTTGAAAACAGCCTGAATGAGAAAATGTGCAGGCAATGAAAGTAAATTACTCACTTTGCTGCTCTCACATCATAGCGAAAAGCTGCTAGGTGTTTGGTACTAGCAAAAGTAGCAGTGTATTAAACTTTGTCACAGTGGTCGATTAGCACTAAAACCATGTCTGTGTGATACAGCATTTACTGTTGTATTCTGAATTCTTGCAAACAAAGTGAGAGAAAAGTGAGAACAAAGTGAGAACAAATTCATACTTATCTTGTATTTATCATATAAAGCAGATATCTTTCTGGGAAATGAAGGTTGAAATATCTCTCTACAAGTAAATCACTGGGAGTTTTTCTTTCAACATCAGAGAAGAAATCCAAAGACATTAGGAGATGAAGAAAATTAGCATAATCAGCTCATGTTGTTTAATCCCCCTAGTCCAACCCAGGAATGTTCTCTATGTGCTACTGGTTAACACTTTTATCCCAGCCAGGTTTAGATGACCTGTAATTCTCCACTCTGCTGCCTTTGGAAACTGTCAGAGAACTCACAACGTGCATCATGGATCTCACAGAAAGACATGCTGCACACAATATATTTTAAAAATGTAGTAATATTAAGGATAATGAGAAAGAGCACAGGAAAATATGGGAGCTACAAAAGAAAATGCTTTCAAATCTGATTATTTTATATGGTATAATACATGTATATTTTTGATTCCTTCCTTTAAAAGAGTTGTTAAGATTTGATAGTGACTGGAATGATGAACGCAACAAGAAGGAGGGCTTATAGTAGGAGATTTTTCAGAAACCAGAGAATTCTATTGAAAGCTGTGGAGTTTCCACTGGACAGCACAAGCATTGAGGGCTCAGAACTGCCACAGGTAAGAAAAATAGCTTCTGTTATGCACATATTTGTATCTTGCTTAAGTAATGCTTGTCACCTGTCTCTATAATGTTTATATTAGAAACAAAGTCCTGTCAGGTTTCATTTCAAATACAAGAGCTTCAAATTCTATCACTCAGATCAGTCAATTTTCATCAACTAAGGTGAAATCACCCCCAGATACCTTCCATCTGAAATGAACTCAATGTGCACTGATTGCAGACCATGCAATGCATGCCACAGTACTGCTGGAGTTTATACAAATCACTGTTATTAATGCAATGCCTGCTGTTACAGTAGAAGAAACAAAGTAAAAAGCTGAAGTTCTAATAATTTTCTCTTGAGAGTTGAAGAAAAACATTTAGATTTAGACACCTATGGTTGATTTTTGTGTCATTAAACAGAAATAATGCCGAATCTGGAGAAACTTTCCCCATTTGTCATAGGCTCAGCTGGTTTCCTTCGTTCCACTGAGCTCAACAGTCTGAGAATAGTTGACAATTTGTCCTTATGGCTAAATGTTATTCCATTATATAAATCCTGGATATTAATCTAATACACAAAATCTAAAAGAAGAAAAGGTAAAACTAGTGTATTACTTGGTTGCTGACATAAAAATCTTGACAGAAATGAAATAATGATTAAATCTAGCAACATAACTTGGTGGAAACAGGAATGGGTGGTTCAAAATGTCTCTAAGGATGTTTAACTAAGACGTAACAATATCAACACTATAGGTGGTCCCTGTATAACAGACTTTGGGCAACAGCCACAATTATTTTGTATTTTCTAGAGATTAATTTGCCTTTGAAAAAATGCAAAGTTCATAAATACACATACCTATGCATCATTTTCCAGTGGCACATTTGTAATTTGTTGTCTTCCAACACAAGAAGAAAAGCATTCCAGTTATGACAGTTTCAATTTTTAAAATGGCTTAGGAAAAAAAAAAACAAACCCAAACAAAGTGCTACAAAAATCTGCAGCAAGAGACAGAATAATAATAGGATGGGCTACTTGGCCCTGGATAGTCAGAAGCATTACTCTGAGGTCGAATGTACTAAGCTCTTTCCATGGCTTTCTCCTCCCTCCCACAATTACCACAGGCCTGTTTGGTTAGGAGTTTGTTTGAGCCAGTCTGACCATATGACATTTATTTTTTCCTGTGAAGAGCCTCACCAAAAGGGATTACTAGTAGTTGTCAGGGTTGTTTGTTTTTTTGGTTTGGGTTTTCTTGTTTTGGTTTTTTGTTTGTTTGTTTGAAATTTATTTCACTAGTTTATTTTTTTTAAAGGCCAATTCTGACTCCCAAGAGACAGTCCATCCAGGAATATCAGGGAAATATAATGGAAAAGCTACTAAAGCTCTTAGTTCCTGTAGTTACAATCTTTACCCTATGTGAACTGCAAGGTTTTGGGACACTGATAATAAAAAAGTACAAACAGGTTTTCAAAGATTGTTCACCCATATTCAGTGAGGAGGATCTGGCACAGGTGGGTCTGTCCTTATCCCTTTTTGTGTGTGATCCCATTTGCTTCCTCAGGCCAGAATTGCCAACGGTGTGTTCATGGGATAATGCAAATCAGGGAACTAATCTGGGGCTGGGAAAAAAGGATGCTCAGTCCATAGTCTGGTTCATTGTGAAGCCACATAGAGCTCCCTGCTGGGATGAAGGGAGGGCAAGGATTAAACCAGGACCACCCATTGCACCCCCATTTCACCAGTGACACAGCAGTCCATTGGTTCAAACAGATCAAGGAAGTTTAGCCAGATGGCCTGATCCAAATCCTGCTAAAGCCACTGTGAGCCCTCCACATTATCTCCTCTTGGAAGGATTTCAGAGAAGGGTGAGCAGAGAGAGAGAGACTCATAGTAGCACTGTGGACACCCTGACCAAAACATCTGGGGATCATCCACTGCAACTTTGCAAAAGTTTCTCACAGCACTGAGCTATAGGCAGTGAATCCTGTTTGATAAGATCCTGTGTAGGGACCAAGAATTTGGCTCTCAGAAGGGAGAATACACCATAATTTTTTGCTGACAGTGCAAATAAATCCTTTTGTAAGAATTGTCATGCCAGACAAGACTAAAGGTGCAATTCCAGGAACATTTCTTCAAAAGCAGTCCTGACACATGGCTTGTGTGGAAACACTAATCTGGACACAAAAACTTCCAAGCCAGAAGAAGAGAAGTATTTTTTCCTTCCAGATTTTTTTTCCCAGCAGAATGCCTTTTAAAGTTCACTGCACCTTGAAAAGATGCTGTGCAGCTGAATACAATAGAAATAGAATAGAATAGAATAGAATAGAATAGAATAGAATAGAACAGAATAGAGCACATCACAGTGGCACAATACAAATGTTAGAAACACTCCATCATTTACTATCTAGAAATTAATAATGAATGTTATGTAAATCAATACACTGATAGGAGGCATAAAAATAAATCTTCATAGCTACTTCCCTGCCCTCCTGTTACAAAAACCATCAATAGTAGAATTTCCACAGTTCACTAGGAAGCTCATCACTGTGCTGAGCTGCCTTTGGAGATGGAAAGCTTTCTGTAATACTTAATTTTATAATCTTTTAGTGCATATTATGCAATCCATTTTTTTTCTGCCCTCAGAAGGAATGCTGAGAATATTATCACCACTGGTCATTTTGTCCTCAAAAAATCAGCCAGTGTTGATTTGATTTTGATTGATATGTTTTCGTTTGAAGGCTGCAATGCTTTTAACTAGAAAAAATATATCTTAAATGAAAAAATGGAGATGAGAGGGTAACTCCTTCTTCCTCAACCTCATATATAACATCATCCTTGTCAGGAATAGTTGAAATTTCTGGCAAAGCTGAAGTGTTTTCAATAAGCAGAAGAAATCTATCCTTCCTGTCTCATTTCCACACACACTTTTGACTACTAAAACATCTAAAATTTCTGTTTCATTCCTTGTTCATGACATTCCAGCTGCTCAGAATGTGCATATGAAAATCAGCTTAGCAAAAGTCAACTATAATGGAAATGAATAGAAAAAAAAGGCCTTTCTCCTCTTTGTGGTATATTCTATTTTGTTTGCATCAGCCTTCTTTCCCAAAAATTCTTTTCCACTCCTTAGCTCCACCACAAGCAGTGATAGAATCATAGAATCGTAAAGGTTGGATCATTGAGTCCATCTGTGTCCAAAGTGACTGGAGTGTCTGGACAGCATTAGTGTTTGAGCTCATCCTGTGCAATGACAGCAAAAGGAACATTTTACAGAAGATCCATTTTCTCTCTGATCCTTGAGTGAATGCAGCCCCTCATGGCCTGGTCAGAGGAATCCTGTTTAAGCATTATCAATACTCAAACCTCACCTGCCTGAGCCATCATGTTCAGCCACTTCTGTGGCTAAAATGTTGTCTGAGGCCCCCAACAGCTCCCCTAAAACAGTCTGCAGCAGTGGGAAACATTCTGTGCCTTTGAATCAGCTGCATCACAGCAATACAACATGTCTGGCCTAAAACCTTTGACAATTGTCTTTGTAATATTGCCCTCTCTCTTCACAACCCAATCTTTTGGTCCCTATGATAGTTCATATTACAAAGTTTAATTAAGTTCAAGAACTCTGTCCTGACCCTTAGGGGAACCAGTGACCTGTGCCCAGGATATCTGATAGATCAGCTAAAGGCTACAAATGAAAATCAGTGCCAGCAATTCTGCTCTCTACTAGAGCAGATTATCTTACAACTACACTAAAGCTCCCTAGAAAGTCACACTTCTTGCAGTCCTGATCCAAAATTCTAACATGATTTCCAGTAAGTTCAGAGGCATTATGAACATCATAACGTTTTGCCCTAAGTGGTAAATGTATCCCCTCAATTTAGTCTTCCCTAAAGAAACTATTTCCACAGTGGGGAATGCCAGGTTGGTGAATAGGAGCTTTGTAGAATCTGAATGTTCAGCCCCCACTGGGAAGCAGGTATTTTGCTTTCTCCAATTTGCATTTCCAGCCAACTCAAAAATGAGTTGATAGACAAAGAGATTTATCCAGTTACCAGTGGCTGGAACACTAGACAGAGTTATTCTACTTCTAAGGAAGTAAAAGGACTGTGTAGCATTCTGGAAAGGATTCAGGAACTGCAAGTCTTTGATAGCTGAGAGAGAGAAGTGCCAGGCTGTAAAGCAGTATCTAAATTCACTGCATGCCTGTCCTTGCCCCTCCCCATGCCAAAGGTATGGAAGGCAAGAAAGAAATAGCAGAACAAAGCAATTAATTAACTGAAGATTGTAATTCACTGTCACTTCATAAGGCAAGGAATATCTCCTGCTCATTGTGAGGGCAGATGCTGGGTCAGAAAGCCCAGAGCTGGGAGGAGATGCTGGGTACTATTTGTAACCTGTGTGGCATTCTGCCATGGCTGTTTCAGAACTGCTCTTACAGAGACAGACACTAAATGTGGGGCAGCAGATGTGCAATGCTGGCACCTGCTGCATCCCTCAGGAACATGTCCCATGTCAGTGGGGTCAGGGGGATTTGCCTCCCTGAGCACTTCCTCCCTCCCCCTGAGTATATGCAGCTGTAAATTATCACAGGGTTTGTCTCTTTTCTTATCTCACAGTTCAAGCCTTACAAGGATCATGTAAGTAATGTGAACATTTCTAGTCTTGACTGTGAATTGTTTGATTCTTACACCACCAGAACACCTATCTGCCAGGCACAGTTGTGTTCTCCCACAAAACACGCTTGCCATCTTCTGGCCAGGCCACCAAGCATCACGGGGCTGGCTGGAAATGCACTCTTAAGTGTCTATACCACACAGGCTTTCCCAACTGTTTACACAACCACCCAAGCAAGCAGTTTGAAGTGAAATTTTGCTTTGGAAAGTTCCCCAATTAAGAAGAATTTAGCTTTCAAGCCGTGCAAAGTTTGTCTTTCTTGATTCATAAAGATTTGCATGAATTTCAGTTTCTGTCTTCATACCTGCAAATATCCTGAGTTTCTTTTATTCAAAGCTTAAAGAAAACAATTGTACGAAAGTCTGTATTATTATCCTAATTTTACATTTAAACCACAAGTTTCAGTGGCTTTTGTAGGGAGCTAGTGTTGATCAAAACTGGAATTACAGTTTTCATTAATAGTTATTAAACACTAACCTTGCAGTGGAAGGTGAGGCTGAACAAAGTACATGTGGTATCAGATTCCAACACAAATATTTGATGTGGGTGTAATTAAAGCCAGTGCTATAGTTTGATATTCACCTTGATATCCTCCTCAGCCAGGGAGGGTCTTTCAGGAGGATCACATCTTCTGTCATGGCAGATCTAGTCTCCTGTATAATTCTGCATTCTCTCTACTTTTGTCTCTGATGTTGTCTATGAACACATATCTCCCAGATCAACTCTTCTGAAGACTGAAATCATCCTGAGAGGTGTATCACTTCAGACAAAAGTATAAAAATTATTCTTTCCAGTATGTAATAACAATAATAACAATAACAGTTATTAGTGTGACTATTATTATTTAATGCTACTATAGAGAGCAGCTGACACAGTCAGTTGTTTGTGCCTGGTTTTGTATCAGCTAGCTGGTGTTATCTGGTCTGTGAGCTGTTTTCAGCTATCAAGAACCAGCTAAATTTAGCAGCCCACAGATTAGCAAACAGTTCCTGTTTGGGACTGCATAGGCAGAGGACAGGGGAACTAGGGACAGGCTTGTCCTGTATGTGACTTCAGAAAGTAGAGCCGAGGTTTTCCACTGTGATTTTTTCCACCAAAGCTTTGTGCTGACAGTGGAGTTTGGTGAGACTGGGAATGGCAGCGTGAAGCTCAAGGCAGAGGCAAGCCCGGCAGGCAGGCTCAGCTCAGGGGTGACAGGAGCCTGGTGTTTCACAGATGACATTCCCTCTACAAGGCAGGGTTTGCAGGAAGACAACATTTTCTGCTTTGGCATGGCCAGTTCCCAGTAAAATTCTGATTCTCTCCATTTCCATCTTCCACAAAACAAATAGCACAAATGGCAAAATGAATGTCAGGCCCAAAACTAAAGGAACTTGCCTTTTCCTCTGCTATTTCACTTTGTAAATCAGGAGCTCTAAAACTGCATTCCAGATGTTACTAAATATCTAAACAAATATTGAATTTGAATAAGCAGATCTTGCATTTCAGTGATACAGACTCCCCACATATAGCCATGCATCACCTTGTAAGGGGAAAAATGTTGAGTGTAATGCATAATTCATTTCCTTAGCTACAAAAAACAACATATAGTGCAAGGTTCTATATCTACAGCTGTTATTTACTTTGTTGTTTCAAAGGGAAAATTTTCATTAATGAGTTTAAAAATTAACACTAGATCTGCATTTTATTTCTTACATTTACAGCTGCCTAACACAAAGCATGGCTGAGGTCAGAAAAACTGCTATGATGGCAGCATGTGCTTTCCATGTGCTACACACACAATATCACAATCATTTCCATTCCTCCCTCTCAGGCACACCATTTCTGAGCTGCTGTCTGGCAATTGAAAAAATGTGCTGCACCAGCTGTCAGGGTGTTCCAGCTTCCTGCCTGTTTTAGCAGATACATTTTTCTTTGAACACATAGATACTGAACTTCTATTACAAGTAATAGTCAGGAACAGCTACAGAAGATAAACTAATATTAAAATACAGAAATATTAGAAATATAATGAATAGTAATTCCTAGGAAAAATTTCTAGCATCTGAGATACTTTTAAAATATTTTACTACTTGAACATTCTAGACCTGTTTTTACTGCGCATGCAATTTGTAGGAAAGCATGCTGGGGTTTTTTCTATGGATTAATAACAGGATTAGGGGGCTGGGAAAACCACTAAGAAAAGGGATGATACACAACAAGCAAGCTCATAATGCTGCCTGTCTCAAGCAAGATACACTCAAATACTGGAAAACAATGGCAGGAGACAAAAGAACACATGGCAATAATGAGGAAAAAAAAAATCTTAATTCTTTTTGTTTCTGCTTGCTTAGTTATGTCTTCAAACCAGGCCTAGGATACAGTCAGCAGCTCTGGGCAAGAAGGCAAAACTGCAGCAGGAGCTGCAATGTGTGTGTGGATAGACAGACAGATATTTCTCCGTGTAGTGCTTGGAAAAAAAAAAGAACAACAATTCCAAGGATCAGGAGGGATCTGGGAGGAGCGATCTTACGTGGTGCATTTCCCAGAGCCCGGGCAGAGAGGGGATGTGGAGCCGAGGAGGCCGGAGGGGAGCGCTGCCTGGGCACGGTGCCTCGGGCAGGAGCTGGGCAGAGCACACGGAGCTGTCCACCAGTAAATCCTTCCTTCGGGAGCAGGCGACACGCAGCAAGGGGCTGCACTCCTGAGACATACTTCTTGTCTCTCTCTTTCTTGTCTCCTTGCTAAGTATGCTGGTCAGAGTTAGGAAATGAGAGAAATGTGCCAATGACCAACTGTTAATATACTTTGTTCTCTTCGCCCTTTTATATTTTCACAGAAGGCAAGGCCAAAGGCCTTTTATCTGCACAGTTTTGTTCCACAGAAAATTGTAAAGCCATATGTTACAGACATTGTGCAGATAAGAAATCAAAATCAATCCTTCACACAAACAAGTTATTGCAATTTGGTTTGTTACATGTTAACTATAAGTAGATCTCTTTCTGCTTTGTTAGCATCTTTTAAGACATGCTATCTAAGCCCATGGCATTTAGTTGTAGAGGAGGAGGAAAACCAAAACTTAATAACTAAGCTTAACCACATGGATTTTTGTAGGGAAATTCTTAATATGTTCAGAAGATCCCTAGGTCAATAACTATACTTACAGGTTTTATCTTAGCTTTTAAAATATTACTTTGATTTGCTTTTTTCTTTTCAGAAGAAGACACAGATATAAACTACTAGTGAACAACTAGTGAAGATCATCCTAGGAGAAGAAAATCCACATTAGGTTCCTTTCACAAGTCTTTGGTTTTTGTTTCAGTCCAAAATACAGATATCCTTAGTGATCATAATGAAAAAACTTACAACAAAAAGAAAGATAGATTGTACAAAACTTTACTCTTATACGAGGATTGCAATATGATATCAAAGAATCCACTGAGATCTTGAAAGGTCTCTGGAAAGGAGAAATGAAATTTGGGAATAGTTAATGGATTGCTACACACATTGCAAACTAAAACACAGTTTTGACATGTGCATTTGCATTGTTTTTCAAGAGAGGCAACTGTTTTCATTCTTACAAAAATTACTGTTACTGAATCAGGCTAAATTTACACGGGGTGTTTCAAGGCAAAGGTATTATGTGCATTTAGTTTTTCAGGATCTTGTCGTCAGGAAAAAAAAAGCTAATCCTCTTAAAACCCTCTCTGCATTTTTATTCTTTTTAATTATCAAAATGTGATTTTTGCAAGACCATGTGATTTTTCACTATCTGATGTGAGCACTTGCATTAATCCAATAAAGCCTTTGGGTCAAAGGGATCATGAAAGCATTCAAGCAAATGGGGGAGTTTCAAGAAATCTAAAGTTGTTTTGCTAAAAAGTGGGTTTAGATTTTGTCATAATATATAGGCACAGTCCCTAAGCATGGTCTCAGCAGACTGACATAGAAAATAGGCTGTTCTACCATTCCAGAAGAAAATAAAAATTCCCTTAGTTAATTCAAAGCATGTGACTTATACAGCTGATAATTTGCGTTTATGCAGTTCCTCTTGTTCTAAAAATCTCAGATGAAAAAAAATGCTAACAGTTTTTGAAAAAAATTATATTAATTTTGACCACTCCAAACTATCAAAAATACCTTAACAATCATTTTTACATGACAGAGTAAAACCCAACCTTCTGCCACATACTGTGAAGAACATCAAAGAATTCCAGCGACTTGTTATTGAAATAGACTGATCTGCATCTGTCTGACTCAGCCTCGTACATGAGGTGTATTAAGTTATTTTGAAAATATTTTTGAATATTATATTCTTATTTATTATGAAACAGCTCCCTAGGGCTTGTTCTTTTGTGCTGCCGTGTCCTGGGTGTGGGCCTGACACCTGACACCAAGCCAGGGCAGGTACATCCAGTCCCAGTGATACTCCAGGGAACAACCTTCATCGTGAACCAGCACTATTTTCCCTTAACAATTCATCTATACAGACAAATAAAGCAGCTTTCTTCTTAATTTGTATGTTAGTTATGAATGAGAAATTGAAGAATTCCTCAACCAAGGAAACTTTTTTTGGTGTATTTATAGAAATGTACTGGGAATAGTATTTAACCCCCAAATATACAAAGAAGTTGAGACTGCATTTAACTCTCAAAATTATATGCTAAATTTCTCTGCACTTGTGTCTATCACTGAAGTGATTTCAGCAGAGGTTTGCTTGTGTAACGCTGATTTTGGTTTATTATTCTACATTTGAAGCTAGGTAGTGCAAATTGCAAAATGAAATATATCCAGTAGATGTCATCATCCTGCATCCCATGTGCCTGATAATCCAGTTTAGATTTACCTTTACCTTTTTTAAATTGAACTGAAATCAAAAGTAGGAGTCCTAACAGAAATAGGTTTTCTGAAAAACTTGTGTAAAACATACTCATTTGATGTGATGCACCTCACTAGCACTAGGATTTCTGGAATGTTTACAACCTGGAAGTGTTCATGCACAAAGTAATTTGCAGACATCCATGACTGCATTACATGCCCAAATAACATCTGTAAAATATGCCAGTAAATGCATGTATTTAAACCTGAAAATCCATTTAATGGGTTCCATTTAATCCACATGTCCTTAAAGCAATATAAATATGTACTACAGCATCACCTCTGATCCTGAAGCCTGTACTGCAAAAATAGATTTAAGATCCTCTTTACAAATGAGAATATTAAATGAAGTTGAAAGGGCTTTGGGAGGTCAGGGAATTTCATTTCCATAAATAGTGCTTTGAGTTGTTCATTTCTTGAAATTACACCTCATATAAATTAATATCTTCATACATATTACTGGGATTTATCAAGTACTATGATGTACTTGATTTACATTGTTTTTAATTTCAAATCAAATAGTGTTATTTACATTCAGCAGCTTTATACTTAGTTGAGGAGCAAAATGATTCAGGCAAGTCCAAATCACTGTGATTCAGCCACCTTCAAACGTTTTCACATTTTAAACCTTGACCTCTATTATTTGCTGTGGGGAGACTTACTAGGTCAGAGTAATGCCTCTCAGTATGTGATTAAAAATGCACTTTGTCCATGTCCATGGATTTTGTAACACAATCCTTTAGCAATCTGGCAACATTTCTGGCTTTGTTAGCTGGGGCATTGCTTAGGAAAATTCCTGTGCAATACTTTTGTGGTCTGATCCAAACCCCTTTGGAAACAATAGAAAGGCTTCCAAGGGCTTAAGCCATGGACAAATGAGGTTCATGCAAAGGCTGAGCCCCAGCAGGTGAAGCAGCAGGCAGACACTGGTGGGAAATTGCAGCGTGGCAGATGCCAACAGGCTCACAAACTCATCTCGGTTGTGTCCTGGAACATGCTTTTTATTCCCACAAGGGATGGGGTGGGAAATGTCCCAGTTTCAGATGGGCTAACATTGTTACACATTGCTTTCAACTTAGTAATCATTTCTTTCTTTAGTAAAAATGGTACAATCACAGAATGTTGAGGGGTTGGAATGGACCTTAAAGATCATCTAGTCCCAGCCTGCCCTGCCATGGGCAGGGACACCTACCACTAGACCAGGTTGCTCAGGGCCCCATCCAACCTGGTCCTGAACACTGACAAGGCTGGGGCAGCCTCAACCTCCCTGAGGAACCTGTTCCAGTGTCTCACCACCCTCACAGCGGAAAATTTCTTCTTTATGTTTACCCTAAATTTTTCCAGTTTTAATTTGTACCCATTACTCCTTGGCCTATCACTACAGCTCTTGATGAAAAATCAAGGCAGCTTGAAGTTTCCAGTTGCCCTTGTATGTGTAGCTTCTGTGAAAATGCACGAGGAAGGAGAAAGGATTTGAAAGGAAAATGCCGTTCTTCCTCTGACCCTTCTCTATGTTTATGCATTGGCTAGGACAGGTCTTGTGCATCTCACTCAAGAGAAATGGGAATTCTGATTAAAGCCCATTTAATCAGGCTGCACATCTCCCTGACAGCCCTGGACGGTACCGAGCGCTCCAACATTCCCGGCCAGCGCGGGGCAAAGCTGCAGCCGTGAGAAGCCCTGCGGGGTGGGGACACGGGGCTGACCCCTCCCAAGGGGCTGCAGCACGAACGCGCCGCTTTACGGCGGGCAGAGGATTCCTGCCATGAGGTTGGGCTTCAGGGGCACTTTAGGGACACAAGGGGCCGAAGCGCTCATGGGACCAGGCCCGCTGCCATCCCGTCATTTGAGCCAGCGCGTGCCCTCATGGGCAAGGAGGCCAGAGGCATCCGGGAGTGTATCAGGAACAGTGTGACCAGCAGGACCAGGGCAGTGACTGTCCTTTGGCACTCCCTGCTGCGGTCACAACCTCACCACTGTGTCCAGTGCTGTGTCCAGTTCTGGGCCCCTCGGTTCCAGAAGCACATTGAGGGGCTGGAGTGCATCCAGAGAAGGGCAGCAGAGCGGGGGAAGGGACTGGAGCACCAGGAGCAGCTGAGGTTGCTGGGGGTGTTCAGCCTGGAGAAAAGGAGATCCAAGGGGGATCTTATGCTTTCTACAATTCCCTGAAAGGAGGTTGTAGCCAGGCGCAGGTCGATCTTTTCTCCCACGAAAGCAGCGACAGGATAAGAGGAAATGGCCTTAAGCTGCGCCAGAGGAGGTTTAGGTTGGACATCAAGAAGTTTTTCAGAGAAAGGCTGATTGGACGCTGGGATGGGCTGTCCCGGGAAGCGGTGGGGTCACGGTCCCTGGAGGTGTTTGAGGAAAGCCCGGCGCATCCCTCAGGTCGCTGCGGGGTCGCTGCGGGGTCACGGCCCGGTCCCGGCGGCCCCGCGCCCTTCCCCAACCCGACTGACCCCAGCGGTCCCGGGGGCGGGGCTGCGCATGCGTCCCCTCGGCGCGGCCCCGCCCCCGAGCCGGCGGGCGGCGCTGCCGCGGGCGCGCGCAGGAACATGGAGGCGGCGGCGCGGGAGAGCCGGGCGCGCCGGGCGGCGGGCGCGGGGCGGTAGCGGCTCCCGGCCGCCCTCCCTCCCTTCAGCCCTCCCTTCCTTCGCTCCCGCCCCCTCCGCTCCTCCAGCGGCGGAGAGAGGCGGCCCGCCTGCCCCCCCGCGCAGGGCATGGCGGCCCCGGGCCCTCCGCGGCTGCCCCAGCTGCGGCTGGGCCCGCGGCTGCGGGCCGGGCTGGAGGTCGCGCTGCGGGTGCCGAGCCTGTTCCTCATCGACGCCATCTTCAACTCGGCCCCGCTGCCGGGCGGCTCCGTGAGCGCCGCGCTGCTGGGCGCGCTGCTGCGGCTGCTGGGTGAGACGCCTTCCCTTCCTCCCCTCCCGAGAGACACGGACCGTGCTCCGCCGGCCCCGCTCACAGCCGCGGGCACGGCGCGGCCGCCGCTGCTCCCCGCCCCTTACCCGCCGCCTGGCTGCTGCTGCTGCCGTGGCCCGTCTCTCCCTTTCCCCCGTCCCCGATTCCCGTCCCCACCGGCTCCTATTGCCACCGCCGAGACCCTGCTCGTCCGCCCGGGCTGGATCAGCACCTCGCCCCCTCCTGCCCGCTCCGGGCCCGGTTCATCCCCTCCGATCTATCTCCCCGTCTCCTTCCGCCTGCTCCTGCCCCCGCAGCGGTGCAAGGACCCCGCGAGGGCTCGGGGCTGTGACCCCCCCTCCCACTCCGGGGGCTTTCAAGGCGGAAGACATGTGACTTAGTGGGTATAGGGTTTTCATGTGGTCTTTTAAAAACCCTTTGGATAGCGTGATGTCTTCCTGAAATACGGTGTTCAAGCCTTATTTTAGCAACAGCAGTTCAGAAGTGCCGGGAATTTGGTTCCCAGAGGAAAGAGAAGCCTCTTGAAACTTACCAATGGTTATTTTCAAGCTTTTTTTTTTTCTTCCTATGATGGATGAAAGTCAGTGGTATAACTAGGTGATACGGTTTCCAGTGTTGTTAACTTGGGTTCTTATGTAGCCTCGGCTCACTGGGAGTCCCGTTCAGTGAACTGCTGTACAGGTGATACTGTGCTGCGTATCACGATCCTGAGGCAGGAAGAACACAAAACAAATCAAGTTGTTTCGGTTTTCTTTGGGGTGTTTTTTTTTTTTTTTTTTTGCAGGCCCGAGAGAGATGGATTTTTTTTTACGTTTATAGTAGAAGAGAAACAGGAAGGAAATAGGCAGTACAGCTTTTGGGGCAGGAAGCAGAGAAGAGAGGGTTAAAGGAAATGTGCACAGTGTGAAGTGTGGTGTGACTGCATCACACAAGTCGAGGAGCAGAGGGGGAAAAAGTAAACAATAACCAATAGCAAGACAGCAGGAGAGGAGAGCAAAGGAAGGAGGTAACACAATGCAGCAGGTGTTTTATTTTGGTTGTTTACATTTATTATATGTTTTACGTTTATTATATTGCTTTGGTTGAGGGTGCCAGGGAAAGTCGGTGTTCACATGAGAAGTGATGCTGAGGAGACCCTAAGTTGCCTCCTTTGCCTGCCGTGCCATGGGTATGGTGTGTCTGGGATGAGGAGCAGGGGTTCTTCCCCCCTGCTTCCCATTTACTTGACCTTTTGTTCAACACTTATGGAATTGCTAAGAGTGATAATTCCTTTTTAAAAAAATTACATTGCAGTGCCTCACCAACTTAATTTTAGGAACCCTTCATCATATGATCCAGATGCTGTAAGAAGAGCATCGAAATTAATCCAACCTGTGTAAATGAGTGGTGGATATATTGTTCAATGATGTCTCTTAAGTGTGTGGTACTGGGAGATTCAGTCACTTTTGATGTTTGCATTTATATGAGCACTTTTCTGGAAGGGGTTGGGGGAAGAAGGGGGTAACTTTTGCCTTCTGCAAAAAAGCTTTGGGAATGTTTTATACCAAGAGACTTATCTTGAACATTTAGAAAAGGGGTCTGTGGTTCTTGGCTTTTCAAAATTGAAGATTAAAATGTAGGCACCTAAAGATGATCTTAAACACCTTCCATCTGGTTCAGACAACAGAGTGCTTTTTCATGTTTTTTTTCCCTCATCTGAATTTAAGGATTATAGGGTTGCTTTTTGCTGCTCTTAGGAAAGTGATACAGTTCTTTTGGATCATTCTGTATTTAAATAATGGGAAAATGTCTTTTAACTTACCATTTGCAGACTTTGAAGTACTGATCCAAACCTTCCCTGTAGCACAACAGCACAGGATAAACGGGCAATCTGTCCACCAGACATAAAGATTGAAGCTCTGGAGAGATTGATGATTTTTGGAGGTGATATTAAACAGTTCTGAAATACTCTAGGAGTACAGCTCTTCGGGAATGCTAATAGAGATCTCTGTGGGTGTTACAAAGTTTTACAGCAGGATTCCTCGGTCTGATTCTTCCATCACTCTCTACACAAGTAAATAGAGTTATACATGGCACAGAACCAACTTCCACAGCTGGAGCACATTTTCTTTTGTGTTTCTGGTTAACCTTGCTTTGTCCCCAGCACAATGTTTACCTTTTGTATCTTTGCACTGGGTTTAAGTATCTCAATTCCAGCAGAGCCACCACCCCCAGGAGTGTGTGACTGTCACCTCAGACAGCAGTCCCTCCTCAGTGAGGACACTGAGTTTTGAGAAGGGTTCTATAAATACTTGAGTCTGCAGAAAGATGTGGAAGTAAATAGAATGACTGGAGCTAGGGAAAAATAGTTTGGCAGTTCCACATGAATGAAGTGCTGATGTGTAAAAGTGATTGTCCCCTGCACGTGACTGAAAGTAGAATCCTAAGTGGTGGGCTCCTCTAAAGATAATGACAAATTTCAGGATTTAAAGGAAAAAAAATGAGACGGAGACATTAATTGTAACACAAGAAATTATTTTCAAAGTAAGTGTATTGTGTTTTGGTTCAGTGCTATGTTTGGAGGCCATACTGGGACAGTTGGCAATGGGGTAGCACAGGTAGAAAGAGTAAAGATGAGTAGAGAGACAAACTTTACAAAGGAGGAACTGCAGCATTTCCTAGCAGAGGGAAAATGAAAAAAGACTTACTGTTTTGAAGGGCAAATGGGGATGGGTACAGGGCAGGCAAAGTCTTCTTCTGTTGAGATGGACTGTGGCATAAGTGGAGATGGGGGGAAAGGAGTGCTCACTGTCCCTTCTGAGATCCACTGCCTCTTAGGGTCTTTTGAGTCTCCTTCAGTGAGTCTTGACTTTTCCTTATATGTATTAACAGAGACGTGCTGTACTTTTTGTTACTGCCTCTTCAGAGGAACCAGTAGGACAAGCTCTATTGACTCACTGTCGTACTGTTTTTAGAGATGTGTCTTGCATGTGAAACGTCAGTGTTTTAGGATGACCTGCAGTATCTAAATACAGGCCTGTTACTGCCACTGCAAAGCACAAAAATAGGTTTTGTTAAGGCGTGTTTCAGAGCAGCCTGCTTACTGTAAAATGCATCTCCTTTGGCTCAAATGATCAGAATTACATAAATAACGATCTTGTACAGGCATGTGAGCCTTTTCTGTGACTTCTGAGAAAAGACAAAGGCTACAAACTCGCCAGCAGGATTGGCTTTCCTAAAGATGTTTGTGGTGGTTAAAATGACAAAGCAACTGTCAAGCTTATTTTGTAGAAAGTGCTGCATGGAACCAATATTCAGCTTTTCCTGGAAGAACTGAGCTATGATGCAAGGGGCTTTCTGAAAACTGATAGAGGCTTTTCCTCAGTCCACTTCACATGGTTACCAGGTTAATGATTAATTAAGGAGAATGTGTTTATTCCAGCCAGTGCTACTGGCAAGGAATATTGTTCAGGCAAATTCATAACTTTATTTGTAGCCTGCTTTTGCAGTTGATTCATGTTGTTCCTCTCCCTTTTCCTCAATCCTCCAGGATCTGAAGGTGGTTTGGGGTTTTTTTTTGGCATATTTTTGTGCGTTTGATTGTTGTTGTTGTTGTTGTTGTTGTTTTAAAAATCAAATGCTATTTCAAAGATTTTATTCTGATGATCAAGGGGCTATGGCTTAATTTTTTTTAACACTTGTTTATGGTGGATTTAGAACGGCCTGAACTGTCAGAACAGACCAACGCTGCCCTCCAGGAGAAAGAGGATTACTCTTGATTTCATTGGTTTTAGTACAGAGATTGAAAGCAACTTAGAATCAAATATAAATTGTGGAGATTGAAATCTCTCCAGACTGGTTTGGATGAGAAAGAAGTTGCATAGGGTGGAAGGCTAAATAAGAAGTCCAAAACAAAGGCAGTGTGTTTCCTGAAAAAGAAACTGTTTAAGGAAATTAATCTAGTGCTAAGTGCCATTTAATTTAACACCTCTTAGGGCAGAGCCCTTACCTATGTGGTGCACAGTGATGGAATTCATAAATTACACTACAGAAGTTTACTGCAGGGACATGTAACCCCAAACTCCCAAAGCTGCAGTTGCTCTGATAGGATTTCTCATAGGAAGGTGCAGACTTCCCAGGCATGGTCAAGATGTGGTCGTGGTCAATATGAGGGAGAGGTTAGCAAACAGGAATTTCAAGGCCTAAATCTGACTTCTAACAAGACAGACAAGTTTGCACTGGCACTGGCAAAGAGGCAATTGGTGCAGTTTTGGATTCTGTGCACAAAAGCTGTATACTGTGGAAGGTCTTCCTCATGTGACCTTTGTCACCGCTCTTACCAGAAATAAAAGCAAACTGAAGGGAAATAGAAGTGCCTTCCTCACAGCAAAGTACAGCAATTTTTCACTATTTTCCTATTAAATAGTTTAACTGAAGTGTTTTGGTTACTTATCTTTAGTACTCCATCTTAGACAGCTGTAGTTGAGTGCCTTGCTCAAGTGAATTAGGGGACTTACTAAGTCTTACTCATTTATTTTTTTGAGTGTTCCTTATAAAGGTGATGCTTTATCTGTTGGGGTTTTTCTAGTTTATTTTTAGAACTTGTCTACCCTTGGATTTCAGGACTAAGGCTGAAAGGCTGGGAATTGTCACTATTCTGGTCTAAAACTGCAACAAACTTCATAGTAATTGTGATTTTAGGACTTGCAGTGGCTTTGCATGACAGCTGTAGTGTGCAGATGTTAAATGCAGAGATTAACTCCTCCTCTTGCCTGTTCTCTGAAAAGGGAACCACTGGTAATGCAAAGTTACAAGTGACTAATGGGGAAGTGATACATTAAATAAATGTAGCTCCAGAGCTAATAGGTTAAAATCTGCTGTTGAACTTCTACTGAGAACTAAATGATTTCAATCTGGTTTTAGGTGTCTTTGTATCCAGCGTTGTTCTGGTCTTACAACAGCGAGCACTTTTCAAGTTCTACATGATCGCCTCAGCGTTTCTGCTGGCCGCAACTTCAGTGTTGGTGAATTACTATGCTGCTTTGCACATAAACTTCTACAGTGCCTACAACACAGCTGCATTTGGAATTCAGATTTTCCCACATAAAGGACCTTCGCTATGGATGGCACTTTCCATCCTTCAGCTTACCTTTGGAATTGGATATGTTACATTGCTAAACATGCAGTCCATATACTCTCAACTCATCATCTTGGATATACTGATTCCTGTAATTGGCTTGGTTGTTGAATTACCTTTAAATGTCCGGCAAGTACTTGTTTTTATTTCAGGCCTAGTTCTGACACTAAATACTACAGCCATTTTAGCTACAAAAATTAAGTGGTTTTATTATTCGGTACGATACGTTTATCTGCTGGTGAGGCACATGTATCGTATTTATGGATTACAGCTATTGATGGAAGACACATGGAAAAGGATTCGGTTTCCAGCTGTACTGCGTGTCTTTTGGCTAACAAGACTTACAGCACAAGCTGTGGTATTAACTTATGTAGTAAAGATGGCTGAAAACAACACGGAAGAAAAATTCTTCTTGATATCGTGGGATAACTGTTGGGAACTGATCTGCAGCCTGATCATAAGTGGGTGTGACTCTACTTTAACTGTACTGGGCATGAGTGCCGTCATTTCCTCAATAGCGCATTATTTGGGACTTGGTATCCTGGCCTTCATTGGGTCAACTGATGAGGATGACAAAAGGCTTGGGTTTGTAGCACCCGTCTTGTTTTTCATTTTGGCTCTGCAGACTGGTTTAAGTGGACTGAAACCAGAGGAACGATTAGTTCGCCTGAGTAGAAACATGTGCCTTTTGTTGACCGCAGTCCTGCATTTTATCCATGGAATGACAGACCCCGTGCTGATGTCTCTCAGTGCCTCCCACGTGTCATCGTTCCGCAGACACTTTCCTGTACTGTTTGTCTCAGCTTGCCTTTTCATTCTTCCAGTTCTGCTCAGTTACATCCTCTGGCACCACTATGCACTAAATACTTGGCTTTTTGCAGTCACAGCGTTCTGTGTAGAGCTTTGCCTAAAAGTAATAGTTTCTATCACTGTTTATATATTGTTTATGATTGATGGCTACTATAATGTGCTATGGGAGAAACTTGATGATTATGTCTATTACGTTCGGTCAACTGGCAATATTATTGAGTTTATATTCGGAGTAATCATGTTTGGAAATGGAGCTTACACTATGGTTTTTGAATCGGGAAGCAAGATTCGTGCTTGCATGATGTGTCTGCACGCGTACTTCAACATCTACCTGCAAGCCAAGAATGGCTGGAAGACTTTTATAAACCGCCGCACTGCTGTGAAGAAAATCAACTCGCTTCCAGAGGTAAAAGGAGCTCGGTTACAGGAAATTGATGACGTCTGTGCAATCTGCTACCACGAGTTCACCACCTCTGCGCGCATTACTCCGTGCAACCATTATTTCCATGCACTTTGTCTTCGGAAGTGGCTGTACATTCAGGACACGTGCCCGATGTGCCATCAGAAAGTGTACATTGAGGACAAAGAAAATGCCAATGTCTCTAACAACAACGGGTTTGTAGCACCAAATGAAAATCCTGTACGGGTTGCAGAAGAAGCTGCTGATGCTGAAAATGAATTAAATGAAGATAATGACAGTTCTGATAGTGATGAGGAAGATGGCGACTGTGTGGCACAGCACTTGAATGAGACTCTTAATGTTGACTCTAACTCTCTTGGTGATTAGGATGCCCTTTACTAAGCCGTGAGGTATTTGTTCAAGATTGACTCCAACAGAATAAAAGTATCACTTTGTAGTTATTGTACTTAAGCACAACAGCAGTATCTCAATGTTGAGTCTGTGAATGGTGGTTGTTTACTGTGGTGTGTGCTACTGTAAATATACCTCTAATTTTTGCTGGTCTCTTTCATGACCACCTTAAAATTATGTACATTATTGTACATGGAATAAAATGTTTTCACATTTTTAAGATGGTTGGAAAAACACTCTTTAATTGATGTAGTGATAATGCTGTGCCAAAGACTGTATACCAGTAATCCCCAATCAATGTCTTCTGGATGCAAATGAAAAATACTGGTGAAAATAGACTGTTCAGCCGGTCAACTCAGAAAATGAAAGCCTGAGCCAAAGCAGCTTTACTTAAAAATTCAGTATTAGCAGAGCTTTATTGCAAAAAACTAGTGAGTTGTGTTTAAAACAAAATAAATAAATAAATTAGGTTGGTAGACTTAATGCTATAGCATTTGCGTATGTGGAACAAAAGGCGACACTGCTCAGCTTTCTGGTGAAGCAGCAAAGTGCATGCCATGGATGTGTCCGACCCTCCTGAACTCCCAGCAGAGGCTTGCAGTGCTTTACATGTGAATGCAGCAGCCTGGTGCTCATCCTGTGCCTCCACTGCTAACTGGAGTTACAGGCATGGCCTGGCCTTGAAGTCAATGCTGGATCTTGACGAAAGGGGAACAGGGCTGAGAAACTGCACAAATGCAGACCACCTTTTCAAAAACAGCTTTAATCTTGTACCATAAAAACCCCAAACCCACACACATTGGCTTCCACTGATTAGAACTTGCAGGAATGATGATTTTTAAATTTTTGCAATATCTTTACTGAAGTTATGCTGAATAAATGTAAGAAAAACAACTTTACAGATTTGGAAAGAAGACTTTAATGGTGTTGTTATATAGAGTATTTGCCAACTCAAGTGGGTCATCTTCTCTTACTGCCGCCATTATTTCCAGTATTTGACTAAAAAAGAAAGATTTATATTAGAAGACTGAAACCCAGTATTTCAGAATGTACTTGAGATTGCTGCACGTGTATGTACAACTCACTAAGATTAAGCTGGAATAAAAACCTACACTAAGAGCAATAGGGCAGGGTGCTCAGATATGCAAATAGCTTCACTTTTAAGTTACTAACTGCCATTTTCTTTACACTGAACACTGGTTTGCTTACTGGTACAGATTCATCTTTGGTCTTTTGACTCTTGTTTGGAGGTAATTAAACAGCTTTCTGTTTTGAAGGAAGTGTCATTTTGTGGGTGTCTTTATCAATCATCTTCATTTTTCAAACAAAAATTCATTAGCCTGTCAAGGCTAAAGCTGCACTATGAATAGACTGGTCTATGGTAAATCTTAAATTCCAGACACAGCTTTATCAGAGCACAGTGCCACCAAAGTAACTTACTCCTACTTCCCCATTCTTTAGCTTAATTGTGATTAATGTGGCCAGGTATTTGCAGTAAATATTAAATGAGCAATTTCAAAAGGTTCAGGGACTTGATAAAAGCCAGAAAAAGTAGGCAAAAGAAATGGAATCAACATGATTAAAACCAAGCCACAACCTTTTCTCTGCAACTGCTTTCTTGATTTTACATCAGTCATTCTTGAAAACAAAACAAAAAAAAAGTAATATTCTGTACCCTTCCAGAGATGTGTCATACTTTGATTTTTCCAGTAGCAGCAAAAGAAAACTTCGAACTTCACTTTGAAGAATAAGAAGCTTAAGCTTGGTAGTAAGGTTTGGTTTGCTGAGGCAATAGCTAAACTTCTTGCTCTTACTAATTACTTTACTGGAAATATTTTCCTAGATGCAGAATTAGGGATGAGATGGAGCGAGATCAGGCCTATACAGGAATAAGTACCAAAGAATTTCATCCAAGAAGACTTAGAGCTTACTTATCTCTCCTCACTTGGATGCAGTAGAAGGCTGTATGTTACTGTAACACTGTGTATGTGAAACTGCTGAAGGAGAAAAGTCTCTTGTGGCTAAACTTTAAAAAAAATAGCTTTCAAGGGGAGTAGTTCTAAAAAAATATATATGAAACAGAAATATCACTATCAAAACTGAAAGGTGTCCAAAAAGCACTACCAAAACCAGACAAATGGCAATTTCCTCCTGCCAACTGAGTTGTATTAAACTGTATATATACCCAAAGCATTAAAGGCACTTTGTGGACTGAGTTACATTATCTCACACCAGATTTTGCTACTTGAGAAGTCACAAAATACCAATTATCAGTTACCATTCTTCATTTTTCTTAAGGTTTAAAAGGTTCTTGAAATTCGGCTGCTTATAATGAACATTACTGGGATAATAATTTCAAAGGTTGAGCCAAACAGTATTTTTTTCATAAAAGAAGGCAAAGGCCAAAGCACAGCATTTGTGTAATGATCTTGAGTGCATTTGTGCACTCTGCATCTATGCAGAACATACTGTGCACTTTGAGTTTGGGGGTTTCTGAAACATTTCTGTAAACCACAACTAAGGCAGCAGACAAATATGTGGGGGGCGTTGCTGACATAAGGGCTGGCTGAAATAGTAACAGTGGAGGCCCTTCCTTCACTTGTGATCAGAAGAGTGTTTTCTATTGATCTCTTCCCCAACTCCAAAATCATGGACTGACCCTAGAAAGTCTTATAATACTGAAGCAACCCTTCTGTGCTAATGTGTCCTCTTCACTTTTAAAATTAAAAAAACCCCAAGTATTACAATTGACTCAATTGCATTGATTATATCTGAACACTAGGAGATGTCACCATGTAAGTTTAAACTGTGCTTTTACATCATCAGTTTTCCAAGTTCCTTCATGTCTCAAAAAACATCAGAATTCCCTTCACTTCTCAAATTCTTGTTTAGACACCTTCATACCTGGATCTTTAGTATTATCCTGAGAAGTATTTCGAAATCCAGACAGGGAATTCTGAAAATTCAGTATTTTATCTATTAATGGTATTTAATGCAGATAACTAAACATTTCACTAAAACAATTACACCTTTTCCTGTTTTTCACACTTCTGTGAGGAACTGTGTGGAATGGAGGCAGAAAACAGTGTCCATGCTTACCAATTCTGTTCATAAGCCCCTGGAGTTTTTTTTCACTACTCTGTATCTTGGCTGCTGTCATTCATATCTAAATTGCACAGGATTCTTTGAAGCACAATAGCAGAAGTTCATGTCACAGGCCTGTGACAGCAGCAGTGTCACAGGCACTGCTGGTGCCTCAGCACTATCCCATCTGTGGGACTGTCCCCTGATGGCCAGGGCTAGATCACTTTTAAAAACTACCTGAACAACAAGTGAGTGAAATGAATATTCAAGTCAGCTTACTTCAGAGGGTTTAACCTCTTCTACAGTGCATCAAGTGAAAAAATAAAAATGGTACTGGTTTCACTTTCAGGGAGCATTGTATATCCAGAATAGCTGAAGTAGGAAAATTAAGATTTCTAATTTTTTCCACAGCTTATAAAGCAAAACCTTGCACAAGTTTCAGTACATTTAGAATTAATTTCTATTTTCTACATTACTAGTGAACTGGGATTCTTCTATGTTTTTTCACGTCAGAGTTGAAGTATTTAAAATAAGAGTGCGGTGGAACACTTACATTATATGGCAGGGTTCATTTCTGTCCTTCAAGCAGTGCCCTTTTTCCCATTTCTTTTTTGTAGGAAATGTAGTTTTAATGTATTTTGATCCAGCATGAGTATTTTTCACTCCACACCAAGGTGCATCTAGTTAAATTTGAATAAAAGAATTAGGAGTGCAATTGTTTCAGAATAGCATGAGATAGTTTGATCAACTACTTCTACAGACAAAAGCTCCTGCAATCTCCTTCCAGCAACAACCTCCAGCTCAAAAGGAAATTTAAGACATCTGGGCAATTTAACATCTTGGACTTTTATACCATTATCTTTGGGATTTTACACTTGAAAAGATCAATAATAATACATAACGCTAATTTCCTCTGACATAATAAAGAGAGCCAGGTACACTGCATGCATTCCACAGAAACTTCCTGTATAACAGGTCTGTACCTCACGTGCAAATAAATTTAAGGATTTAGCAGTTTGCAATTTTCCTTTCTCAAGAGTCAGAAATTAAAATAAATACTGTATTTGTACTGTCAATTATTGATAACTGAACATGAAAAAAGAGAACATGACATCCCTAATCAGTCCATTAAAATGACTGCTCAGTGGGCTACGAGGGGAATTCAAGCATTCTTCCACCTAATTCCATTTAAAGAGCAGTTGTTTCCAAATGCCATTACTGCTGCCAGTGGCTAACTCATAGCCACTGCGCTGTGCTTGGCACATCTCCAGCAAGCTACATTTTAAAAGATACTTAAGGAGGATTCTGGTACATTTAGAAATCCAAGTTGTGAATTTGTCCTTTTCATCTTCCCCTGCAATGTCAGGAACTGACACAGCAGCTTATTCCTTCCAGCAGAAGGCTGGAAAGGAGTAGTTCTGTAAACTGCTTTCTCAAGTAAAGTAAACAGCCAGTGTTCTGAATTATTTAGGTCTTGATTCTGCTTTATAATTGCTACACCAGTACACCATTGCCTATTGTCACAAACTGACCAAGATATAAAATCTTACCAGTCTCTATCATTAATCGTTCACTAGGAATTGATTTCAGTGTTTCCAAGTTGGCTTCTGTTTTCAGTGAACTAGAAAATTTAGAGTTTGGTTAAAAAAAAACCCATAAAAAGCATATAAAGTAATCACTGTGCCTATTAAAGTGTTTTGTAGCAAAGACAGTTTCCTAAATAATTTTGTTCATTAGTAAAATTTGCTTCGTTTTTTAACAATACTGCCTGTAAATTAAAACAGGAAATTTAGAGTTAGTGGGAGAAGTCATCTCACCCCAGTAAGCTGCAGAACCCCTTTGGCTGCCCTTGCTTGCCTGGTGACAGCCTCTGTACCTTACAGAGTGGTGCGGGCTGGCATTTGGCCAGATGACTGCTGAGAATCCAAACTGCATAACCAGGAGATGAGGCGCTCAGGTTACATGTGCATTACTCCAGCATTTGACAGGCACCTTAAAGTCAGGCTGTTTTTTAAATGTTCCTCAGAAGGAATCTTTCCATGTTCAACAACCTTATTTACTGACAAGCAAGGATTGTCCTGAGGGTAGTAGAGTGGACGTGGATTAGCTCACTGAGCTGCACAGCAAGAGCTCTGATGGCTAACAGACTAATGTGAACAATTCTAAATCTGTCAGATGACTAAAGAGAGCTTTGAAAACTTGACCTCACCGTTTAAAAGAAAGCAATGAGTTCATTACAGCTGCCATTTTAAAGCGGTTGTATTTCTTGTAAAGAACTTACCAGCCATTTATTCCAATATATAGATCCAAATCTATTAGAGCTGCTGCTTGTTCCTTTGTGCCATCAAAAGAATGTACCTAGAACACATAAATATAGATACACAGACAAATAAAAATACTAATGTACTTTTATTATTAAAACTCCAGTCATCCAAAGTACGTATTACCTTTTATTAGCATCAAATACCTTCAACAGTATGCATTACACATCATTACAAACATAAAGATGGGACATGGCTCAGTTGATTCTGAATTTAAGCAAAGTTCAGGCTGAAGTCACCTGAATGCTGCACTGGAAGTGGCTACTACACTTAAACAGTAAATATGTGTATAAGGGCCTATCCAGTGATACTCTTTTAGCCCTGGAACTCCCTGTAACAGGGAGATCATACTCAGGAAGTAATCCTGTGCATGCTGAATTTTTAGATTCTTTCCTCAGTATTCCCTTCAGGGCACTGTCAGGGCCACCATAAGAGCAGCATTCTGGTCTCCACAGATGTTAGTTAGTCCACTGGAACTAGCAAGACAGTCCACTTGGTCATTCCAGAGGAAAGAGGAGGGTCACAAGTTACACAGTGTAATGCAGCTGGGAACTGCATCTTCTCAGCCCGAGTGGAGCAAAGAGACTGTCTGCTCTGCTTCCCTGTGCTGTGACAGGCACAGGCAATTGCAGAAAATGCCTGCTCATTTCTCCCCTCTTTCCTGGCTGTGCAAGAAAAAAGAAAGGGAGGAAGGAAGGAGAGCCTTCATAGCATTACACAGGACATTACACATGCAAAGCACTGAGTGTGGGGAAGGGTTCTGTGGGAACAAAGGACAAACCTGGGGACTCCAACATTCTTGTAGGAGGTGTGATCTCATGTCAGAATCAAGAGCATTTATTACTTTTGAAAAATTCTGTCATAATGGAAACCTGAAAAAGCATTGCTTTTCACCCAAAGCTTTTCCTGTTAGACTTTTGAATTAAAAAACGTGATCTGAATATCTAAAGACATAAAGTAATCAAAAGTTCCATCTGGATCTAATTTGAAAATGATGTCCAACGTCAGAAGCAAATGTCTGAGGTTATGGCTTCCACTGGGAACATGCATCTAAATGATCTGTGGTCTGAATGCATTGCAGTTACAGACACTGAGGAGTTGGGAAAAGGCCAATGTCAATTATGAGGTGCTTAGACTGTCCTGCTGGCAGGCCAAGAAAAACTGTTCACATCAGCTGCAGAGCTTTTTCTCAGCCTATCTTCTTACCTTGCAAAAATCCTGTTGAATAAGCAATGAAAATAAAAATAGCAAAAGGAGCTGGAAAATTTACTAATTAATAAAAGCTTAAATGATGTAACAGGAAGCCTATCCAGATTCCATGACAAACAAGAAATTGCATATTAAACAACAATATTCACACACATGCATGGAAAAATGAATGCTACACTGAAGTCCATACTTACCACCCCTCCTACAACTCTATCTCTGTTTCTTCTCATTATGTCTAGGAAATGAAATAAAAATATAGAACAGCTTTATAACAGATGAATATAGAAGAATTTTTACATTCAGAATTTGCTCTAAATAGGAAATTCTCAAACAAAACCCACCTAAAAATTCAGCATGTGAGTTTCTACAGTGCAGAAACATGGGCAACTGCAGCTGTTCTGACAAGTCAAATTGCTTTTCAAAATACCTGTAATATAAAATTCACCTTTAAAGAGAAACTCAGTGTAAGAACAAACAGACAATAAAAGATTTTTTACCCAAGCTTCTGTCCACCAGAGCTAAAGACAGCATTAATGGATTTGCCATGCAGAAGTTCTTATTTGTGCAAGAAAGAACCTCTTTCCCATGTGTATTGCCACAGCTGTGATCTATGCTTGAAGACAGGTAAGCGGCCAAGAGCCTCAGTACTGCAGAATGTATATGTATACATGCTGAGCACATATTCTTGAGTAGTGTGGGTGCTGGAGTTAATTTTTATTTATTTATTTATTTATTTATTTATTTATTTATTGTGGAAGAGGAACTGACTGTTCTTTCCACGAAGTTCTGAAATGTCAGGAATGGGAGAGTGAGGATGCCAGAGGCCACTATTTCAAGAAGCAGTCATACACACAATGAAGGTGAGCAGGGGAGCACTGTGCAGGCTTCTACAGCCTCCAGTGGCCAAACTGCATCAGAGCTGCTGACCTGTGAGTAACAATCCACTCTCTTGGGGTGGAAATATCAGATTAGACATCATACTTCGGCCTATTGTCTTTACCTGTTTTCCCTCCCTTCATGTGTTCCTGCATCCTTTCCTTTTCACTCCTTTTTACCCCTCTCCAACTTTGTACTCCTCAGAGCTGCTCTTGATGGGGCAGCAACAGGGAGGCCCCACCCTGTGAAGAGACACTGGAATGTGGGCAGAAGGAAGGTAAGGAGGTAGCCAGGTTCCCCAATGCAATTGCCAAAGGAAACTACTCAGCACTGAACTAACCTGTGCTTGTCATTAGCAGGAGCTCTGCAATTACCATTCCACATCTCTGCAGCCCAGCTCCACTCAAGCAGGGGAATCACCCATGCTTAGGGAACACAGCAGAGGAACTTAAGCATGGCAGAAGGCCAGCAGCGCATGGGTGACTCAGTGTGCTCATGCCATTTGAAAGATGACGTTACTTGGGTGAAGCAGGAGAACAACACTGCCCATCCCAGCAGGCTGGGGCTCTAGGCACGTACTGGATTTCTTGAGGTGTTGCTGTTAAAACACAGCCCAGGGCACTGGGAAAATCCCACCATCAGTTATCATAGCCATTTCAAAGGGAGACTCCAGTGATCACACACTGCTGTGTATGAGTCACTTATCAATCAGGGGAAAGTGACAGCAAACCATTAGTTTGATTTACATTTTCCTAAAAAAAACCAACCAAAAAAAAACCACCAACCCTAAATAAATATGCAACTGGCCATTTAATTTAATGTCATTTTCACTATTTTCTTTACTAGTTGATATTTCTCAGATCAAAGTTACCTTCCCTCTTAATCAGTGCAAATCTTTGAGATAAAACAGGTTAAACAAATCAGCTGCAACCTTGAAATCTGACAGGAAAATTCATGAGAATGCATTACACCTACTTTGAATCTTCTTTGTCTAGATATCGTGCTTAGTTTAGCTTGTTTGACTAAGTATAAATTAATCGCAACTCATGATTGCTCTTTTGGTTAAATAGCTACAATTGCTTGATTTTTGGTGTCAGTTTTCTTTTAACAGAATACTTGTTTCATATGGAAAAGAGGTTTTAGAGAGAGAATTGCAAGTAGGCTCCCTAAGTAACCTACTGGCCAATTTCCATCTAACTTTGAGAAGGGTAGAGCCCTTGAAAGTAAAAAGTTTAGTGTCCCTGAAGATGGAAATGTGGCTCAGGCTTCTTCCATTCCTAGCAAAAACAAAGCTCAACTCATGTTGAAAGAGGAGGTGGATGGGGCAGCTAATGAAGAGGAAAAAAAAATAATTTAAAAAAAAATTAAAACCAGTGCTTAAGGAACAATCTGTTCCTTTGAGCAAGCTTAGTTTTGACCATCACGTTCAAATGCTACAGGACCAAGACAGTAAAGGAGCTAAAGCAAACTGGCCTTGCTGAGGTAGATCTCCAGACAAACACTTCTGAATTCATCTGAGTAATGGTGCATGTGATATTGTGATTATACAGATCCCTTCCAGCAGATGTGAAACTTCTATATGCTTACCAGGGCATTTATAATACAGCTTTCACCTTAATATGAAGGCAGTACCTTCATATTACTACCATTCAAATCACCGCTTTCTGTTGGAAAATATCTGAGAATGGGGAAGATTTCTGAAATAAAGAGTTCTTAGGAACACTACAGCAAAGAAATTTCATCTTTATTAGATTCTTATTAACTTTTAAACTGAAAAAAACCATAAAAAATAATGTACAGGTGAAAATTATCCAAAAGAAAACACAGCAGAAAAATGTTGATTAAGTACTAAATGAAAACGAGGTCATGCTCTGATATTTGCTGGGAAACAAACCTACTGCTCTTCTGTGGGGGAACTGTGCAGCTGCGTGCCAGCCCTCCCCGTGACTGCTGCACCTGAACTCCTGAACAGCTGCAAACCAGTGAACTGTCTCCATGTATTTCACACTCTGCCTTCCTCTATTTAGTTCACTGATCAGGCCTGTCATCTCTTTCTTTACAACTCAATTTCAGTGCACCCAATTAGCTGCTCTTCAGCTGCAGTCCACTGGACAAGGAAATGAGACGTATGTATTTTCTCTAACATCAAGGCGGTTAAGGACCTTAAAATCTGATACCCCATCAGTATTTTAGTTTGCCACACAGAAGAAACAGATTATGCTCTGAGCTGTGCTTTGCTGAACTTCATGTACACTGATTCTACCAGGAAAAAAAGTCCCGTCCCTTTCGCTGAGTATTTCACTGTAGCATTATGAAGAATTCTCCTACTGCTAATATGCAGCAATTAGAAAAAACACAACCAACCACTGCCCCCCACTGACTAATTTACTCAAAACAGTAACATGCAAATGTAATTCATTAATCACTCATGTGAATTTATCACTTGTATCTTTAAATTGCAGAGAGGAGTTCTCAAGGGAAGAATGCAGGCTGATTGCAGGGGCTGTGGTGGCTTCCTTCCATTCAGCATCTACGCTGCACCTCCTGAGACAACCTGTACCATCAGCTCCCCATTATCTGCTCCCAGCTAACACCTTCCTGACTAAAAGCTCTTTTTTATCCACTATTTTTATCACTGTTTTGATGTATGCTTTTGATAGTTCTGCTCCCTTCCTCATGCCTTTCATTCAACAACCCAATTCTTTCACACACTACATTTATGGTTTTTTTTCCCCATAATTCTCTTATAGCTCTTAACTATTAGCAAGAATTAACATCTCTCACACCCAGAAATTCACAATTCCTGGTCAGTTTTACAGAAAAAGACATTTTGACATAAGTCAACACAGGGAGGTAGCAAAATTTTGCACATTGCACTACTTGAATGTAGGCATATTTCTTTAAATTCCCATTTCTGCCAAAAAAACCTCTGGGCCCAACCCTGCAAATTTTAGGGCTAGATGTGACAGTATGTTACATGGCAGAACACAAGAGAGAAAACACTACTGTAAATTGCTACAAGTCAATTCACAATCATCAAAAGTTTCTTACTTGAGTTGGATGTCCTTTGGGCAAAATTCTAATCTATCGAAATCTACAAACAGAGAGAACAAAAACCCCATTTAGTATTTTAGATTTTTTTTTTAGTATTCGTCTAGAAAAAATAAATATTGAAGTAGTAAGAGAACACTTACCTAAGCCACATTCTCCAACTGCTACTACCTTGGTCCTATATTTTTCAATCAGATTTTTTAATTCAGATAAATACTGTTCAGGGCTACTCTGCTCAAATTCTCCACAGCGAGTAGGATGACAGCCAACTGTACTGAAAAACATGTCTAAAGAAAGAGAGTATTAGGAGGTTTTAAGGAAAAAAAAAAAAAGAAAATTTATTTAAGGCATAGACAACATCTTCCTCTGGAGATTTTTTTATTGGTCACAATTTTAAAAGAAAACTCCCTTTGGCCATATTTATCTTAGTGATAATTTCGTTAGACAGACAGTTTCTGCCTTAAAAATGTCAGACAGTATCTCCAGTGGGGGGGGGTGTGCACATCTTCTTCTAGTACCCATTATCTGTGCACTCCAAAACTGCAGCTTAGAGCTGAACTGTTCTGGTGGAGCAGCCCCCAATAAATCATACAATTGTTGAGGCTGGATGAGACCTCTTGAGATCATTTAGAAATACATCTTGTTTAAAGTGCATCAGGCTATCCCAGCTCTAAGAACTGCAGAGAGCATTTCCCTCATGTTCCCTGCATAAGCTGTTAGAGAATTTCAGAGCTCACAACTCCTGATTTATCCAAGTATCTGATCTAGATTACCATTGCAAAACTAACATTTCTGCTAAGTGAAAAAGCACTGGGGAAGGGAAAAAACAGGTAAGGCCCTGAGCAACTTGCCCTAATGTTCAAGCCAGTCCTGCCTTCCTGATGGGAAGTGGGAATATGGATTGGCTTGGACCAAATTATCTCCTTGAGTTCATTCAAACCAAAATTATTTTATGTTTCTGTTAGTAAACAGTACTTTTTCATGTGTTTTAGTTCAAATACATATTTAAGTAATTATTGGAATGAAATCTGCCTAAAGAAAAAAGAAGAGCCATTGTCCTTTCACAGAAAGAAAGGAAAAGCCAGAGGAATGATCAAAATAAAGATACCTCTCTTGATCAAGCTAGTCATAACAGACTGGTGAGTAAAAAACAAATAAAAAGGCAACAAACCCCACATATTTCACTACATGTAAGCATTTTATCTCATTTCTAGAACAGAACCTTGTATTAGTATTTTTATTCCAGAAATTTTCTATAATTTCTATTTTTATTTAGAAATACAACATGCAGGAAAAGAGTGATTCCTTCCAGCATCGGGGATCTAAAGAGCAACACACAAACTCATACACAATGCATTAATCCTACTTCAAAATGTAATTTCTCATTTTAATCTGAGAGTCTGTAGAGACCTCTGAGGCAGGTCCTCTTGAACTCACTTCTGAGAGCAGAGAAGGTTATATTTTTGAATGAAAATGTAAATTTAAAGTGAAAATACCGTTTGTCTGTGCCAGCTGCAATGCATCTTTACTATCTTCCAGACTCCCACCTGTAATCAAAAACTTGAAACAAGAGAAGTACTGTCAGTGTGGATGTTCTTTGAACATCAAACAGAATGTTTAAGAAAACACCCAGATACAAGGAAGGATCTTGACAGAGAACATCTGAATACAATTACTAATATACATATAACAAGATTTCATAAATCAGCAATAAACCTCAATGGTCCTCAAGAGCTAGTAAATACAGTAGACTGCAAAATATGACTTTTTTTTTTCCTTAATCTAAATATCTTGTAAGCTAAACGTTGATATCACTAAAGGAATAAAATACTTCAATTTGCAGCAATATTAGCTTCCTCACACAATGACTGAAGACTGTGTTTGCACTCAAGAATTGATACTTAGAAATATTCTCCCTGGCCTGCTGCTGGGGAAAGTACAGACTCTCAGAGACCAAAAACAAGACAAGAGTAAATAATTAAACCAAAAAATGAGTCTGTATCAGAGCTTGGATTATAAATTTAAGCATTTCCATCTCTGATCTTTTATTTTTACCTTAACGTTAGCACGTGAGAATTGTTGCCTACAGTGTACTTTTTGAACCACCACTTGCAGAATATTTCACCCTAGGTTGTAACAGCCATGTCTACAGTGGTTTTGGACAACTCTTCCCCCTGCAGGTGCTATCCAGCAGGCTCTGTCAGCACCAGCTCAGACATTCCCACACTCCCAGGGCACTCATGACAGACGGACACATCCCAACAACATCACCGAGAAATGTTAAGCTGAAAATGGCTCAGTGCATACCAACACAGCAAAACTTCACAAAAAACTACCACAAAGCAGCAGCTATACAGAAAAATAACAGTACTTTCTAATCAGCAGATTAAGGTTCTAGGCAAGCAGGAAAAATCTGTGATTGAATAGATTTCTGACACTGTACAGGCCAGTAGCAAGACTGAGAACAGCTAAGGGCAGGAACTCCTGAATAACATTTCTCAATCCACTGTGCATCTTGAAAAAGTTATACAGCTAATCTATTTTTGATGATAAATTTTTTAAAAATGCCCCTTATTTTCAGAGGGTGGTATAAAACTTAAATAGCAGTTATACAGCACATATAAATGTGACCTCACTCCTGTATTTGCTGCAGTGAGGTAAACTCTCCATCACTAGTTTTCTTCTTTTGTTTCCCAGGGCATTTCCCACTCTTTTCAGATGAGAGTTTTTCACCAAACTCCCAAGATGCCTGTTCTTCTGCTATAGGAGTGTTTACTTCTTTATTTCTAATTTGGTAGCCTTAGTAGTGCAGTAGAACAGTTTGTGACAGTATGCACTGTATTCTACGGTAATTCATACTTTTGTCAAAAATTTATTCAGTTTAGAGAGAAAGGGAGACAGGCAAAACCATGGGATGTGAGGCACTGCTGGAAACACCCATTTCAAGTTCAGAGTTACAAATTCTCTCATAAGGATGTTGTTTTAATACATGTAAGCCAGTATTTACCAGCAAACATGCAGAAGCCTCAACTTTAAGTCTTTGTGGGCACTCCCAGCTCTTCTGCAGTTTCCAGTTTCCTTTACATACCTGAAGACCTCAATCAGAAGAGTTTGATCTTCAGCAGTAATTGTTGGTTAAGAATCACAGAATCATTAAGGTTGGAAAAGACCTCCAAGACAACTGAGTTCTACCTCTGACTGATCACTGCCACCTTGTCAACTAAACCTGAGCACTGAGTGCCACATCCAGTAGTTTCTTGAACACTTTCACGGGAAGATGACCAGCACTTCCCTGAGCAGCCTGTTCTAGCGCCTGACCACCCTTTCCATGAAGAAATTCTTCCTTGATGTCCAACCTGAACCTCCCTGGCAGAGCACGAGGTCATTTCCTCTTCTCCTGTTACTTCTTGCCTGGGAAAAGAGACTGATCCCCACCTGGCTACAGCCTCTTTTCAGGAGTTGTAAGTGATGAGGTCTCCTCTGAGCCACCTTTTCTCCAGGTTAAACAACTCCCAGCTCCCACAGCTGCTCCTCACAGGACTTACTCTCTAAGAGCCATACAGAATATAAGAAAAAATATTCTAAAAATACAGGCAATATTATATTGCCTATAATACAACATGGAAAATTATGTACTGCTTCATTGCAGCCAGTCAGAGGAGAGCATCTTTCTGTTGAAACTACAAAATAACTTCTACATCCACATCACCTACAATATCACTGAACACCAGCAATCAGCTTCAATAATGATCTCTGCAAACGGAAAGACCATGCTCTGCACAAAACACTTTTGTTTTGTGCTACTAAAGGAAGTTACTGCATTTTCCATTCAAGTCCCACAAATACTGTTTTAGTGGGAGAGCACTAAAAACCAAATATTGGAAAGCAGCTTAATAACGCCATTTCATTATAAGAAATTACCTTTTTAATGCCAACTTTGACGGCTCTCTCTATTACATCCAGAAAGTCATCTGCAAAAGTTCATTAAAATGTCATGAATTGAACTTGAGGTTTTACAGCATAGTTTAACTACTTTTCAATTTTCATGCAGTCAAAATTCTTATAATTAAATCTTTAAAAAATACTTAATTAATCTTTATAAGACAATAACAAAGTGCAATAACTGGAGATCCAATTTAAATCCAAGAAGTCAGTGGAAGTTTTTCCGCGTACTTTAGAAGGCTCTCTGCTTTTACATCTGTATCTAAAGGTCACAAGAGCAAAAAGCCCCAAATTATAATTAGTAACTGTGATTCAGCAATGCAATACTTTGACAGAGCACTGTTCATAACTCTCAGTTTATCAAGGCAATCCTAAATAGATTAGCAATTGTCCATTTTTCTCCAGAAGCAGAGTTACCTGCATGTAAAAAGCAATTAAGACAATGCATTTTAGTTAGGGTATCCAACTTAGTTAGTCAGGCTTTCTTTTTTAAGCCCAGGTACATAAGGAGGAGAATAAAGAAACCCTAACATCATATTCTGACATGCAAGAGGCTTCTAATTCAACAAAAGGGATCCTGTCTTCCAGCAGATACAAAGAAATACTTACCTTGATGTTTCTGTGTTCCCCTGTAGACTCCTCTGAACATAGGATCTGTCAGGTTAATACCAATATCTATGGAAAACCAAAGACAGAAATTAGAAGTTTTAGCTGTTCTGTATTTTACTCTGAGTATTAATAAGCTAGGGAAGACAATAGAAACCCTATCTAAACCCCGAACCAGCACAATGGTAAGTCATAAAATGTTTGAACATAAGCTTACTTGCATAACTTGAGAACTTACTACTTACTAAAAGTGACAGAAAAATTAAACTTTTCCTTCTGTACAACTTCAGACTTTCTGTGAGTGTATTATACACACCCTCATAACCACCAAAGTGAACACACATATACTTTTTATTGCAAACAAATCTGCTTCTCACACGAAAACACAAATTAATGCAAACAAACATTAAAGAAGGGAAAATGCAGCATCTCCATACAGCCTTCCACGGGTGGGAGCAGCAGCAGCAGCAGAATGCTTCCTAAGGCTGCGTGTTCTCCCTCCTAGTGCCATCCCTGAGCCATGCCAGCCGCCAGCAGCACTGACACGGCACTAACGGGACACCTGCAATGCAGGTACCGGCTGGCCCTGCCCGGCCCGGCCCGGCCCTGCCCGGCCCAACAGCCAAGGCCAGAACACCGGCTCCAGAGCAGCCACCTCTGCAGCTGCCAGAGCTTCCAGCGGGGATTCTAGCGGACAGCGAAATTTTCCAAGGAAATACTAAGCTGCTCTGTAACACGTAGGGCTTCCACATGAGCCGACCTTTTGAAGTTATTTACAGCTTTTCCGTCGAATTTCCTAAAAATACTTACATTTTCACTCAAGCCAGTTGCATACAATCAGATACAACCACCACTAATGCACCAATGCAGGACAGGGAGCGAAGGGCGGCCGAGCCCCCCGGAGCTGGGGGTAACCGAGGAGCAGCAGCCCCAGGGCCGACATAGCACAAACATTCCCAAACGCTTCCCAGGGGCTCCAAGGCCGCCGAACCTCAGGACACCGAGAGGGACCGCAGGAGGCGACAAGCAGGGACTGGGGTGGGAAGTGCCAAGCCCTGGCAGAGGTGCTGGGACAAACCTAAGAGACTGCAATAAGCCTGAGGGACTGGCATAAACGCTGGGTAAGGGGCTGGAGAGGAGGCGACAAGCACTGCCACAGCACAGCCCGAAGCCCCGTCCGCTGCGCGCGGCCCCTCACGCAGTGGGGTAGCGGCGGCCGTCTCGGTCCGGCACCGGGCGAGGAGGGGGGGCCTGGGTCAAAGACGCGGGGACAGAAACCCCCCGCCCTCCCCGCCACCCCTCACCGATGAACTTGGCGCGGCTCATGGCGGCTCCGGGCGCGCTCGGCGGCGGCAGCGCGGGCGGGGCCGCGCCGCCCTCCCGGCATCCCCCGCGCGGAGGGACGGCCCGCGGAGCCCAGCGCCATGGCCGCCTACCTGACGCACCAGCAGAAGGTGCTGCGGCTGTACAAGAAATCCCTGCGGCACCTCGAGTCCTGGTGCATCCATCGGTGAGGGCGAGGGGAGCTGGGAGCGGTGGCCGCCCTCACATCGGGGCGCTCAGCCCCGCGCTTGGCTGGGCCCGGGGTGGGGGGTGGTTGTTTTCCTCCTCACTGTGCGTGACCTCTGTCCGTAGAGACAAGTACCGCTACTTCGCCTGCCTCCTGAGGGACCGCTTCGATAAGAACAAGGATGTGAAGGATATGGTGAAAGCCACCGAGCTGCTGAAGGCCGGCGAGGAGGAGTTCTGGGCCAACCAGCACCCGCAGCCCTACATCTTCGCCGACTCCCCCGGGGGCATTGCCTACGAGAGATACGAGATGTACAAGGTGAGACAAGGAACCAGGTGACAAGGGATCCCGGCCGCTCATGCTCGGAGCTCCTGCGCTGGCTTTGCGCGTTTTGTGTCACTTGACGGGGACCGGGCCGCAGCTTGGCCCAGCACTGTCACTTCACCGCTCCGTGAACGTCTTGCTGCTTGTGTGGGAGGAGCTGCTCTCGTCCTTGAAAACGGAGTTCCTTGATCAGTTTGATAACCGCTACTTGCTCTTTTGGGATTTCTTTTTCTGGGGGTAATCATCTGCTCTTTTGCCAAGCGGGTCAGGCTGGCACAGGAAAGGGCTGGAGCTGAACTGGGGAAGTGAATGGCGCCGAGGGAGCTCTGCTGCCTCCCGAGCACAGCCTTGGTTCCTCTGCTCAGGTGTCACCTTGGCTGTCGGGGACTTCCCTTCACTCAGTCCTATGGTTCTTCCAGCATTTGAGTAAGGGTACAGGTTACCATTTCCCTTCATGTGCTGCAGTGCCAGATTGTGCAGTTTGTGTGCTGCTGTGTGAGAGCAGCACTGGCTGCAAATAGAAGCCTTATGTTTAGACTCTTTGAGGCACTTCTACAGGTATTGACCATTAAGATTGTTTTATTTAGGAGCAAAAGTTCCATAGAAAAACACAGGCACTTTGCTTTTTTGACTTTGCTTTTTAATGCATTTGAAATTAATACTGGCCTAGAGACTGCCTGCACCTGTTTCCTCACAAATTTGAAATAAGTGCTGGCACAAGACTAGATCTGGTCAGATCTTTTTGCATATTAAGCCATGAAAAAAAAATGACATAGATTTATCAGGGGCAGAATAAAGAATATATGAGTGAAAAGAGAAGAACTTATTTAAATTTGTACCAAGGTCAAGGGCCTGAGCATTAGTAGAGATAATAGTGACAGAGAGTGGACAGAAAAAAAGGCAGCTGAGCAATAAATGGTCAATACTAGTCTTCCTACAGAAACACAGACTGGGTTACGCTTTCTTTTCCCAGTTTGATCGGCTAAAACTGTCTTAGAAAATGACTGTCACAAGGCTTTGGCTGGTTTGTGTATTAGTGACTGTCCATTCTGGATGCTGCTCCAAAATGTAGTTTTTAGAACTCAGGCTGATTGGTGGTGTTAATTGGAGCTTGCTGTGGGTGGATATTTACTTCAGCAGCTGTGCTATTTCCATTCAGTCAAAGGTTTGTTCTCTGATGAGAATCACAGCAGGAAGAGAAAAGTTTGACTATCATTAAATGTATGATGGTACTGGAGCAACTTCTTTTTTTTTTTTTTTTGGGGTGTTTTGGTGGGATTTTGTTTTTTAATCAGTGTTCCTCTCTTTCAAATGTAAGCAATTTGATTTTTTTTAATCACTGCAAAATTCTAAATATTTTTTTTCCTTGTCAGAAGGTCTTAGAGGTCAGATCACTCTCAAGATCTTAAAGGCCTAAGAAACTGCTCATTTCTTAGTAGTTGTAGATAAGCAGAAATAAGCTGTAATGTTCTGTCTTTGTCAAGTAAAGTAAATCAGTAGTTGGAGAGAAGGATTACTCTAACCTGCTGCCTTTGAGAGAAGGAAGAGAAGAAATCAGATCTTCTCCTCCACCAGATGGAATTATTTTAAGAAGTTTAGGATAAACTGAGATGATCTGGGACTTGTTGTGGAATGCTGTGATTTAAGCAAGTCTTTGCCATGTGCCTTGAGATAGGCAGCTCTTAAATGGTGTTTTTATGTAGTACTTCAGAATGGGAAAAAAAAACCCTAGGGAGTAAGACTGGCTTCAGCCTTTGTGCTTCATTCTTCTGTATGTGTGTACAAATGTGATTTCATATATAAAAGTAGTATTTTAAATCATATTTTTCTTCAACAGCTTCCTGAATGGTGCTTGGATTTCTGGCACCCTTCTGAGAAGGCAATGTACCCTGATTACTTTGCCAAACGAGAGCAGTGGAAGAAGCTGCAGAGGGAAAGCTGGGAAAAAGAGGTCAGTGCTTGCTCTATGCAAAGGAAAGTCTCTTTAGCACACAAGTATCCTGTGTGGCACAGATGTGGTGTTAGAATTACTGAATGCCTTCTGCTATATCAGACTCTTCAGTGCTGGAGCCCTTGTCAGTGTGAAATAACCTAAAATGCTTACACATTTGTTACAGCTTCTGGAGGGTTCTGAAGGGAATTTGAAGGTAAAGCTGAATCTGCAGCCTTGTGTCAGTTAGTAAGAGCTGTTACAGCAGTTTTGTGGGGGGAAAAAAAATCCAACGTGGGATGAAAGGAGACTAACAACCAGAGAATTCCTCTTCTTTTGCTGTGGAGCTCTGACACTTTCTGGTTACACCTTTGAAAGTGATGTGCTGCAGTGGTCTTCAGTTGGGCATTGAGACCAATTTCTGGGCTATCCTGAACTGAGAGTTAGTTGGAAGAAGTTGGTGTTCTTAGAGCAGTCCTTTGATTCAGGTGGATTGTATGGAACGTGGCACTTGTGCTGCTTAAAGAAATGGGTATTGAAAGCCTGTGAGGGGCTGCTGGTGACGTGCAGGAACAGAAGTCTCCTATTTACTGACTGCAAGGAAACTTGGTCCAGACCTGGAATTATCTGTCAGCTTCCAAAGCAGCACAATTCAGCCTGTTTGAGAGAGTCATGGTAGATGTGAACTACATGGAAATAATGACCTTTTAAGTGAAATTTCTCTTGTAAATCACTCCTTGCTCCTAGAAATTCCTTCTTAATTAAGTAGTATGAGCCTACAGTGATTACTGAGTGGAAGTTAAAGTTGGGAAACGTGAAACCTGTCAGCCAAGGGTGTTACCACTGGTTCTGCTCTGTGGAAATAGAGAAGAACCAGTGGTTCTTTGTTTTGCTCATTGCCTGGGCACTGAAAATGGAAGTGTGTGTTAATGTGCTAAAGCAGTTCTCTGTCTTGTCTTGTAGGTTAAGCAGTTACAAGAAGAAACTCCAGGTGATGGTCCAAAAACTGAAGCTTTGCCTCCAGCTCGTAAGGAAGGGCATCTGCCCCCCATGTGGTGGCATCATGTCACTCGACCTCGTCAACAGCCCATGTGAGAGCACCTTGGGTGTGAATGACAGCAGTCTGTGCTGCAGGCAGGTGGCATCTCAGTGACCACTTGCTCCTCAGAGTAATAGAATAAAGCCAAATAAAATAACAGAAAAGGTGTTTTTCTGGTACACTGCTCTTCTCTGACACACTGACACTTCACTGCCAGCTTGTGCAGGCAGTTCAGATGGAATGTGGTACTAAATACAGGCAAAGTGTTAAAGCTGGAGTTAAGATACAGACAGCAGCACACATGAGCTTTGGGTGCTCTTGTAATGAGGGTATTTCTGATCTTGCTGCAGGATAAAGACATCTTTCCCTCCCTTCCTTCCTCCTTAGGCCTTTAGCTGCATTTTTCACTTTCGTATCAAATCTCACAAGACACAAACTTTCCTTACAACATGGTGCTTTCCTCATGGCATGGATACCAGTGCTGTAGAGCACCAAAGGAAATTGTGCCCCACATAAACAGAATCCCAGATAATCACTGAGCTGTATCAGTTACCATGCTGCTGAGTATTGTGGCTGTTGTGTGCCCATTTATGGGTCACAAATGGTTCTGGCAGTGTGACACACTGAAGAGGGGACAAAAAGCTGCTTCCTTCTGGCCACAGTCCCAAAGCACTGGTACAACATGGGGGAAGTTCTGCTTACACTTCAGTAACTGCCCTGTGAGAGAACAGATGCAATACAGCCGCTGAGCAAAAGCTCACAGGAAAACCTGGCCCTTCAGCTGTTTTCCTGTTTTTAGGGCTAGGAGAGGTAGGTTACCTAATCTGACTTCCATTCTACAGAAGTTACTTGACTCTGCCCATGTTTAAGCCTAAAGCTTAATATTTCTCTGAACTCCAATTGAACAAAAGATGGCAAAGTTTCAGTTTATCTAAGAACCAAACATCTGTAGCTCAGGAATAAGGCTTTAATCTGGTTGGTTTTTAGAAACTTTTAATCTGCTCCTTTCCAGTCTGCATGCTAAAATAGTATGAATTTTGAAAATGTAACTCCAGAAAAACAGGTTTACATATTCCACAGCTGAAATTTTCATTCCTGCTAAGAAGCAGGATCTGTTCTCTGTGCTCAGTTAGTCAAAAGCAGTGATGGAATTGAGGTGTGCCCTCTTCCAGCACAGCTGTTCAGCACATGCCACACATCAGGCTGGAGCTGTCACTTGGAACGAGTGCCTTCAGTATTGAAACAGCTGAGCAAAGCACTGACACCCGAGTGAGACAAGATGCTCAGCAGTACTTCAAACACAGCCATGGAGAGAAGGGGGAATCAAACCATGATCCTTTTGGAGACAAGACATTTCCAGCCAAACCACATTGGTTTTTCCTTTAACACCTTCCTGACTGTAGTGGGATGGGTTAACTTTATACAGAGCAGCCCTCATAATCCTGGGAAGGTGTTAAGAGTACACCAGTGCTCTGGCTACTGCTAAGCAGTGCTCCACAGCATCCAGGGTGTCCACTTGGCATCCCCCTCACCAGTGGACTGGGGGTGGGAAAGATCTTGGGTGGGGACAGTCAGGACTCAGGACAGCTGACCCAAGCTGACCTAAGGGCATGAGCTCCTCTCTGCAGGGCTCCAGAGGTTCTGCCAGGAGCCTGCTCCAGCACAAGCTTCCATGGGCTCTCAGCCTACTTTGAGCACCCACCTGTTCCAGCATGGGCTGCAGGTGGATCTCTGCTTCCCCTTGGGCTGCAGGGACACAGCTGCATCACCTGCAGGGGAATCTCTGCTCTAGTTCCTGGAGTACCTCCTGCCCCTCCTTCCTCACAGACCTGGGTGTATGCAGGGCTGTTTCCCTCACATACTCCCACTCCTCCCCACCTGCTATTGCTGTCCCACAGCAACCTTTTTCCTCCTTCTTAAATCTTTTATCCCAGAGGCATTACCAGTGTCACTTCTGGGCTCAGCCGTGGCCAGTGCTGGGTCTATGCTGGAGCTGGCTGGCACTGGCTCTTTCAGACATGGGGAAAGGTTCTGGCAGCTTCTCCCAGAAGCCACCTGGCCTTACAGCCCAGTGCAGTAACAAGGATACCTTTAGATAAAAATGAAATCATTGCAGTGGCAAAGAAACCAGGCTACTGTGTGGCAACTCAAAGAGGGAACAACATACTCCGCTTTCAATGCTGAGAAAGCTGAACAAAATAAAGTCTTCAGGGGGAGCTGTGGGAGATGGTGCTGGTGTTGTGTTTGATGAATTCTGGCTGTAGCACGGGCAGTATTGACAGCAGCAATTTTCCTCTTCCGGCCTAATGAACTGTGGTCTAGTACTGAGATGGATGCACAAAAATGCAAAGTCATCTGTGCTTCCTGGCCAGGTAACAGCAGCAAGATGCAGGGAAATGTCATCTGTTATTGTTTCATGGGAATTTCCATTGTTAGCACTGTACTTCTGCTCAACGGCTACCCTGCTAGTGCCCATCAGTAAAACACAGCTTTATGCAATTTTATTTACTTGGTTTTTAATTCTCTCTTGCTTCTATGACACACAGATGGAAGCTGCATGATCTTGAAAGCCACCATTGATATCCATTGCTCTGGAAGCAAAAGGTTTTTAAGAAGCAAAATACGGGAGTTTTTCAGCAGTTCTTTATTTATAATGTAGGCTTAAGCAATCATTACAATGTAGAAGGGAGACACACTTACAGCAATTATTTATACCAGTTTAGAACAAAAAACTGCACAGGGAGAGGTCAACTCTCAGTACAAACTAGCAACTAAACCACAATAATTTACCATTAGAAACAATTTATTTTTCGGCTGTGACACTGCTTTTACAATATGCAAAAACACAAACAATAGAACTATCCAAAGTGTTTTGTCACATTATTTCTACATTGAATTTGGCAACATTTTATATTAAATTTTACTGATTATACTAACGTTTAAGAACTAAACAAGTGAAAAGCTGTACTTGGGTACAGTTACATCCATTTATTTCAAAGGTTTAAATAACACTTTTAACTATTGAGATTATCTCCTAACAGTTTTTGTTTATGCAAAAACCATCTCAAAGCCTCATTTGCACAATGCATCAGCTACTGTATCAAGATTGGTGGGCTACACCACAGGCACTACTGTTTATTATATTCTGTAATAAGGAGCTTGTTTTTCAAAGAAAGGAAGGTTTAATATTTTCTAAGAATCATGCTTTTTTTTTTTTTTGCTTTTAAGCCATAACAAAAAAAAAAAGTTTAGCAAGCACAGCAGTGTAAAATGTCATACAGAACACAGTGACTACACAGTTACTAGAAGTTTCACATCCAATGCAGTTATGTATTAAAGCATAAGAAGTCATGTAGGCAAGTCTAGAGCCAACAGAAATCTGCAGTGTGTGGTGGAAACCAGCCCCTTAGGTGTGTTATTTGGTGCATTTTTAAACAATCCCGGATCCGCAAGTCTGGGGTCCCTCCACCCGTGGGTCTGCTGTGGGTGGGCAGACAGCATCCTTCTGGATTGTCTTGACTGGAACACGTGTCATGCCAAGGGGTCTGCACATTTCTGTCAGCTTTAGGAGATGGGTATTGCAGCAATAACTTACTTTTATTTTAAGGAAAAAATCCAACTCTTAATGATTCTATCAATAGCGTTCCAAAAAACATTACTTAAAAGTACAAAAAAAGAGATTATTGTGGTCAGACTCCCAGTATTATCAAAAAACCAGTATCACCCCCCACCCCCCACCCCTCAACCCTTTTCTTTTCGGTATTTAAGAAAAGCCAATCAACTGCCATTTAAAAGAAGTTAAGAAAAACAAGCCCCTGTATTGGAAAGAAACATTCGCAGTTTATTAGATCACAAGCTGGTTTCACCTGTCAAATTTTTAAGTGTTTTCTCAAAATAGTTGGGCTTTCTAAGGTGCCCAGCCTGCTGGGCACAGTCAGAAAAAGGCATTTTGATAACATTTAAGAACTCCCTGCTTGCATTTTACAAATGTTTTCACATTTATAACTGCCTTAAGCCTGTTGTCCTTGTTTCTATTCAGCAGAAGGATGAGTGGAACAAAACGTGAAGGTGGAAGAACCAAGCCTACACAGTTAAGGCTGCATGCATGTGACTGAGAGTTGCTGCTGTGCAGTCAAAAAAGAAATGTGGAAAAACCCAGTTTTTAAAACACCCTACAGAAACAAAACACTGCAATCCAATATGGCTTATTCTGATGCATTTACCATGAAGCTACTAGTAATTCATCCTACTAGGCTACTTTGTGCAACAGCATCTGCTATTTTGATGGCATCTCCCTCCCCCACTACCCCCCAATAACTCTACCAGCTGCAGGTTTCTTCCTTGCATTATATATTGCTTTATTGTCAATTTTTATTCCTGCTTTTCAAACTTTTTTAAATACTTAAATGACGATCCGTTCCATATAGCTTGACTTAAACTGTAATAAGTCCCATTGTTCTATTTTTTAACCTCACTATTACAAGGCGCTCTACAAAAGCTTGCAAAAAAGCCAAATTTTCATTAAATCCCTTTGCTGAAGTTAACTACTCGACAATTTTTTTTTCTTCTATGATTTAAAACTTTACAAAGAGAGTTATAAAAAAGGTAAATGGGATTTGGCACCTTCAGAAAAAATTAAACGTGTAACTTAGATCAAAAAAATGCAGAAACAAAATCATTGATATTTACAAATTAAAACACCACTGAAGATTATGTCTTACTATGCTCTCTCATTTGTTTTCTCTTTTAGAGTGCTTTCAGACTGTCTGTTACCGAGTATCTTAAAAAAATCACTGATTACAGATTGGAATGGATAGAGACAGATTAGTTTTCTCACAGTTCCTTCTCGGCGTTCAGTAGTCTGGCAGCTTCTCCTCTCCTAGGAAATACGAGGCGCTGAGCGATCGTTCGTGGTCGTCTTCTTCAGCTTGACCCCGCGCCGAATGGCGTTGAGCATATCCTCCCCCTGCGGGACATCGCCGGGGCTCAGCTCGCCGGGCTCCAGCTCCGCCGGCCCCGCGGGCGCCAGGCTGCCGACCCCATCGCGCTCGCCCTCCTCGCCCTCGCCCTCGGGCACCGCCTGCCTCTGCTCCTCGGCAGCGCCCGGCTTCTGGCCCGACCCCGGCGGGTTGACAGCTGCTTGCCCGCTCCACGAGGGCACGCTGGTGACAGCCTGCCCGCCATCTCCCGCTGCTGGAGACTCCAGGCTTTGCTCGGGGCACTCTTCTGTCCCGGCGAGGGCACCGGGCAGCCCCCCCGGGATATCGGGGACAGTCGGTGTTTTGACGGGAATCACCGGCGTCTTGATGGGAATGGGGCCTCCGCCGATGGTGCCGCGCCTGACCGAGGGCTTGGTGGAGGGCGTCCGTCGGATGGTGGCGACGCCGGGGGTGGCCATGACCGGTCCCAGCGTGGTTGGCAGACCTGCGGTGGAAGCAGGACGCTTGGTTTGAAACATTCTGCGATAGGACTGGCTAATGTCACTGTTTCTTGGGATGGTGGAAGATTTGTCAAACTCCTGTTGTTCTGCCTCCTGGTCACCACTCACAGAGAAATAATCATAATCTGAAACTGATGCCAAAAGACAGAGTTAGGATCAAGCTGGAGCAGACAGCTGAGTCGCGTCAGTAAGTCTGAAGTATGGACAGGTAACCAAAAAACCCTGGAGTCAGTAAGAATGAAGGGAGTTTCCACCTTTAGAAGGAAGAAAGTCCACGGTTCTGCAACCAAGATTTGATGCCTGAAGGCATCACAGCAGACCAATCCTACAGCTGCAGGCAGCCCATGGCTCTTGTGAAAGAGAACGAGCTCCGTATTTGTCACCAACATGAAGATACCAAAACCTACAAGCCACGTGCCACCACTTGTAGATAAAAATGCTTGAAAAATGTACTTTAGATTAGGCAAGTGGGTTCAGGGGACCGTGTATCAGTGATTTCAGCAGCAAATTTTTTATTTTGCAAACAAAGTAAATCCCAGCTGTCAGCTCTGAAAACTCAACCTCAGCTTTAATAATTGCACTGGGTTCTTTCCTGCCCACATAAGTGCTGAGGAAACAAGGCCTGAACTGCAAACACCAAGTTTGGTTTCTCTCAGCTTGCTGCTGGTTCTGAAACAGGGTACATAACCAAACACCTTACTGCAGCTTCCTAGCTATGCCTAAGTCTCCAATGGAATCTTTTTCCAATTACAACACTTCTGCTTAGGCAGGAAAATAAAAGGTCACCAAGGGAAACTAAGAGCAGATTGAGAGTGCTGATGGAAGATGGCAAAGCTCATGAGTGTGTATTTGCTGAGACAGTAGTTCAGAAAGGACCCAAGGAGTATTGGTGTCATTTACAATCCCAGGATCCTCTTTAAAATGGGGGCATCCTTAGGCTGAAAGTCGCTGAAGCAGTGCACAAGAAAATACAATTGTTCAGTATACTCTGCAGCAGTGCAGGTTTCTATGTAGTTAATAAATCCAGGCTGCATTCCAAGCTGGAAAAATCATCCTAACAGCAATGCCAGCCTTCCTCCCCAGCTGACTGCAAAGCCAGCAAGCGATAGCTGCTCCTTGCACCATGGGGTGCATGTGTGATGGCCAGGGTGGGAATGCTCTAAAAAGGAACATCTCCTGAATGGGTACCTTGAGATGGGATCGTGTCCTCTGAACAGCACGGAGTTGTTGTCTGGGTGCTGTAGCCACTGGAGCACTGCAAGGAATCCCGACTGCTCCTCTGGGTGTCCAACTGCAGCCCTCTGGACAGAGCGAGTGCCAGCTCCTCACAGGCCTCCATCTCCTCACCCTGCTGCTTACACACAGGAGAAACACTCGTTACACCTGGAAGGGTCAGTCACCTTCACTCACTTGTAACTATCTCTCCTCCCCATCAGAGCTCGTCACCATCATAACCCAACAGGATTGAGCCCAGCCATTTGCTTGGGCAGAGGAACAGATGCTTCTTTGGAGTACCTTGCTCTATGAAAGTCAGTGCCCAATTCCCTCCTGCCTGCATGATTCCCACCGACCACACCAGCACCACTTCCCAGAAAAACACAACATCAGGGCATCTGAAGTACTGGCAGGAGCCAGCTCGCCATTCCTTTGCACCAAAGAGGGCATGTGAATGAAATGAGAGCTTCACCCTTGTGGCAGCTGACACCGTCATGCTCCGAGGTCTCTGGGCCTCCTCGGGGGGCGCGGGGGCTGCGCTGGGAGCGGCTCCGTTGGCGTCCGGCTCGCGCTTGTCCTTGCGGCGCTGCAGCGTGTTCACCACGGGCTGATCGTACGGGCCCGGCTTGGCCCAGTCCTGGGGAAACCAGCTCGTTAGGGACAGCCCTCATCAGGAACTGGGCTTTAACTACAGGCAAAACTATGCAACAGGGCAATTTTAATGCAACAGATTGTGTATCAAACTGGATATGCCCTTCTGAATAAGGTGAGAAATTAATTTTGAGGATATTAAAAATCCTCATTTATTAAACCTATCTCCTTTATTAAAAGGAATTTAAATTTCCCATTCTACCTAAATGTTCTTCTATGAAGGTATTTAACATTTTGATACTATGGTTTTTATCTAAATGAAATTCCATGGTGTCAAAGCCTACATTTTCAGAATTTTGAGCACAAAAATCACTGTCACACAGCAGAAGATACAGATAAATGTCCAATCAGTGATGAAACTGTTCCAGATATACACGGGTTCTAGTATTACATGCTGTTACAGATGTCTTCAGTTCTGAAAAATTAGGCTTGAACAGATTTTTCATACACATTAGTGGAGCAAGTTACTGTGAGTTATCTCTCAGTTTACTTACTAACTGAAATCTAGTTTATAATGATAGTCTGTACTGAACAAAGACTAACCTCACTCTGAATTACTGGTGCTAAATTCAAAACAGAAATTCCTCAGGCCATGAGGGCTGTATTCACTTGGGGCTCTATTAAGCAAAGTCCTGAGGATGTCCAGAACCCACATGCTGCACACAAAGAGCTTCACTGATCCAGGCCCTGTGCTGGGCTGCAGAACCAGTGCTAAGCAGCAGCCCCCCAACACCAGCTGCTGCAGGGGCAATCCCAATCCTAAATGTTTTCCTTCACTGAGACAAAGGCTGCTTTAAAAATGAAAGCAACAACCATGAGAATGGGCCCCACACCCTCCCAGCTGCCTGCTGGGCAGCTTCCCACAGCCTTCTAATGGGCAATTAATAATGGGCCAAGACCACGCTGTGGGTTTCTTGAGGTGTCTCAGTCCAAGAAACAAGAAGTGCAAGGCTGCTGAACTGACAGACCCCCTTGGACAGACAGGTATTGGTTTTGTTAACTCATGTGAAACTCTGCCTTGCCTTCACAGCTCTTCACAGTGTCTCTGCTCTCCAAGTGTTTTGTTGTGAAATACACTGTCAAAGTGCTTCTAGCAGAGACACAACAAATGACCCTGAAGCCCCAGGACCACTGTGGCCACCCCGCATGTATCCCAACAGCCTCCAGCTGCTGGAGAGAGAGTAGGGGCGTCTGTAACAAGTTATCTCAATTTAGATGTATATACATGGGTCCTGTGGTGCACATGCAGTATTACATAACCATCCACAGGCACTTAAAATCTGCACAGCTACTGTTGACTGCACATCAGCCTTGCTGAGGATCCACAGCAACAGACAAGAGACCTTTTCTCTTTGCTCTAGGGCAGAGCCTCCCGGGGGAACCACCTGGCAGGGATGAACTTTCAGGCTCTAGCAGAGCAGATTGTTTTGATGCCAAGTAAAATCCCTGCAGATCCAGCTGGAGCAACTGAAAGAAATTACTGCACTCTTTTTTGGTGGTCCCCAAGAGAGCAAAACGAGCTGAGTGAGCACATCCAGTCTGTGGCAGTAAAGCTTCAGTCACCACTTGCATTTACCTGGTGCTGAGCACCTTCTTAAACCACTCCAACTGGATCTAGGAGAGTGGGCCTGCCTACAGCCACAGGGAGAACATCAGGGTGTCCAATGTATGGTCCCACTCAAACTACAGGATGCCCTTCGCTGCTCAAGTGAGCGTTTTGACAGTACTAAATAAGCTTTTTTTTCCCCCCTGAATAGAGCCCAGGTGTTTTCACCAATGTTTCAGAGCTAAATTATTCCTTCCTACCTAGATGTTGTCAGCTTTGGTATGTTTCAGTTGGTGCCAGAATGCACAAGGTCATTCAGAAATACCCACAACCAGATTTTAGGTGTGATTTTCACCATGCAGTGCCCATTAAGAGTGATACCAGAGCAAATCAACCAGGAATTACACAGACCGAAAGGGAGCAACAACTGCCGTGTGCATGCTGTTGGAATGAGGAGGTGAGGACTGCCACAACAAAAGGAACACAAACCTTCCAGCTAGGGATCTTAGATGATGGCAACATGCCTGGCCCAATGGTGTAATAATGAACGTAGTCTGGAAGGAGGGCTGAGGGAGCCCGAGTCCACGCGCGGGAGACAGGCGGGAAATGAGGGAAAGGACCTGCACCAACTGAGGCTACGGATGGGTCACTTGATAAACTACAGTGATAAAACCCATTAGACAACTGGAAATGAAACAAATAAAAAAAAAACAAAACAGAGAAATTAATATAAGCAGAATGAACACGAAAATACACTGTGACTGATGTTCTAGGGAGAAAATCTCTGTATCTTAAAACAAAAGAAAGGAAATTCTTCAATTTGCTGCAAATAAAAAACAGAAAATTGATACGATGCTTGGTTCACAAGTGAGATCTCCTGAAAATTGTTATCTGTAACAACTTTCAGGCATCAATCTAGCAGTCATTGTCTTCAGGCTGAGCAGCTTTTCCTTCTGTCCATGAAAGCAGCACACGTGAAAAAGCCTTTGTAATTTAGTTACCCTGCAGACTCTCAACATAGAAACAGAACTTTTCCAATCCGGAAGGCATTTGCATTGGTGGTATTTAGTCTGTGTAGCTGGACAGAGAGGAAAAGCATAAAGCCTTCAAACATGAGGTGTTCTGGCTGTGTGATGATATGGAAGAACAAAACAACAAAAACCAACAGCAAGGATTTACCAGATGAGAAAGGAGACTGCTATCACTTCCTCCCCCAATTTAGAGTATATCCCATGTAATTTATTCCAACCATGTGTATTTTGATTTCCTTTTTGGTAAAAAAAAACCCAAAAAACCATTAATCAGTGTAAGGTATGCTATCTAATGGAAGAGATGGGAGAAGCCACAAACAGCACAACTTGGGCAAGGTGCTTTTTGTCAGGCAACCAGCTGCGTTTGGGCAGCATTCCACAATCTCTTTGAGTAGAAAAGCTGGAAAATGACCTTTTCTTAGAAAATTACCTCTGTAAAATGCCCAATTTGTAGCTTCTCCTAGTAGCTAGTTCAAAGGCAATTGTGGTTTTTATTCAAACATACTGACTTCTAAGGGAGCATGCAGCAGTTCCTGGTCTCATCCCCACAAAGAGGAATCCTGGCTGCATCCCATGCATGGAGGTTTTGTCGAAATGTTGCAGGGTTTGGATAACGAGCTAGTAGGTTTGTATGTCTTGGAGATGAAGTTTTTCACCTTATCTGTGGAGGCCCAAGCCCCCATGGTGGAGCCTGAGCTGACTGAGGTGGGGGAACTGCACTCGCTCACTGACTGGCAGGTTTCAGAGGCTTCTGAAGAGGCAGAGCTGGACGAGTTCTGCAGCATAAAACAGCACCGCAATGCAGGGAAAGGATACACACGCCACCAGAAAAGAAAAAAAATCACAAACAAAAAGACAAAAAGCACATACACAGAGACACACAGGAGAGGGAAGGATGAGAGAAGCAAAGGGTTAGGATTTTAAAGATCAATTAGAAATTGCTCAAAACTATTGCTAATGTTCATGAAATCTATGAAAAAAAAAGCCACTTGCTTAATGCGAGAACTTGGCACACTGCTTAGGAATGAGGGAATTGAGGCAGCGACCTCAACTCCTCATTGCAATTTCAGCGTCTCAATTCTGCTGCTGTCTCAGAGCAAGAAGCTGAGGGACCTGAGGGCACCTGTGGTCCAAACATGCAATATACTGAGACAACTGATTTATACAGAAAAGCAGATCATCAGTATTTCAAAGACACGAAGTTTAGATTTAAAACATGGAGCAGCAAACGTCACTTACATTCACAAGTTCTTGTACACTCTGATCTGCAAAAGTGCTTGTGAAAAGCTCATCTGAGTTCAAGTATTATGGAACAGAGAAAGAAGTGATACTTACCAAAACTGGAGGTTTCCAAAGCGCATGACCTGTATGCATGTGCCTCTGCAGGTAGGATGCATACACCAAAAGCACTCTGACTCAAACCCTCCTGCCCAGCAGCCAGCAGGAAGGTACATGTACTCTGCTGAGTGCAGAAGTGCTGGCATGTGCTTGCCACCTGCCTTCTCTCAACAGCTGAAGCAGAAAATACCAGGGACTTGGATGGAGAGTAAAGGAAAATGCAGGACACAAAATGTCCACTGAACACATCAAACATTTGTTCCTACCTAGGAACTTCTCAAATTTTCAGTGCATACCTTCATGTACCTTTGCTGCTGTCAGACCTCTGCAACTGCACATAATTCAACTGCACAAAAGCCAAGGGGAATAACCACATGAACCATTTTACCAACTACAAAGCTCTCCCATATCTCCCCCTTGGAAGTGGCATCCTGCTCTGCAGGGATGTGTGTCCAGGTCCAACCGAGAGCTTGGACATGGTCATGAGTACTGACAGAGTTGTCAGGGCAGTACTGAGCACCATTCACGCTCAGAAATTCAACACTAGCAAGACCAATTCACCCTTTAGTAGCCAAGGACCTGTGAAACAAGTCTGTCTAAGGTGTTTTATGGCAGCAGAGAGAACGTGCTGCTGTATCCAGTTTGTGTAGAAAGATGGCGATTTCAAGGAATGACATGTTGCAGAGGAAGGGAAATCTCACCTGAAGTAAAATTCGCCAGTTAACCTTAGGTAAGATCTGGGGTGAGTTTGCAATAGAAGGACACCTGGGTATGAGGCAGTGTAGGGGAGCAATTTCTTCTAAAACTACAAACTGTCTCACTGCTCACCAGGAGCTACAGATGGCTAATGTACAGCCAGCACCTGGGGAGAAGGAAATATAGGTCTCCCAGGATGGAACACTGTCACCATAAGGATTTTGGTGAAGGCTGCTGGGGCAGCTGAGAAGTCAAGACAGTATCAGCATCTTGAGCTTACTGGTAAACTGTGATTTAAATTTTGCAAAGGCTGCTAAAACTTTAAAAAGCATGCAGAGTGATGGAGTATTTTATAGAAATAATGCTCATGCCACCCTAGGCTGACATGAGATGATCTTAAATGTCCTTAGGGTACAACTCTGCTCAGCTAACAAGGCTTGTATTCAAAGTGCAGTAAGAGTTGAGGTGAAGGTACAGTCAGAGGGAACAGCAACAAATGACATACAACTGCTAAGGACAGCAGTGAAAGTGGTGTACCTGAGGATGCAGTGGCATGATATTTACTGCAACTTGTCACATTCTTGATTTACTGCAACTCCTTTTACTGGAGAAAAGCCCCTAAAAATAAGAATACTGACGAAGATGAGCTTCAGTTGACTTTGCCATCAGTCATAACCATTGTGCACTAAATGGAGATGAGACTACTGCCTCTATCCCTAGAGAAAAATACATTATAGAAAACTAGCTTTTACACCAAACTTCAGAGTTCTGCCTGACATTCCAGATACCTCAGCAAAAGAAGCCTCAGGAGAATACTCACACTACTGTTATGGTTTAGCCAGGAAAAAAAAACAAGACAGAAAAATGCAATTTCAGAAAATACTTTCTGAAATCTCCTACTTATGGCCTGAATGACCCTCCAGGGTCTGCATGCTCTGCACATGGCAGGAGAGAGAGGAAGGGTCCGAGGGCCAAGCATGGCATCTCCCATGCCACTGTGTTTTCTACAGATGCCCCAGGGGTGGCAAGTAAGAACTTGGGAATTTACATTTAATACACTATTTGTGTCTATGAGACAGAAATTTCACAAGGTTTTGTCAAGTAATGGCAGAGAGAGCTCATAAATTAGGTTTATTACCAACAAAGATGCATTTTAAAAGGTCAAAAATCCAGATTCTGAAGGTGCTAATAATAAGTATGGGCAGAAAAAAATGACTGGATTTGGTGAACCTATTTTTGCAATAAATGATTCCTCCAAAGAGAAAAAAAAGATTACAAAAAGGACTCTCCCACTAATTTAGTGACCATTTTCACCAAGAAAAGCTAGACAGAGGCTGAACCAAGATGCCATGGGGAAAACATCCTGGAAGCTGATGGAAATGCAAGAGGTGGTGGTACAGAAACAGGGTCTCCTCATCTTCAGAAACTTGCAAGGCACAGAGAAAGGGAATCTCTGGTCTTGCTAAAAAAGGATTCCAGCAATGGAGAGGGAGGCAGAAGAATACTGAACTCCTGAAGGAAAAACATAAGGAAAACATGACTGGCAGCAGGTCAAAGGATGCTTGGATCAGACTGGAGAGCCAGTCCTGAACGGCTGCACCCAGGTGTGGGAAGCACAGACTTCCCTTCTTACCATAAAGTACAGAAGGGACTGAAAACAGAAACTGCACAACTACTGCTAGGGCAAAGAGTCTCCAGACTTAGGAGTGCTTGTTCTAGATGCACAAGCCTTGGCACACCCTCTCCTGGGAGCGCACACACAGGGCAGACCAATTTCTACTTCCCAGCCCATGGTGTGAGTGAGAAATTTGACTTTCAGACTTTTTTCACCTTGTTTTAGTAGATTCCTTTTTTAAAATGACTGTTTTGTTTGAATAATTTTTAAAATCAGCTGTTCCATTTTAGCTGGTTTTTTTCCCACAGCTGCAATAATGGAAGTTCTGCTCTGTTCTAAGATTATCTCTTCTGAGAAAAAGCTTAAAATTAACAGTATAAAGCTAAAGCTTTATGCTCTGCAGTGACAAGCAGTGCCCCAAATGTACATTTGTGCAAGTGTAGCTTGGTCTCTGGTCTCTCAGATGAGCCATGGATAGTGTCCCAGCGCTTTTGGTGTGGAATGTAGAAGTGCCAGCAGGGATATAAAAATAATATTTTCTGAGCTACTGGACTGTACAATTATAATTTCCATCTGCTGTCCTACTAACCTATAAAAGGACCATGGTACCATGGTTATCTTGGATTAATTGAATCCTTTGTTTGCTATGTTTTCCACTCAAACATGGCATTGCTTTCTTAACCCTCTCCATTCTCAAACAGGAGACAGAGATTCCTGGACAAGGGTTTCCCAGGAGACCAAATCCTAATGATGAGCGAGGTTCAGTGTCCCTCTAGAGTCAGTGGAAGATGGGCTCAGCTACTTTTAGAAAAGCTCTGGATACTGACTCAAGGTCACCTCCTGAATTAGTCTAATTTCCAGGAATCTGCCTCTACTGACTCTAGATAAATATCTCTATATCTATCTTTCTCTGTATTTATTTTTCTAGTCAGGGACACACTAATGAGAAGTAACTTAGAAAAGGAATTTTAGAAGAAACAAACATCTGGTGATAAGTTACTGATGTGCTTCAGTTTGAACTTGATTTTTGGTTTTTGTTTTGTTTGTTTGCTTTTGGTGGTTTTTTTTTTGTTTTGTTTTGGGGTTTCTTTTAAGGTCTGATTCGGAAGCATTTCTAAATTTAAATGGAAAATGAACAGCTGTAACAATATATTTCCCCTATTCTGATTTGCAGCTATTTCAAGCAATGAAATCTACTCAAAAGCAGACTCTTTCCAGCTTTATAACCTGTACATGCAGAAGCAACTTCACATTCAGTTTCCCTCTGCTTCACTATTTAAGGGAAGTGCTTTCCAGATCATTCTAACCATAAAGACTTATCTCTCTGATTTCTGACAGCACATCAACATTTTTATCTTCATCTGCTTCTTTCTCTCCCTTTGCTTTCATCTTCATGAAGTCACAAGCAGCCTGTAAAATCCAACTGTGTAAGTGCTTCCCCCAGCATGTTCACCTCAAATCCAGTGGATCCTACCATTATCATGGCCTGGATCAAACATCACTATACTCCTATCTCATCATGTGAGGACAGGTACTCCCAGGCCTCAGTTTGTCTACCACACAGGGTGAGGTGAGGGTTTAGCAGCAGCAGCCACATCCAATGCCCCTCCAAGAGCCACTCTGAGCTTCCAGCAGGTCTGTCAGAAGGGCTTTGTATGAGGTCACTGTGTGTCATGGGCAATGGTGGCCATGCCTGACCTCACACTTGGCCTTTACAGAAACTCTTCCAGTCCAGAAAGAGATCTGTGATGCTTTTCCAGCTGTTCAGCTAACCCAAATGTACCCCTTTAATTAGGATTAAAGCCTTTTACAGTGACCTCCCCACATGTAGAGTCATGTGCTATAGGCTAGCACTTTTACTCCCAGCAACTGTAGAAAGGTGCTTCTCACACACCAGTGAAAGAGCAGTCTATTTTGTAATTGCTCTTTTTCCTATCCTCTATGCTAAGTGTGATAACAATAAAGACTTACTACTCTTACTAACAGCTACAGGCTGGAAAGCAATCTTCATTTTGTCAGACATCTCTCCTCTGGTATAGTCTGTATCTTGTTTCAATCTCCAGTTATTCCTTGTTTGAGATTCTCACCAACTCTCCACCCCCCATCTCTGATTTTGAGGAAATTCAATTTAGTTTTCAGTGACACTTGCCTAAAATATAGGTGAGCTTATATACATAATAGCTTCACAGAACTCACATATTCACATTCTTATAATATGGGAATTATACATGGCCCCCTTCTACTTTTTTTCCTAAAATACATTATTAAATGAAAAAGGGCTTTGTTGATCCAACATATGCCACAGCATGTAGCTAGCAAACACCATCAAAGTGTCCACCTGCACAAGATATACAGCTTTTGTTCTCCTTTGCTGGTTCCAGAGCTTGCTTTTCTGCCCTCTCAGTGTCACTACCAGGAACAATGTCATCAGTGTTTGAGACAGAGCAGCAGCCTCCTCCCACCCAGCACCAAGCACAGCCCCAGGGAGCTCTGTCAGTTGGTTAGAGACACACAACACAGGGTAATGCTGCCCACTGAACAGCTCCTGCTCAGCTCACAGTCACAGTCACCAGTCAGCACAACACACACGATTTACTTAGTGCTGAACATACAAAGCAAGACACTTAAGCAAAGATGAAGCAGCCAGGCAATGATCTGTTACCTTTTCCTCTGTGTAAAGGTAAACAGAACCAGAGACATACAGAGCACATATCTATTTGTTATACCAACACACTACACTTGTCACACTGCTGCAGCCTTCTACAGCTCATGAAAAGCTCAAGTGATGCTTGGATCAGTTTGCAACCTTATGGAGAGTTTCTAAAATGAAGTGAAGGCATATGAACTTAGCTGGTGTAAATCAGCGTGACTCCCATCGACTTTCAGGATGTTCTGCCACCTGATACCAGCCTAAGTTCTCTCCTCTGCTTAACAGGGGAATTTGCAAAGAGAGGTGTTGGTTTTTTTCATGCTAAGAGCAATTGCAAATTTACATCCTTGTCTGCAGACACAGCATCATCATGTGGATTACTGCCCTTTTATGCAGGTGCAGTGGATACTATGAAAACCAAAGATGATGCTAGCATGTGTAACTGATGTATGTATCTTAAAAGTCAATTTCCTTACCTTGTTACTATTCCAGTTTACTTTATTATTGCTCATTTACTTTTTTGCATTTCACTTAGGTTAGCCATAGCCAATCTAAACAAAACATTCATTTTATTAGTGTGCACAAAGTTCTTCAGGATGTCATCTATAAAAAAAAGCTGCTGTGTCCAGACTGGGGACAGAAGAGGTATAATTTGAAAAGAAAGCATTTCTATTAAAATGAAAGAAGGAAATAAATTTTAAAACCATTGAGTTTCCCTTGAGAACATGTTCCAAGCCTAAATGAACCAGTGTTGCTTTGGATGATACTTTAAAAATTTCTCTAAGGGCACTATTTACTAAATGTTCTGCAAAAGGCAAGGGTTTGTGTGCTATCAAAGGTGGTCTAGGGTAGTTTCCATGGGAAGGTGACACTTGATAATCACTAACACTTGCTCACTATGTGGATTAACACTCCCCAACCATGCCTAAAAATCTACCTACTCCTCAACATGTAAAAAGGAAGTACTTTGAAGTAAAAGACAGTTTTTCTCCAGTGACCTCAGGGTGTACTAAAGTAAGTAACACTCAACAAAAGGATACTAGGTCCTTTACAGTTTGTAGGTAAGATCTTTAATGAGATTTATAATGTGAGAAGGCAATTCAGCCTTCATTAAAAATATAACAGTTGCTGTGTAATTTCTTTAAAAAAAAACCCAAAAAACCAGCAAAGAGAATTCAAGTGCTGAAATATACATGCCACAGAGCATTGCAAATCTCTGCCTGTAGGTAGCCAGTGAGTTTATAGAGGAAGGATGCCATGAACAAATAGAGCAGCAGCTTCCCTCTGCAGACTCAAAACTGCTCAGGGCAAGTTTGCTTATATTTGTAGTGAAATCCTCTCCATCTGACTGGCTTCAGGATGTTATAATATTTGACTACACAAAAACTCATTTCTTAGGAGCTCCATAAAGGACTAACAATACCTCCCATTTTCATGCAGAAACCTTATTTCTGCAAGGTCCCCAACTGAGAGTTCAAAATTCAAGTCTATCCACAGAAATGGGTGTCATAAAAAATGGCAAAACAAATTCCATATGATAATGCTGGTAGCATTTAGAGTATTCCAGACCTATTGCAGAGGAAGAATTAAAGAAGTCTCTCTAATGCCAAAGGCACCAGTATCAATACTGTGGCTGCCAAAAGGATGTTCTGGCATCAATATTTGCCCATTAAACAGCAAAGAGCCACCAGATATTAAACACTTGCAACCTGTGCAGGATATTAACTGGTAACCTCAGTGGGTGAAGTGAATATTATTCCCTCTGTAAGGTGAGTCTTCTTGCTCTTGGTTGTCTGCATTTATCTCAAAGTTAGGCATCTAGGCTCCCTCCAGGACCAGAGGGAAAACTGTACAGCCCAATAGCGACTCATCTCTTTTATGCCAAAGCAGCATAAATCACTCCAGCTAGAGGCCCAACTTTTGGATAAATGAAATGCACTGAGACAACCCTTCCCCTCAATGCTTAAACTGACTCCAGGTACCCCAAAACCACACCAGATCCTTTTCCTGAAAGGTGAGCCAAGTTAGAGAGTCCAGCTCACACTCAGGTTTTTGTTCTCATGCTTGCACGTACCTGGTTAGGTGCTTCTGGTGGCATGGGGGATGGCGATTTGGACTGGAAAGCATCCTGGGACATGAATCCAGAATCATGGGAGGACACACTGGACAGCCTCATGGGTGCCTGCTGAGGCAGATTGGAGCTGCGATAGCGATAGTGTGAACTAGGTGAGTGCGAGTGCGAGCCACTGGACCGGGAATCACTACTGTTAACGCTGTTCAGACTGCTGTGAGAGACAAAAGGAACAGAGAAAGGAAAGGGGAGAGGAAAAGACACAAGGGTGGGGTGGGGAGAGACCCATATACAGTACAATTAACATTCCACATGTCTCTAGCAACAGGCAGCATAAACCGGAAAAGAAAAATGTTGACAAATTAAATATATATATATATATATGCACATATATATCAGTAAAGAACCATAAGCAGCTGCAGTATCCCTGGTGACCAGAGAGAAAATGGCATTTTATCTTGAGTGTCATTCAAATGATCAAATCTTAACCACTCAGACTTCAAACTCAGGTTAGGGATGAAGGAATTGCTACGTGCCCTCCCTGAGCATGGCACTTGCTCAGAAAGTGTCTGCTGATGGTTCTCTCCTATTTCTGACTCACAGTTGGACCAGATTGTCAATGGGATTTCTAGCAGGGGGACCAAAGACAATGCAGTTTATCTAAAAGTCTGCCTCTGGGCATGCTGCTGCAGACAGCCAGCAGGACAGTGTGTGAGACTTCTGAAAGCATCACCAAAGCCCCACACTTCAGAGTACCTGGGACACGTTTTGCTCACTTGAAGGCTTCCTACCAGCTAAAAACACATGACAGCACATGGAGTGAAGCCAAGCCACTGGGTATGGAGCCTCAGTCAGTAACAAGGACAACCAGAGAATGAAACCCCAAAATTAATATCCATTAAAACAAACCAAAGAGATTTTTCAGAAGAAGAGACTGGTTTTTAATCCTCAGAATCCATGTGTGACAGTACGGACATGCCAGCCACAATGTGGGAGCTTTCAGAATTTCCTGCTGGGGTGGCTGAGCAGGACTGGCAGGATGCACCAGTCTGATGGCAGCTCCCTGCTGCACTGGCAGCAGCCTGGCCTAAGGATGGCTCTAAAGGATACACAGGTGAGGCTGCACCTCCTGTGCACCAACACCACCTACAAAGAAGATGTGCAAGTCAGCAGGGAGCAGAGCAAGAGGAGCTCTGCTTTGTTTTACCCACACACGTCAGTCTGTGCCATACAGGTTTTAGCATACAAGAAGATGAATTTGATTAGGAAGAGATGATGAAGTTTTGGGGGGTTTTTTGCCATTTTCTTTTATAGCTTCAGGATATTGCATCTTTAAGCCTGTGCTCATTGCTCTAATATGCACGTTTTCACATATATATATATAAAATACTGACTTTTTTATATATACTGCATGCAGAGACAAGTAGGTGCATAGAAGTTGTGTTCACTTGCTCTGACATGCTGTAGGTAACTTTGCTCATACACAGGGAACCTGCAGTACGTAGCTCATAAAGCAAACTGAAAGGTAATCATTTGAGAGCAGCTAGAGAGGTGTTGAGCAGAATACACAACAGGGTATCTTCCTTTTCAGTAAAAGGAAAGAGTAAATGTGGACACCAGGATATGGGGGCAACATGCTAATAAACTGTTTTATGAGAGAAAACAGTTTTTACAGAGAAAGCATAGACAGAATCCAGTGTTTCAACATATTTCAGGACAGCATTAGACAGCATTAAACAGTCAAAAAAACTTGTATCAAAAAAGCATTTCCATCTACCAGATTGATAGGGCAATTGTCAAGGATGTTTTTCCCCTTTTCAAATAGTTTAACTTACTGATTAGTAACAGCTACTTAGAATAATCTAAAAAGTCATCACATGAAAAAACAGAAAAGGAAATTATGAATGGACAATCTCAAGAGTTTAGATCAGTACAGTCTGCTCTTTGATCCAAAATGGATTCAAGAGAACTGAATCAAAAGCATCTTCAAGTTGTGTTGAGTTCAAAAGTTGTTCAGTCCTGCCCATCCTTTTTAGTATCCCCAGCACACACTTAAATGAGTAAAGACCATGAGGGACTGTTTTACTAAGACTTACTATTTAAGATTTAAGAATGTATACAAATCCATTTCACAGTCTGAACTTGCCTCCCTTTTCCCCCAAACAGGTTAAAAATAAATATTACCAATTGACTTACCTGCAAACACTAGATTTTCTGGACATCGTAGTACTGGGAGAGGATGGAGGAGTCTGGTAAGACCAGCTGTAATCAGAACCTTTCAAATCTAAAATTACCTGATGAAAGATAATCAATAGCATCAAGGATGTGGAAAAATTTTCACCCTATTAAAAGAAAGCATCTGCTTGTCATACAGCATTCATCCCTGCCACAAACTTTCAGTGCCAATTGAGTCTCAGCTCTCTTCCAAAATTACACTGTATCCCACAGGTGAGTCAGTTTCATCCCTGGCTTTCCTGGCATTATCATACTTCAACACTAAGGCTGCCACCACAGAAAGAAAATTCAGATCTGAATGGAAAAAAAAAACTTTTAGAAAGTAAATTGGAGATTTATTTTTTGCATTAAGGAAGCTTCTCCGGTTTTTGTTTCTTTTGTTTTGTTTGTTTTGACTTAAAAAATTATTCCAGCCTTTGAGCTGAAGTACTGCAACATTTTAAACAAGTAACTGAAGATTCAGTATTCAACCACAACACAGCTTTACACTTCTAGGTCAATAATAAGGTGATTATAAAGTATGACAAAAAAACTGAGTTCACATGGCAGGGTTGCAGACAAATGTCCTATTTGGATTCATTTAATGACACACATTTTCCTATGCATTTTAAGGACAGCATGGAAAAATGCTCCAATGTTAGACTCCATCAGGCTACACAACCCCAGCAACTTTGTGATGACAAAAACACAGGGATGCTCAAACACAGGGCAAGGAGGTGACACTCATTTCATACCCCTCAAACTGTTACTGCTACCACTTCACTCTGGTCTCACCAAATATTTTAGGGGCACTCAGCCCCTGAAAACAAATTTTCACAACAAAACAGGTTTTTTTTAAAATAGCTCATGTTAAAAATGACCAAAAAGCTTCTACACAATATCACATTAAACCACTAAACATTAGCAGTCAATATTCCTCACAACACAAAAGAAAAAGTGGTACAAGCCACAAATAAAATGTTTTTCAGGTAGCAAGACCGAACCTGTTCACTCGAGGATGGCAATTTGTGTGGATCCATGGTGAGACTTTTCAGGTCATCTGATATGGTTTGTAAATGGGTTATTTCTCCTAGCATTGATATTTCTTCTTCCTGAAAAGAAAAACAAGCAAGGCTAACCACAGCCTTGGTTTTAAAAATCACACCTGTAACACATATATGACCTTTATCATTTTGCTGATGACTGTGGGGATGCTCAGTGGAGCTGCATTTTCTTTCCACATTAAGTAGTTATGAAAGATTGAAAATATTAATTTAGAGTTTTGTAACTACTTTCATATTTCTATAAATTCTAAGGCCCAAAAATTTTTTTTCTCATCAACAATAAAGTCTCAGCCTCCTTTTTGTGACATCTTCAGAATAAGCATGTCGGGTTTGCTGCACTTGACAAATACCTAACTGTTCTATGTACACTCACTAATGCGTCCTTATAATTTTAAGCTTGAGTGTAAACAGGGGTTAAATTCTTAGTTTTTGATAGTTAAGTTAAAGGCATTATACAAGTACAGAGCATTAATACATCTATGATTGATTCTGACTGAAATTTCTTTGACAGCTAACTCAGATGATGATTCCTGCACTGTAAACTACAACAGCAATTCCTCAGCTACCATTTCTTCCAGGTCCTCTCAGTGTGGAATTCACCTCCTCCTGCTCAGCCATGACTTTTCTAATTCTCTAACAATGGTCTTCTGTTGAGACTGAAGCTCTTTGTAAACAAGCACTAGGAACATTTTCCCAGTGGGTTGGTGACCCTTCAGAAATGCACCTTGCTTGCACAAAGCCATGAACAATTCCTTGTCAGGCTTCAGACTACCTGAGATGATGAAAATTTACCCAAACCTTTCCAATGAACTGAAAAACTGTCATGTAGAAGGAAAGGAGCTATCAGAAAGCTGCATGGAAGCAGCCTGCAATTTGTCAGATAATGTTATTATATACCCAGGGGAGGTCTTGAAACATTTATCAGTCCTAGCACTGGAGTAGAAGTAAGGAGGATTTATATTAAAATGTGATGTTAAGAAGGAAAGCAGTGGAAAAATCTGGATTTGCAATGTCTCAGGCTGGAATGCATAAAGAACACAAACTGACTTCAGTGTTTGTGCTCATTGTTTACCCATCAGTCACCTTGAAGGTGTTCAGTGTTTTCCACTGCTGAATTTCTCCAAGAGCCTACAAGAAAGGCCCCAACGCTCACCACTTGCTAGACAGAGAGAGATACAGGCTGTATTTTGGCTCTAGAAATTAATTCCTAAGACACAATGAGATACTCTCTCAGAGGCTTCTGGCCACTTATCTAATCTGTGAATTGTACTGAGTGAAAACGAAGAGCTCTTACGATCACAGGGCGCAGCATGGAGATGAAAGCGCAGAATCGACCGCGCTCCTCGATCAGAGCTTTTCTGACAGCTTGCTTCTCGGTTTCTTCAAGCAGCAGGTACTTATCATTGACATCTTGTAAAGCACTATCCAGCTGGGGCTGAATATCACCCCGTCCTGTATGCAGGAAACAATCAAGAGCACATATTGTCAAAACTGTGCCTCTCCAGAGAAGATGACATTATTTTCAGCCAGCACTGCTGCTGGATTGTGCTTTTGCAATTTGAGTCTCAACCAGCATTTTCCCTTAATTCAAATCAGTAAGGATGCTTTTCCCCTCAATTAAATCAAGCATTTTGAAGCATTTATTTTTTCCCCTTTTGCACAGAATAGAAATCCAGCTCAATTCAAAAGGTTTCAACAAGCCAAAACCAGCATTCTAAATAAGGACTTTATCAGAGCATTAGCTGTAGAAACTCTTCACATCATCTGTGCCGAAACCCAACATCTTACTAACTGGGAGAGTATAAATCACTAGCCCAGGTGTACTACTCTGCCTTCTTGCATTTGTGCCTAACAAGGTCCTAGTGAGAATTTTGTGGAGCCACTAAATGAACGAATAAATCTCATATACAAAATCTTACAATGGAAATGTTACTGATCATTGGACCACTGGGTTCGAGTACTCTGCACAAACCAACTGCGGAAACCATTTTCTTCATTCCAGAGCCCAAACGAAACCAAAACTCTCAACATAGGTTATATATACACATATATCTTTTACATATGTGTATATATATATATGTCCAATATATGTCAATGGATACAATTAAATTCCAATGTTTTGCAATGAAAAGCTTCACTGTGTTAATTACAGTCAACTTATAATACCAAAACTTCCTGTGACAGCTAAGTACCTTATTCTGTGCTGACTGATCATGTTGCATCATGCCAAAGAAATATTGCCCTAGGATTTAAGAGCTGCTGCTTAGATATACTGTAACCAATAATGTTGCAGTTGCAAGATGTTTTCATGCAGCTTACACCCCTAAATATTTTAAAGGACCTCAGTTGTATAAATTTGTTGCAAATCTCCCAGAAATGCCATCACATGCAATTTAACTACCAGGAAGATAACACTGAAAAAATGGTGGGTGACTCACAAGCAGCTACCTAAAATCAATTTTTTTGGTGATAACCTTTCTGCACAGAGGATTTAAAGCTAAGAGCAAAAAGAAAAAAAATCTCTTTATGTGTGTAGTACACAATGCAGATGACTCGATGTCAGGCTTAAAAAGGAAAAACCTTTGCCTTACTATTATATGTATTTCCTTAATACTCCAGAGCAAGGCAAAGCCATCAGCCTCCCTGCACTGATACACAGCCAGAGCTGCAGGAAAAGAGAGCAGTGGTGGAAGCAAAGAGAATCAAGCTGGCTTAGCGGAATCACAGGCTGGATATATCCAAATCTCCCCTGCAGAGAGTTCGACACAGTCCAGATAAAATGCACTGACACCCACATGCAGAGCTCTGCAATGGATCCTGGAAGAATCACATGCAGTGCAACATGGACATGGCCACTGCCAAGGCCACCTGGTACCAAACTTCCAGCAGTGTCTGATCCTGCAGATCAGTCTGGCAGCTCCAATGTGGTCATAAAACTTACTTACTTGGAAGTAAATAAACTTTAAGAAGAGCAGAGTCTGAAGGTCCTCTGCTTCCTCCATCAAAATCAGCATCTACCAGAAGTAAGTTATAGCAGAGCTTTGGGTACCTCCCTGAAGGTCCTGTGCCTTTTTGTACGTCACCCTCAGGAGACAAACTGGGGTTTCTGCTTCAAGACCATTCTGTACATTTCAGGCCCTCCCCATACTCTGCCATCAGATGCAGTGCTTAAACATTTCATACTGCTCTGGAGTTGTTCTTTCAAATTCTTTAGGAAACAGAAACTTGCATCATTGCTCAGGCCCTTTTTGAGTGCTGCCTGGAATTACAATGGGTAAAATAACTACCTGCTGTTCCTAGATACTGGCTCACTACCATGGATGTACCAAGTGCAAAATATATTAGCTGCAAACTAAATGAAACACTCATTAGTTTGGCTCTGGAGAACTGCTATAAACATTCAGCTGCTCCACCATAATCATGCACATAATGCAGTAAAGCCTTGTTAAATGCATTTGCCTATGCCGTGAGAACACACACACTCAAAAAGCAACTGGACATCACTGACAAACTGGGTTCAATTATAATGAACTTTGGTACTTTCTGTGGACCTTAGAGACAAAAATCTTGGACCAGAGAAACAAGAGCAGCCAAAACCTGGGGCAAGAATAAACTCCATTTGCACCTGTGTAATTCACTCAATTCAACAAAGTTACGAGGATAATGTTCATATGTTCATAATAATGCTGGTATTTTAACCCTTTGGTCAAAGCATGTGTAAAACTGCACCACTCTCCAGCTTCCTCTGTACCTCTACAAAATTCCCATTTTATTTCTTCCAGTGAGTCAGTACAGTAACAGACACACAGCTTCTCACCAGTATTTTCACACACCTGTTTTTATGCTCAGGGGCATTTGGGCAGTCTGTGAAAACACAGAAGCTGTCTCAGGTACAATTCAGAGCAGGAAACAAGCTTAGGTGAATCATTTAGATGAAGCTCTGAGGTCAGATGTTTACAGATGAATACAGCTCTCTCCTGGTACTTCTCATAACTCATCTTTTAGGAGGAGGAAAGCTTTATCAACATCCTTTGAAAGCTCCCCAATGCAGACATCAATCTAGCAAGTCTTTTGAAAGCCAGCATAGCTCTTCCCACTCCCTGAATCACCAGCTGCACTCAGCTCAGGAAATTTCAGGGATGAGATCTCTGCCTAATTGAACCAGTTCCCTTTGCTAAGCAGAGCAGAGCACATCCCCACAGCAGCACTCCTACACCCAGAGAACAGCAAAGGCGTGAGGACCAACTGCTGACCACCTCTGCTCCTCAGACACCTTGGGTCTCCACTGATTTGAATCTGCTACTTATCTCAGAAGGGAATATTGATCACTGGAGAGCAATGCAGTTCTTTTCCCATTTGAACAACAAGGAGAAGGTTAATTGGCTAAAGCAGTATTTTTGATTGCAGTATTTTTGCTGTGGTCACAAGGCACACTTTCATGAAGAACATCAGCAAGTGATTATTTCCTCCAGCCCACATTCTCTGGCCTTTAGGTTATGCATTCCAAAACACTTCCAAACCAACACCACTACCACAATGACATAAGACAGTTCCAGAAGAGTCTTATCATGCAGCAGCTGTGGAAGTGCACCTGGAAGGACACTCCTACCCCAGCTACAGGCAGGTTTGAGTGACCCACCACAGCAACCAGCAACAGCAATGGTCAAAGCCATCCCATGTAGTCACAGGCCCCTGGTCTGCAACCAGCCTGACATGAATGGGAGGTAGAGATGGCTCTGCAGAGCGTGTCCAACTGCACCCAGAACAAGTCAACAACCTGAACACTGACGAGGAATTCAAATCCAGCCTCTCTCAAAGAGGAGCTCTGGTGATGCAGAGAGGAGCACAAATGCAAGACCAGGAGTTGTGGACTGAATTCCCCAACAGCACCATGCTCCAACAGCCTGGTGACTGGCACCTGGACACAGGCAAGTGACATCTCATCATGTGCAGGGAGCTGAACTGCTCACCAAAGGTAACATGGATCTGCTGCTACTTCAAGGACAGTCTCAATGTTATCCTCACAGCAGGTGCTTTACATCATTACTGTGACATGCAAGGGCTTTAAAGGACCAACATGCAATAGAACTTGCATTTTACAGTGTTTTGTGTGAATCCTGGCTAAAAGCCTCATGCAATTTCTTAAATAACTACTGTTAAAAAAAAACTTTAGTGAAGGAAAAATATTAGGGAAAAAGGAAAAGGCAAATCTAATTTTCAACCCAATTTCATGCCTATATTTTATAAGGTTTACTAGCAAAACTCTCAGCAACACCAAATAATTTTTAAATTCTCTCTGTGCAAGTCAGACTGCTAAAGTTACTGCTGTTAATGACAATGCAATGCAGCAAATATTGGTGAAATTACTGTTTTCCATGTCCTCACAGAAAGACACTTTTTTAAACATCTGCACAGAGCTTGAATATTCAATACTGGACACTCGAGAGAGTGTCAGAATTTACATGAGACAATGTTGAGTACACCTCTACTTGTGCAATCAAAGTAGGCTCCATGGCAGTCATTCCCAAACCATCATCTTTACAAGAGCACACCTGCTCCAGCTGCCGGAATGAATAACCTCCTTTAAGTTCTGCACAGTAAAGCCAACAAATGAACTAACATGAATCTGGGCTGAGAACAAAGAATTCTGCCACCATAAACCTCATAACTTGGATTAACCTCTGACTCCTTCAGAAACCGAGTCTTTCTTTTGCCTATGGAGATCTGAGTCAGCTGGTCATGTTCAAAGTGCAAAGTTCTGCCTTAACAGAAAAGCTACAAGTTGCCAAATGACATTTCTAGATTGAATTACAAACCAGGAAAACCACAATGTGTGGTTTCAAAAAATGGGGACATGCAGCAGCCTCAATAAGGCCCAGCTCCAGGAGCCCAGTGGAGGCACCTTGTTTGAGAGCTTGCTGATTTAATCAATTCAGGCTTCTCCCAAAGGCAACACCTCCATCACTACATTTACAAGTGCAGGTATGAGTCCTTCGCTCAGATTCAGAAATACCATGCTTCGTTTACAATGGGATCCCAAGGCAGCTACTTTAAATTTTCAAAACAGCTGAAACAGCACCCCAATTTAAACATACTTGAGATGTGATCAGGCAACAGGAGACAACTGTGATGCTGAATTCCAACCCTTTCCCCAGCATGAAGTAAATAGAGTGATTTCTTATCTATCAGGTAAGAAAGATGCATGCGATTGTCATAAAAAGGGAATTTGGATCACAGGTTACAAAGACCAACATTAAGGACTTCAGGCTCTAGACTTTAAAAGTCATATTAACAATAAGATACTCAATTATTTGAACATCACCTTGATGACATGTCTATTCCATTTAACTTCTCTCCCAGCTGTGACAAGATTTATCTGTCCATGTTATCCCTTTCTAAAATAAACCAGAGGTTTATCCACAATACTGGTTTTCTTCTTTTACAGTGTTCCAATTAGATGCCAAAAGAAGATAAATCAAAAGATGGTTTGTTCATCAAGATTAGGCAGTATTTTAGTTGCATTAGAAATTAAAGTCTAGGCAGTTAGTGGAGACCAGACACCATAAAGAGGCCACAGCAAGGGCTACAATAAACCAGCCACCAGGGTCACAGCATGGCACAGACTTACCCAGAGCCTCAGCTGTCAGGCAGGTGCGCATGGTGAGAAATTGCAGGACACAAAATTGACACAGAAAGGAAAATAAAAAAAGTCAAACTGGTATTCCAGCATTCCTAGAATTTAGACATTATCATCAGTGCCAAGACAAGAGAGTGAGCAATTTGGACTAGAGGATTTTGACTTCTTCCGTTGCTGATAAAGACAAACGCATTAGTTTTGCATCCTGGTGAGCTGTTGCAAATTAAACCCCTGGTTATTTACCACACAGTTTTATTTAATGAGACTTAAACCAGTTTAGACTCCTCAGTGAGAAGATGGAAACCTGTGCTTCAGAGAAAGTGCACAACACAGATAACCAGACCTTGGTCAAGTGGCACAAATCGTTCCCTCCCATGGAAGAGGGAACTCAAACCTGCAGAACAATAGACTGATGCTGTGTGAGTAAACCACAGCACTTTTTGATGTTCTCTACTGCAATTACATTAACAGATTGCTAATTAAATGAAAACCTAATTGCTAATGTAAAGTGGAAGAACATCAAACAGATTAACTATGATATGTGTATTTTAATTAAAAAACTTTATATAATAAAATTTCGCAATAAAACTGGCTTGCTGTCAAAAAGAGGGGAACTATCCAGAGGCCTTAAAAACTCTAGAAACGAAAGTAAATTGAAGAAATGTCTTCAGTCACTGATTTAGCAACACGTCTTCACTGCATTTTTGTAAAGGAGAGCTCACACTATAAACTTGCAGGAAAAAACAAAACACACCAAAAAGCCCCGCAGGCACCATGGCCTCATCCACACAGGAGTTTTTTTCCTGCAAAAGATAATTTTCTCATTAGCTTCCCTCCTTCTGAGCTGCATCTTACTGACTTCAGAGTTTTGGCTCTCACTTCAGTTATGGCACCACACTTGATCAAGTCAGAGGAATGAGGCTCCCTCCTGGGGAGGAAGGCTCTGGCCAGGGATTCTCCCTCTCCAGCCTGCCACTCCAGATGGGGCAAGTGCCACGTACAGAAAGAGTGCAAAGTGCTTGAATGAGAAGGTCAGCACTTGCTGTAAGAGCCGAGACATTCTTCACTGGTAATTGCATTGAAGAGCTTAATGCTTTTTAGTTTAGAGTCACAGCCATCCCTGAGAGCAGTCTAACAATATTACAAAGACCAGAGGGGAAAAAAAATCCTAAAAAGGCTCTAAAGCACAAAGATGTCATCTTTGCTAACCAGGAGGAGGAAGAAAAAGCACTTTTGGCAGTATTACAGTAAATTAATAATCAGTTTCTAAGTAAATTAAAAATCATGTTATATCTCTGGATTTCACTAGAATCACAGAATACTTTCCAAAACTGCTGCATACTCAAAAGGAGAGACTGTCAGTTTGGATACTCAACATTGATGGGGACACAAGAAGAAACGTTGTACTAAATGTTAAGGGAATTCTGCAGAAACTTCTACATGTCTTACAGATAAAACTCAGTTTTCTTATTAACAGGTATTATATTATTGGGAGTGTTACATCCAACAACTTCTTACATATCCACTTGGATTTAAACATTTTTCTCAAAGCTCAAACAGTGTCACATGAAGAACTTGAAAATGAAACCTACCAGTCATGTTAGAGGTAGGAGGGAAACCTGTTTATTTATTCATTAATAGCCAAGCTGAAATACAGAAAATACGCCAAATATGCACTCCAGATTTTACACACACATTCAGATATATTTTAATTTAATCACTTGATCATTTTTTCCTCAAGACTCATGCATTTTGTTAACCTTCTCAAATGGTTACATGCAGAGCCACAGCTGCTGACTCTCTCCTGATTCAATATAGCATCAACAGCTTCTAGCAGCTATGGATCCACTTATGAGGCCCTGAATCAGCAGAAACGTAAACATGGAATTTATTTCAAGTATATGCATAATTATTCTGCTGACTCAGGTTAGCTGGGCTGACTTCTGATGGCCAGTGTTTGTCTGAAAACAAAGAGTAATTTAGAAGATGTCTGCAATTCTATGCACTGCACAACTTCATCTGTTCAGACAGGAGCTAAGTGTCAACGCTGGGGTGGGCAACAAGCCCTAGGGGCCTGTTCCCCATGGGAACAAGGGTGTAAGGAGGCCTTGAAGAAGAACCTTGAAGATCACCACGAAACCCTCAGGGATTGCATGGATCTGGGAGGTGCATCAGCATCCTATTTAAGACTACACAGATTTAGCTTCAGGTGGATTTTTTTTTTTAATAGTTAAAGACACCAAATAGGGTGAAAATTTTTTCTGTGAGGTCTTTTGAAATGCAAGACCTTCATTTCACAGTTGTGTAACTTTACTAAAAATACCCTAACAAACTTCCAGAAAGGGCCCTGGACTTCCTTTTGTTTTGTTTCGAAAGCTTGCTGTTTTCCCCATCACTTCAAGCTTTGGAAACACCCTTATTGCAATGAACGTACTCTGCAAACATAATTTCTAACACATGATCTTAAATGCCCAGCCTGAACTCTGACCTTGGCCACGTGGCACAGGAACAAAGAGATCCCGCAGAAGCCATGGAACAGGCAAACCCCCGTGGATTCGGCCCCCAGAGCTAAGGCAGGGAGCCCAACCTGCAGCACTCCTGCCAGGACAAGTCCTACAGCCCATGACCCTCCTTCCTAAACATCCTTGGGATGCAGACAAGGAGCAAGGAGCTGCTGTGCATGCTGCAGCATCAGCTGTGAGAGAGCCCTGCAGCCTGACACATCAGGGCTGGGGGACACCACTGCCAGGATGGGAACGAGGAAAGGAGAGGCTTATATGTGAGCTCCTCCACATGGAGCTGCCCAAAGCAGAAGAAAAGCACTTTCCCATAAGGTCAGATGGGAAATAGCACAATAAGCTTGAAGGACCTTTATAGTAGCATGCACAGTGTTGAAGCAAATCCAGAATCAGCCCACATCCCACTTGCCCACAGGTGATCATAAAGTTAATTCAAAAGTATTCTTACAAGTGCTAGGAAGGGAATGAATTGGTTGTTTTAGAGTTCCCACAGGTGAGTCAGTAACTTTACAGAAAAATCAAAGAGACAGGTCCTGCTTGAGGAAGAACAGAACAAAAAAAGTAAAACAGAGAAACAGGAGAGTTGAAGACACGGGAAGACATTCATGCACTCAGCCAAATGCCTGCCAGCACAGTTTTCCCATAGTTCAAACTACATTTGTGTCCTAAAGCAGAATCACTTCTGCAGCTTTATCATGTTACAAAATAAACCCCTTCTTGATTTTTTTTTTTTATCCCTCAGTAGAAGCAAGAGCAACATATTTCACCACACAGGACATTGAACAGATCTGTCAAAAATGGTACATACAAAAAACATTCTCACAACAACATTTGACACTGCAGTCAGACCAAAGCTTTATTCCCTCAAGATAGGGACCAAAGCAACAAAAAGGAGAAAAGGCATCTGCTCCTGTTTTTTTTATTTCTAACTTAAGCGTTGTTGATAACTTGCAAGAAGGCAGAGAGAACTTCCTCCCATCCCCTCTCTACTCCTGCTGGGGCCAACAGCCTTGGGCATTCACACTCACAGCCTTAGGAGCCAAGGCCTCCCCTCCCCAGGGGCCATGAGAACAACTCTCAGCTCTTCAGAAATACTGCAGCTCCTGCTTTTCCCTGAACTGGCTGCCTGCGAGCCCTCCGCTCTTCCACCTGCCCCAAACACTCAAACACCCCCTGACTCCCTGTGGTTTTGTGCTCTGGAGCAAACACCATGAGCCTGACAGCAGCTCCCAGAGGGACAGTACAGAAATACAGCACCTTCACCACACCTCCAAAAGAATACCGAACAGCAAAATTAAGCAAGGGAATTGGATTTCAAAAAAACCAAAGAGACAAAGTTGCAATCACATCATGGCTGCCACAACGCTGGCAAAATGAAGCCTGTTCCACTCCTCGCTAAAAGATATTTAATCCTGAAGGAAGGAAGACCAAACTCCAGCTTCCTTACTCTCATCATGAAACTTGGTTCAGATTTGAGGAGGGGGATATGAAAGCAGAAGATCCAAGGACCAAGTCTGCTTGCTTTAAGCACTGCTAACAGATGCAGGTAGCATCTGCAGTATGAGAACAGAGGGCTGCTTTTTTACTAGCAGCTTTGAAGTATTTCTCTTTCCTCTTCACACTTCACAGAAAATGATAGCTCCTCCTTCAGTATTGCAGAGTGATTTCTTGAACACTCAGAAGCAGGATAAAGGGGAGATGGAGCCAGACAGCTGTCAATCCACAGAAACAGGCTCAAAAAATGGCTCCCTCCTCCCAGATCCCAGACATCCACCCAAACCATTCCATGCTTTGATGTTTTCTCAGTGCCTCCCTACCATGCACTGATGGGTTGTTTGTATCACACAAGGAAAAGAAGAAGTAAGACTAGAAAAGGTGGGGGAGAGACAGGAAGAAATACCACAAACTCTATAAAGCTGTTGGTCTGCAGTCAGACATTTCATCACACAAAATGAGAAACATGCTTACACATTACCCAAAAAATAAAATCTTATCTCAAAAAGTCTTATCTCAAATGGTAACAGTCACCATTCTGATTTAGGACACTGAACTGACAGACACACAGAACCTACTGAGCAGCTAAGCTCCCTCTTGGTGGCTTTCATCTCTCCTTTCCTCATCTCTTATCTAACATCAGCTAACACTCAAGAGCAGTTTTCCAGTCATCTAGCTTTCCACCAGTGTGATTATTGATTCACCTATATGGAAGGACAGCTAGAGACAGCTCACCTGTTCTGGGTAACACACAATTTCAAAATTTCAACAAACTTGCCACCCCAGCATTTATTTTGCTTGTTCCTGGATTCACAGTTTTTAGGCAGGAAGGGAAGGGCAAGTTTCAACCTGCAGACTGAGAGCTGCTCAAAGCACACTTCTGACCCAGCTGGGAAGAGCCCAGTGCAGGAAAGGGAACCAGGAAAGGGAACCAGGAAAGGGAACCAGGAAAGGGAACCAGGAAAGGGAACCAGGAAGTCTTCTGTACAAGCTCAGTGTTCCAAAGCCTGGTGGGTTTTGCACTTGGCCAAGTAAAACCCTTAGTGATGGCAGTGCTGCAGCTAGCAGTGCTGCATGTTTCCATCAAAACAGTGATGAAATCCCTATGACAAGGTGGAGGTGGGAGAGCAACATGAGATACAGCTGCTAATAAAGACAAATTGTCTTTCAAGAAAATTCCCTTTTTCTTCTCACTCATCCTTAGTTTTCTATGATCGCCAAGAGCCCTTCTCCCCTGAAAACGACTCATGCCACTGTCTCAGTCTGATAGATAAAGTAAGGTTTAGGAGATTACAGGCTGTTAGAAAAAAAAGGAAAAGTGGCAGAAAGGAAGAACAGTGAGAAACATTAATAGTTAGGGAACATTTACATAATGGCTTTTTTTATATGATTCCAAAAGATTCTAGAAAATTTTACAGGTATCTGCACAAGTCATGTTAAGAGTGTCAGTGTTCCTAAAAAGAAAAAGTTAGCAGTAAAGGCTCTATTTTAAAACATGATTGACTTTGCACAAACAGTTTTAAGGCTTTTGTATAAGAACATTAGACAGCAGCTTCAGGACATGATTTAAATGACACATAGTAATTGTAACCTGCTACTCAAGTAGGAACCAGGAATACATTAGAGGGGCAGGATTATTACAGTAGAAAGTCCTACCACTGTTCAATCTTTGTCAATGAGCACAGCTCAAGAGGGTGCTAACAGTACAGTATGAAGCAAGTTACCTTTCTTTGCTTTCTTCTGTAGCTTCAGAGTATCAGATGACTTCTTTTTAATCTCTTGGCGGGCTTTTTTGTATTCTAAAAAACACACATAATCTCTATTATCAATATAATCAATGCCAAAATGAGCGCTTTTCACAGAAAAGGCTACATTTAAAGACATTAGACTACAAACTTTTCAAGAACAGCTACCATTAAACAAAGCAGCTTAGAACTCACATTTTGTAAAGCCTATACGTTTGGCTTAATATAACATTTTAGGGTGTGAGCACATTCACATACCAAAATCTTTCCCAAATAAACAAAGCCTTTACAGAAATAACAACTGAGAACACAGTACAAAATTAGAGTGCTTTTCATTTCATTCACTCTCAGGAATGGAAAACAGAGATGACAGGTTTCTCGAAACATCTGTGTGCAAAAAATAGCAATCCAGAAATGGCAAGGCAGAGAATATCCTGTGATCCCTCTCCAGCATGAGAGTCAGGCAGAGGAAGAGGTTGCTAAAACTCTGCCCAAGGAAGGGTCACATTGCCAGCTCCTTCTGATGAAGTGGAGCACACTGCACTTGTCCTCATTTTCAGATGAGCTGTACATCCCAGGAGAATTAAAATCCCAGAACAGAATATTCAACCTCTAGTGCAGGAACACTAAAGGTGCCACATATGAAAACTGATACTTAAAAAAAAAGAAAGAAGATACAAGGCATGTATATACATGTACACATACACTTTAACAAAGGAGATCAGTGTTACTACCCTTCTGTAGATGGAAAAACAGAAGCAGATTCATGGCAGGCACCAGAACTGTACTGAGGCCAGCTGCACTCCCAACACCCTAGTCTGCCCACTAAACTGTAAATCTCACTGCCACTTTGGCCTGGGTCACCCCTACTGGCAATGACCCCATGTGATTCCTCTCTCCTTCTCACTACATGCTTAACACTCTGCAGCACAAGGCAGGAAGTTTTTCGAGAGTTGCTGATTCAACTGCTTCTATGTGACCCCAGTAATAACGGGGCAAGAAAGAAATCCTCTTTTGGAGGTCAAGCCTACTCCTTCCTATCAGTTCCCATGGTGCTGCTGCTTCTTTCAGATATAATAAAAGTCTTAAATTTTCAAGGGTCAGTCAGTGGTGAACTGCAACCTGCTTTCAGCACCTGTGCTAGAGGGTCACCATTCCCATTCCAAGTTTTGCAGGCCAAAGGCATCTACCAACACATGCTTGCTGTGCAAGACTTGGCTGCCTGCAGCTCACTCCCCCAGGAAAGCCTCTGGAGCCATCACCAGCCCTGCAGCCCAGGGCACCCCATGTCCCACAGCAGAGCTCTCCTGCTCCACAGGTGCACTCTCGGTATGGGCTCAGGTACAAAATAACAATGCTCAGGGCTCTACAGGGCTGTGCACTCTCTGGGGACACTCTGGCTGAGGCTTAACATGATCTTACAAGCTGCTTTTGACAACACCCCAGGGCTCTGCAGGGATACCTGTGGCATCTCCAATCCTCAGCTCATAGTGGGCTAACAGAGTTAAACCCAGTCACTGCTTATCAGTCTAGAAAAACAACCCACCCCGGGGTTCAGCAAACTAAACCTTCAAAATGCATACAGCAAGGGTTAAATTTTTGTTAGGCACTTTGGGAGGGGAGTTTCAGAAGAGAAAAATTACCATACGTATTTAAGCATGTCATTCAGTTCCCCAGTACAAACATGAAAAGAGGAAGCAAAACTGATATCACAATCTTATTCCTATTAAAGAATTCTTCCTCTGTAACTACCTTTTGCATGGTCTTTATCCAGCTGATTGGCCACTTTCTTCCACTCTTCCATCTGTTCTTGAAGTGGGTTTATCAGACAGTCAATTAAAGCACTAATTTTGTTGAAAAAACACAAAGAGCAATCAAATCCTGCAGATGCCCTTATTCTTACAGAGAGAGCCAAGGTCAATACTGGAGTATTTTTACTTTTTGCTGTGACAGCTACCAGTGTCACAATGTAAATATCAGAACATAAAAATGTTTACACTAGAGAAAGCAAAAGAAAAAAGTAGATTAAAAAGAAATAAAAAATCCACATCACAAGATAACCAGAATTACAAAAGCTCCAGACAAAGAGGAACAGAGAATAAAGCAGAGGAGTGACCTGAAACAGTTCAGAGTAAACAGATCCTACTCAACTGTCACACAATTTAAATGGAAACTCTGGAGACCAGAAAGGTTCATGCAGCCATGGAGATTGTAAACTCAAACAGTACATGTATATACACAAGAAGACAGAGCAGCTGTACAAAAGAACAATATCTTGCCCACTGATGTGCCTCACCTCACACTGCTGGAGTCCAGCACCAGTAATGCTCCACTAATTAATGAGACTGGGATCACACCATTTAAACAGCTAACTCTGTGGTAAGTGGAGACTAAAATTGGCTCCTCATGGCCAATTTCATAAATAACTTTATTTTAAAGCAATCACAGCATAATCTGTTGTTAATCACAGCATAATCATAGAATGTCTTGGATTGGAAGAGACCTCAAAGGTCATCCAGTTCCAACCACCCTGCCATGGTCAAGGACACTTTCCACTAGACCAGGCTGCTTGTACCATCCAACCTGTCTTTGAACACTTTCAAGGATGGGGGGGGGGGGGGGGGGGGGGGGGAAGGAAAAAAACACAGCAGGTCTTCAGGCAAATGGTGAAGCATCATTTTTGTTCACCTAAGGTCAGGTAAAATTTTTAAATCTGGTTAAAAAAGGCACACTTGCAAACTACTACTAACTACTGAAGTAGGTTGTTTTTGTACAGCCCAGGTTGCGCATGAGTTAATGTTCTCTCATTACCTCTGCAGTCTAACTTCAACTGCGAAAACAGGATGAGAGAATTTGCATTTCCTATACTGCTCTGCTGAAGGTTTTTCCCTTGGCCACAAGCTATCTGGGCTCTGCAGTAAGCTGAGGAAGCAGTACAACACTTGCTACTGCTGCTTGTTTAAAACCTAGTGACAAAGCTTAAAGTCCTGAAACAAAGGCAGGTCAGTCGGTCACATCAGCAGTCACCTGCTCAGCACTGAGCAACAGGGACTGACAGTGGCAATCTGCAGCATTAGAGGTGATTTGAGGTGAACTGGCCCAGCCCCATAAATGCGCAGTGAAACCCAGCATGTTCACAGCACCTAATGTGCTGCAGGGAGAAAACAACTGCTGCTCTCAGCGACGGGCAGAGGTCAGCTGAGAAGCCAGTGCTGGTGAACAGCTTTAGGTGTTCCCCAGCAGCTCATGAAGGAGGAACCTCCAGTGCTGGGCCAGGTATGGAGCCACTCACCTTGAGAACTGCCTGAGTTTGGACTCTATACTTCTGTGCCTCATACACATCCTGGTGAGAGCAGACCCAATCTCTCTGGTACCACCTGAAAAACAAAAACCAAAAGGCAGGTGAGACCCCTGATGAGATTCCTGCCTGTGGTGTAGAGGCATAACAACCCAGGAGGGGGGTGCCAAGTCTTCCAGAGCAATTGTAAAACAGATTAATAATAAGTGTATAATCAACTAGGCTATTAACAGGGCAGATCTCAGTGGTATCTGCCACCCCTGAAGAGATTAATTCCTGTTCACCTAGAGACCAGAACCGAGCAACCAAACACAATTAAAACACAGTTCTTCCAGGCACCTTTGGTGCCACGAGGCTCAACCCTGCAGCATAAGACTTGAAAGAAAAGGGTTTGAGATGTCAAAAGCCAAGTAGCACAGCTATCAAGGGAGTGGGCATTTGTGAACAAATTATTTCCACATTTTAGAAACAGACCTAGGGGATTCGATGCAATTTTCCCGTCCCTGGATTCTTTAGACCCGACGCCTCAAAGGGGTCCGGCGGCCGCAGAGCCCGGCCCGGGTCCCGGCGCGCTCCCGGCACCGCCAGCAGGTGGCGCCCTTGGCCGCCGGGCGGGACCAAACCCCGCTGGCCGAGGGCTCCGCCCGCTCCCGCCGAGCCTTCCCCGCGACCGGCACGGCCCCGCTCCCGGCACGGCCCCGCTCCCGCCGAGCTTTCCCTGCGACCGGCACGGCCCTGGTTCTGCCAAGCCTTCCCTGCGACCGGCACGGCCCCGCTCCCGCCGAGCCTTCCCCGCTCCCGGCACGGCCCCGCTTCTGCCGAGCCTTCCCTGCGACCGGCACGGCCCTTCCCGGCTCCCGCCGAGCCTTCCCTGCTCCCCACATAGCCTTTCCCTGCTCCTAGCACAGCCCTGCCCTCCCCTCTGCCACCGGTAACACTGGCTCCGAGCAGCCCATTCCATCTCCATAGAACTTTGTTTCGGTTACTGCCAGTTTTGGTACTTGCTTGGTTCCCATTTGCACGTCAAATCTACTATTTCAGGATACAAACATCACCCTTCTTACGAACTGTTTCCCAGCTGCAGTGCACTCTGGAACAGTAAATCTATCAGCATCTATTCAGAAGTCTTATTTGATTATTAAAATAACCTTAGACTTGTATAATGGAGTAAAATCTTCCCTAGGCTTTAAAAATAGTATTGCTCAAATAAATTAAAAAATCTTCCTAAGAAACTTTAACATTTTTGGTAATTTTGATTTTTTTAAACATGAAATCAAGTCACCATCTTCCTGCATTCTTGCAGAATTAAATCCCGTGCCCACGAAATGGCTCTGGAACAAAGACACTAAATAACTGGAACAAATTGTGGCTATTTGGTATTGTTCAAAAAGAGAAACACAAAGTCCTTTGTCACTTGCCTGATTAATCATGATTTTATAAAGAGCTTTTGAAATAATATTATTTGGTAACATCAAAGAACTGTAGCCTCGTTGCATACAGGTGGGAAGAGCACATGGACTCCAGGCTAGATCTGTACCCAGCTCTTCCAGGCATGCTGCACTTGCACAAGCTGAGACAGACTCCAAAAACTCAAAAAAGCAACACAGAAGATGGCAAAAGGTATAACAGCGAGAAAGCAAGTGGAGAAAGGGAACAGTATCCACATAGACTGGATTTCTGTCCCAAAACAAGAGCATTCTTCTCTAGATCCACTGCCAAACAAAAGTAATTTTATTTCAGAGGCTAATGTACACAACTGCAATGGCAGAGAAGAAGAAATGAACCAAAAATTTCCCTGGCTACCAGCACTGAGTTTAAGAAATAGTTAGGTTTTTAAGGTTGAAAACTCACTGAAATACTGGAATATTAAGGACCATCAATGGTTAAGTGACACTGCTTTCCTAAGTCTGTAATATGAAAAAAAAGAAGGGTTGTATCAGAACAATAAAAAGGAAACTGTGTGTTTGGAGAGACTAGGAAACTGACTAGGTCAGTTATTATTAACATTAAATTTGAGAATTTTAACTGAAACACAATCAACCAAAGTATAAATATATCCCCCCTCAACACATAGTACAGATGATGGGCAAGGTCAGCAGAACAGACAAACAAAGTTCAGAGTAAAATAAAACCAAACAAAAAACAAAACAAAACAAAACAAAAAAACCCCCAAACCCACAACAAAATAAATTAAGCCCTGAAAGCCTGGAATAAAGAGGTTTTTCCATGGGAAAAAACCAAACACAACTGGTTGGTGATGAGTGGGCTACTGGTTCTTCCCACCTTTTGAAACTTCATGTTATCCATAAGTGTTTACAAGAACATCAAATGATGAGGTGTTAATTTTATTCTGTGAATGAAAACTACTCTAATGAAGTGAAGGTAAAAGGAACAGAAATGGTTCTGAGAAATCTTTGATGTCACTTCTGGAAACACGGTGTTGCTGAAGATGGGTTTAGGATTCTGCTTGGGAAGAAGAATGAGGGGGGCTGCTAAGATGGTTGGAAGAGCTGAGGCAGCTCTGCTTGGTCAGCATGAGCCCAGGGAGCGGGCTGGGGCTGGCAAGGATCACCAGACTGAGCAAAGGACAGTGCCAGCCCATCTTGTCCCACACCTGAACCCCACTGCTTCTCCTTCCCCACTGACTCCAACAGCACTGGAGATAAACAGAGCTTTACTTCCCTGTTCTCAATTATGTCACCTGTCAAGGATACAAATGCTTCCTGAGAAAGTAAAAAAAAAAAAATAATTAAATACAAGCCTCTCACCACCCCCTGATTTATTGAGCCGCAAGACCATGGCCATCACCAATGCATTCAGCTGTTCTTCCAGGAACACCCACAGTGCAAAGGGCTCATCTCAGCTTTCAGCAGGCTGTTGGAGGGCTGGTTCCCACCAGCAGAACTGCACTAATGCTCCTGTCTCCAAAGGCCTGGGATCAGCTGGCTACACAAACTGGCAGAGGGAACCACTTTGTACCACTGCAGTGGTTTGAAAAAATCCGAATGTAACAAGGGATGGTAACTTGGATTTGTTTCTTCTATCCAATATCAGCTGCAGTGAACAAGACTCACCTATGCTTTATATAAATTACAGTTTGATGAATAGTTTGCTCACAGCCAGAGCAGGTAGCCAAGATGTGCACTCTGCAACAGGGATGGGTCTTACAAGCAGCATTAATGTCTGTGCAAGTCCTGGTACTGGCTATGCACCTGAGCAATCAAAATCTAGGAACGAGGTTATTGCAGTGGGCAATGCCACAGTCACACAATACCTGCTTCACCTTCCAAATTAATTTATGGTTTATCTTTTCAAAACCTGCTCCATAAGTGACCAATTGCCTACTGACCCAAGGATGGAACCATGGGCCAGGCAGACAGAAGACCAGTGGAGTTAACTTCTTTTTCAGTGCTGTCAACCCCCAGATGTGGTGGCAAAAAAAGCATTGGACAGAGAAGTGTGTCAGGAATACACCAAATGCACTGTCCACCTCCACTCATAAGCAGCTCCCTGGAAGAAAGTCAGGACAACCTCCAGCAGCTGTGATTTCCCAAACAGAAATACTGAGGCCACACTAGCAAACCTTTCACCAAACCACGAGCATGTTGGGTGGGTGACATGGGCTCCATTCACTGCCCTGCAGCTCTGCAAGTCAAACTGCTGTGCCTTGGGCTCTCAGTTTATAAAATGAGGCCGTGAATCATCTGCTTCTCTGACATACTATAATAATTCATCCAGTAAGGCAAACAATGCCTGGGAACAGTGTAAAGTAATACTTGGAAACCGGAGATGAGAGCTGTATTCATCAGAATTCCCACTCAGAGAAGGTGGCTTAACAAAATTCTCCTGTCAAATTTGATTAGAAGGTGGGTGATAACATCAGCCTTACTTCTCATAAGTAAAAGGCAATTCTACAAGGCAAAACGTGCCTTCACTCTCACCTTCCCTGCCTTTCCCTTTCCAGCCTAAGCCTGTAAAAGACCATAAAGTTTTTTCATGTGAGATAATTAAACAAAAGTCTGTGGACCACAACACTACAATGAGTCCACTATAAAGGGCATAAATGATTTCTTTCGATGCTTGATTGTCATTCGACATCACAGAGAGACAACAGGGAGAGACTGTAGGAAAGAGACTCAATTGTTTTATGGGAGTCATTATGTTTGTATTTAATCATGATCATATATCAAGGAAATGATTATTTGATGAAATGTGCAGCTGTACAACTGCATGGCCTCTATATACTCCAAACAACTCGCTACAATCAACCTCTTATCTTCCTCTTCTCACTTCACTCATGAGCAACTCCAGCAGCCTCAGAAGATGCTGCCTTTCAGGAAGTGCCTTTAAGGTTCCAACTTACTAACGAGCTCACCTTGATCTTCAATGCCATAGTCCAAATGTGTCAGCCACTTCCCTCTTTACCAAAAGGGAGAGAATAATGAAAAATGGCTGTAATATTTTTGTAATTTCTAAGTTATCAGAAGAGGCTTCCATTTCTGAGTAAAGATTAAAGCAGGAGCAGAATGGAGGCTGGATTATTAAATGCAGTTCTGAACATGGAGGCTATGACAAATGACTAACAGTAGGACATTTTAAGCTAATGGCCATTTACCCAACCCTTATCCAAACTCACGCTGCTAGAAGAGCAAGCAGTTTCCACCACTGATTACATGGGGCACAGACCTTGATCTTGCTGAACTTTTATACAGATTCCTTCATGAAACTCAAGGATGATGGGATCAGTCCCAGGGTGTTACAGCAAACAGAGAAAAAAGGACAGCTTTTGCTTAAAACTGGCTAGCACAGGTATTACTGCTGGGACAGAAACCTGAAAGTGGAGCTATGGCAGCTCTCTGTGTTCAGGATGTCAACAGTCTCCAGATAAGGCTTGCAAGTTGGAAAAACACATCAAAAACTGCAGACAGACCGATGTTGTTCAGCATCCACAAGGCAGGAAAATAAAACAGGACACCCTTATTCCTACAGCTGTGAGCTTTTCTGACCAGACCTTGGTAAAGTCTTTGTAAGCTGCTGCTCAAAATGAAAAAAAAAAAAAAATCCTGATGCTTTAAAAAAAAATAATTTAGAAACCTCTCAGTGAAGACTGGATCAACAAATGCAGATTCAAGGTCAAACTCACCTATGAATTTTAGATTAACCAAATTTAATAAAGCAGCTCTGGCAGGCCACTGTCATGTACTGCACCTCTGCAGTTGTCATTGCAAAGAACAGATTGCTTGCAATGTTTGGTCCTGTGCCCTTTTGGGCAAATTACTTGGAAAACATATTTACAGAGGTCTGCTATGAAGTTTTCCATCACATTTACCAGAGCCCCACACCATCCAGCTGAGAGGAAAATGCAGGGGATGGCTTATTTTCTCATTTGCAGAAGAAACTAGCATTTGTTCATGGATGGGACCAGCAGGATCTCGAATTGCATGGTCATTGATCTTAGATGACAAAGGAGTTGAGAAGAGTGGCAGTGGCAGTTAGTTAAAGCAGCAAAGAAGCCAAAGGAACAGGAAACCTGAGCCACCCCTAGCCCACAGCCTGCCCTGGTGACCACCACCTTTCAGAAGTCCTTGTAACAGACTATGACCAAGCTGTGACCATGTTCCAGTCACTTTGTTAAAGAACATGCAAGAAAGTTCTTGTGACTTCTTCTGAGCTTGCTTATCCCTTCAGCGAGCAACATTTTTGCTTACTTTTGCTGTTCTAGCTTAGCTCTGGGTAAAATCCTCGCCCATGGGAGTCAGCACAAGCACTGCCATTACAGAAGCAGGGTCAGAAGTTCACCCATGCACACAGAGGTCACTACACAGTCCATCCAACACAGAAACATGGTCATGAACCAGCCCTGCTCTCATCTCTGGACACTTTGGGTTTAGTCAGCCTTCAGTGCGTGCAAAGCTCACCCGTGGCCCTCTGCTTTGAAAGAGGATGTCACACACACACGTGGATGGAAGTGCTCTGGCAAGGTTTAAGTTATCATAGGATGCATCAGTTCAATTCCTGAGAAACTAAGTCTGTTATTGATTCACTAACTTGTAAGGAGATATAAAATGCAACACTGAACCGTGACGTCCTGTCAGAGAGCAGAAGTCCAGGCAGAAGTGTTTCCCAGGAACAAAATGCTCAAGAGTCTGAGGTGTTTGTGTCAGGAGTACAAACTGGCTTGCTCCCTCCTCCTCTCCCTTTCACAAACTGTGTTGCCAGCACAGACAGAATTTTGCTTCTGGTGATTTTTTGTAAGAATTAATATCCATCCCTCCTAACAGGTGCCTGTTGTTCATTTTTATGAACCTAGAATTCTGCATCAACTTTTTAATGCCACAAAACCAAAGCGTGATTAAAACCAGATTTGTTTAAAAGAGTAAATGCCACAACAGTGTTTCCCATTATTTACATTTTATTCTTCAGAATACAAATAATTTCAGTACTGAAAACAAACAGGGTCTGCTAAATATCTGTACTCACAACCAAGCTGTCCACTAATATTGCCCATACTTTTTCCCCATTTCTTTTCAGATTTATAGCAAAATGTATTTCCAGAAACAGTCTATGCACAGCTCAGTAAACCTTACAGTCTTAATCTGGGCGGATCCAACTGCTACACCCATCAATGGCTCAAGGAAAGCAGGTGCCATGAATCACCAAGCTGGTGCTCCCAATGAAAACCAGAACAGGCTAATAAAAAGAACTCTGTAAGGAAAACAATTCCTGAAGCTGAAGAACACAAGCCAAGCCTGTGTGCTAATCTGGAGTAACCCCAGCTGTGCAGGCCCCTGGAGCTGAGCTGCCAGCCAAAGGGCAGGGAAAGGCAGCTCCAGCAGCCAGGGACACTCGTGGCACTGAGGACCACACTCCACTGCACGCTCCAGATGGTGCAAAGATGGAGATCTGGCTCAGGCCTATCGAGATGGCCAGACCCACTGATCTCCATACTTCCATGAATGTGGCTCTAATGAACACTTAATGTCAGCCCCACGTGTGAAGAAGGCAGGAACTCAAGATATTTATGTTCTTTTGAAGTGCAGCTCTTTATTGTGCCTGGGCCCAGCGATGAACTGCGATGTAATCTGATTAGATTAAAGCAACATTCAATGAGAGGAAGGGATAATACACTTACAGCAAATGGCTTGGAACACCAACTGCAATTCCACTGCACACATGGCAAAACACACACTGCTTATTTTGAACTGACAACTCCCAGAGAGGCTCTAAAAAGCCTACAAGGTCTTTCTCCCCTTTATGTTTAGTTACTGGCCTCACGAACACCTCTGGCCTCAAAAGCCCCGTAACTCAGGTCTCCCAACCACCTGTGCTGCTGATCCCAATCCAGCAAGGATTTCAGCTACCACCAAATGGCTGCTGCCTCTGAAGCACAAGATCAAGCACCGCCAGGACAAGCAGGTGCAAAAAGCAGAAGAAAAGTTTATTTTTAAATCCAAGTCAGCAGATCTAACTGAAACCCCACAGCAAGCAGATCTGCAAAATAAGGCAGTGCTATTTTTACATGCTGTCACTTCTTCCAGCAGAGCACACTTCCTTAGTGAACTGAGGGGAAGATCATGAGGCTACAAAGGGAGGTAAAAATCATTCAAACCACCTTAGGAAATTATCAATTCAAGACATTTTGGAGACTGCCTATTATTTTTTCAGTTAGTTATACAGAGATAAATAATCATCAACCCATCAATAGGCTCAATGCACACCTAAGCATTGAATGCAACACCTCAGGTCCTGGGTGTAAGGGAAAGCTCTGTCCCTGCCCCAGGTATTCAGGGACATGGCTTCCTCTCCTGGGGCAATCTCGTGCCTTTGCCCAGGGTTAATAATCTCTAACTGCAACTCATCCATAGGTGGGGTATGGTGGTGCTTCAAAAGGCCATACATTCTCTTTCTGGTACTTTCTCAAGGCAGCTGCTCTGTGTGCTCCAAAAGCCAATTAAAAATTATCTCAAATATGTATTGAAATACCCATTATTCAACTTCATCCCCACTGATTTATTTACTATGACTCCAAGCTCATTGCAACATGGCTTGGTAGAAGAGATTAAAAACACACTGACTTTGCAGACTCCTCCTCTAAACCCCAGGAGAGTCTGCAGCAGGCCCATGAAGAACCTGTGCACCTCTTTAAGCAAGATAGCAAGAGGGTAGCAGGAACCCAGGGCACTGATGTTTAGTTATTCAGATTGCCTCAAAGCTCCTATTGCCTGGTATAAAGACAGCTGAGCTGCTTATCAGGCCAGCTCTCAAACAGTTAACTGGTTTTGTCCTCACTGATAGGCTGCTTTTATTTTAAATTTGGCTGCATCCCACTTCAGCTTCCTCAGCCTTACTAAAATATAATGAATTTTCACAAAGGCAAAGGAGAATGTCACTGCATGGGTTTGACACCAGCTGGCTGCTTGAGCCTGCAGTACAAAGGAATTTGATACACAACAGTGAACCCAGCTTAAAAAAAAGATATATTCCACCTGTTAGAGAAAGTGAAATGAGGACAGCCATCTTCAAGCAGAGAAACTGGAGGTCCCTGTGCTTTTGGCCTGAAACTCAGTAAACACATGTTCTTAAAAACACAGAAAACTCTGAACTTTTGAATTTAGAAAAAGTACATTTTCTCCTTGTAAGCAGCAAGTGAAGTTCACAGAAGGCTGCATGCAGAGGTGAGACATCTTACAAGCACAGGGCTGGGCTCACAAGATCTTTGGCTGCTTTGAATGCACAGATTCACATGCTCTGCAGGCAAACTCCTGTTTATCCCGTGAATCCTTCCAAATAATCTGTCAGGCTGCCTTTAAAGTGTGCCTGCTTAAACCATGAAGAGTGCAGCAGGAGGAAAGCTTTGATTCTCTGAGCCACAAAAGGACACATCTTGCAGAAAAGCTCAAATGAAGCTGCCCTGGTGTACAGCATGACCAGCACAGCGTACAGCAGACACTCAGCAGCACTGACTGGCACACCAACACCAAGGATGTGCTTATCCCTTGCTGTGAGGGCAGAATAACTCCATTTCCTCTGGCAAACAAGCTCTGTTGAACTGCAGTGAACACACCTCGACCCCTGGAACAGCAGATGCACCTGACCTGGCTGGACTTGCCTGCTGTGACCCACACACCAGGTCTGTAAGACCTGGGCAGGAAGGCCAAGCTTTGAAATATCACTCCATCACCCTCAGTAGTGAGGACAACTGCAAGAAGCTCCAGAAAGCCAGGACCTGAATCAATGAGAAAGACTAGAAATCAAAAGGCAGAAGAAAAGCAAAGATTAATTAAGACCAGGGCTTTACAAACCTTCAAATTTAAACCTTGAAAGAGGAGCAGAAGCTATCTTTCTCCATCACTTTATCCACTCTCTCACTGCAGTGCAGAACACCTTTAGAACCCCCTCTCACTGAACAGCCCCCAGGGAGAGGACCAAGAGGTATTCACACCTCACACAGGACACACATTTAGAGCACTGTTACTATTCTAGCCATGTCCTGCTCATCTCCTAGTCCTTGATGACTGGACCAACTGGGGCTGGGCAGCTTTAAACAAGGCTGCAATCCACATCCAGGGTACTGCTAAGGCTTTAGCAGTAGCATGTAAACCTATATTGACACTCTTCCTAGGGGATGCCCCTCCTTCCAGAGGAGGGAAGTCCCTGCTCCCCTCCAAACACTGATGTAACACCTTTGGTTGTTAGTCCTTCCTTTCAGTATGTCACTCGGCAAAAACCATAGAGACAAGACTGGGAGTGACCTTGGGAGGCTGTCTGGTCTGTTCACTGCCCACTAAAAGCAGGGCCAACTTTCATGAGGTTCTTGAGGGTCTGTCCAGTCTAACTTTTGAGTGTCTCTAGGGGTGGAGATTCTTGACCTTCTCTTCCAGCTGCTGATTAGTGCCACTGTGAAAATTATTTTCCTTACCTAAAATCCAGAGTCCACTGTCCCAGCAGCTCAAACATACAGTTTTTTCCAAGCAGCCCTGGCACAGCTTTGTCAACATAACACAGCAAATATATGTGGAAAATGTTTATTTGTTTTATGCAAGTAAAAGCTTTGACATCAAAGGAATGTGAACACCCACCATAAGTACACAAACCAGCATTGTCACAACCCAGTCTGTGAAAAAATGAAGTCTGTGGCATTTTGAAAACTACACAAAACCAATTAAAGTTTACCTACAAAAAGCAAGAACAGTGCTTTACAATTAACTTGATTTCAGCAGAGAAACATTCATCTGGTCATTTGACATCTCTGGTAATGCAGGAAATCAATCTAAACCTCAGAACTCCTCACATGCTCTGGTGCTCCCTTGTTCTTCTAACAGACCTCATCAACCTGCACCTACAGAACAGCTGGCTGTGCCCTACAGCTATTCATTTGGCCATTAAAGACAAGAGGAGGTGCCAAATTTGCATGGAGGATTTCTGACCTAGGCTTTAAGCACTGCAATGCACAGGACTAGCATATAAATTACAAGTGTAGATAAAGTGCTCAGAAAGGGTCACCTCCTATTCAGAATTTATGAACTGTGTTCCCCCAGAGACTACCCCGATTTAGCACCATGTAACCCGTGTTCCAATATTTCACTATGATATTGCTACATGAAAGGTTTCCCCTTACTTGCATCCTGCTCAGCCATGTGAAGCAGGATCAATTCCACCAGCTCTTCTCCCAAAGAGAGTCAGCCTGAGGACAGGTCACTCAGAAATTACACACACAAATGTGCACACAGTCACAGCCTGTCTGAGGAAACCCACATTTGTATTACTGTGCTGGACATGCTGAGAAAAGTCTTGGATCACTCAATTCTTGCCATGTGGTCTCAAATGCAGATTGTAACAAGAAGAGCCAATAGAGATGACGACATTTTAGTCTGCTAACCTCCAGGTTTTGGAAGCTTTCACTCTTAGGCTTTAGTCCCACATCACCAAGTGTAAGCTTGACTCAAATCCACCTGCTGCTACCAGCGTGGTCAGCTCAGTCCTAGACTGAAAGGTTGAAATCTCACAAGATGATGGAAAATACAGGCTGCAGTGTAAGAATGCAGCTGCTCTGAAAAGGTGTGCAGGGAAAAGGGAGTTACTGAACTGCCTGCCTTCCCCTCATGGGTAGGCAGCAATGCTTTAAGGCACTGACTCATGAGCAGTGTTTTTCAAGACAATGCTGAGTACCCTACTACAACTCCACAGGCTGCGCAAAGCCCAGGCTGCAACACAACTGTGCTGAAATCCTTGCAACCAAATGCTCTACAGAGCAAAGCTCTGTCACTTTGTACCCAGCAACCTCCATGGGAGCTGCCCAACAACACTCCTGTGCCTGTAGTTAGCATCTGCATTGAGAAGTAATTTATGGTTTTGTTTAAGGAGGGCTTCTTGAAGAGGGCAGAGGTGCCTCAAATTGTTTTCCCCAGAGTAAAGTGCATCAGCAGACAGTTCCTGAGGAGCAGCTAACACCCAGTGTTTAATAACACAATGCTGTTCTGGTTTCTTGACAGTCTCCTGGGCATTGCAGAGTCAACGCAGGCCAAAACTTCTGCAAATTTAAAGTTGTCGTTAAAAAGAAAAACACATATACTTTTCACATTATTTATAGACACAACTTGTTCCAGAAAGATATCCATCTTCTATTTCTTCTGTTTCTTCTGCTTGTACAAATACCCACCAACCAACTTAGCCACGCTGGACAGCCAAACACACTGGTAACTAGTTTTGTTACCACAACATGCCAAAGTGAAAAAGGAACCTTAATAATGTGACAGAAGCAAGATTTAAAATATATATATTTTTTAATGCGCTCGTTTTTCATGTGGTCGACTTCTGCAGTTACACTCTGGTAAGCGTGTCGTATCATCAGTCTTAATGGACTTCCAATGCAACAGCAGTTTCTGATTTATTCCTCCCCACCCCACATCCTTTTCAGAGTCCATTTCTATTTCAAGCATCAGTACCCAATGCCTGCAACATCTGCAGGTTGCCAAGCCAGTTTAGCTATGGAAAAATGGATACAAACTACTTGCCAACAAAGAAAATACACTGTGCACTGCAAACTGGCTAGCTTGTGTTTTTTCCATCTATCTATAAATAGGGCTATGCCAACTGCTAATTAAAACAGACAGGTTCAAATGGTGCAATGCTGTAATCACAAAATGACATGTGTAAGTCTCTAAACATATATTAAAAAATGAGGCTAAAAAGCCCTCCAACCCAAATGCTGTAAATGGATAAGCCCTCACAGCTTTTTACACTGCATTAAGGAGAACAGAGAACTGCTGATAGAGGCTTCCCTGCACAGAAGGCACAAGCTATGCACCGGGAAGCACAGAAAACACAGACCATGAGATCTGTTGTTCCATGGTACTAAAGCCACGCTCTCCTCAGGCTCCCGAGGAGCCCTTGGGCTGCTGGAGTGTCTGGAGTGACGTAAGCTGACAGTAACTGCAATGCAGCACTTGCACGGGCCACGAGCATCTCTGGATTCCTCTTCCGCAGCAGCGCTGCCACTCATGCTGAGTGAACTCAAGGGCATGCCTTCCACAGAAATCACTGCCACATTTAATCTGTCCAGCTGCAGTCCATTTCAGATACAACTGCTTGCAATAGGCATTAGCCTGGATTTTTTGAACAGCTTGTTTAAAGTAGGTAAAATAAATGATTCAATTAAAAAGGTAGCCCCCAAAGAACTGGTTTTTGAAACGGGAGTAAGGATGGTATAATTGGGTCTTGATGTAAGGAGTATTTCTCTGCTTAAGAAAAAAATCTGTCCAAAGTAAGCAGCTAGTCTCATTAATCTGGAATTCCCAACAGGATCAAAAGGCTATGAAAGGAATGGCTTACAGGTGAGATGATAATAAAAGAAGAAAAAGGTACCTCAGTTGTCAACCCAGGATAAACCACCAGTACTCACAGGGCATGCATTATGTTCCTGTGTGGAAGATATGGCAAAACCCTGTGGAAGCAGAGGTGGGAAGCACTAAAAAATCCCGTGGCAGACTCCTGAATTGTAAACACTAGTAAGAACAGAATTACATTGAAGGAGCTCCAGTTAATCTATTAACAAAGCTTTACACCAGAACTGCTAAAATGCAGGCGAACTAAGGGGAGATTTAGGCATGAAGGAACAAAAAAATGCATTGAGCTACAAAGAAAGACATGGAAGTTATCTGCTATGAAAACAAAAGTAAACTTAATACTATTTTAAAGCACTTAATAATGTGACTTAAGAGAAAACAGGAATAAATCAGCATCAGCAATTACCCATCCAATGACTGCCCCTTACTAGAGGCAGCTCTTGCAAGTCCAATCAGCAGTCACAATGGGCAGGAAGAGGGAGCAGATCCCCATGCACACTTTTTTCTACCTATAACCAAATGTGTGAAGACTCCACTTAAACCTAAAGTGCATGGAGAACATGGTATGATACAGCTTCCTTTGAAGTTTGACTGCCTTTTGCAAAAGGAAGAATAAACAACATGTAAAGAAATCAGCTTGCAAAGAAACAGTGAAGGGACTTTTCAGCAGAAGCTGTTTTCTGAGAGGGCACCCCCTTCCTTCAGCCTGTTCCCTGTCTGGAGTCACCTTCACAGAGTAATATGGACCGGTGCTCCTTAGCCAAATGTAGCTGTTGACTGTAGAAAATGCACCTTTGCTTTAAGGTGTTGTTAACAGAGTTGCACTGGACACATTTCCAAAAACTTCAATGTTATCAGGCTTTGTCAGTGTGAAACACTGACCTGCTTCTAAATTGGGTGTACCTCAAATGCTTGAGGCAGGATAAGCATCCACCTCAGTAATCTCTCTGCCAAGGCACACCTCAAGAAAAAATATTCTGAGACAAGCATGCAAAGACAGAAAGTACAATCTGCTCATTTAAAAATACATCCTCCATCAATTTATTCTACCATCTGCTAGTGAGGTCAAAGGTCAATCCAAAATCTGCACAAGCCAGCAGCCCTCACAAGTGAGGTGCCCTTTTCCCTACAGCCAGCAGCACACGTTTGATGGGCTCAGGATTCAAGACAGCTCTTTGGCCAAAGTGACATGGTGCACTTCAAGCAAGGCTGGCCAGGGACAGCCTCAGGCACACTGCAAACCCAGACACAAACAGGGATCTCTGGATGTACAGTAGGATGCTGTTATCCACCCTATTCCTTTGGAAGTTTTGGGCCCTTCTGTCTCTATGTTACATCAATGCCTCCCAACAGCAGTTCTGCAGCCCTGGAAAAAGTCACTAGGGCATCCAAGGATCCCTCCTAAAAATATGAACCACTACAGATGAGGACACCCACTAGAAAGATGGGCATAGAGACAGAAACCAACACAGAGCATCCCCCAACACCTCACCACAAGTCAGACCAAGGTCCATCTTCCCTCACTTCACAAGAATGCTTCACGTGGTTGCTGGCCACCAAGGTATCACAGAATCTTAGGTTGGAAAAGACCTCCAAGATCATCAAGTCCAGCCTTTGATAAAACATCAACTTGTCAACTAAACCATAGCACTAAATGCCACATCCAGTCCTTTCTTGAACACTTCCTGGGATCAAAACTCCTCCACCTTCCTGGACAGCCTGTACCAATGCTTAACCAACCTTTCAGTGAAGAAAACCTTCCTGATATCCAACCTCAACCTTCCCTGGTACAGTCTGAGGTCATCTCCTCTTGTCCTTTCACTTGTTTGCTGGGAGAAGAAACCAAACCCACCTGGCTACAGCCACCTTTCAGTGAGTTGTAGAGAGCTATGAAGTCTCCCTGAGCCTCTTTTCTACAGACTAAACACCCCCAGCTGCTCGTCTTAGGACTTGTGCTCCAGCCCATTCACCAGCTCTGCTGCCCTTCTCTGGACATGTTCCAGCACCTCACAGTTCTCCTTGTAGTGAGGGGCCCAAAACTGGATACAGGACTCAAGGTATGGCCTCACAAGTGGTGAGTACAAGGAGACAATCACTGCCCTGGTCCATAAACCCCAGGTTTGTTTCTGCTGGGCAGCTTTCCAGCCACTCTTCCCCAAGCCTGCAGGATTGCAGGGGGGTGTTGTGACCAAAATACAAGACCCAGAACCTCACCTTATTGAACCTCATGCCTGGCTTTGGCCCATTGATTCAGCTTGTCCAGATTGTTCTACAAGAACAAGAACTTGGCAGCTGATAGGAAACATGTTGTTCTGACACCATGCTCTCTCTGGCCCAGTCCAAAGAAAGGCAATGGTCAAATGGTCAAGCTTAAAACATGCCAGTGGTCTATCAGTTTAGTACAGCCAACACTTCCAAAAGGAAAAACTTCCAGGCTTAAGTCACATACAGTCTTTAATGCAGCCTCTCAAACAGAGTAATTTATAGCAGGATATGCTTCCTGCCATAAAACATACATATGCAGAAAATATTATAAACTTCCTTCAAAATCTGTATTTAAATTGGAGTGCTAACACTCTGCTGATGTCGCTGGTGATATCCACTGCACTCACTGCTTTTGAAGTGACCTAGAGGTTTAGATGTTTTAGCATGGCTTCCCGTTATTTTATCTGTAAGTTTTCTTCCACCACCATCTGAATACTTCTTCAGGAGAGCCACCAAGGCAGACACCACCTGTCCTGGTGACTCACAGCAGTGAACTGGATGTAAGGAGCATCAATCACTTAGAAGAGCTAGACCAGCATTTTGATAGAAAAGTGTATCACCTTCATCAACCTGGAAGGCTCTTTTCCAGCGGAGTATGGGAAGATCCACCAGGCAAAGAGCCACGTCCTCTCTCTACAGAACCTTCCTGACAATGGCTGCTGCAACTGGGAACAACTGCAGGCACAGTAATGATTGTTCCATCGAGGTGACACAGTTCCTCTGCTCGCCCACACAGACAAGTTAATGGCAGAAAGAAACAGTCTGTTCTTTTCCCAGTCCGCTAGAGAGGCCTACAGCCCCTCTAGGCAGGACCAAGAAAACTCTGTCTCCTTTAAGATGCTCTTGCCCAATGAACAAAGCACTATTAATTGAAAATACTCAACTTCCCTGGCTGTGGGAATAAGGATGTGAGCACCAGCTTCACTCCTGGAATTCCTCGTGAACAAAATGAACCCCCAAATATCTATGACTGGTGATGTTTTGGGGAAATTTGTGCGGAGCCAATGCAATGTTTTTCAGCATGATCTCTCTCATAAATGAACGCATAGAGGTCTGCAGTGTGAGCCTGAAAGATAAACATGCTGAGCCTCACCTTCAGAACACAGACCTCCAGAGTATCTGCTTGATTTCCCCTAGTAACTTCAGGCATAATGGGATTGGAGGAGGAAAGGAGGAAAGCAACACTAATACAGCTAGGATTATGACCTTTAAATGTTTAACTAGGAATCTATTCTTTGCTGTCAAGACAAAGCAGCAGGTGATTAGCTTCACTATGAGTCACTCCACTCCTGTGGCACCGTAATTCAATGAGACATTTTAACAGCCTTCAATTTTGTTTGGGATCTGCTTACTAGAGCTGTCGTCCCCTAGCTACAATTTTGTTTTGCCTCATGAGCTACACAGGGTCAGTACAGGTCTGGACTGAAGGAGATGCCTTGCAGAAAATCCCAGATGCTCCAAGAAATGGGTCTGTTTCCGGAGCAGGCACTGGGATCTGGGAGAAGGTCTGGAGCTTGTGCCTGGATACAAGCTGCAAACTTCCAGCAAGCTACAATGGAGAGCCCGACCTCTCTTTCTCACTAATCTCAGGATGCAGGTACTTCACTTGCTTAGGCTACCCACTATCCTTCAGCTACCTCTGACACACCATTCTTCACTTTCTGCTGCAGCTGCTGCAAATACACTCTTAAAGAACTCTCTCACATCTCCAGAAATGGTTTCAATGTGGCAGTGTATGAACACCTACCTACCCTCACCTTCTGCCCGATCCATTCCTCAGCTGTTGTTTTGGTATCAGAAAACTGCCAGAGAAACTGAATAAAAGTTTCCCATGTAATATGCAACACATTGTATTCATTGTATTCATTGTATTTCAACCACACCTGGATTTCAGAAGTTATACAGGAAAGGATCTGCAAGCTCTAACTGCCTTCTTGACAGACAAAGCTTTTTCCACTTCTCCAGAGTAGTTTCTTTTTCCCCAACAGCTTGACAAGCAATTCTGAAAACGAAAAACATACATCCCTCCTCCCTGCAGCTGAGTCAGCAACAGCAAATTCCTGAAGCATGCCTGTACCCTGCTGGCCTCTGGACCCCTAGAATTGCTTCACTTTCCCTCAGCAGTTGAGTTCACCGAGCCCAGGCACAGCACAGTGTACTCAAGTTGCACTCATGCTTGCAGGACCAGCCCCTGTTTCTGCTCACAGTCCAGAGGGTTACCAAAACACAAATATAAATTAGTGGGCAGAGCACATGTTTCTTTCATCGCCCCATTGTCGAACGTGCTTACTGAGAATTGAACTATTACACAGCGTCTCCTGTTCCAAACCTGCACCATTAGGCACACAGGTCAAGTTTTTACTTAAAAATTACCTTTGGTCACCTGTTACTTACCATTTCATAAGGCTTAGGAATCTCTTTCTGGCTGCAAGCTAATAGGTAAGTGCTTAACCTTACAAAACATTTGCTCATGGGTTTTGATCCAGAAATCCTGGGTTCAAACTCCACTGCTGTGGTCTGTTCATTTGGGTTGTACAGTTGCAACAACTAGGAAAAAATAAATTACAAGCCTTCCCAGAGAGCAATGAAACATTTTCGTTCCACAGCAGGTAGTTTGATCAAAGCCTGTTATTAAATAGTCTTCCATTTCTTAAACCAAGCATTCTGCCTTATGGAAAGGCTTTTTTTTACCTCATACCTACCCTGGTTGTATTTTAAGGCCACACTGAATATGATATATTTTTTTAATCCAGATTAGACTCAACAAGATTCTTTACAGCATATCACTCAGGGGTTTGCAAGGAAAATATCTGTACTGTAAGCTCCAGCATGTATGAACATAGCTTCATTAACATAAACACTTTCATGCCAGTAAAACTGCATTTTCATTAGGCATTGCACTGCTATTCACAGAGGTGTCAAAGCAGGGTTACTGCTTAATGGGCATAATATTGCTGCGACACAGGGAAGCCCTAATGAGAGTTTTGCAACACACTATTGCAAAAGGGCTCCAGAACCAGTTATGACAGGAAGATCTGAGACATCTATACCTATTTGAATAGGAGATATTTTGTTTTACAGGGGTAAAAAACTAACACTTTGTCCCTGTAACAGAAAGTGACTCAAGAGAAAAAAAAATCATCTTACACAGCAAGAAGATAAGCTGGCCAAAAAAAAGCAGGTGAAGAGTGAAGTAATGTATCAACTTCATGACTAAAAAGCAAGAAAGATGCAATCTCTTTGGTTTATGCTTAAATCCAAATCCTCATATTTCTTTCTAAGAAGGCCTTGAACTGTGTCTCTTATAATCTTATACCTTGGTATGCACAGTAACTGTAGAGGTGCAGTATGTAGGCACCACAAACTTTGCTTTCAACTAAAATCACCTTCAGTGCTTCAACCCCTCAACACCTCCTACAAGAAAAACCTGGAGAGTTACCACAAGCAACCAAAATGCCAAAATACCTGTTACAGAGCTGTGAGGCTCTTCTACCTACGAGATTTCACCTCCCCACCAGATGATGGCCAATTCTGAGATGGCATAAATGCCTTCAAAACTTGAACTGGTGACTTAGGGAGCTTTCTGCTGAAATGAGGCATGCCACAGTCATCACAAGTGGAGGTTTAAGGGAGAAAAAGTCTGAATAAAGCATATGTTTGACAGCTAGGCGAGGAGAGGCCCTAAACCTTTCCATTTCAAAAGCAGTGCAATCTCTAGACCACATCCCATGTCCTAGGAGTGTGGAAGCAGATATATCCTTGGCCTGGCAGTCTGAACACACTGTAACCTCCTGTCTCTAGTGGGTAAAACATAAAAATCATCATCAGCTTCAGAACAGGCAGAGGTTGTGCTCATGTATGCTCAGCACAGGGGAGATGGTCCTTCCCTCCAAGGAGCACAAGTGATTGACATTTGGTCAATTAGTTCTCTATTAACATGCAGCCAGGGACCTGGTAGCAAGAACATTTTTTTTCTTCCTGATTTGATAGAAAAGACATGGAAACATGTTTTAATCTGCAACACAGTCTGATAAAACCAGCTGCCCAACAGACAGGCTTAATTCTCCTTGAGGGCTTGAGAGCAGCTTTACTGCCTACTGGATAAGTCATGTTTACAGCAGATCCTCTGAGCTGCTCAGCCTCCTGGATGAATTTAGAAATCAGTCCAGAGAGTAGATTTGCAGAGCAGTAATTAGCACAGGCGACAGTGGAGAAGTGATTGAGAAGAAACATTTAGTCTGTGTCAACATGGGGGGACTTGTCCAAATTTCTGGGTGGCTCATGGAAGAAACAAGGGGGATCTGCACTCCAAAACTACTTTCCACAGACCACCTTGAGGAGGCTTAATCAGCTTTGCAACATTTCCCCTTCCCATTTTAGGGCTTTTTTTTTTTTTTTTTTTTTTTTTTTTTTTTTTTTTTTTTTTTTTTTTAATGTTAAAGAAAAATAAAATAGGGCAGGCTATGGGCATCCCTGACAGGCAGCACCACTGTGCTGCCACAGTGACTGTAACAGTACATGGTCAGTTGGCAGGCAGAGGATTTCCTCACCACTGTATTTCTGCTAATGAGTCAGCAAGTGCCTTAACTTAAACACACCACCAGCTTGATCAGGCTTGTTACTGTGCAACTGCACACCAGAGCAGAGCAGATGGAAGAGCTCCTGTTGTACCAGTTGGATTTAACCCCACTACCCTCTAAACCACTTCCACAAAAAGCCAGCACAGGGAACGTCAGCCACTATTTTCACAGAACTCAGCATCACTGTTTCCATCTCAGATGGACTGCATCAGCATCAAAACAAAATAGAGAGATCATTAGAAGTTAAAAAGATACAAGTATGAACCCTCAGGTCAGAGGACAGCCAGGAATCACCAGGGAGTGCAGCTCCTTCTGGGTTCTTCTGAAATAAAACTCAGCAACGGCAGCAAGACTCACATGGTGCCTCTCATGTGAAAAGAGAGTAGAGAACATGTCAAACAAGTTTCTGTAGGAAGGGTTGGTTTATTTGTACTTCTCTCCATTCTCAGGAGCTACACATCTTTTTTTCAAATCAGTAACAACCTGTTACTGACATTTCAGTGACAGACAAAAAGCAGCACCAACAGCGTCCATTCCAACACGTGCTCCTCCGGTTACTCCTAAAATGTTCCCACTCCTGGATTTAAATTTGTGAACACAGGTCCCAGAGTACAAACAATCACTGCAAACTCAAAAGCATAGAAACTAAGAAAAGCATTAATTTACCCTTTGTAGATGGCTTAAGTACTCATATTCCTTAGATTTCAATATGTAAAACAACACAAGGAGATTCATATTAGAGTTAAATATGGAGTTATGGACAGATCAAGTAGGAGGTGGACAGGTCTTCTTGCCAGGGGTATTTATTGACTTTCTGAAAAGGGCAATTGGGCATTAACTCAGGAAGTAAAAAGTGGTTCAAGAAGAGAAACAACATCGCAAGTAAAAGGAGATCAGATGCAGCCCTTTCCAGCTTCCAAACTGACTTTGCCCTCGCTCTCATTTTCCAAGGCATTTCCCATCTCTGTCTGTGCCTAGTTGAGAAAATTGAGTCTGACACAGCAGACAGTCTGCTCCCATTTGATGAAGGAACAGCAATTCCTGAAAAAAAAAGCAGGGCTAAGAATAAATCCCAGTGGTCAGAATAACTACATGAACTAAGTACAAGGCACACATAAGATTTATTAGGTCTCACACTGTAAGAGCACCATGAATCCTAATGGTGCCCTATTTGCTATCTGTGTCTGCCTTTAAAGCAATGACAGATGTCCACTTGGCACAGTAGCACATCATGAGGAGTTTCACCTGCAGTGGTTTACTTCTAGCCCTTCCCAATTCACTTGTGTTAAGCCAAAAACTGGTGGAAAACAATGGAGGAGTCCTGCAGTGTCTACAAGCTGGTGAGCACGTAAGGCTGCCAACCAATTCACCGGGCTGGGACTGCTGTGCTATGACCACTAAGCTCCGAATGCACACTAGGCATGTGAGTTACTCAATGACCATGGGAAGGAACACTAACAGCAGATAATTTCACCTCCAAGGACAGACTCCTTATTTGGAACCTGTGATATGAACCCTGAAAAATCGAGGTATTACAGAAATGATGCTGGTGTTGCTGTTACAGCCAGCCTGCAAATGCTGCTGGAAAAGGCACCTTGGAGGGGAACATGGGCTCTTCCAGGCAGTCCTATTTGCAGGTGTGCCAAAAGGCCACCAAAGAAGCCCACAGAGATGATGCCATGAAGGGCAGGACTGTTACCACCACTGGTAAATGACCAAAGGAAACAACACAGAGCAAAAGGGGAAGTGAAAGAGTGGAATGAAAAGTCTTCAGAGCACAAAGCCACCAATGGCAGGTCTGTTCTTCCTCCTGTTTCCCACATAAAATGACTACACATCTGCCATCACTACCAGACTCCTCTGCATGGCAGGATCACCACCTCTCAAGGCTACAGAAGATTTTCATACCTTACCTTTGAGCCTCTGTTGCTCTGTATATTCAGGACAGGGGACAGTGACCCTCTAAGGAGGTACCATAAGCATTACCCCACACCCTGCTGTACAACCTGGCCCTCAAGGCTAAACATAGGTAGTAGCTCAAGCCTGTTTGCTGTGGTCCACAAGCCTCTGTATTGCTCATCTGAATCAATACCACCACATAATTTGATCTAAAATGGTATCAACACCTTCAGTTCACAAGCAGACACTTCCATCAAACACTAACTTTGGTGCTGGCTTCTCTGCTGAGAGCATGTCTCCAGTGCAAAGAGGATAGTCAACAAATTTATGTGCACAAGCCTTTGGAGAGCTTTGAAGGTGAAGCAATATTCAGTCACAACCAGCGTGCTCCAAGTTAAAGTACAGCTAAATAGTCCTGCAGCCACTCATCATCTCTTAAATCACTATTTTCCTGATACATCATGAATGTGAATAAAACAAAAGAAAATATATGAAATCATAATAATCCTGCCCTTTTAAACACACCTGGTATTTGCTGGTCCTGCATCCCAATTGCAAAACTTGCCTGGGATCACTGGGGAAACAAATAGATGGAAATGTTAGCTCCAAGGTTTACATATTTTGTCCATGATGAAAAGGGTCCCTCCAGGGCTGGTTCAGACACAAACTACAGGAGATGAGGAACGTCCTGGCTAATGCCCAGGGGTCTGTTCCCATTCACTGCATGTTCCTTAGTACAGCTGCCTACAGTACCTCTGACTTCACAACAGGTTCTTCTGTCTGTACAAACCTCACTCAACCTTTGCTGGCCGAGGACAAACAAAACCTAATGGAACCCCACAGTGCTCCCAACAAGCTACAGCTCAGCTCTTCATTTCTCTTGTTCCACAAGAGACTCAAGGTGACCAGCTCACATGAGCTCAAAAGCTGTGATCTCTTCTGGCAGGCAGTGCAGGTCTTGGAGAGACGATTTTTGCTAGAAATTTCTTGATGCTCAGCAGGGAGAGAGGCCTCACAGCAAGAGGCTGGAAGGCAGAGATGGGATTTTGCAGCAGCTCTGAGCCCTCAGAACCAACAGTGGCTCTGCTGTGTATTTAGGATTATTGATTATCCTCTCCTAATCCCATGATTGAATGCCCAGGGCGAAAGAAAAAAAAAATTGTATTATATACAGATAGATAGCTATTTAAAATCATTAACAGAGATTTATATCTCTGAGCTAGTCTTCTGTTCTCTGGGGAAACCAGACAGCTACATAGTAAGAGACTGAAAGCTACAATGAAATGAAAAAATGAGTTTCAATAAATCATTAAGCTAAAGTTTATAATCTTTATTTGCAATGTCATGTCCTCACAATCTACAAAAGCAGATGCATAACTTTTTGTTTTTCTTCTAGTAACTGTTAAACTGTCATGTAACTATTACAAAAGATTGAAGCTTTTTTTTTTAAAAAAAAGCATTGAGCATCAGGGACTGCAGTTGGATACCAGAATGCCAATTTGTATTTCAAAAAAGGAACAGGAGATAAAATACACGCAAATAAAGGTTTGAGGGTGAGGCTGTTCACCTTCTGCTGATGATCCAGCAGCTAGATGTGCCCAAAACTTCATTAACAGGACACCTCTGTGAGATTATTTTTACCAATTCTGCTCCATCTTCCCTCCTTTAGTCTTCTGGTACACTCCATCCCTACATTTCCAAGTATATGATACATACAACAAGGTAAAGGCAGCAGCAGAGCCAGTTTAAAGCTCCTCAGCAATGAAGGAAAGTCCTGTGAGGACTCCTGCCACAGGAGGGGAGGACAGGCAGAAAGCCTGGAAGAAGGCAGACTCATTTCAAGAGCAGAAAGAGTTTTTCAGGGTCAGCAGCTGCTTTCCTACTCCCCTCCCTTGCACACAGCACTGGTACTCCCCCAGCCAGCTTTGCTCTCCCTCCCCAGCCCCAGAACAGCTGGGAAGATGGAAGGCCCAGGGCTGGGCACTGCTACACAGGCAGAAGGGTGGAGGAGGAGGAGGAGGAGGAGGATGGCCCTGCAGACATCCCTCTGAAACACCAGCTGATGGCAGATGCAGACAGCTGTGCCCCAATGTCCTCCCCCACAGGCTGGGGCAGGTGCACACAGAGGGGCAGCTGCAGCCCAGGGAGACATGTGGCCGTGTCCCCAAGATTCAGCAGTAATCAAAACAAGGGGCAGCCGGTGTTGCATCAAGAGCAATGCGTTTGCATGATCTCTCTGTTAAAAGCTCAGCTCTTCCCACTCTGGGTCGCTCCATGAATGCCGCTGACATTTTCCAGCCTTGCACTCCAACAATACACAGGCACAGACCCTTCACCTCTCCCTCTCAAGTTCTACTACAGCCACCAGCACAGAGGAAGGAGAAATTAGCCTCAGGTATTTTAGGGATCCAAATAATTATATTAAACCTTGTTTCCATTTTTTAGAAGAGGAACAGAGCATTAGAACTCTCAGCTCCCTCAGGCTTGACATCCAAAAATTTTTAGCATTTGTCTGTTTTACAGAACAGGACTTGCTCTATTCAATTTAGATCCAGTCTGCTAATCTAGAAACAAAAGCATTTAAAAAAATACTGAAATTATGACTAAGGGGGATTTAAAAAAGCCTACACTTTACACTGTTTTTCTGAGATATTAAGAATAGACTCTAACATTTATTCTACTCTATCTCCTGCTGGCACAAATGCAAAATTCAAAGCTGCTGCGCTGCTTTTGTCTGCTGCTGTGCAGTGCACTATATGTTCAATCCTGGGAAGGCTGCTCTTTAAAAGCTGAGCTGAAGCATGATTTCCAAAATCTTGGTCATACAAATCCATGAGCAAATCTCTCAACAGCTCTATGCAAACCCTCAAATTACTGCTATGCTCAAGCCCTTGAAGACCACCAAACTAACAAGCTCTAGCCCACATGACTAAGGTTCACAGAAGTTCAGCCCCAGCTTATGTAAGAGACAGAACTTGTGTGTTTGCCTTTAAAAAAACCCACCAAGATAAATCCTAGGGTCAGCAAACATGCTGTGCAATATTTAACAAGAAAAAGCTGTGACCTTAACAGGATTTGCAGCCTAAAACTGCTCCTGAAGGCAACAAACATGACATGATCATTCTGACAGCTGTGACAAATTAGGTTTCATTTGCCTGAGAGCCAGCCATGTTCATTTAACTGCAATTACGGGCACATCATGATCCCCATGCTGGGGAAAGCACCCAGCCATGGAGCCAGACAGCGGAATAAAGCGTCTTCTACAGATCAACCTCTTCAAATGCTGCTTCTCTAACAACACCAAGTCTTCAAAAACAAACACTTGTCAACATGCACCAGTAGCTTCCCCAGGTGTTTATCATGGTCCCTCAGCTCTTTTTCAACCAGTGGAACAGCAAAACCTGGTTCAGATGCTTTAAGTTCTGCATCCCTTCCCTGCATGCCTGGTTGTAAAACGCATGCTTGCAGGGGAACATGCTATTTATAGCTACTTACTGTTGGGTCCAATCCAGGAGATTTGAAAATTGTTTCATCCAGCCTGAAATACTAATTTGAAAGACTAAACACATAAATTAATTAGTTTGGGGTTTTTTTTTGTAACTTGTCTTTATGCCTGAGAACAAATCTAGACCTTGTGATCTTTAGAGCAAAATTCTGTATTCTTACCTTTAATTTCATAAAAACCCTTTCCTTATCTGCTTATACTTCAGCCCCACCAAAGAAGAAAGCTTTCATCAATTATACATTCACCATTTCAATGTACTTAGTTGGTGAGTTAATTTAAAGGAAAAAAAACCTCCTCTGGGATGTGTCCATCAGCTTCCTTGAATATTCCTAGATAACAGATCCACAGTGAGTCTAATCCATTTAGACTCAAAAACCACCACTCACTTTTTCTTTACGACATCATTTCTTTATTCCCAAGCAGGACTTTCCAAGCCAATGCAACGGGTAGGCAGGAATGCAGGAGCCCTGGTCCGTCTGTCTGTTTGCTGTTGGGGCACCAGCTGCCAACACTAACAGGTGCTTTCTGGTTTTCTTCTCAAGAGAAAGTCCTGGGCGCTATCTGCAGTGGAATGCAAAGCTCCAGCGTGGCACGTCGGGCCGGCACGGAGCCGCATTCCTCCCGGAGCGCGCAGGCAACACAACCTCCAGCACAGCGCCCTATCTCGGATGCTTTCCTGGGGAGGGAGCTGCGTTTGGGTACATGCACTCCAAACATTCAGCCAAATCACCACCTCATGACCGCTTTTTTTTGCAAGGAAAAGCTTGCTTATCAACAGCTGTGAAGCACTGTACATTTGTGTAGTACAGCATTAATTAACAGGACAGGGTCAGCTGTTAGTTCACCAAGGCTGAAGGTTCTGCCCTGGTAGTACCTAGCTTCTATTCAATGTTTCTGTGCAGGGAAAATATTCAGAATTTATTTTCAGTTACATTTTTTTTATTTTCAAAGTCTTCAGTGAGCCAGCTGAGCTAAAATTTCTGAAAATAACATACACAGGAGAAAAATGAAAACAGGAGAATTAAGAAAAACAAGCAGTGAAGATGAGGAAAAATGTGGAAATAGATTTGTGAGAAAAAAACTGCAAAATAACCCATGACCAAAGCAAACAGCCATGTAACATGCCGCCAGCATCTTCTAAGAAATACTTAGCAGTGAGGCATCACACAATGTAACACAAATTTGAAATTAAATCAAGTTTTCTTCTGATCTTCAAAGCCTTATAAATGCGTTAACCTTTACTCACTCTGTCTAGTCCTACATATCTACAGTGAATTAAGCTTAAATAACTGTAAGATTCCATCATAGACTCCCTGTAGGAGTGATTTTTCTCATCCCGTTGTACACTGGGAATTTTTAGACAGCAGTTTTCTCACGGTGGAGACAGATGACAGCACCTAACATACTCCAAATGGGAATGTGATACAAGCAATAAAGCAGCCACCCAAAACCTACTCATGCTGTTCATGTTTACGATGTAAAAAGTTATGTTTATACTGATAAACACAGCTTTTGAAAAGGTTATTTCCCTCCTCCTCTGCAAACAGAAAAGGTTAACTTCATCATCTGCTGCACACACGTCAAACTATCATGCAAAGGAAGAAGCTGCAGAGCGCAGCCCTGGATTCCTCTGCACCAAAGGACCTCTCGGAGGATCCCAGCAAAATGCCCCAAAAACCATCCCAGTGCTAGACTAATCTGCCTCAAATTCCTCTGACACAGCCTGCTTCTTTAAAAGACTCAATTTTAACAGCAAGCCTCCAAGTTACAGTTTATGGACAAGTCCTCAGACCAGTAAATACAGAGGTAAAACCCAGCTTATCTTTTTGTTTAGCGTAGTCATTAACAGGGTAGTGACAGGAGAGTTCCTTCTCTGCCTGCTTTCAGATTAACACCACTGACATAGCTAAATCACAAAAATGAATGTACTTATTCAGTGATAAATGAGAGCTCTTCTGCTGAGAGCTGCATCCATCTCAGCTTATTACTTTTTTTAAAAAACTTTTTCTTTTAATTTTTTTTTTTTTTTTACAGGGCAGGGACATCAGCACTGTAACAGTAAATACAGCAGCACTCAAGCTCAACTGCTGCCTGTGAAGTGTACCAGCAAAGTTCAGAACAATAATTTAATCCACAGGCAGGCAAAATGCTCAAAATATAAGAGGTCATTTCAGCAAAGCCCAGAGATGCAGGAGCCACGGCTCCTTTGACAGTTGCCTGGCAACGCTCTGCTATCTTTTATTCACTTATATTATTTTTAATATACTTATACTTATCCCCAGGTCTCACCCATGGGTCACTCCAAAGAGAGTTCAGCATTTTCAGTCATTGGGGGTGTCTCTTCACTACAGATTTTCTGGAAACAACTGAGTCCTGCTGCGAAGAGCACAGAACAGGAGGGCTTTCCAAGGCCAGATTCTGGAATGGGCTGTTTGCTCCTTCCAGCCTCAGTTTTGCGTCACACCGTGCACTTTGTCAGGATGTTTCCCAACAAGTACCTCTTATGACTGCTGCCTTTCGTCAGCATCCAGCCAGCCACTCAGTGCATGCCACGAAGACACGAGCTGCACAGATTTTGTGAGCTAAAAATACCAGTTAATGGGAAGCTACTGCAATATTAAACACATTTTTATTCTGAAAAAATAAATCAAGTTTATTCCCTTGTCAATAAAAACAAGGCAAACTTAGAATTCAAGAGGACTTTGATTTGCTACTAGGTTTTCCAAATGAAAGAAAAAATATTCAATTATTTATTGCTGGAGAGAGAAACCTCCCCTTGTTCCACATCCTCACTTAAAGAAAAAGAAAACATAACCAGTGCCCACACAGAAAACACCCTAAAACCCTTTGGGCATGTTTTGAAGAAGCTATTTAGAGTAAGGAACATGGGCATTCTCTGTCCTTGTATTTATAATGAGGCTCCACCATCCCCAGGAGCTAAAGCAGAATGAAAATGGGTCACATATCTAATTAGCACTATTGATGCGTGAAGCCCAAACATCCCTGAAATGTAATAGATTTCTTTTTTTTTTAATAACTCCAGCTTTACTAGAATATCCCACAGTCACCTATGTCAACAGCCAGAAGCTTAAAAAAGGGTACCATGAAGCAGGCACATATCCAGCATCATGCTACTTTACTGCTGGGGAAGGGGAAACAGTGCTTTAGACAAAATCTTATCTATTAACTAAAAAAATTAAGCAATCAGTTGGTCTAGCACAGCCTGTTCTTTAGTCACTTTTTATTGTAAAACAACCCCAAACCTCAAATAAAACGATATAACAAAAATAACACAATCCTCTTGACTACCAAAACTATGTAGATCCACTAGCATGGATGTGGATGAAGCGTATTCAAGGAGGGCAGCTTCTAAAGCAGACAAATGGACAGAAACTGCTGGATTCCCACTTCCTCTCACTAAAGATGCCACAGTGCCCCATGCTCTGCCCCTTTCTGCATGTTTATTCAGAAGCTCTGCAGCAAGAACCCCCAGCTCTGCTCCTCATCCACACCTGTCTCACACACAGCACTTGTGTCAGACAGGGGCAGGCCCAGGGGCTGTCACACACCGTGTCTGAATTACAGGTGTGTGCATGGCAGGGAGCACTGGGGAGCTGCTCCTCCAGCTCACCAGAGCAGGCACAGGGGGTTGCACAGGTGGCTGGAGGGGAGGAGAGGCAGCTGCCAGCTTCTCCTCGGCGCGTTCACAGCGCACATGGCTCAAACCTGCACACTGGGCTGCCATACTTTGCTTTTCCCTCTGCTTCCATAGCCAGATCCTTGCTTTTGCCTCCCTGGGCTTGCTTTAGCTCCAGGCAGGCTCAGCCTCCTGTGCCCAGCACCCAAAGTTCCATTTGCTTTGGGCGAGACGGATGCCAGTGAAGCTGTGGGTACGCAGCAGCTCAGGCCATCCACCCAAAAAGACATCCAGGGAAGACTTTCACATGCAAACTCACTCTGGTTGTGAGCAGCACTCTGCACTGCACTTCAATCAAAGTCAACAAGCCATAAACACCACTCACCCGTGAGGGTTTGGAAGTCACTGCAGCCTCCTGGGAAAAAAAAATACTATGAAAAAAATCAGAGGGGTGAATTAATTGAGCCTGCAGCTGTCTGCTCTACATGACATGTCACAGAGTTCATGTTGCTGCACAGGTTTTTTTTACAAGGGATGAGCAGGTGAAAGCAGTGCAAAAACCAGAACAAAGTGTTTACTCTGCTCATCCCTGACTGTGCTTTCACCCCACAGGCAACTATGTCTTTTCCAGGACTTGGCACATGAACATTGTGATGCATCTTTTGCAAAAATTCTGCAATTCTGTTTATTACAATCAAAATATTTTTTCTTTTATTCTTTTTGTTTAGCTTCTTTTGTAACAGTGGAGAACAAGGGATGCCACTGCCACTGGTGTATTACTTGGTTTTATCTAGTAACTTGATCTGCAAATGGAAACAAAACAGACTCAGATATAGAGACATATATACAAGTGCATGTATTTTTTAATTGCATGACGTGGTCATTCACAAACCACCAAGTTCTCTAAAAGTGCTTGGGTCTCAGAAGCTATAGGTAAAGCAGAGCAAACAACAATGCTTGATAGCAAAGCAACAATGCTCAGTGATCAATACCAATGGTGGAGATCAGCAAAGGCTGGAGATCACTGGTCCAGTGTCAAGACCAGATCTTATGTTATCACATCTAGGGTAATAATCACCATTTGCATCACTTGTTATCGTGAGAATTTCAATTACATTAGTAAAAATACAGCTTATACCGAAACTTATTCTTCACAATTTCTTCTGTGACCAGAACTTGCTCTGGCTGTAAGGACACTCAGCACCTAGAAATCTCTAAGTGGCTCAAATGGTATAATGCTTGCTGTACCTACTTTTTTCCCCTCAAGAAAATTGTTCAGCAATTTCTTAAAGTGGCTCCAGAAGTCCTGACACCATATCCTGAGAAGCTCAGCATCCACTGAGGATCTCCCTCAGCAGCCTCAGCAGCTCACTTCACACACACTTCTCACAAGGGGGCCTCCTGCTTAAATATCCAGCTGGAAGATGACTGTGATGTGCTTCCCACCATGTCTGATCCTGCGACCCCTCCAGGCTGTCAGAAGTGCCTTTCAGGGGAAGAAGCCCATGCAGCAAACCAGCCTCCTTGCTGCCTGAATTGCAGGTTTGAGGCTTCCCACACACAGCAATGGACACAGCCTGTCAGGAGCCAGGAACAGCATCCAGAGCCTCCACCACCAGAAAGCCCCATTTACTATGGAACTAGAAATAGCAGAGGGGAGGCTTTCAGTGGAAAATGTGATGAGAATAGAAAGCAAGAGAGTAAAAGCCCTGTCAGCACATTTCATAGACAGTCTTTTTAATGAGGAGATAAACAGATAAAGCTTTCAATCCATGTATGGAGGTTTTTTTTTTTAATTTGAAAAGAAGCTAACCAAGCACTGAGGATTCAATATAAAACAAAGGCAGAACAAAACATTTTTTAACAAGGCCTAAACAATATGAAAATTGTCAATTCTAGTGCCACAGAAAAAACAGAGGTCTCCTCCACTCCCTACCCACCCTATTTATTTTTCTTTAATTATCTTTTCCTTTCAAGTAGGTGACTGCGCAGTGAAGTTAACAAACACACACAAAAACCATCCCCCAGTCCTGTGTGGGCCCCCCAGCTTTGCTGCAGCAGCGCTGCAAGTCAGGGCAAAGCCTGGGAGGAAGCTAAGCTTCCCTGCTGGAGTCAGCTCCATACCACACAGTGTGGATCCAGACCTCCCCAGATGTCAGAGCTCAGTGTGACAAGACTTTGTTCCTAGGACACAGTTCCCAACTACACTATCTGCCACCCTCTACAACCATTTGATGTGCAAAGAGGCTACCCTGCCAATAACATGCTGTTTCTTAATCTGATGCAACACATTTAAATCTGGTGTAAGTAGAAATTCAATGTTCAAAAACCTGCCTGAAGCTACTAAGGAACAAGAGAGATTTCTTCACACAAAGATGATTTTCTACACAGAATTTAGAAAACATGAGATGGGACTGAGAAAAGTAACTTGCAAAGGAAAGTCCTCTCTTCACATGCCATGAAGCAAAAGCAGAATTCTCTCCCCCCATGGTTTCTTCCATCATAACCTGGAATAGTAATCCCCCTTGAATGTCCCCTTCCCTTGCTGCTGACACTCATCCTTTGGGTGAAGTCTTCAAGTGAGTTCTCTCCCATGCACAAAGACATTAAAAGCCAGCAGCCTCCAGTGAAAGGCTTTATATCCTCTTTTTATCTTCTATGCTGTGCTCTCCTGGGGAGCTTCCAACACCTTCACATTTCATAGGTGGCACCTTCAAAGATAAATGATTTAGAGGGGCCTTTTTGCCCAACCTGCAAGTACCACCAAAGCTTTACCCCTGCTCTTCTAAGAAACTCCATGCAAACATATAGCTCAGGACTTTTCCCTAGACAAGGTTACATATACATATCCAAGGCCCAAACTTAAAAATGGAGACAAACCAGTTTAATATACAAAATCCAACTGACAGTCATACTTGACAGAAGACAAATATTGTTGGGGGGGAATGTTTCAGACACTGTATTTCAGGTTAGCAGAAGGTGACTGCATCCTAGAGAATCAACCACAGAAACCCACTACAAACACATATACGCTTAAATATGAGACACTGCTCCCAGATATTTTCAACAAGCTGCAAATCTACTGTATATTCAGACATCCTGAATAGTCCCCAGGAGCCATTTTCTGTGTTAATATTCAGGATTTGGAAGTTCCACTCTGTAGGAAGCTGCACAATCTGTAACCTGTTACCCAGGTTGTATACAACATGCAATTTAAAGCATGTAGGTTTTTATGTTGAAGCAGTAAAGTAGGGTTAAAAACTGCCTCCTGCAGATAGTTATTAATATGGAAAAGTAAAATTTAATCACTGACTACATGACAGATGTCCTAAAGTCTAATGTGGTTTCTAATTTATAACATCTGGGCCAAAATTATCTCCAGACATTAAGGGTCATGATCAGAGCAGCAACTACACCACCACAGCCCTCCAGAGGGGTATTCCAGACCTCTGCACTGCAGGGCTGGCAGTCCCTGTCTCCCTGCACAGCAGAGCCTGTGCTCAGAGCTGCAGGTACAGCAGCCTAACGCAGGGGCAGCCGCGGTGTGCAGCAAGCCTGGGCTGCTCTGTGCTCTCCTGAATGATGATGCCATGGTGTGTGACTTTGGGTGTCCTCACCACTGTGCACTGCGGTCTGAAGACATCCCCCCAAAATCCCCCCCTCTCGTCTGAGTTTGTTCAACTAGCTTGTTAGAATGGTGTTCTTCCCAAATGACAATGGAAATAAATATCTGAGTTTGTTTTGTGAATTCTTGCTTTTTTGCTTCTCTTCAGCAGAAGCGAGTTGGGTCAGATTTACCAGTGTACCAAGGAAAGCAATAAATTCATCCCCACTCAGCCTTCCAAATCTGAGATTTGAACAGCCTGCCCAAATGCTCTGGGCACAAAAGCTTCCCAGTCAAATCAAGGAGATCTCTTTACAGGAATTTCTTTGTGAAATTCTGGTCTGAATTGAGTAAGAGATCAGGCAAGATAAAGAGACAGGGTGTTTTCAAAAACCCCATCAAAATACACATGCTCTCTGAATAGATGCAGAAGTTAATATATCTCCTTAGGACTACAGAGGGATATATCCAGTGATAGCTCTTGAGCTCACAGAGTAAGCCCAGATGAGGGCAAAATTGTAAAATTAAATACTCACAGCAAGGTCAACCATCCTAATTTATTATAATAGTAGGCCAATCCAACATGAAGTATGATTGCTCTTTTTCTTGCATCTAAACCCTAACTCTCAAAATAGACCCTGTACTGCCTTCCTCCAACACCGTTTTTTAATTTGTACACTGACTTTGATATTGAAAAATCTGCACATGTTACTTAAATTTTTAGGAAAGGAATTCAGCAGTTAAGCACTTTTTTTAACTGGTTATTTTAACTGGTCAGAGCATTCACCTCTTACTCCCATGAAAAGAGGAATTTTTTAATGGACTTTGCTTCAGTCCCACTCATTTTCATGGTATACATCCACAGCAAAGAAGTTTCTCCACAGATGGAAAATTTCCAGCATTTGCTTTCAGGCTGCTTATCATGAAAAATATAGATGTATTCCTTAAATATTATATGAATCAGAGCCAGAACTCAAAGCCAGAAATAATTACCTTCTCTGGACAACATTCAGCAGCCCATTCCCTTCTTCCCCAGCCTGCCAGCTGTCTTCAGAACAAGCAGCCATCCTCCTTCTTTTAATTACCCTTTCATTTGTTTCTTGTGGTTTAGTCTTCTCCCATTTTTCTCCTCATCCCTCCCGCTCCAGCTGTTTCCAGGAGTCATACATGGCTCCATCCCCCAGGCTTTTTGCTCTCTGCGCTCTGCTCGGCTTCCTCCTGGGGAACCAAACTCCCACTGAAATACTTTTGTTGTGATCAGCTGGAGTGAAGCATCCTCAACCACTGAATAAAGTATCTGTGTTTTCAGTATTCTCAAATTCAAACATAAAATAAACAACTTCATGTGGATGACTCAAATTAGCTTTTCAGTCTTGTTCCCTGTCTTACATCTCGGATCACTTCCATTTTTTAATGAGGTTCAGGCATTACTTTAAGAGAATCACTGCTGAAATAAGGTCATGAAGTCCCCTCTAGCCCCATTTTCTGATCACTGGAGACACAGCCATCCAAATGACAGACCCAGCCATGGGGGGGCTGCTTTCTGCTTCTCAACTCTTTCTCCTGATCCTTACTTTCCCCCTGAAAGCAGCAAAGATGGCTCTTCCCATCCATCTGAGCACCGTCATTCATAACTAAGTTTGGGTTTTGGTAATGCTAATATTTCCTTATTTGATCCATGTGTCCTGTTGCTTTGTTCAGACCTGGCTTTCCTTCCCCTAGTCTGTTATTACCAATGACTCTTAAAATCATTGCTTGCCTTCTGGTTTTCAGCTTCTTTCCTTTCATCAGCTTATGCTATTTCAACCTTCACAGACTGACTACAGTGAGCTATTGAAATGTCAGCTACAGTCCCAGGTTATCCAGCTGTCACAGATAACCTGGTAAGCCACAACATACACAATCATGACATTTCTCCAATGAACTCACTGTTCATCTGTCATGTACAAACACCCAGCTGTCTCTCCTCACAGCTTTTGCTGTGCTCAAGTCAGCTGTAGCCTATCATATCCATACTGTTATCATGATTATATATATATTATATATATGGACTATTTCCACAATATAAACTCCAAGTCTGTGGGGGGGGGGAAAAAAACTTTCACTTGGTTCAGCTCTGTACAATCTTGACTAAATACCAGCAACAAAGTAACCCACATTTATTAAAAACTAGCCACAAAATAGCTCAAAAATATTCCCAAATATTATTATAACTGAGAATACTCCCAAGTATTTCATAAAAAACATTCCCTGTCTAATTACTGCTTTTTTCTTTGGAAGGCAGTCACTAATAGCAACACTGATAGTAGCATATGGAGCAGACTGCAGCATTTCAAAATTGCCAACAAGTTTAAACAAACAAATTGCAGGAATTAAAGTTTAAGCAAAACTTTCTTCCCAGAAACAAATACTGACAGAGGATACAAAATATGAAAATGCCAAGCCAATACAAACACCAAAGGAGACAAAACAAAACCAGGCAGGAATTCCACTTTTACATAAGTGACAGCAGTTTTGTATCTGGATCACAAAGGAACCGTTTCACTTCTTAAAAATTAAGTGTCTGTACCCTCAGGTAGGGAGTGAAGCACCTGGCAAGGCTGGGGAGGATGATGCAGAGCTCTGCTTCCCTCTGCCCACTGACTCACCAGGGAGACACTCGGCCAGATCTTTTCAGTTTTTTAATTGTTTCACACCGGGAAGACTGGCAGCTCCTGAAGGAAGCTTTTCCTAGTAAATGTGATGCCAGGAGATCACAGACTGCATCAGTGGACAAGCCTTGGAGGTAAAAACCTGGGTATGCAACTTCAATGATAGAGATATCTTTTGATGTGACCTACAGGATTAACCATAACCCTGGTGTGACTAAATATGTTACTTGCCATCTTTATTGCCCATGAAGGAAAATTTAAGGACAGCCCTACTTCTTTCACTATTCCAGGCCAGCAAAAGACTGGACTGGAGACAATATGCAATACATTTAGGCCCTATTTCACAACAGCCAGTTACTTTTTGTGCCTTGTTTGGACAGATGCTGAAGTAAATAACTGTCAAGACATTAATAAAAAGAGTAATCCAACTATCAAAAATTAATAAAAAGCAAACCAGGCATCCTTAGTATTTTCCTCCCAACAAAAAATATTCTGTAGTCCTCAGTTCCCAGTGAACTGCTGCCAGGCACTTAAAAAGCATCTCCATTTGCTGATACAGGCAGAGGCAGAAGGGAGCCCTCTCTGCAGGGAGCCCTTTGAGTAACCTAACAGGAGCCAATAGAACTAAAGCACCCATAGCACCTCAATCTCAAAGCACTGGCATTAAAGTTCAAAAATCCCATGCAGAACAGCAAGCTCAGGCTGAAGCTTGGCCTTTCATTGCTAGAAAGGGCTGCTTTAAGAGCATGCTGAATAGGACAGCTAATTTTTTCAAGTTATTTTGCTACAGGACACAATCACTTCAGACTAACATTAAATCTGACCATTGCAAATAAGAGAAGCCAGCAATAATGCAGATCACAAATAACCAAATCTTATTCCATGACCTTTTCAATCAGATGCTACATAGCAACTTATCTCTGTTGCAGATCATTGGTATCATCAGGGTTGCTCCATCAGATACTTTCTACAGTCCAGTCTAATATTACATCAGCAAGTCAAGTGAGGACACAGACATTTGACTTTCTCCTTTAATTGAGACTTTGCAAAAGAGGAGCAATTCCTTAGGGCTTTTTTTTCCTGCTCAAAGGAGGCCATCATATTCACACTTAACTATCTGAAGCACTTAAAGCCCTAAGTGGTCCAGGACCAGGTGGTCTCAAAGACATTCTCTATGGGCAGTTCTACACTACCTGTGCAGAGCAGGGTCTGGGTATTCAGTGTGGAACCAGCAGCACCTCACCCAGATGTTTTCATTCTAATAGTCAATATACAACAGACTGGCTTCAGTTCCTTCTGGCCATATTTTCTAGAACTAACTTTCAGAACTTTACACATACTTTGGCTTTGCCTCAGCCTGACTGCTACCGGCTGAGAAGCTCTGGTTGCTCACAGCTCCGTGGTGGATGAGCAGCCCATTGCTTCAGGCAGCACTGCACCATCACTGAGAAGCCATCCAGACAGCAGTGAAAACCCAGGCTGAAGAACACACAGGCTCCTGAGCCCAGGCAGACACTTTTCAACTTAATTGCCTTCCCCTGTTCTTTAGATTGCCCCAAAGCCATCTGTCCCAGCCTGCATTCCTTCAACTGCTTGCTCATGTTAAGTACCTGCTTACTTAGCTGTCCTCAGTCACGTACACAGCTTGCACAGCTCCCTGCCCACGCTCTGCCTTGCCTGGAAATACAGCAGCTCCTTCTTGAGCTGAGTTTGAGTAACATTACACTTCAGCTCAGGGCTGAAAACAAACTCACACAGGTCTGACAGGCCACAAGACAGTTTAGTGGAGGGGAAAAGAGCATGAAGGGTAAAAAGGCTAAAATGCCCTATAAAACCACTTTGCAAACTCGTAGGAGGAAACTTTTGCTAAGTATTAAAGGATTTAAGCAAGGAGAAGTCACATGCCTAAATAACCCTGTGGTGTTTTACTCTCATGCTGAGGCTTGATGGTTTTAGCTTTATTGCAGCATAGTTGTCTTCTTGCACAACTGCAGGCTGAACCTGAGAAGGAAAATCAGCTGTGCTCTACCCTACCTAAAAGGAGGAGGTGCTGTGTTTACTTACTCACGTCCAAACAGCTTCACAGAAGTCCACATTGGTAGCTCCTATCAGAAGCCACAGGATTGCCCCAGTATACACTGTCTATTATCTGTTATCATCAATAACATGAAATCTGGCACTGCGCTTACAGGACAGACAGCAGGCTGCTCTCCAGTGTTCCCAGCAGTCTGCACAAGGTGAAAAATATAACTGCTACCCATTTCTGTCCCTGATAAAGCTCCCAAGATAAGAAATCACAGCATCTGTAACTTTACACTTGAGGATGGTGGAGGAATGAATCATTCAAACACATACAAAAACTCCTTTTTTTTTTCATTATTAGCCTCACATGGCCATTTCTGCCAGAGAGACTGGAATAACCCAGATGTAGGAATTAAATTCAGTTTCACTTCTCCCTTGCTGTTACTCAACATTAAGTCCTGCTATTAGTGCTATGCAGAGACTTCATTTTTTATAGAAATGCCTGGATCTTCATTCCCATTCACAGCACCCCAGTGGCCACAGCAGCTAAACAAAGGACCACCAAAGCAGAGAACATAAAACTTTGGTACTGCTAACATAGAGCACATCAGGCATTTTAACAAAACTAAACAACAATAGCTACAGCAAAACCCAATCCCATGCCCATTTATCACTGCCTGCATTTAAGTCTGTTGCAGCCTGTCAAGTATCTGGAAGCTCTTCCTGCCATCTGTTTCCTTCCTCCAAGGGTGGTGCAGTTTTCCATGATTACTCTCTCACACACACACATACATAAAAGTCTTTATTTCTTGACTTGTAAGAATTATTTCTGAAGAGGGCTATGAATTTTGAACCTGCCTGTGCAGCATGTCATTTGCTTGGATTGATAAAATTCACGGTTGCCTGTCTCCACCTTCTCAGAGTAACAACAAAATCTATTTTCCCCACCTTTTCTTTGTGGACTGGTAATACTAAAGCCAGCCAGTTAAAATGACAAGAATTTACCGAGCTGTTTCCAGAATGCAGCAGCTTGCTGCTTCCACAGAAAGCTGTCACAACAATTACCAAACCAATTAACAACAACTAAGCAAAGGGACAGATTTGTAGAAAGACTCGCTTGAGCTTCGGTGCTGAGTGGGAGTCTTACTGCTGCCCTTTGAACACCGGAGTTTACAACAGATTGTAAATGGTAACTTTTCTGCAGTGCTGCGATTCCAGCAGATGAGCATCTGCCTCCTTTCTGTATGTAAATATTGCCCTTTTCCTCACTTCCTACAGAAGGCACCTATGGATTTTACTGTCTCAGGAAAAAGGCTGCCCTAAATATTTATGGATCCTTTCAGAGTTGTACAGCAAATAGCCCTAAATGTTCATAAACATCTATTTGCACTTTTAACACCCTAGCCTAGTTTTCCTGTAATGTGGAAGTTATATTACATAGTTATCTGTCCTTACACCAACAAAAAACCTCAGGACTTTTAGCTGTAAGCAATACTCTAGAAGAATTAAAAATCTTTTAAACAATTTTCTTTCTGCAGCTATTAGCTTTGATAACCAAAAAGCAGGGATGGACTGGCTACCTAGCATTCATTTTACTTTTTGTTTTATGCTGCAGCGCTCTTGCAGAAGTAGGGCAGAACTTCTCACAGGAAAATGCCTTCATTTTTAAACTGAGCCTAAACTTGTAGTGAAACATTTACATTAAGAATATCACTGTAAAAGAGTCAGCAGAAATACTCTGGTGTTAATATCAAGTTTGAAAGTAAAGAGAAAAAATCTCCTTAGAGTATATTTTGCAACCGAACTTCAGGAAACAAAGAGGAACATACACAAAAAACACCCTGCCGTAGGTGCATCTGTAGCATTTGAGAGTTTTGATAGTAATAATAATGTGTTTACATAATCTCACTGGAAAACATCAGACCAATCTGACCTACATGTTTTAAATAACCTGTTGCTTCTACTTTATGGAGAAGCTGGTATTAAACCATTAAGCTAATAGTCAGAGCTGGCTACTGTTTGGGTTTTAATAAGATCTGGTGCAGCTGATAAAAGAAGTGAGAAAGAGTTTTGCAAATGGAAACTTTGCATGAAAGCCTGGTCATGGTAACACCAACTCAATCTCCCCTCTCAAAAGAACAGCCATAAAGCCAGCACACTAAGCTGACTTGCTCCATCTATAAAAAGGTATCAATATCCACCCATATTCTAACAGGTTGTGGGAGCAAAGGCATTTACAGAACAAAGATGTTGGTCAGAAGGGTGTATGCTTTGCTCTTCATATAAAGAGAGCTGAACCTTATCCCAGTTCCCCATGTTTTGAATACTGAAGACCTATTCAGTATAAAGGACCATAGGCCATGTCAAACCAAAAACCCAGCAAGAGAATTCAGCACATCTGCCTCCAGAAACTGCAGAAGGGCATAAAGAAGCCAGCGCTGAAACGTTTTTAATTGTGAAATTGTGTGGGAAAACTGGGAGGAGGCTGTGTTGTCAGACAAAAAGGAAAACAAAATCCAAGCATTCTTTGAATTAACTCCCAACTGCCAAGCACTGCTTGCCTCCCCTTTTTCCACCCTTACAACCTCCCCACTATGAAAGAGTAGGCCCATGCAGCCCTTCCCCTGTGCCTCCCCTCATAGCAGTACCAAGGATGTTTGTATCCTCCAAGTCATCAGCCCAGCATCACTTCTTTCCCAAGAATAGAAAATAGCAGCAATTCACAGGATCATTAAATAGGAGCTAGGATATGCTGGACAAATGAGCCCTGTGAGACTGGGAGCGCTACACAGTTCAAGATGACCCTCACAATTTCACCTGTGACCATGGGTCTGGCTGAAGCTGCTGCCTCTGCTTATTAGACGAAAGGCTTCTGTCTGCCCTGTTCTCAAATTCTTTTCCCTCTTCTAGCTCGTCATTCTGCAAAGCCAGCACGATTCTTTTTGGACAGCAATGCCTAAGACATTTCCCAAGGGATTTGTTCCACAGCATTTCCTGCATGCTGCATCTGCCCAAAGAGAGAGCACTGAACTGAAGGCCCAACCTTGCTTAATGCATCATTTTTACATTTTTACAGCAAAGGCTTACCTGTCTACCATGACACTGGCACATCCAACATCAACAGTAAAAAGGTACTGCAGGTAAAGAAATTGAGCTGTCTTCTGCCTTTTCAGTGTTTACAGCACATCCGGTTCATGTTTTCACATTCTCCTGTACTGGAATTCTTTTAATCAAGTCTTTAGTAAGATTCACAAAAAATTGAAAAAATCGTGGAAGACATGATTTGAATAAAAGCCCAGTAACACTCCATATTTACTGCATCCCACAAAGGCCACCTTAAAAGAAAGGGCTTTCTAAAATAAAAAGCCAGTAGCATAGCACTTTTAACCCCTAAATGGTACAGCTGCTTTGGGTTCAGATGTTTGGGGTGAGCTATGCTGTCTGCACAACCCTAACCATTGCCTGCTGTCTGCAATTCCCTTGAGGAATATAATTAACATCAAGTTAAAACCCCACCTCCAGCATCAGGGAGATAATTGAAATCTAGGCAGTCCCAAGACTCTTCTCAAATTGAGAAGTTGCTAAACCAAAATGTAAAGCTGCAGCAAGATGCTTATATTAATTATACTAACCAACCACCAAGGGGGTCCTATCTAAGGGCTGTTTTCCATGGATAATTCATGGCAGCTTTTGAATGACGGTCCATTCCTCAACAACACAAGCTGTTAGAGCTACTTCAGGCTTCCAGCATGAAAGTGCAGTGGCTGCTGAGCTCCCCAGAGGAACCAATCTTTAAAAATACCATCTTTCAGTGACTACTTCGTCAAAACAGATGGGCATTTCATAGGTTAGTTTCCAGCAAAGTACTGTCTTGTTACACCCTGGAACTCTCAGCACTCAATGAAGACACAGTCTGAAATTTCAGGACAAAACACCTTTGAACTTGTTTTTAAAAGTCACTTCAGTGGTGAACTGCTTTTTGCAATGCCTTCCCTATTAGGTTTTGGGTTTTCCCCTTGAGGTTCTGTCCAAGCAAAGCCTTTCACAACTCCTCTATACAAAACTACATTGCCAGTTACACCAATACATTGGGTAAATATACCCCCCATATATGAGTAAATCAATTTAATTGACCAGCTACAAAGTTAATCAATTAGATTAACGGTTGACCTACTTAAAGATAGAGAAAGTATTTGATAGTTATTTTCTGGAAAACAGAATGCATAGAGCATCACCATATAAATACTCAGGCATTCCAGATAAAGCAGGATGAAGGCAAAGGACATGCACAATACTGGAAGAACACTGGGCTCAGTGGGAGGCAAAGGACTCCATTTCATATTGATGCATTTACTTGATGTTTGCAGTCTTGGGGGAGAAGCAGCAGGATAAAGGTTCTCTGTGATATATGAAAAGCTATCTCAACACACTGAGATTTTCCCAATAGCAGCAGCTTAATGATCAAGACATCCCTTTTTGGATTTTTTGAGCCCTCTTCAAAGTTTGTGGCTTAATGAGTAGACGAGACAGGAAGAAATTGCTACAACTCCCTTTTCCATGGTCCCTCTCTCAGACAACCACATGAACTCCAGAAGCCCACATTTCACACTGTTGTATCTATGCCCTAATAAGCCATTTATCCTACAGCAAGCTACAGCAGGAGAAGTTTATCTGCATTCAACCTCAACTGCAGTCAGCAGTTATCTCACTGCATATGCTCCTAAGAGCCCCTGCTTCTGTCTAGAGATCAATTTACTGGACATCTGATTCGCTAACCCACTTTTTCCTGTTCAACTGACAGCATTCTGGGGATCTACTTTATGAAAGCTGATTCACGCCACTACTACAAACTACGTGTTACTGTTGGGGGAAAGGTGTGGGGCTTTCCTTGATTCCTTTTTTGGGTTTGGAATAAAAAGCTTCACTGGGAGAAACAGTGCCCAGATAAAGTTTACAAGTTCGTGCTCCACAACTGAGCGAGCAACAGCAGCTTAGCACCATCAGCCTGCTCACAACACTACAGCTCCTCAGGCTGCAGCGTGGTTTCACACCTGCATCACTGATTAAGGCAGTGACTACAGAGCAGAAAGCCCATTCAAATTTTTGATGAAAGGCTCCTGTGGCAGTGCCATGCTACTCAAAAAGACCTATTTGTACTGAATGCTGGAGCCAGAGCAATCCTAATAAGTCATTCCTTCAGCTATTTGTCAACCAACAGATGAGTACATTGGTGAAGGCTGCACTCTCTCCTAGTGAAATGTGCTTGCTTTCTGTGCAGTCAATCTGGAAGTTGTAATTCTAGCTCATATCAGACTATGTGTAACATCACTTATAATTAACAAACCTGAAAAGCAGCAAGTAATTCTGAAAGACAACTGAACAAATGATGTCAGGTTTTATGACAAGACAGTTGCACCAGAGGCAAGGCATCAAACAGCTACATGACATTAAACTTTCTTCTGAAGAAACACTCACCTGCTCTCTATTAATTCACTTACTTGATATTTAAGGACTGACAGTGCTGAAAAATGTGTCATTCCATTAGATAGATAGCTGTCCTGCCTCAGGGGAAATGCTGATAGTGTAATGGAAAGAGTTCCAAGGCTGCTGTGTTGTCAGCCTGGGTCTGCCCTGAGCAGCTGTTCAGAAACCCCACACAACCATTCCTGAGGAAACCACAGACACAGCAGCAGAGCCAGAAGTTTCCAAAAAATGAAAAGCATCTCTCATCCCCTCAAGAGAACCTGGGTAAAGGGAGAGGAGAACAAACAAGGAGGAGAAGCAGAGGGAATTGCTGGGAGTCAAGGCCTGCCTCTGCTGAATGTCCCTTGAATGAGGCAATTCCAGACAGAGGATAACAGGGAAAACAACTCTGCTTTGCAAGGTAAATTAGAACAATTCACTCAGGGTTCTTGCTTTGAAGGTAGTCAAACATATTTCATACAATATCTAGTACACACAGAAAAAACCCCCCATTTATTATTTGTATTCTTATTTACTCCCAAGAATATCCCTTCCTTTCAGTTAGGTCATGCTTTGCACTGGTAGCTAGAAAGGTGTTGATAACACACCACTGTGTTATTTTGGCAACTTATTTTATTCATTCCTTCCCCACTTTTCCCAAAGGTTTTTCCTGAGCGACAGTCTTAGATGGCTTCAGATGCATACTTTCCCTTCAGTCCTGATCTCCTTAGTGAGTTTTAGGGTCTCTTCATGAGACATTGCCAGACAATTAAGTTCCCAGTCACCTGAACGGCAGCATTGTGTAAGGACAGCACCAGTCCTCGGGATGGATAAATTTCACCCTCCACCAACAGCAATTTTATTACTCACAATGCAAGATGAAAGGTAAGAAGTAGAAAAACAAACACTTAGGGGAACCTGATTACAGGAGAGTCCAGCAGTAAAGGGAGTCTCCTGCCATTTCCCTTTGTCTATATATTCAGTGATGGCAGATCCCTCCCCTCCACAGCGTGTACTGCTACTCCCTGCTGAATGGAAGTATGCAAGATAAGAGATCCTGACTATTGGGTTGCAGGCTGCACATTACTCCCTAATCCTTTCAGACAAACTGACCAGGTCACTGTTTTTCTGATGCCTGGATTTGTTTCCTGGCACATACCTATTTCTTAGCTTAGAGGTGTGAAGAAAGCTGGGTTTGATATCTTGAAAGCAGCATGCCAGTACTTCTCAGCCCTTCCCAATCCCTCTATCTCAAAAGCAGAGCAGTGCTGATGGAGTGCCATCCCGACCAGCTGGCCCTCTCAGCACTCTTTACAACTGTCTATTATCTTTGTTTGACCTTCACAGCACTATCCAAGTGCAGAGAGGAGCAGGCAAACAACTCAAGGAAGAACACTAAAAATATCCCAGACTTGCCTTAGTCACAGGACTGTGGCCCTGCTGAGAGCACCAGGCACTGCTCAGTTGAGCCACAGCCCTGCTCTTCTGCCTCAAAGGGATCTGCACATCAAGTAAACTCAAACTCTTTCATTTGGGTTATTTTAAAATGACAGTAAAGAAACACATCTCTACTGCTGAGTTGTGTCCCATGACCAAACCAGAGTATTAAGAGGCAGCTCACTGATCCCAATCAGCAATGGCATAATTTAATGTTCAATAGCTTCCTTGTGCCAGTGCACCACCACATCAAAGCTCTGCCACTGTGGGTCATTCTCCTGTGATTTAGTGAAACCAGGCTTCCTCTCACCAGTTTGTCAGAAGACTCTGCAAAGGAAAGTATTTGTTCAGTCTTTAATATGGAAAGAAACTCCCTGCAGACACAGGAACCAAGCCATACAACCTCAACACTGAGACAGGGAATACCAGGAGCTATTTGGAACAGCCCTCATCAACTGGATTCAGCTACTTAATTCTCATCTGGTTAAAATAAAATGCAGTGTTTTGGATGGATGGAGGCTAAAAGGAACTAAAAAAAAAAATAATTATTTTAAGTTCCTGGACCAGGCAGGGTCCCAGGGATTAAAGGGCAAGCAAAGCATCTAAGACACGGAGAATTTGACAAATGGATATGAAACACAGAATGAAAACCAACTTTTCTGCTAATGTGAATGGTCACCTGTAAATGAAACCCTTTCCTCACTCACAGAAAAGCTGTGAGTGAGGAAATAAAGCATCTGAATTTTCCCCTCAGTTTTAAAGTAACCACTCACAGAAACACCAGTGCATTTCTCAGGTACATCAGACTTGGGTGCTCTTTTAATAACCTGCAACGAAGACTCCCAGCCAGCCAGCAGCCCACAGGCAGTTCAGAGGAACAGGAATGTGGGGGTGCAGAGACTTTTCTCTGTGGCTTCCCCACCAGCTGGTGCTGTGGAAGGGAGGGCTGAGGGCAGCTGCTGTAGGATGCAAATAGGCAGCAGCTGTTTGGCCGTGTGCTCAATGGGCTCCAAAGGGTTAAACTCTGCCACCAAAGCAGAAGTACACAGGCCCAAAGCAATAGCCCCGGCTCTGTCTGCAGGATCACTGCTTCCACCCTTTGGGGTATGGGCAGGGGAATAAGAGGGAAAAATACTGTCTCTCGATTTCTTAATATTTTATTTTGAAGACAAAGGCAAACCTCTGAGGGAAGTCAAAACTATTGGCCATTGCTACATGCCACTTCTCATGTGAAGGCACTGATGCAATGCTGCTCACATCAGTGCTATTTCAGACCAACAAATAGAAGTGCATTTCAGTGCATGGTGACAGTCATCTTCAAATATGAGGCACTTCTTGCTGCCTATCCCTGCTCAGCTGGAAGCAGCTCCACACCCCACAGCAGCTTGCTGCTCCACTGCATGTTTACAGCCCACAACTTGGCCTTGCAGGCTCAGTTACCAGTCCCCTACAGAGGTTTGAGTTTTACTTGGCACCCTTCTCCTTTCGGGGGGCTGACAGTGACCTTCCTCTGCCTCCCTCCACCATCCACAACACTCCAGTTTTGGTGGGAACAATCTCCTGACTGGGGCACACAAAGGCAGCAGCTCTTTTTGGAAACAAGCTGCTCAAGAGGAGTTGAGAGCAACCACAAACTGCAACTTTACAACAAAATCTAAAACACAGTCTCCGCCTGGCCTTCCGGTCAGCCACAAGCACAAGGAAAGAAGCATTTTGGGGGAATCCTCTCAGACTGGGGTGAGACAGACTGACCCACTGGGTACACAATTACAGCACTGTACTGAGTGTTACACAGGGGCAGAATGGAGCCTGAAGTGGTTTTTAGACTGTGAACTTTATTAATTCTCAAATCCTTCCACCCCTGTTTTAAGGACAGCTTATGTGCTGTTGTTTGTTGAAGGAATTTCCTGAGCTTTGCTGTTCCCATGGGGCTGGAATGGGGCAGACTGAGCTGCTGCCACAGCACCCCCCCATCCAGCTGTGGTCACTTACCATCCCAAATAGTTTGCATTCTGCCTCTAATGCCAGGAACTCATTTCTCTCATCACAGCACTCATGCAAGATTTAATGAAGACACACACCATACCTGAAAAGAAGTGACTGAAAGAAAGGGATGAATTATTTAAACTCCCAGTGTCTCTCTTTTCCCCATCTCTCTTTTCCCCAATCATACAAATGCTCTCCTCTGGCACAAGCCCTTACCAGTTAACCAAGTCCCACCTTCCCTGGAGCATAGACCAGGAGTGAACTCTGCTTCTTCCAAAACCAGTTCTGACACAAACATTTAAAAAAGAAAAAAAAAAGGCAACACAACCAGCTGCCTCCCAGAGAGCTGGAGCAAGACACACTGACAACACAAACCACTGTACATTAACAAGAGCTCCTATTTCTGGTACAAGCCTGGGCCCCTTGTTTCCTTTGGCCAATTAGGATAATAGTATTTGGCAACAGTACCAGGACTAGTACAAAAACAAGACCAAAATGTTTATATAGAGAATCTGCAGCACATTTGTAACCTCTGCAGATACTGATCTCACCAAGCCAGTAGCATCCCCACCAGGGCTGAGACATGGAGAGCACAGAAGAAACCCAGGGAAGCAGAGTTAGAGGCTTGCAGGAGCAATGGGGATCACACCATAGATTTACACCCAAGTAAAGCAAATAGTACCGCAGTAGTCCTGTGAAAGAGGCCACGGGAAAAAGGCATGTGTAATGGGTAGGATTTGGCCAGGATTCTCCCATTGATTCCAATGATTTCTCCTCTGTGAAGAGATCCATTTATTTCTTTGGGCTATATCAGGAACATCCTCTCTTGTCACTTCCTATGACAAGCTGTAGTCACAATGTCAAAGACCACAGAAGCCAAAATGGTGATTCCCCAGGAAGAAGATAAGCAAGCTCCTATTTTTTCAGGTACTGTATAGGAGATTTTAAAGTCACTGGTACAGAGAAACCATTTGCTAAATCTGGTCAAGAGAAACTACATCATTCCTAAGTGTGACTACAATGCAACTTTCAGTTCCAAAATTAATGCCAGAATGCAAATAAATAAATAAATAAATAAATAAATAAATAGATAGATAGATGAAAGAAAACACATAGTTTAGCATGAGGTGGGGTTCTCATGCAGCAAGTACACAAGGTGATTGTAGAAATCACCTAATTACATAAATACTCACTTCCCTGTCACTACTATTTCACAGTACTTGCTGCGTTAGCACAACAAACAGAACACAAAGTTCTGCAATAAACACTGGTGCTATTTATTCTGGTGCTTTCTCTATTTTGGATGTAAATACATCCATGATAATATAATCACATGAGAACTATCCAGCTTCCTAAGCCTTTTCCCTGTCCCTCTGAGGTCACGGGTTCCTAGCACAAATCACTGACGAAACTGGCTTGTCAATAAAGTCATGGCACCAAATCTGTTTATCTATAATCAGGCACTCCACAGGTATTTTTCCCAAAGCTGTATCCTTAACCAAGTGCAGCTCCTTTTTATATCTTTTTGAAAGTTAAAGGTAATGAAACTAACTGCTGCAAGTGCATGCACCAGGCACACTCACCACCCCCTACAGACCAGACAATTATCTTCAGCAAGCAAGTCAGGCAGTGTGAGAAAGAATACTGGGATACATTAATCCATGTAAATCAAACACTGCCAGCCTGTAGGAAGCAAATAAGGTGGTTAGATACCAAAGCTCTACTCTTGGTAAAATACTGCGAGTTCATACTCCCTCCAGTTTCACTACTCATGGTGAGGCCATATTTAAAGGAACTGGGAACTGTTTCACCAACTAAGAGCCTCCTAGGAGGGGACAAGTCAGGCTGCAGACAGCTGGCATCAGCCACTTGGCAACTGCACTCAAGCATTTGGGAGAACCAAAGCTGAGCTTCTTGGAGAGAGGCAAGGATTTTCTCTGGATTCTGCATGAAGAGGTCAGTCTCAGCAAGTCAAGGATGATACACTTTCATGGAAGCCACACAGCCTGTTTTCATCCTATTTTAAGAATCCAACAGTGTTTCCTTACGGTTGGTTGACATCAACAGGATGCAGCTTTCTGCTAGCAAGTGCAGGTTACCTCTCTCCAAGGCATATCTTCCAGAACACATTTTATGCCAGTTATGCACTCATATTTAGATTAATGTATTCTGTGTGTCCTATTGTTTCTCCTTCCTTCCCAGGAGTTCATTTTCCTCTTGCAAATAGTCACAGGAAAATAAATTGCTCTTTCAGAACTGAAGGGATATTCAGCCGTTAATTCATAAAACAGGAGACCTATCTGAACCCTTCCTATTCCAGTTTCTGAAAATAGTTCTTTTCCTTTCACAAATTAACTAACTGGGCAGTAAAAAAAAAAAAAGGGGGTGGTGGTGGTTTTTTTTTAGTAAACTACTACTGGAATAGTTACAACTGTATCAATGGTTATCAACTGTACCTTTTTATGGTGGTGAAAAAACAATTCCAAATTCCAGAATTAATGCTGTTAGTAGACACTTGTTTGGCTTGAGAATTAAATAAGAAAATGTAAGCTTCCAAGTGGCTTTCTATTTGAGGCCTGGGTGACTAATTATGTATTCAGATGCTACTTGTTTTAATATCTGCTTGATTCCCATTCTCTTTCTGTGGGAAAGAGATTCAAAAGAATAAAGTTTTCCTGACTGTGAAACAGAACTTTCTGATGCAGTATTTAAAATGGAAAACATAATTCCACAATTGGAGCAACATAAACTAATCTGCTTCTTGGCATAGAAAGCAATAACATTTCTGGCTGCAACATGTGAAAATGGATAATGCCAGCAAAATTTCAACTGCACCCTCATCTCCCCCTTCTTAATACTAACTGTGCCACCTCAGCATTACCTTCGTTCTGGTAAAATGTATATCAAGAACAGAAACTGAAAATCAGCTGCTTCAAATTCCAAAGTCCCCCTTCACTGAAATATCAAGGATTTCTGATCCAACAGAATATTGAGGGGGAGGCCAAAAGAGATCAAGTTCCATGGGAATGTGCAAATTAATTTGAGTTTACATCAAAGTAGAAGGATTGAACATTCCTTTTACGTGTCCAGGAAGCCTCCAAAGTAATCCCTCAAATTTTCATTCCTCATCATACAGTATGGTAACAGATACACTACCATACATGACTGATGTAAACCTTGGCCTCCCCTTCAAACTCTGGTTTTCAGAAACCTATTTTTGGTTGTTCGACAAGTATTCAAAACTAAAAGCAGACACCTATTATATGTGGGTGTGCAAATATAGCAAATACGCTTTTTTGCAGGGACTTGTCTCTGGAAAAAATGTAACCTAAACAAGTCTGTTACTGGTTATTTCACTGCAAATAAGGTTAATACACTGCTGTAATTAAATGAGTAAGTCAGAACAAACAAGCCATTTAATTCTTTAAAAAACTAAATCCACGTATCTGTTTAACTCTTACTTCTACCATCTCCACATGAGGTTATGTGAAACTTTTCAATTCCTCCTTCCCTCCTGTTTAAAATGTTGATAGTTTTGAGCTTTTAATGTTATGTGGATGTAGGGAATGGGAAATCAAAAAAATTTATGTAGTTTTAATTACACAGTTACAGATTTACATTTTACTTCCACAAAGACTAAATTACAGCTTTTCCTCCAAAAACTAAAGATACAGAATGTTATACTGGGCATTCATGCTGCTTTTTGGATTGTCATTTACTGCTAAAAATGGCACCAGCAAACACAAGTGCAGTACCAAGGCATGCTCTCAAAGGGGGACTTAGTAAGGCCACATCTCATGTGCACTGAATTACATCCATTGGCAACAGCTCGTGCTCAACCCAGGAAAAGGCACCTCAAGGCTTGAATTTTAAATCTTTACTTACAAACTTTTTAAAAACACATGTGAACCAATTGAGCCAGACTTGATTTTCACAGAATCATCAAAGTTAGAGAGACTTTCAAGATCATGTGCTCCAACCATCAATCAGCACCACCACAGTCACCCCCTAAACCAATCCCAAGTGTCACACCCAGATAGCTCTTGAGCACTTCCAGAGATGACGACTCCATATCCTCCCTGGGAAATTTATTCCAATATCTGAGTGCTCTTACAGAAAATCAGCCTTTTCTAATATAGAATCTGAGCCTTTCCTGGCACAATTTAAGGCCATTTCCCCATATCCTTTCACCTGAGACATGGCAGAAGAGACCGACCCCCATCTCACTACAACCTCCTTTCAGCTGTAGAGACAGTGAGTCCCCTGAGCCTCCTTTTGTCCAGACTGAACACTGCCAGCTCTTCCTGTAAGATTTGTTCTCCAGGCCCTTCACCAGCTCCACTGCCCTTCTCTGGGCACACTGCAGCACCCCCATATCCCTTCTGAGCTGAGGGGCCCAAACTGGACACAGCACTCCAGGTATGGCCTCACCAGTGCTGAGTACAGGGGGACACCCCTGTCCTGCTGGTGACACCATTCCTGACCTAGGCAGGTGCCACTGGCCTTCCTGGCCACCTGAACACACACTGGCTCATGTTCAGCTGCTGTCAAGCTGCCCCCCCAATTCCTGTTCTGCTAAGCAGCTCCCAAGCCACCCTCCCTCAAGCCTGTAAGGATGCACATGAACTTCCACGAATCTGAAGCTATGGATTTACTGCCAAACTCGCCTGCTTTCAGTGCTGATGGGACTGTGTGATGCTAAATACTTTAGACCATTTTAAGCATTGCCTATTCCAATGCTTCCTCTCTTGCAATTAAAAAACAAACAAACAAACAAAAAACCTCCCAACCCGACAACTCTGGAAGTGCAAAACAGTCAAATCCAACCAGACTTTTTTTTCTTCTTCTTTCAGGCACCGAGGATGAGCTTCACACTAAGGCAAGTCAGCGTTGAGACCTGCAGTGAGGTTGCTGTCACCTTGACTTCCTTCAACTTTCATTCAAAAGTCCACTTGAATTGAATCCTGTTTCCTATTCTGTTCAAATGCTGGAAATCCTGGGGTCCTCTCCCAGCCCCTCCCAGCCCCTCAGGCACTGCAAGGAGCACAGCACCACTGGCATGAACCCGAGACGCTCCTGTCATCTCTTGGCACACGTTCCCAGGTCAGCTGTGCGATGCTGCTTCCTCTCAGAAGAATGAGGAAACGTTGCCAATCTCTTTTCCTCCTCTCATTTTTTAGACACTATTTCACAACAAAGCACAACCCTCATGACATTTAAAAATAAAAATGCCCAACCGTCAATTTTCTCTTCCTCCCACCCGAAATGTGTTTGATGTGTTTACTCAAATATTCAAATTATGAGGTTTTCCTGTGCCTGATGTAGTCATATTTAAGGCATTGCTGGTATTTTTACAAGATGCAGGTGTAGTCAAAGTAATTACCAGTTAAAAACAGATTGATCTTTTACCAGTTATTAAGAAACACTGAACAGCGCTATTTAAATAGATAACATCCTGCTTCCAAGAAAATATGATTAAAAATGTATGCTAGTGAAAAGGACCCAGTATGTTATTACAAAAAAGGAAACAATGGAAACAATAAGCTCTGCAAAATGCCCTTTTTAAAACAGACACTGTGCTGAATACAATGCAGATTATCTGGGAGAATATGCAGATATCGCAAAAGAAAGATGAGACAGGAATTTTCACTGTGACAGAGAGGATTTATCGAGAAGTTAAAAAATAAATTCTTTGTCAATTGAGAGAAAACTCCTTTTACAACTCTGGCATCTGATACCAATTCAGCACTATTTGCATGCTCTGGATTCTCCTTTTTGTCTTAACTTGGTCTGTCTTAGAGACCACACAAACATTCTTCTGCTAGAAGCATTTGTTTCTTGAAGTTATTATTAGCCACAAAGATCCAAAGCAGATCTGTTCTCAGCTACATTCATAGCCCAGATGTGGATATTGTGAAGACTCTGCATGAAGAATCAAAGCCAAGATTCCAGAGTCCTGTACAAGAGACCCACAGGAGATGAAAAGAAGGCTGTCTTCAGCATTTTCATCCTACAAGCTATTTATGGGACTATGACTTCATACTTTTTTGTTCTCAAGTAGCACAGATGTGCTGTATCAATTCATAGATTTGGAAAAAGATGTGCAGAATGAGTGCAAAAAAAAAAAAAAAAATCACTTTTTGCACCTGAAGTTGCAGCAATACAAACATAGAACTGATAAGATGTGCTACATTATTACTGGGGCAGATTGTTTGTTCACTGAAATACTTACATTATATTTTGTCTGACCATCATTTGTCTGAAGAGATTCTGAAGCCAACAACAATAAAAAGCCTATTTTTAGTACACAAGCTGAAAAACAAGTTATTTTGTCCCTGTCCTCAGCTTGTTTAATATGCAGGAACAAATCCTGTCTGAATTAGAGCGCCTTGCTTTTGACTTGTATGTTAGCTGCATGGTAGCCATTTTGTTGAAGGTTTGTTTTATATTTAAATCAAGCACTGTCACTTTTAAACAACACATCCTGCCTTCAGAGCTCAAGAGAGATAAAATTAAAACAAAACCTGAACATTACTGTTAGACTAGATTATCCTAGGTCTTTTCCTGCTTAAATGATTGTATGATTCTGTCCTCTATAAAAATGAAGGTATTAGGAGGTCCAGAAAATTGACTTGCTGTGCCATAAAACAACTTCCAAGTATGCTAAAGAGGGTGTATTAAAATTCCTTATTGTAGATGTAAATTTGCAATACTTCTGCCAATAATATTTATGGGGAAAATACTTTATAAAGCAACCGATAAAGTTTCCCTTCCTGTAATTTTTCATTTACATATCACCTTACTATCTCTTTCACATACATGAAAATTCTATTTGCCACCAACTGAAAAACATACAACATCCAAGGACAAAGATCAAAATGTATGATGAATTCAAGAATTTGCATTGGGATGTCCCTGAACAGCAGGATGCTGCCCCAGAAACCCTCCTGATTCACTTGAGTGTTCTGTAGAATATCACACAGCATCACAGAGTCACAAACAGACCTGCAAAATTTTAAGGAATACATTTTCAGTGCACAGCCCTTATTCCACTCAGTAGTACAAATTAGCAAGGGAGGCTACTTAATTAGGAAGTGCTAAATTTAGGATTGCAATATTCATCTCACAGGGTCACAGCCATCTGTGTTTGTTCCAGCAACTACAAAAATGCAGCTTATATATGTGCATTATAGTGTATCATTTACTGCACATAACTTTAGGTTTCTGAAAAATATTTGCCCAGAAAATGTGAACACCCTCCCATTTCTTTTTCCTCTCCCAATCTCCCACTTCTACTCAAATGAGGTTAGCTAAGAAATACCCTATTCATAGGAATTAAGAACTAAATATCAGTCCACTCTCACAATTAACAAGTAGCCTCAGTCAGTGTCTGTGCCATAAACCTGGCTCTGGAGGTTTATAAACAGGCCCCTGTATATTTTAATTTGAATGAAATATGTCTGAGCTATTAGAGATGCTCGTACCAGTAAGAACTACTCACAAACTGCAAGACACTTGTTCTGCATTGCATTGATAGAAACAGAACAGTGATGCCTTAAAAGTCATGGATTAAAAGAAATCATGCTCTGGGCTAAATTCGTATGCTTTTGATTACTTCTGTGGTGTAAATGTCTCAGCAATTGGAGGAGTGAAGGGTTCTCAAGCTGTTATTCTGATGGTACCAGGCACATAAATTTTCCTTCCTTCAAGACAAGCCAGCCACACACAGCTGAGGATGCAATCACAATGTTTCACAGGTCTTGCACTCAGAAAGTTCATTAAACAGATTGTTAACTATTAACTTGCAACTAATCTGCAATGGCATTGTCACTCAGCTTCCATGCCCCTCATCCAGCTCTGAATACAGTCTAAGCCTCATCTTGTTTTCAGGACATTTAGCAATTGACAAGATCAGTGCTCTGACAAAGCTCAAAGCAGGGCAGATGTATGGGTGTAGCACTAACACTTTCTGCAGAGTATCCCACTTAGTGTAAAACACTGAGCTTCAGTCCTGAGACATAAACCTCTGTAAACCTGTGCAATTCCATCTTTGACCAACCAGCTCCTCAAACCACTAGGATGACCACAGTTTACTAACAAAGAGGTCCCTGCATGCCAGAAGCAGCTTATTATGAGAGGAGGATCATACTTCCTCCTTGTCTCCTCAAACCTTGCACACAGAGAAAGACAATAGCTGGATAATGGGTATGCTGCAATCCTCCCCATTTTACATACTGCCTTGGTCCACCATTTTTTCCTGCATATTACAGTAATTAATCCATCAGATCCATGAAGGAACCACACTGGTCATTTCCATCAGCTAACTTGCAGGACCTATACATCCTTCCAGCAAAGCCTTGGAATAGCTCATTTTCAGTCCCTTTATAGCAGATGCCAGGTCATACCACCTGTAAATTTATGATCCATTGGGAATGTATGATGGAAGACACTGGAAGGCTGCAGCCTGTGGTACAGACTAACTGCCCAGGTCACAGGAACTGGATACAAACCAGAGATCCACCTCTGAAACTGTTATTGCTTTAACATCAAAAATACGATGCTTACCACTCAAAAACAGGCTCTAAAGAGAGTAACTATGAGACTGGTATGCTGGAGGAACAAGCAACCTGTTATTGCAAATAACAAAAGTATTCCCTGCCACTCTGGCAGCTGCACAGAAGCACTAGCAAATCTGAAAATGCTGACTGTTTACTCCAAATATAGTGGACACATCCAATTGAAGAGTGGAAATCAAAATTCCAAGTAACAAGCTGTTGCAAAATCATCTGTTAATTCTTTCAAGTCTTGTCAAGTAGATCTCTCAGCCTCTACCAAAAGAAAAATCATCTAGCAGTAGTTGATATAATTAAATTTAATGCAATAAAAAATTACCCAAACTCTAAGACCAGCTCATAAATATGTAAATTTCATTGTTATGAAAAGACTAGTCAATCAACTCTATAAAGAGATAGTGAGATATTAACTTCTTTATATTGTTAAGTGCCCATCACTTTTGCCCAGATAGTTGAAATTGCAATTTGCAAATACACAAAGCTAGCTGAATAAAGACCAGCATCTCATTTCTCTCCAGCTAAAAAAAGAAATGAATGTAATCAGCACATTTTCTCTCTAGATGAGAATGACAAATACAATCGCTAATGCATTGTGCTGCATTTCTGGTCTTACAGCTGCTTAAAGCTTCTACTTCCAAAAAAAGACTCTCAAAAGTAGGCAGCTGTGAATGTAACTTGCCCTATGCAAATGTTTTCAACTTTAAAAGAAAACCACCTTCCTCACTGCCTAGCTCCTTCTTGTAGTGCAAATCGGGAGGAAAAAGGAGGAGAGACAGCATGCTTAGATTCCTTCTGTCTGTTATTCCAGGAAGCTGTTTGGGAAAATAACTGCTCAGGCTCTACATTTCAGAATAGCATCAGCTCCCCCAGCCACCAGCAAAGGGCTTTCCTCAGCCAAAGATCATGCTGCACCCACGTACTCTTCAAAGCTCCTCCTGCTGATCCTCATGACCATTCCTGGAAACTGTTATTTGTGCAATCCAAAGCACAGCTCCAAGTACATCTCCCTGGTCAGAACAACACATACCTAACTGCTATAAACCACTCTGCACACAGTGCGAGGAAATCCATGCAGCTCCGAGGCATTGTGTAAACAAGCAGACTGCATAATGGACAAAAAAGTTTAACAGCATAGGAGGACTAGGAACTTTAAATGCATACAGGACATCTCTGACTTAATTATAGCAACCATCACATTTTATTTTTCTTTTTTTTTTTTTTAATGCTTATGGTTACTTACTGTACTTATCTAGCTTTAAAATGTCAGAGAACAGGCATAAAAATGGGTATTAACCACATAAGCAAGCAATGCAACATGCTGCTGCTTTTCTTCTCTTTATATATTTTATGCAAGCAACACCTGCAACTTTTCTTCTATTTTTCCACATCTTCTAGACAGCAGAGGACAAACCTGCTTAAAGCAACATGGGAAGAAAGTACCTGAAAGACTGAACATGCTGGCAGGGAACCACTCACATTCATCCCTTGAGCCTGATGCAATTTTAGCTCTTACACTTTCATAGACTTCTGGCTAACCAGAAAGGTGGCAGAAACTGGACGAAAGCTAAGTCCAGTTACTCCTGTTATTTTGTATTCTTGCTCTTATTTCCAGTCAAATAGCCTGCAAAAAAAATCTCCACAAAGCCTCACCACAGATGGCAGCTTGGCATCCTCCAGCCAAGCTCACACCTGCAGCTTCCATGACCGCTGCTGCAGCTGGGCTTTTTGTCTCCTCTCACTGACAGAAACTGCAAAAACCACAAGTGTTAAGTGACCCACTACTACCATCCATTTCATTAATGAACTAAGTCCACAGGAAATCAAGATGCAAGCCTCTACTCTTGGCTCTGCTCCCACCAACACAGCCCTGCTTATTTCCCAGGAAGGGGTAACCTTCGGGCAGTTTAGGCATAAAATCATTGGCCATGGGGAAATTCCCATCCACAAGAGGAAGGAAAGAAAAACACAAAACTGACAGTTCTGAAGAGGACTTCAGCCACCAACACCAGTGTGAGCCACGAGAGCCCTGAGACGAACAGGTCATGATCCCTGCTAGGGCTAAGGCAGATCTCTTCACAGCAGTTCCACTTGAACTCTTGCAGCTAGCCACCCCCAAATGGGAGTCACCAGAATCTCCAGAGCACTTTATTGTCTCCTGGCCACGACATTTCACTCCAGGCCATGGTTTGATGCAGTCCATGAGGACCAGGACAATCATGTTATAGAAGGTGGTATGTTTTCCTACACTCTCTGAGTTGAGGCAAGACCATCTTTCCCTTTCTGTGAATTTTATGCAAAACCCACAGATGACAGACACAACCAAACCCAAAGTCTATATTTCCTTCAGAAATCCAAACAAGACTTCTTATGGGTACCAGTTTGATTTAATTTTTTTTCTACATATATATTTATACAAAGAAGATGCACGGAGAGCATTTTCCAGCACACCTGCACTGCAGAAACGCTGCCTGTTCCCACGCCTCCCTGCGCTGCAGGGCCCCAGCCATGCTGTGTCCAGCACAAGGCTTGCAGCAGACTAAGCCCTGACCAGCCCTCCAGAGATAATCAGGTTAGATGATCTCATGGTCCTCCTGGTCCTTAAAAAGAAAATGAAGTGTGAATCACTTTGATGCTTTGAAGCCCTGGTCCGGTTTCTCCCACAGACAGAGACCAGCCACTGCAAGATGAAACTCAAATCAAAGCCAAGTTTTACTTCTGTGGTCAGCAGCACAGACATATTTCAAAACCAAGGTGAAGCAGATGACCAGAGAAGAGAGATGAAGCCAGACAGGCTTCTCTCTGTCTGTAGGACAGGGAGGTATTCAGCTGGCTAAGAAACAAAAGGGTAGGGAGACAGAGAGCCTGAGAGGCTTTCTGGCCAGATGCTTTCCATAAGTAAATCCTAAAATGGCAGCCACTGGTCCCCACTATTCATTCACTCAGTCATTCTCACCAAAGAACAGTTCTCACATCAGCTGGACATAGTTTTGTATCTTGTACAGGTAACTGAATAATCCTGTGCTCTTGCTTCACCCTAACACTTTATACAAGATTTTTTTTTAAAAACCTCTGAATTGTGCAGTAGCTGGCTATGAACAAGGATAACCCAAGAGGCTTTTTTCTAAGCTTAGAAGCTACTTCTTCTCCAAGACTGACCTGTCCAGTTGTCCATACTAAAGCAGCTCACAGGATATTTAAATCATGCAAGGCCATTACTGTTTAGTGCTTTCACAGAAAGCTTCCCAAACAGAATTAATTAGCTGATAAATTATATTGAGAACATATCCATCAAACCTAAGGATGCTGTTCCTCATGTTTGTGCCAACACAACTCTACTCCTACTCTTCCATCAGCATAAATGAGTTTAAAAATAGCCTTGTAAGAATATTTAAATGGATTTCATTATAGCTTAAACTAGTGAGAAGACTTTGACAACTATTCCCACAAAGCAAACTCCCTGCAGAACCTTTTAAAATATCCTAAAAGGAGTTGCAGCTCTACCTGCAGAATTGAAATCAAAAACAAGTTAAGAGAAAACAAAAGAGAGAGTAAGTTATTTCAAACAAAGTGTTCATTGCTGCATGGAGAAGTCTTTGTTCAAATATATTGCATGTAAGAAATCTTATTATTCTGTAATTAAACCCTGAACTAATATGGCCAGGGAAGTGGAGCCTTAAAAACAAGGCTTTCAGGATTGTCTAGTTTGACACCTTCTTTACATGGCAGAAACAAGTTTGTCTGCCTTAATCCTTCCTCTACAACTATTGAGAAAGTTCTGTATGTGCTACAAGAAGAGCGCTGGAAGTTTTCAGGGATCAAGAAAAGAATAGCATAACTTCAGTTACACCTAATCCCATTCAACCAATCAATACTGCATCTTGCTCATCTCTTGTTATTACCAACTCTCTTGCAAAATGAGGCTGTTCTACACACATATTTCCCAATCATCCATCTTAATGCAAATATGCTGAAGATGTTGCAGGGAACATGCAGAGCCACAGTCAGAAAGGAAAAAGCACAGAAACCCACAGAAGCTGAAAACAAAAAACCACAGGTAAGCCTCTTTCCAATAAAAACAAACAATGCCCTCTGCAAAGCAGAACTAAGTGTACCAGAGAGGGATATCCAGACAGAGCCACGAAACACCAGAAAACAAGTTACCCCAGACTTCCTTTTAAGAAAGAAAAAGAAAAAGAAAGTGGGGGAGTGTGAAACTCTAGCTGCCCCCTGGATCCTGTGAACAGTTATCCACCTATATGCACCTGTCCAGTCCCAGTAATGCTTTGGGATAGTTCTGGGCATGCAAAGCAGCATATCTAGGATCCTAAATAACATTACTGAAGGAATTAGGTACCAGGAAGTACAGACCCTCCATTTTTAATGTAGACACTTTGCAGGAATTACATGGCATCTCACACAGATCTCCAAAGCACCATCTCACCCTCCAAATAACTTGAACAAACTCGGCAGATCTTGAGATCAAAATAAATTCTCATTGCTATAGACATCATACAAAATAGATGTGCCTGACATCCAAGTCCTGGGGTCAAACTACCACTTCACACCTCCATCCCAGCAGATGTCAAAACCTCTACAATCCAAGATTATGCTTGGAAGTCTTTATTTCATTCTCCCTTTAAACCGAACTAGAGCTCCCTTTAACTAGAAATCATTGCAATTATGTGAATTGCTGTTATTATATTTTTTGCTTTTAAAAAACAAAAAAAAAATCCTACATTTTATAAATTATAAATTTGTGCATCTAGTTACTGAAGCTATTGTTTGAGGCAAAATATGTCATCACAAGACAAAGCTAAAGGAAGAGACTCCTATTTGCCTTGTGTCCCTTCAACCTTTCCTTATGGCTGGAAGCAGTGAATCAAAGGTAAAATGAACTGACTTGCCCCAGTTTGTTTCCATGCAACTTAAAGCTGCATCATCAATGTTTAATGTTTACTCCCATTGGTCACAAAAAGCTTTTTATATGCTGAATATGTTCCATCTAAGAGATCTTTTCTCTTAAAGAAAGCTATTCATACATCTTTCACCTTATAGGTACACCTAGAAGGCACAAATTTTGAGTCCAGCTTCGTTTTTTGGAAAAAAAAAAAAAAATCCCACGTGAAAATAAGTTGAAACCAAACTGACTAACTTGAAGCAAACAAAAGTTAAGCATTAACAAGAAAACATACATTGCTTTATCCATGATGATCACGACCTGAAAAACTGAACTCCAGAGAGGCTGAAATTTGGACCAGATTAGGCAACAGTAAACATTGGAAACAAGACACTTTGGAAAGGACATTAAATAGATAAATTTCTTAAACTGACCAAGCTTTAGCCTTCATTAACCAGTCTAAGAGGACAGGACAGACTTCTTGCCACTTAGGCTCAAAAATCCCTTAGCAATATTCATGATGGGCAGATGGGTGGCTGTATGCTCTTCTGAAGGCATTAGCTTTTTTCCTGTGAGAGTCCTTGCTAACCCTAACAAAGCCTTAACAAGAAAGCTTCATTTTAACAGCTACATTTGCTTTAGAATACTCCGATCTAAACTTTAAGCCTAATTACACTGTGCATAAAGTCACCCTAAAAAAAAATCTCAATGAGCTTCTTCATTGTCTCTAGAGATGAACACAAGTTTAGCAATTTCACCCTAGCTGGGAATATATATGAACAAGGCTTTTTCTCCCACTCCTAATTTTGAAAGCCATGTTAAATTAGTAAGGTTGCCAACAAAGAAAACATGTTGTGAAGAACAAAGTCTCTGAAAGCAGGCAGCCACTTCAGACAGAACAGCTAAAAACACTTGTGAAAGTGCAGCTTGAGAAAAATGGAGTTTATAGCTCTGAGTGAAGCCGGCCTCAAGCTTACAATGAAAGATTAAAATCTGTTCGTCTAAATCAATTATCCATCCTGAGCACACATTGCGCACTTCAACCCAACAGTCTGGGGAGGGCTTTGCATCACAGTACACACTCAGTGACAACACTCATTTCCCCAGCAGCAAGCTACATTTCAACTTAATAGCTAAAACATTCCCTTGACTGTATTCATAACCACGGCTCCTGCCTCTGCAGCAGCTCCATAAGAGCTACACATGAACTCTTTACCTTTGAACCAAAGTGACTAACGCTCACACAGAGCTGCTATTCTCCATGCAACACAGCCTAGATTTAAAATGGATACACAGTCACAACAGCATCCAACAGAAATGTGCTCTACTGGACTCCAGTGATTTTGCAAACTAGCAGAAAATGAACAAGCATCAAAAACAGGGATAATCCATCACAATATGCACTTAAAGTACTTACTGAATTTACTTGGGATTTAATTTATTTATAACAACTCAATGTTCTGGACTTCCATCACTATATTGTGTAAATGTAAGCAAGTCTTACGCTAAGATTCTCATTTCAGCACTCTGCTCAGTACCTGCTTGAAAGAAAGGGAGATTTTTTTACTTCTACATAAGAACAAAGGTGAAGATGATTTCACAGCATCATGAGTCATTATAGTCTTAAATGACAGTTTCCAATCCTAGTTCTCAAGCTGTAATCTGGTCATATCTCAGTGCCAAATTCTCTCAGATTATTCAAATGCATCATTACTCTCTTGACGCAAATAGTTTAATCCAGTCTTTTATTTGGTTTGTTTAAATCACTGTAATACTTTTACTATGGACTTGTATACGTAAACAGTGAATATAAAAGATGACCTGTCTGAAAGGATTTTTTTAAAAAATAAAACCCTGCGCTTCTTCATGGATATGTACTGGATGTCCCCAAAATATTCTCAGCACAACACACCCAGCTCCTCTTTGTTCACCATACAGTTCCTCCTCTCTACACTCACTTTCCTCAGCCTGCTCCAGCATCCCTAAATACCAAATGAGTAAGAGGCTGCTCTGAAGGTGGCCAAGCCAAGGCTCCCCTTGAGCTGGCTGAGCAAATGGCACTCCTTGTGTGTACACACGTGTCCATGTCTACAGGTACGCAGGACACACAACTTCACCCTCTCCTCAGAGAACCTTGGCTTCTGGGGGAAGAGGGCTTGGAAGACAAGCATATCTGATATACATTTCCTTTTCTAGTACAGCCAGGAAAAACAACCTTCAATTATACAAAATGACATCTTCACACTTGAGACTATTTCATCAATGCCCCAAGTTTACTTTAGAGATCAGGCTTGATCTCATCACAATTTGGGGAACTTCTGGGGTTGGGAAAAAAGAGACCAAATCGTTGCTGTCTAAGTCTAGTTTCTGTACTTAGAGGACTTGTCTGAACAGCAAGCACTGTTCTGCATGCCTTTTTCAACTCCATCACATTATTCAAATTTTAAAAGTGAAGTAGAATAAATAGAAGAGTCAGTTTCATTTTCATGCACCTGACCACTGGACTAATTCTGGACTAATCGTAAATGGTGCAAATCAGGCTTTGCATATTGCCGGGCACCCTGGAAGCCTACAGTCTCTACAAGCCAAGCTTTAACACTCCCACCACTGCTTAACCCTGCAAAATCAAATACATTAAGCAGGTGTGTCTGGGACTAAGGGCAGAAGCTCGTCCTGCAGACAAAAACACATTAACAATGCTATTTATCATGCTCAGCAGAACAAACACCAGCTCTGCTTCAAAACAGAGTAATGGCAATACCAATGGCAATACCAATACTCTTGGGAGAAAACGGACCCAGTTCCCAGGCATATCTTTCACTTCAGGGTGGGCTGAAGTGACTCCAGGACAAACACTCATTTATGTATTCTTCAGTGCTTCCATCTGGCAGCTCTGCCAAGGGAGGGGAGTGGTGTTAGAGAAAAAGACATCCCCCTCCTCACCTCCAACTCCATTTTGCAAAATGCCTATTTTTAGCCCTCAGTGTACACACCGAGGTGCACAGCACCACTACTGTAGTAACAGCAGCCACAAACCTGCCTGTTTGTCATCCATCAAGTACACGCACAGGGTTGCATCAAACTGCAGAACAGGCTCAAATACTGCTCCAAACTGAAGTCCCAGCCAGCTCCTTGATATTAGTTACTATAGAAACCAGTCCCTCGGCACAGGCGCTCACAGCAGGAAATCATGCAGATTTCAATTTTACATAGTAATAAATGCTGCGGGAGAGGAGAATTTCACAGCAATTGCAGGGGCTGATTGTACAAACTCAGACCTCTTCTACCCCACGACACTGCAGATGAACGTGCCCACGCACACAATTGCTAGTGCTCCTAGTTTTGAAGTGGTTTCCACAGAGCTTGAGTTGGGATGGATGCTGGAAAGGTGGTAGCATTTTTCAGTGGCTTCATTAGACTGGAAAACGTACTCATTTCTACATGCAGGAAGCCCATGTGAAAACAACAAAACAAGTATGAACTGCAAAGCAGTAGGAAGATTTAAGCATGTATGTAAATACAGACAGTCCAAACACTTTACAGGAAGTACTGTCAGGTCACAACCCAGGGCTTCATTGGAATCTTCCTTTTCTTCTCCACCCTGTCCAAAAAAACAACCTGAATGGAGGGCAGGTCACAGATTAATTTCTAGAAAAAAAACTGTTATAGAAAGCACAAAGACAAGAGGGAGCACTCTGAGCCCTGAAATGAAACAGTGAGGTAATATTATTTTAACTTTTCAGAAGTAGTTCTACAGGTTGGACTCCATCATGCGTGGGAGTGGAAGAGGAAGACACGCAGCACAATGCACTTCTTGTCCCAGGCAGAACTTAATTTTCTACTGAAATTCAAGAACCACAGGGGACTCTTCCCCATCTTTCTAAATGAGCCTATAAACCTGAACAGGGCAGGTTTTACTGCATCAACCAGGGAAGAAAAGAGCAGGGAACTGCTTCACTGAAGAAAACTAACGTGAAGGGAGGAGGGAAGGGGTGAACAGCTTGCACAGCAACAGGGACAAACATTTGTGCTGGCAACACCCGACAAATCATCAAGCAAACAGAAGGACAAGAAAATGAAGGAAGCTGGTCTATTTTTAAGCAAGACCTCATTATTACCATGAACATGCACTGCTTCCCAAGAAGCAGCAGGTATGCAAACATGAGATGAATCATATCACAGACTAAATCACCTGGCAGCAGCACACTCTTTTGCATGGACACACACAGAGTGCACACATACGATCTACAGTCCTGACACCTACGAAAATGTGTGGAAGAGCATCCTTCTGGGAGGCAGCCTGAATTATGGAGAGCAAAAAAAAAAAAACCTGTTAGACAATGCAAATGTCACTGCTGCTTCTGAAAATGACTTTTGTTACTGCTTTTGTTAATGATTAGATGAAGTCCATTGTTATGGACACCCCACTTGCAATTAGTCTGCTGCAGCTTATAATTTCCCTTTTTGTATAGCTCTCTCATATCATTAGAAACAAACAAAGTTTTTGTACAGCCAGGGTAAGAATAGACTGAGGGAATTGCAGAAGACACCCCAAGTGAAAGCACACACTTTATATCACAGCCTTTGCACAAATTGCCTTGCTGATACAAAGGAACTTCACAAGTGGTTCAAGGACATGTGGACTGGGGTGCAATGAGGTTAACTGCAGGACTCTGGCCAGTCCATACTCACACCCCCAGAGGTCTGGTGAGTTTGCAAAAGCCAGCTGACAGCACCAAATCTGATACTCCACCAACACATGTCTTCTAGGAAGCCACCACTGAGGTGACCACCAAAAGGACAGCCCCCAAACCTGCATGTCCAGGCAGCTGTGAGGCACAAAGCACGAGGCCACAGATGCTCAGCAACTGCTCTGCAGCCTCCACAGGTGGTTAAATGCAAGGTCCATGAGGCAAGAAGCACTACCCTACTTCACAGAAACCTTGCTTAGTCTGAACTGATTTTCTAATTCTCTTCCCACGACACAGAACTTCCCTTTCTCTTGCATGGCAAATAAAAAAGATACTAAATAAAACTCTATGTGAACAGATCTTCAGCTACCTTTGTTACCCAGCTGGTGACAGATTAAAAATAAATAAGAGCTGCAACAACTCTCTTGTTGTGATTACTACAGGATTGTAACTATGTGCCAACTAGTAATTTATCACATCAAAAGGCTGCTTGAATTAGCCTGAAAGGGGATCTCCCACCACAGAAACATGTGCTACACTGGGAAAACCAACCGCCAACCAAAACCTCAGCCTCCACTTTCAAATCCACATCCCATCATCAAAAGGATGCTTTTGCATCTTTGATTCTAAACTAATAAATCATCTGAAGGAAATCCTAGAGCCACTTAAAATTTATCCTCATTACTTCCCAAACTGGATGATTAAGACATTAAAAGTTTGGCTCTGTTGCCAAGACTGAGAAAATTCTTCTCAGCTACAAAACCAGTATTTAGCTACTGAAGTGTAGGTGCTCTGCATGAAGATGCCCACAGAGATATAAATTAATAAAGTAGCTGGAAACAACAATCAATCCATCCATCCCAAGCCTGCAGAAAAACCAGGATCTGATAGTCTACCCTCCTAAAAGCAACACAGCTGTATAAGTACGGAGAGAGAAAGAACCACAACCAAGTGTATGAAAAATTAACTCTGAGCTGTTCCCCCTCCCCACACTCCCAAAGATTTCCAATTCAGATGACAGAGAGCAGACTTACATTCAGTCATGTGAAAGAAGTCCAGCCACTGCTATCTTAACACACCAGCCCACTTCTTGGACAAGGTACTAAAGAAGTTTGTTTGCTTCTTCCTCCCTCGCCCTTTTTTTTCCCCCCTCACAGAAGCTGGTTTTGCATTCAAATTTTCTGTTTAGCACACACAATCACCTGGTGGCTTTACTCCCTTTCCTAACAACATTTCAGTCTCTCAGCACCTCAGCAAGCTCAAAAAAATACTGGGTTGTAGGGCGAATGCAAACTCCACTCCTGCGTCACTCTCTGCACTGTACAAAGGGACATCTGACTATGTAAGTTATTATAGCAATTATTTCTGTCTGTTGCCCTGAATATTACTCCTTAGGTAGGGACAAATCAGCACAAATGTTGCCAATGACCCTGAGCTAGATTTTGTCTTGACCTCAAGGTAAAAAAAAAAGGCATAAATAAGTAATATTTTTTATGCTGCAATGCCTGCACTCATCCAAAGAAAAGACAACAGCCATTTTTTACCTGCAGTGCAGCTCTTTCAAGCCCCTAAATATAGAATCTAGTCATTAATAACCAAACCCCTTCTCTTGTGTTTGAGCATTTTAGATGTTCAGCCAATTTTGACTGTTCCAGCCACACGGGCTCACATCAGAAGCAGAGTTCTCAGGGGGACACACTTGTTGACAAACATGGACTTACATTTGCTACTGGTCTAGAGAGAGATGGGAACACAGAAACAGTGCATAACACAAAATGGCCTTTGTAATTTGTAGTTTTAGCTGTTGTTAAGCACAATATCCAAGTCCCACTTCTCCAAACAGAACAGATATGTAATATGCATCCAGCTTCAAAATTATCTGCCAGTGATTCTGATTTTGGTCCTGCGTTTTGCATCATCTTCATGAAAACATAATGGAAGACTGAATGGCTCATTTAAATACTTTTCTTCCTGATTATTTTATATATGAAAATCCACAAAGAAAAAAGTCTGGACTGTATCATTTTTCTTTAAAGACTCCACAGGAGGAATAAGTACTTATGACAAAGTCTTATCTTAACTGACAGGAAGCTCAACAAAGGTTTTGCGATTTGAGCATGAGCATCTGAAATTAAAGAGGAGTCAGACGAAGGACTGGAACAATGAGAATGCCTTTCCTCTTGTGACCAGCTTTGTTTTCACTCTGAAATTAGGCACAGATCACCATCACATCTCCCCAGTCCATAGCCAGGAGCAAAGCAGTCCATTTCAAAAATGGTATACAGCTGTATACAATCTACTGCTGTAGATTGTGATGTCTTTCTCCTTTCTCCTCTCCAAGCTTCACTTCTGTTCCATCTTTTTTTTCCCCCTCCATGAAAAGAAATAAATCAATAGAAAACACCTTTCAGTACTGTCCATTACATTTTGCTGCAGCACCAAGACCCTACTATACCTTGGCTCACGCTCTGCCATATTTGCAGTGAGCAAGGTCCTGGTTCAGGAGGCCTAAGCACACTTACCTGGGAGACCACAGATAATTCCAGCCCTGCAACACTTTGTGCAGCTTGGGAAACCACTTCAATACATACAATATAGATCCTGGCCAAAATAAAAATGGATCACCCAGACTAAGGACTGTCTGAAGGGGTACTTACTACCTGGAACAACACGGATGCAGAGTCTGTCCAGGAACACTGATCTGCAGCAAAGGTACTATTTTAAGCAGCCTTGTTAAACATGAAGAGCAGTCACTGAGTAGTGCCATAGAAGAGCTACCTGACGTAGACACTCACAAATATTAATCAAATTTAATTTTGTAAGTAAAAGTGTTAAACCACATTTACATTTTTGTGTGCTGTTGAAATTTAATTTAATTAATGAGGCCTAAAAAAAGTGCAGGCACTTTAAGGTACCACTTCTTCCACACTGATATACCCAGCCCCTCAAAAGGGTAACATTAAAATTACTATGCTGATTTTGATCCCTGCTGCTGCTGCATGCCATGCAGACACAAACTGAGTTTTGCTTCCAAATCTACTCAGTGCCCTTTGGGAGCTAGCTGACTACCCACAATGTCCTCCTTGATCTCAAAACCCTCAGTCCAGCAGAAAGGGTCTCCTACTCAAGTGGAATTTCCTGCAACTCTGCACTGCCTTAGAACCCTCCCAGACACCTGTAAAATGAAAGAGATGGAAAACATACTAGATGTCAGAATTACCAAAGGCAGGGATAGCATACCTCTAGGAGCACTTGCCAAGAGGGAACTTCAAACAGCATTACAATCCATGGAATCCAGCTGGCCAGAGAAAGCTGTGTGATACACTGACACCCTCTTGAAGTGATTTAACTAATCTGCTAATATCAAGCACACCTATGTATATGCAAAACCCTTCAATATGAATGAAAAACAAAAAACCACAAGGCTTGAGTATCAGCTGCCTCATTAGCAATCTCACTTTGAAGATCAACTTTAAGCTTGGGTAAATCAAAGCTTTTAGATCATCTTTCCATAAATTTTAATTTACACCTGTGCAGATGCAGGTAGGCAAGATTGGGGCAGGGTTTTACTCGGAAGCTGCTGATGGTGGAGTAAGTGAATACAGAAGAAGTGTGCATATCTTCACATTAATCTCCCTCATAACACAAGGAGGATAGCTACTTTTCACACCTACTTTTTCAAGTTCCTGAGCTCTAGTACTTCTCTACAAAGGACATTCAAATGCAGCAGAGGCAGAAGACCAGCATACAAAAAGCAAAGCAATTTACACGTGCCCTTTTACATACTGTTGAAAGCCAACTTGAACATATCACATATAAACACAGTATATGGGATGCACAGTTCTTGCCTTCATAAGGAATATATTTTTATTGCACAAATAATTAGGTGAACAGAAATGAAATCAAATTAGATTTAAATTTCTTCCATGCTTCAGTTAGAACTGATGCAAGCAAAAACATTCAGAATCTCAAATATTGAAAGAAATAAGCCATATAAGAAAAGCCTGAACTAAAACTCATGAGCACACATCTCCCCAAAAGGAAACTTCACTTTTAAGATATTCAAGAGTTATTATTACACTATTTAAGGCATATTAAGGATTTAAAGGTATCGTGACGCACCTGATTCATTTAATATTTTGTAAGCATTCTCTTTAATAATCATAGTGAGAGATAATACAGATTCCACAGCAGACTACCAAGTTCTGCTGGGCTGTATGCCAAACAGATGCAGCTTGAATAACAAAAAGTGCTACAGAGATGTCTCTATTTTGTCAGAGCTCAAAAATCAAAACATCTGAAGGAATTTTGTTTTCAAAAATCTCTGATGCCAGCAAAAACAGCACACACTGCTATATAGCTAGCATTACTTTAAATTAGCAACATAACAATCTCCCCCATTCAAATGATGATTCTCAGATGACCAGACCTACAAGAATCTAACATTTTGGTGATACATGCATCAGAACTAATTTCCCTGTGTTTTCCCTTGTCAGACCAAAATCAAAGCATTAAACCAAGGGAACTAAACTGAGGATAAAAGAGACAACTTTGGGTTGATGCACATCAAAATGGAGGGACAGCAAAGGAGGAAGCAAAAGCTGAACTGAGCTGGTTGGCAATTAATTTGTGTATTGAGTCACTACAAAACATCAGGTACTTAACATTCAGGGCTTTTCCTACTTCAGAAGCTACAAAGGGAAAAAATACAGCAAAGTACAAGTTATCTGACTCATCCAATCACAGCTTTTACCACAGGCAGAGCTCCAATTATGCCTTCTATCCGAGCTCCAGATGGGAACGTGAGGATTAACACTGCTACCACTGCAGGATTAGAAGTAAATGGCATGGAGAGAACAATGCACCAGAAGAGCAGAGACAGTGCTTGGGACCAGCAGTAATGGCACACAAGGTAAGGCTACCAGTTGGAACAGGGACTGGCAATGATGGAAATAAGCTCTCATTCTTGAACACTTGGTGACTGAAAGGAGATTGTCTCCCCTTGCATGTGTGTGGACATGTATATCCAGGCAAACACTTGTTCTTCTTTCAAAGCTAATGCTGCTGCAAACAGATTAAAGAGTAGCCAGAGTTCTTCTGTTGACTGATAAAACACTTTCATCAGCTAGATCAATGAGTCTTAAAATAACAGGCCACTTTCTGTAGAACTACAAGCAATTACAAATTAAAGGCAGCACCAGCTTCACAACACTTCAGTCATCCTACAAGGAACTAACACTGTCCCTCCAGAGCAGGCACCTGCTTCAGCATTTTCATACACAGTTAGTTCCCAGAAGAAGCATTTTGGCTCATGCAATGATAAACCAGCCTCATGATGTAAAATATGCCAACCTCCCTGCCTTTGTCATGGGAAGTGCTACTCAAGTCTCATATATCCCAGCAACTGAACATGACTTTGTCTGACTTTGTTTAATCTGTTAACTGTAAACTTTGGTTTATCTGTTAACCCTCTAAACAGTGTGAAACACAGCCAGATGTTTGATTAGACAATCAGATACATAATTTTATATACTGAGTAAGTAACAGGGAAAATTTAAGAAAGGATTTTTCACTTTAGGCAACCACTCAAATGGAAAACTGAGAGCCAGTTAAAATTCCCATATCAGAGAAAAAAAGTATTAAGCTTTTCTGTTTCAGTTTTGGAATAGAATTCCTTAAACTGATGGCAAAATACATTTTTATTGAACTGTGCCGTCATAAGCCATAGGGATTTTTGCCATCACCTTCCCTGGTGCTTATTCCTGTCCACAGCAAGGTAGCATGATCAGGATTTGTTAAAGGAGCAAGGTGCAACCTCAGAGATAAATCTGAATGGGCACAAATGGAAGTCAGGTTGGGTGGCAGATCAGAACCACCAGCTAACTTGGGAGTTTTGACTCATTGCCCAGAACATCACTTTCTAAAAATAAAACCAAAATTCCCTTCTATCCTTTCAGTCAGGGAAGGCAGAAGACAGAACAGAGGAGCTATACAAATTTGGCATGCCTGGATTCACAGAGCTCCTTTTGTAAAGGATGTGTTCGAAGAGATAAGAGACAAGACACGACACAGCAGAAAGTGCAAAATACCCTTCAAAAACCCACACAAGCCATTTTTGTTTGAGAGTGGGAAAGTTTCAGTCATTCTGGTATCTCAATGAAAGTCCTATAAGCCTGCCAGCATAGCTAGAAGACAAGTCTCAAGGGTTTTAGTAATTTACTTTGCTTCCCCTTGGGAAAAGCAGAAGAAAGAGAAGAGAACATGCTTGAAGGAAGGACATGTTAGAAATCCAAGTGAAGTTCTTCCTTGAGTCTCATATTTAGTTTATTCCACTTTCTGTCATGTTTGTTATTTTATGTGAGTAGATTACCTATAATTTACAGTAGGCATTCATATAATGAGGAGCTTCTTATCAGAATGTAAATATTAGCTTTTTTTTAAAATTAAATATTAGACAGGAAAAAGAAGTATTCTTTCCTCTTGTCATTCTATGACTTGGAACTCACTCCAGCAGCTGCTACTCCTCCTGTTAGCCAGAGGTAAAGGAAGTCCGACTGAGCTTGCACTCTGCTAGCCGGGAATGAACACCCTTCATGTCAGCAATATTGCTTTCTTACTTTCCAAGTCAATTGTCAACAGCACATTAGGACTTTAAAAAATGCTACAAAACCTTTAGGGTTAGAGGTGACCAAGAGTTGCTCCCTCAGCAGTGATTTATCTGCACTCTGGATTTATTCGTCGGCAGCAGTCCAAGGACAGTGACCATGGGGAATGCCCTACACCACTGCAGGGACATCTGCACATGATGCCTTGGTCACTGGGCAGCCATCATCAGAGAGAAGCAGCCTTTTGTCTCCTTCCAACTCAGCAGTCTGGAAAGAATGCCAGCTGCACTATTCTGGCTCTCCATACTCATCAATAAGCTAAGACTGCTACCCAGAGAAGCCCACACCCCAGGAAAATTCAGTTTGACCAAGAACATCAGACTTAAAGGGGAAGCACAAGCAAAGTCTTTGCTTAAAGATAGAAGTACAGGTCACTGTCATCATTACTGGCAGACCCTAAAGGCCATAGCATCAGGCAGTATCTGCTCTATCTCCAGCAGCCCTACAGTTATTTATTCCAGCTTAGTATCAAGCCTTTTACATTTACACAAGGTACAGAGGCGTCAGTGAATACAGATTTCTGTAAATCTTGCTTTCTAAAATATTATTCATCAACGTATAATTCAAATGGTAATTAAGAAGTGTTCACATGATTGATGACACATTTAAATTACAGGTTTCCAGCATTTTTTTTTCAGTAAAGACAACTTCCTTTTTCACGTGCCACTTTTTCAAAGTGCAAGTCCATCTAACAGATGTCTCACAGATCTGCTTGTCAATGTAACAAGACTTCTTTTTATTACTACAAATGGTATAAACCACACAGCATTCTGTTAAACTCAATATTGACACATCTGCTTACCACGTGTATTAGTAGCCATGTCAGCCACTTTCTGAAAGGCATCCAAAAAGGCAGCAGCTGCTACTACTGTAGTCCTGAAATGCATACAGATAACAAAACATTAGCAGTGTCTCATTGATGCCTATTTAATTACTGCCAAAAACATTTAGGCTTATAAAGAATAACACTGTGAACTTGCAGAGGCCACAAGAAGTATTCTCTTTTATATCTGAACTTAGCCTTTTCCCTCCTTCATTTCTTAATCCCTTCCTTGCTTTGTGTTAGCACTATGGACTTGGAGGCAGCCACGCTAATTCCATGCTGAGAATTGCACAGGACAGGTGCTGTTTCAAAAGAGCACAGCCACCCTCCTTCTAGCTGATTTCCTCTGAAGAACTAATATTAAGCAGTCAAACATGAAAAACAAATCTAACACACATTATACTTCACCCATTAGTGAACAAATTATAGCCACTGCTATTTTCAGGGAACATGCATATTTTAAGAATAAACATGCAGGAACTTCCTTTTATCTAGGATTCTAGCCAAACAACTGCCTGCATTTTTCATGTGGGGAGCATGAGCATCCCTTGAAACAGAAAATTTTTTGGAAATCAGCCTGGCCTGGAGTTTTTGGACAAATGGAAAAGTGGGAAAAGAAGGAAAAATACCCCTCCATTTCAAGAAAAAAACAAGACAACTCAAACCCACAAAAAAAAACACCAACACCCAAACTCCCCAAATTACCAAAACCTCTTTCTGATCTAGTGCTCCTCCAAGCAGGACCCTTCCTGAGAGGTACACCAGCAACCTCAAACTTCACAATCCAAAGTGTCAACCTCAGTAGCCCAATCTCCCCCCATGTTTATGGAAAGCACCCCCAGACCTGTGGTGGATAGATCTGTTCAAGTGGACAGCAAACGTGAGTTACAATTTCCAGACACGTTTGTTCTAGATAAGCATGCCCCAGAGCCCTGAACACCTCAGGTCAGTCCCAATTTCTGAAGGTTTATAGTCTGGTTGACCCAATTAAAGAGAAAGTAGGCCAGGGCTCTACAATTGTGCCCTCTCCACAGTTACCTCATGGCTCTGTTTCTGCACATCTTTTCTAACAGTAACTCTGATTTTCACTCCTGGTGGTGTCAGTCAGCCTTTTCAAGCAAAATCCAGAACAGGGACTATCACATTCACTTTGTTTCAAGAGCTCCTTGGTAGCCTCAAAAAACCCAGCAGAGCTGCAGGGAAGCTGATCCTCAGCCAGAAAGACCACAGGACTGCTTAATTAGGTCAGATTTTATGCAAGCCTCACTCCAAAAATGCTCAAGGTACAGAGGACATAACTGGCAGTGTAGTAAATGGCCTACTGACAGCACAAAAGATTTGAACAGACACAGAAAAAAAAAACACCCCAGGCATGAGAGGACCAAGCAAATGCATAAGGACTCTCCACATGCCCAGGAGATTAAAGGGAGGGCAAACCCCCCATCCTGACAGCTAGCTAGCAATATTGGGCCCTGGAACCAGAAAATCTTTTCTAAAATTTTCCTTAACACTGTTTGTGATGTTCATCTTCCAAACTTGTGGGTCACACTGTTATTCATGTAGTATGTTGTTAATTATTAATTATATTGCTAATAACAAAGTTCCATTTCCCCAGTAACAAGATCCAGAAAGATCTGGCTCCAGCTCAAATGACATCTGCTGTCCTTTATCAGAGCACACAGAAATGAAACAGCAGCAAAAGGCTCACATTTGCTAGAAACAAACAGCAAATCCTCGAACACAGGCTTTCAAGCTGCCTGCTTGCATGTTCCTGTAGCACTGCACTGACAGAATGCAGCACCACAGGACTGGGAAATAAACAAAACTATGCCTCATGCCATCCCAGAAGGCCTGTGTTTGGAGAGTACAAAACAGTAGGAAAGTTCTCCACTTCTCCTCTTTCTCTACTTCCTCTATATCTTCCATATACACTGTGACATGATTGCTGGAAAAGGAAAAAAAAACCACATGCAATTGTGGCATGTTAAGCACAATGTAGCAGAACAACGTATTCCAGCTGTTTAGGAGAAATGAAGCAACTCCCAGCTTCTCTGTGAATGGTTCACAAGGCAACACAGAACCACAAACCAGACTGCCAGCAGCCTGTTACCACTACAGCTGCTGGGGAAAAAAACTGGTGCTTTGCAGGGCAGAGAGGAAACTGTGGTTTAGGGAGAGTTGTGGGGAAATGGAGCTTGTATTTGTATCAGCAGAAACAAATTTCACAAATGAATGAATTCTAAAGGTAGAACTGATCTGTGCACGATACTTCTGCCATATATCAAAAAATTCAGAATGCCATTTTCAAAGTATACCCCAACCCTTGAGTTTTAATAATCACCAATGTATGATCCAGCAAAGCAATTCTCTTCATTTTTAAGTCAGAAGAAAATGCTGTTAAGGCTACCAAAGATTTTTTAATTTTTTGAGCCCTCTTCCAACCCCTTTGTATTCTACACTAATAAAAAGGGCAACATAGACCTAACTCCAACTGTGTGTTCACTAAATAACAGTAAACTCCTTCCAATTTTTCATCAATATCCATCAAATTTAGTTCATTTTATATTTATTATGTATAGCTGGTAGCATATTGTGAATTTTCCTAAATATGTTAAAACTCCAGTAGTAGTATTTAAAAAATTACATGCAGGTGTTGACTAAGAAATAAGCACAATTTTACTAGGACATGCTTAGAAAATTATCCTGCAAAAGCTGCATTTAATCTTAATGTTTGCACATCCAAGGAACTGCAGGGGATCTTGACTGTGTAACATAAAACTTACCGAAGCTGAGACTGCAGTTTCCCAGCTTTATTTATAAAATCTTCCCACACTGGATAACTTCCCTGCAACAAAAAACAAAACGCAACAATGAACAATTGATTTGAGCAATTCTGATTGTAATACTATAGATCAAATCAAACTAGATGTAAAACAATAACTAAAACTGTACTAAATCCTAATCCATGAACACCAAAATTGACAGCTTCTCAATCCAGATGTAACAGTAGTCCTCTAATGAGGCTTTACAATTTTTCAGAATAGAAACACTGAGCAAGAGGGATTTCAACTGAAGCAGCAAAAAGAAATGCCTTCCTTTGGATGGATACAGCAAAAACCAAGCCTGTTCAAAGCAGGGTACTAGTATACTGCAACAGCATGTACAGAGAAGCTCCCAAAACCACAGGCAGCATCAGAGTTCTTCTTCTTTACCAACTGATCATCTGTGTTTTTTCCAGGTTCAGAGGCTGTACAATGAAAGCGTGACTTGACCAAGACACCACCTCCAGCACTGCCTCAATATAACTCTGTAATTGCACACAGAAAAGCACAGTGACAGCTCAAGACAGCCAGCTTTCCCAACAGCTACCTTGTCACTGCAAGAGCTGTTTCCAAAACAATCAAAAGCCTTGGAGACAATTTCTGAATTGAAGCTGATAAAACAGCATGGCACTGAGGGTATACAAAGCGCTTAGTAAGGTTTAATTCTTCCTGACTTCAAGTTTCCTATAGAATTTCCCCCATTTTTAAAGACTGGATTAAACCCCAAAATTTTACTTACAATATGAACACAAAGTATTCTTGAAAGTCCTGATCTTTATTTGCCAAATTTAAAACAAAAAATTGCTCTCCGCTCCAAAATTACTCTCTGCAGAGCAAGTACAAATTTTCCGCTAACAGCAAAAATGCAGTAGAAAGAAACCTCAACATTTCCCTTTGATTGGAGTCTAGAGAGTAAAATAAAATATCCCTGCTTCCTTTAATAAAGGTATAAGACTTGCTGTTACCAGAGCAACAGCACAATAAAATCCAGATAAGGCAGATCCTCAAGGCTAACATTACCCCAGCTCTGACTGGAAGAGGTTGCAAGTGCAGTTGCTTGTAGCAAACTCTATCCAGCCTTATAAACTGGTCTGATTTTTGTAAGTAAACCCAATTCCACTGCCGTGAGAGACAGTGGTTTGTTTTCAGGGCAAAGACAGGTTCTTCCTCAAAAGCTGTCAGACAAATTCCAGCTCCTCAGTACACCCTGGCAGGGCAGCTCCCAGACACCTGCTAGGAAGCCTACCGGTACTCTACTTTTCAGCAAGGCTTGTGGGATTTTTGCAAAAAGGAAAAAAGAAAGGAAAAAGACCCCAAACAATGCAAAGCAGGTGTTAATAAAACCTTGTTATACCTTACACATGACAGAGCCAGTGGCAAATTCAGAAAGTGGAAGAGAAAATAGCAGTTATCTGAATGGCAAGACCCAGAATATAAAGTGCTTTGTGCTAAGCCAAAAACTGTCAGACATTTTAAAAATGAAAGAAACCCCATTATTTAAAAGAGGCAAAAAATGCTATTTCCTTAAACCTATTAGTCTCACTGCAATCCCTGCTCTGGACCCGGTCTCTCACTGTCACCTTCGTTGCATGCATTATGCATGGCCATGCCAGGAGCCCTGAAAGCCCTGACAATACCAGCACAGCCCAAGGCTTTACAGGATTCTCCAGCGAACACAGGCCGGCAAGCAGAGGATACCAAAGCAGCCTGATTATGTTTCCATCTCCCTGGTGTACTATCCAGCTAAACACACCTGATGGCATGCAGGAGATTGACACCAGCCCTGCATTTAGCCACTTCCCAGGCAAGCTTAAGGCACTTCTATCAAAACACAGCTCAGGAAGAAACCCCCTTCTTTTTACTGCTTTGTGGTCAGTCTGGAAAGCAAATTTGGAGAAGTCAAACATTTCCACAACTATTTAGTTCTTGTCTATAAAAATGGTGTTTTCCTCAAACCAAGCCTGCTCAAGAAAGCGTTAAGAACCCACTTTGTTTAATTGTATGCTGTAGTTGTTTGGTTGAATTCAAAGCAGTTTGTTTACCTGGGCTCCCTATATAGTGGCAAAGAGCATCTGATCTCGTTTCAGCCAGTAGAAAAATTGAGCTTTTGGGGATTGTTAATGTCACTGAATTAATACCTTCTCTGGTGGATTTTGTTGGAGTTCTTTTTTTTTTTGCTTTTTGCATTTTTAAAGAAAACCTTCCAGCAGTTTTACATTAAGGATATGAAGTTCTATATTATTTGCCACATCTTGATCTCGCACTCGGCTGAAAGTAAGAGGCATGTACTTCATTTGGGTTCCAAAATAATTTGCTCTCACTTTTCCTTGCTGGAGCCACATCCACAAGTTCATCTCTCCCTCAGATCTTGAAGTCATGCACTAAACTGCATCATTGCTTTAGCTTTTCCAAAGAACACTTCCACCACCACATCCCTACTGAAACGGAAACCCCTTCATTCCTACCTACAGTAAAAGTGCTCAACACCACCACCATTTCACAAGAACAAATAACCAGGGGTTTATCCCAACTCCAGCAGCTAGGAAGCAAGGAAGCCATCTAAGTGATGCCTGTGGGGACTAACGAAGGAGATGGCAGGAACCAAACCAGTGCTGCAAATGTGCACAGCCCCAGAGCCCTGGGCAGCAACTCCTTCCCCAAGACCTCTTCCTGTGCCACCTGGAGCACGGCCGCCCTGCTGTGTCTCACCTGCAGCAACTGTTCTCGCTGCTGTCAAAGCAGTGTCAAGAGACATGTTAACAGTGGTGAAAAATACACATCCTTGATTCAACATGTATTACTTTCTCAATTTAAACACAAAGAAACAGCAGGTGGAATTTGATGTCTTTGTCCAACACATGCTTTTGTGACATAAAGCCTCATCTGAAGAATAATAACACACTATTTTTAATGCTGCCTCTCCCAGAGCTTCCTCTGCTCCCCCTGCAATTTCCAATTTCAGCTGGCTGATAAAGAAACTAATTTTTCCCCTTTTAAATGTCAGGGTTACTCAGACCTCGTGTTATCTGTGAAAGCAGGAGGCCTCCCCCAGGTGCAGGCACGCTTAGGGAAGAGCCACTGCAGGATCCTGGGTCACAAATTCCCATTTAGCTGCTCATGGATTAAGCCAGAGATTGATTACAGTGAGGGTTTGTTTAAATAATTTTCTTTTAAAATTGTTAAAGCATTAATCCAAGGACTGTTTCCCCCAAAATAACTTTGTGCCAAATAATGTCTTAGTCATCGAAGGAAGAAATCTGACCTGTCCTCCACGGCATGGGTGTTTCCCCCCGCCATCTGACACTCCACGGCAGCACGGCCCCTGGAGCTCCTCAGCGGAGCTCAGCTGCCGCCCAGCATGTCACAGTAAGCTGCAGCATGCCATTATCCTACCCCATGGCTTAATTAGTGGGCTTATAGGTGATTAGTCACCTGATCCCACAGCCCAGCTCCAGCTAATCTGTGCCAAACGCAGGCAGGGCAAACACGGCAAACACCTTTCGGCCTCAGGGCGGAGAAACACCGCGGTGCCCCGCGCCCGCCCCTCCGGCAGCCGCGCCGCAAGCAGGGACATGAAACAACTTCCCCCAGGGACAGCAAGGGCCAGACACCAACACCCAGACCTGGGCAGAGCCCCCCAAAGCCACAGCTCCCAGACTGCCACGGGGAAAAGGGTGGGCCATCATCACTCAGTGAAATCCCATCTGACACCCAGACCCACGGACGTGGGCAGATGTCTCAATTTTTGTCCACCTTCCTCACCATTCACAACTATTTTAACTGGCAATAAATTTCATCTTCTCCACTCAGGTCTGGTTTGCTCTTGACAGTAACTAGTAAGTGATTTCTGCATCTCTGTCTCAGTCCTTGAGCTTTTTCTTACGATTTTCTCCCTCACCCCACTGAGGAAGGAGAGAGAAAAAGCAGCTGGCCAAGATCAGCCCATCACACCAGGGAAGAGCACAAAATCATCACCAAGATGCAGCTTGGGAAAAAGAATTTAAGCCTTGGGTGGAAACTTTTTTATTTTCGTGAACCAGCACAACTCCCCTACATAAACACAACTCTACAAAAGATTTATGCATTATAGGTTTTCCCTTCCTTTCAGGCCAGTGATCCCACACCAGGAATGAGAAGAGACACACATGAGAAACTCAAAGATTTGTCAAAAAAGGAAGGGTAGACTTGCAGCAAAGGATATTTGCTGAAACTGTTATTGATGACATCTAAAGACAAGAATAGGAACCCAGATTGTTGTATCTAAGATTACAACTTAAGTATCAGCAGCCTTGACAGTTTTAAAATGTGCTCTCACTCTTTCTGCCAAGAAGTTATGATTCTTTTTTTCCCCATTAGGCAAAAAGATGCTTACTTTATTAATTTCTTTCCTTGCACCCCAATTCCCACACAGAAGGCTCATTTCATCTTCAAAAAACCCTTGACAGTGTTTTAAGTGCTTTCATTTATCAGAAAGGCTTTGCAGCCCTATTACCAGCTCTTGCTGACACATCAAGTACATAGGCAGCAGTAATAGTTTGGAATTTTGTTCACAGCAGCTACCCATCTAAACTTCTGGGGCAGGGGGAAAGAGACAGGGAGGTGCTCTTCAGTAAAGCAAATCCAGAATCTAATTCTGACTGTTTGAGCTAGAGGTAACAGAGAGAGCACTGCCTTGGTTTTGTCTCAGGGGTTATCAAACCAAGAGCTGCATGCCTTCCAGCAAAGTACTAACAATGACTAACTGCAAGACTTCAATGAAATGGAAAAGAAAACAACTGCACAGACTACAGGAGCTAGAACTTCTCCACCTCAGTGTTGTTGTTCAGCTATGATAAGCTAAGAAGTTGAGTCCCAAACACACAACAGTGTTACAGAGCTCCACGCCCTAGTAACACATCCAAATGCCATAGATCTGATTTTGGAACAAAAATTTTAACTTGGCTTGTGCATGTGTACTCCTACCCCTCCAAAGTAAATCATGCTGGAAACAAAAGACTTCTTTTTATATTTTACCAGATAAAAGAATCACAAGGATTACTATGAATGTCTCATTTCTGTGGCATTCACTACTCTACCTCCAAGTAGCAGAGACTTTATTGTGCTAAACACCACACAAGGTCACCGATGTTACACATAACAAATGGCAATCAGCAAGTATGGTTTGCACATAGAGACTACCACTTTTCCAGAGTCCTTTAACAGACAAAACCAGGAAAGAATGGAGGGGAAGAGAACAGGAAAACAGTAACAGTCTGAGAGGAAAAAAAAGAGGGAGGGAACAAAAAAGAAAAAATAAAAATTAAAAAAAAAAAAAGAAAGAAAAAAAGGAGGAAAAAAATGGTTGCAGTCACAGATGTCTCAACACATTCAAAGACACAACAGTTGACAGGCAGTTTCCCTTCTCAGGTAACATTTGGCACTGGAAGTTTTTCCTCTTTTCTAGAAGAATCAGTAGTCAACTGGGTGAAAGAGCACTTGGCCAGCCATAACTGCAAAAGTTAAAAAATGCTACCAAACACTAATACATCCTCCTCTGTACAATCCACTCATTTAAACAAGTCCACAAGTCACAGACAGGACTGCCTAGACCCTTAACAAGTCACAAAAGGTGAGAACAGAATCAGCATCACCTTGCCTGAAGTTCATAATTGCTCTTCTCCATCCAAAAAACTCTGCTTGTTGGCTTTGCCTCTTTCTGTTCTGAAAAGCATCAAGAGCCTGTCTCATGCATGTTCCTAAGCTGCATATAAAGTCTCAAATCTTTCTACACACCGAAACAGGAATTTTGCTGGCAAGAGAAACTTCATTCTTTATAATGACATAGAGATGTACACAAAATCTATTCCATTACTCCATTAGTGTTCAAGTACACACATTCACAGAATGGCTTAAGTTAGAAGGGACGTTCAATGACCATCTAGTCCAAGCCACCTGCCAAGAGCAGGAATATCTTTTACTAGATCAGGTTGTTCTCAGTCCCATCCAGACTGAACATGAACACTTCCAGTGATGGAGAATCCACAACTTTTCCATGACATTCTGCACTGTCTCACCACCTTCACTGTAAATTAAATCAATTTGTGTCCAATCTAAATCTACCCTATCTACTCCCTATTTCTGATATTCAGAATGAGAACTCAGCCAAGTCCCAATACTGATTTCAAGAGCATTCCTTGATGCTGTCCATCGTCTCTTTTCCAGTGGTGCAGAACATGAAATAATCAGTTTGGCTTCAGCAAAGAAGTTTCAGATTGCACAACCCATACAACTATAAGACCAGGTAACAGGCAACTCTGAAAGGTCAGGCAGCTTACTTTCACTAGAGCTCTTTCAGGAAGAGTAACACGTTTGTGTAGAGGTCTTGCAGAAATACTGCCACAAGACAAGGAAAGGGACCAGCTGAATTCGAAGTCCCATCTGTCTTTCTAAGCTGAAGGTACTGCCAGGCATAGGGGAAGTTTGAGCTTAGCTAGGGACTCTCAGCTTGTGCTGGGCCAGGAGTGAAAAGGCACCAGCAGCAAAAGACAAACTTCACAGGATCTCACAGCAAGAGCTGAACACACCCATCACTGAGCAGAGGAGCAGACAGGTACAGACTCAGGGTCTGAGAGATTATAGTGCATGCAGGTGAAAGTAAAAGCACATCAAAGATCACAATAAGATGTCATTTAAGCAATAACTACTCTTCAGGAAAGAAAGCAGGGGTAATTAAAATCACAGTCTTGTATCCATACATCTACTTCCATTATTTCTGCCTCTTGTTTAGGGAATGGCAGGATTAGAAACTAGTTTCCCTCAGCATGCATAGTATAAACAGGCATGCCAGGCTTTGCTTTTCAAGGACATATATTATCAGAACATTGAAAATTATGCAACAAAATGCTGCTGAAGACATACGCTATTAAAAAACCTGCCAACTGAGTGTTTCTTCTATGTATCACAGAACCATACATTAAGTATTTTCAAAACTGTTTAGTTTTTCATTTAAATAGTACATTAGAACAATAAAGAAAACAGATAATGACATGAAAAAAATCAAAGACTAAAATCCAGTCAGCAAAGTCCAGAAAAGGGTATTCACACCAGTGGGGTAAAAAACCCAAACAACACCACCACAGATACCCATTTTTTCTACATTCTCAGACCACCTGAAGAACTCTAAAGAATGCCCAATTCCCTTACCAGCAGCACTGAAATGTGTGTTCTTGCACTTTGCAAGAACACACATTTTTATTAGATCTCACTAACCATCTAAAGGGGGACGGAACATAAGTCTGGTACCATTCTGTTGTCAGAGCTCTGGAGTCTTTAATTTGAGTTGTAATAATGCCTGCAGTATGTTAGCCCATGCATAAACATCCCCAGTGGAGGATACCACTTGCTCTATGGTTGTGACTCCAATCTGATGTACAACAAGGACCTGTGAAAACTCAACCTGGCTTACAAATCCAACTCATGAGCGAGCCTCCTTCTATGTCAATAGGGACGTCAAATCTGTACTGTCCACAGCTCAGTTTCATGGTTTATAAGATGAAGAAACTCTGGTCCAAAGCAGCCACTTCATGGTTTAAATCCAAGATTGGGTAATTAGCAAACAAAAGTTAGACTCATACTGTGAGAAAATACATCATGCATAAACATACAGTCTCTCCTTCTCTAAACATAGGAAGTTATTCAAAAGACATGGGGGGTGGTGGGAAACAACTAGCCACAGCATCTAGAGACCTTTTATCCCATGCCACATGAAAAAAGCTGGACATTAAGTAGTCTTCCAGAGGAAGCATTTAGTTCCACATTCTTCACTGCAGGTCTGAACAAGTCTGCAAGCCTGAATAGCAGATTTCTCCTCAGAGACTCATCAATACCGCCTTTCATCCACTCAATCATTAAGTGGCCACTGTACATACTCAGCAGCTATTTTCTAAACCCACAATATTTCAGCTGGATCAAAACGAAGATAATTAAAATATCAGGAGGCAGTCAGTCAAGTTAATACCTACACAGGACAGCCTCAAGCCAACAGCCCTGTGTTGGTAATAACACCAACACCACTGGGGTCTCATCAGTTCTTTCCAAGCAAGCAGAAACCCTAATTTCTGACCATCCACTCAACACAATCTCTGTCCCACAAGCAGTCATAGCAATCTCCAGGACCCAAACTACTAACAAGCACTTGAGTTGACCAGGAAAGTACCTACTGGGAGAAAGACAGTAGCCAGGTACCCACATTTTTAATGCTTATTGACCTTTGCCTCATGACAGACAGTGAAGCACAAGTATGCTTATTGCAGGCTACTTTCTTTCCATTTTACTCATGAGAAGATAAATAATCCCTTTCAAACTCCAAATTAGACCCTTGGTTTGCTCATGGACAATGAGTATCCATGTGGTTTGCTCATGGATGATGCTGTTAAGAGACATCCCAAATACAGCTTTATTAACAAAAAATTCTAAATTATGCCTCTATACAGGTGACTTCAGATAAATTACAAAGCACACACGAGACTTTTGTGGCAAAAAAAAAATACATCTCATGCTCAGGTGAGAAGCATGGTGGCAGTTTATGGGGAAGCAAGAATGAGAACAACTGTGAACCTTTCTGTACTATCAACCAAGTGTCTCTAGTTACATACTCATCAGCAGCATTTTACACACCAACACAAGCTCATTCCTGCAAGAATGGTTTGTTAAAGGATGACTACTCCAGCTAGCATCCTAGAATTCAAATCAACAACATATCACTTATGGCTGTTGACCAGAAGAGTGAAACACACAGAGCTCACAGAAAACCCCCCCAAGACACAAATTCCTCATGATCAACCAGCTTATGATTAAGATGGTCCAGTCAGGCTTCTCCACAAAAATCTGAGAGAGGTCCTGTAGTTTCAGTTACAGGAGAGGAGTTCAGGACACTTCTGTTGAGAATTTATCAGTCATCTTTAGAGGTCATCTCTTCTGCCCACAAACACCAGGTTATCACAGGGGTGAACAGCAACACGTCTTAATCAGTAAAAACAAAGCAGTGTGTACATGGAGATAGAAACCTATTATACTGGGAGCTTAAACAACATTCCCTCATTAACTCCATGTTGTAGATGCACCCAATTTCTTCTTGTCCTGGGGGAAGGGAGTAGAAGTCACTAAACCTGCAGCCATAGCTTGCCTTTCTGAAAAATGGGAGCCATTCTTTGGAGCCAAGTCACACAGAGAGCACTTTGAAGATGAAAGCTGCTATGGTCTTAGCCACAAAGCTACTAGACATTTTGTCTCCAATCCTTCCAAACATCTTGGCATTCAAGCTATCTCAGCCCAGCAGGAAGAAGTCAATCAATGTCCTGAAAGGTCAGCATAGATCCCAGCAAACAAAGCAGTGCTTGGCACCTTACAGTATCAAGGCAGACATAATTTTCAAATTGAAAATGTACTCATGAAAAGGCATTTCTATATATCTAGCCTAAAGAGACAATCTTATTCTGAAGGGTAACCTCTTTATGATACTGACTCAAACTTCTCTGTATTCATCTTTGCGTGCTCTGAAGTAGACCAAGAAGCCTTTTTAGATATAGTTCCTATTTTGCTCCCTGCTTATCTTCAAGTCAACATGGTCTTTGGGTAGACCATGAACCTTAAAAAAATGTTCTTCAGAAGTTGAAAACACATAGACTACTATGCTACAGATACAGATTCACAAGTATACTCCATCAACTCTTGCAACTTCTGTACTTAAAAAAATTAAATTATCTTCTCAGGTATGTTATAACAAAGATATGGGTTCAGTTCATGCACACTCAGAACTCCGGAAGGAAGCAGTAACCTCCACTGAATATCACCCTCTGTTAGGTATTAACCAGCACTAAGCCCGTAATTACAGAGACTTCTTGTTCTCCAACATTTGTTCAGTCAATTGTGTTTCATGCAGCACTGCACAACTCCTTCCACACTTAGAACCTCACAAACCTTATTGTGCAGCTCTTGGCATCCTGCCAGGTCCAAAAGGAGTACTCTCAAGAGATTTTAAAAATCCTTGTTCTGGGTATGTCACAGGATAAGCCAGCCCAGTACACACTTATGTAGCAAATGTTCAACAGTTGTATAAATTGTTAACACTCACATAAGAGTATTTGGATCAAGAAAGCATGTGTCCCTAAAAAATAAACTACTTGTGACTAAGTATGTTCCCAGCTATGCCCTGTTGCTTCAATCTCAGTGTCTGGGCAGGCATGCAGAGGCTCTCGCACCATCTTTCAGCCTTTGCTGCATGTCAATCCCTCTCCCTCGAAGATGTTCACAGAAATATACTGCAGCTGCTTGGAAAAGGCAAGAATTTCAGTGTACACAAACCAACTGCCTGAGCAAGCAGGTTGTAGGGAGGCAGAGGGATAAGAAATCACAGCAGCCAGCTATGCTCCAAATGCCTTGGTGGTAAAAGCTTTGAGGAACAAAATAAATGGTAAGAAAAGCTCCAAATTAACTCATTTCAGACTTTTTGTGAAGGGGAGGAAACACCAGTTTGCTAGGTTTGAAAGAGATAGTTGTCCTAAAGACTGCTGTATAAGGCACATGCCAGTGCAACATGGCAGGTGTGCTTCCTCTCCAAGCCTGGACCTACCTGTCTGTTGCACAGAAAAATTACAAAATGCTTTGGGTTGGAAGGGCCTTGCAGATCATCTGCTCTAATCCCACCAGGTTGCTCAGGGTTTCATCCAATCTGCCCTTGAACTGATCAGGGAGAGGCAACCACAACTTCTCTGGAAAATCTGTTCTCAACACACAGTAAAAAAATTCTGGCATCTAATCTAACCCTGCCCTCTTGATTGAAGCCATTCTCCCTTATCCTGTCACTACATGCTTTCGTCAAAAGTCCTTCTCCAACTCTCTTGCAGACCCCTTTTGGTACGCTAGGTGCAATAAGGTCTCCCTGGTTCACACAGCCCTCCCTGCCTCTCAAATCTGTCCACGTCCCTGTGGATGGCACTGCTCCCCTCCAGCATGGTGACTGCACCACCCAGCTGGGTGACATCATCAAACCTGCTGAGGAACACTCAATCCCACTGTCAATGTCACCAACGAAGATGTTAAACAATACATGACACATTTGTTTTTCCTTACGGTAGTTATCATCCTTAACAGCTGGATTGAAACTAACCCTTAAAATCATCCAACTGAACATTCCTAATCTCCACAGAGATCTCAAGCTTCAAATAAAGCACAGCTGGGGAAGAGCTGTTGCACTAGGACATGTCACGGTAAAATAAATTTGCCCAGGTTCTCTGGTACATGCGTGCTGTTCCCTGGATTAACGTACACGCTGAGCACTTGCAGCTGTACTTGTTGTAGTAACTGTCTCAGCAGTTCTATTTGTTCCATCAAATATTTTTTCCTCAGTTTATATTATTTGTGTGAATATTACAAGGCCATCCCTTGTAAGCAAACAGGGTTACCTAAAAAAGAACTCTCAACCCTTGATGTGGCCACCTCTGGTCCCAACTTCTTCAAAAGCAAGTTAAAATGCTGCCTCTCATGGATTACCTTCTAAAAGCAGGTAAGAGGCTGCAAAAATATAAATGTTTCTCATGCCCATATGTTCATGTCTCTCTCTTCTGCTTCAACCAAGAGGTTTGCATAGGTGAAAAAAAAGGTGCACCACTGCCTAGTCCAGGAGTCCCAGCACCTCCTCTACAGTACTACAGTAGAGGTTACTGCCAGAAGCAAAAAGATTATTTTATTGTGCTTTCAGCTAAACAAATATAAATAAGGCACGCACACATATAATTAAAGTTTCAAAATCATTCCAAAAACTCACATGTCTGTTTGGAGCCCTGTTTCAGGACAATACCTGCACATCCCTCAGATGCAGGGAGATGAATGAGACTAACTAGTAATACACACCTGACCCATAAAAAATTAGCAAATCATCTGACTTGGTATAAATGAAGTCACAGACAACCTGTGTTCATCCAACTACTCATTACCCATCTTCCTCCCATGCCCACCCCACAGTTGTCAGGTGCTGTACACACACAGAAAGCCCCTGCTCTGTCAAAACACATGCTGGCAAAAGAGGCAAGACAAATAAAGAGAATGCTAAAAGCCAAAGAAACACCATCAAGCAAGTGATGAACCACAAACACAGCCAATTTCAATGTTTTCAGAGGTGGTGTTTTTCTTCTTCAGGATAGCAGAGAACAATGTGATTAAAAGGAATGTAAAATCAACTCAGAAAGAAAAGAAGCATTAAAGAAGATCTGCTCTACACAAGAAGACAAGTTCTTTTGAAACCCATCTGCAACAGGCCCTCCCAAAAATTAACTGCAATGATTTGCTTTGCACTAAAAGAGATACTGAAATTAACAGCACATTGCAGCATCTCATTTCTCAATTGTAAGAAATGAGTTACAAACCATTCAGATCAAATAGTCCCTTCCCACAGGGAGCTACAGAAAATTCGCTTCATTCAAAAACAAGTCACAGCATCTGCATGTAGCACACAGGACTACTCCTCTGAGGGGACATTTTATTTTTGTTTTTATAAACTTTAATTGCTTTGAAAAAGATCTTGCATAAGAGTGTAACTAACTGTAAGTGCCACATGCTCAGTGATGTATCATAGGAACCATCAGGGCTGTGACAATGGATCAAAATAAGGACAGGATGGGCACACACACTCCCACCTTTATGATTCTTTAATCAGGTCCGAAACCTCAAAGCAAAGAAATCCAATTCTAGAGCACAACAGCCAAGTTCAGTTCCTATTGTGGACTTTACACAAACAACCCTGTCACCATGTACACCACCATATTACTCAACATGTAATGAGTTGTTTGGCATGGAAAAAATCGACTTCCCTTGTTAGGGGACTGAAGTTCCAGATGTTCTGTTTGGCCTGGAGGAGACTGAGGGGTGACCTCATTGCAGTCTACAGCTTCCTCATGAGGGGAAGTGGAGGGGCATCTCTGCTCTCTGGTGACCAGTGCCAGCACCCAAGGAACAGCATGAAGCTGTGTCAGGGGAGGTTTAGGACGGGTATAAGGAAAAATTTCTTCACCCAGAGGTGTTTGGGTACTGGGAAAGGCTCCCCAGGGAAGTGGTCACAGCACCAAACCTGACAGATTTTGGACAAAGCACTCTGGCACACAGTGGGGCTGTTGGGGTGTCCAGTGGAGTGCTAAGAGCTGGATTCAATGATCCTTGTGAGCCCCTTCCAACTCAAAACAGTCTGTGACTCCGTGATCTACAATAATGTGCAGTACAAACAGGATGTTTATTAACTGTTCTTACATTCACTCAGTAACATCATTTCTCCAAATCATTTAGCTTTATGCTGAGCTGTTTTGGAGCAGGTTTTGTTGAGTATTAGACACACAAATATTTTTGATAGAGGGTGGAGAGAAATTTGGGGTTTATGGAGAAAACATTAAATGCCATTCAAGATACCTCAGCCAGCAAGACACAATCTTGCTGTCAAAAAATGTGATGTGTTAGTCACACTGACATATATTGCCCATATGAAGTTTCAAATCTAACACACTATAGGGAGACAAATGGAAACAATCACATTGCTCAGAATTGTAATTCCAGTTGCTGCAACCCTGTCAGAACGAGGCAGAGCTCAAAATTAACAACAGGTACACCTGAGCCAGTTCTGTGTTACTGTGAACAAAGAGAGAAATCAGTCCGCATGTACTGTATCTTCATCACCTCAGCTGCAGCACCCATCTGCATCCACTGGCAAGACTTCAGAGTAATTGAAGCTGTTGATTAACCCTACCATCTTTATAACAAAGTTTAAGGTAGAGCAATACATATGATAAAAGAATCTGTGAACCATTTGGTTAAAAAAAAGGCGGATGCTGCATCAAATCCCTCAGCACTGCAGGGCATGTGGGGCCTTGATCGCAGCCTGCGATGAGAAATAGGCACGGAGAGAGCACTTGGGGATGCGTGGGCAGACCCCTACGCAACATCTCCGAGATCCTGCCAGAAGCCTGCCCACACAGATCTGACTACGTGAAACAGCACTTAAAATGCTAATTTTCACTTTACTACTAAAGGTATGATTAGTTGAAAGGTTCTGGTTAACTATCAAAAAAACAGCTACTTTTCCTTAGAAATTGTTGTGCTCCTTTGTGCACAATTCACAAAGAATCCTAGTGCAGCTCAGTAGTACAGCATCAGCTGCATCAAATCGAACTACAGGTAAAAATTCTTTGTTCTACTCATGCTAAATAATGAGCAGATTTTTTTAACCATAACAACCACCATGCTGCTAAAGATCTGGAGCGATTCCTTCCAAACCTCCCCCTTCAGTAATTGCCACTTCACAAAACAGGTTCCACTACTATGGAGCATTAAGAAGAAAATATTCACACCTGTGCCCATCTCCACACACTCACGTCAACATGTTTTCTGATGAGCAGCATTCCCATGCAAGTAGCAATGTGTAGAAGAAAAAAAAAATGAATCCACACAGAGGCCCACTGGCTTAAGAGCAAGAAAAACCAAACGCATCACTTATGAAAAGAAGGAAAGAATAAACATACTCTGTGTCCCTCTGTGATGAAACCCAAAACCACACTTCATCTGGAACATGTCCTGCCTGTTCCCTGCATTGACCACTAAAATGATTCCAGGATTTGTGATCGTTTCCTGCTTTTTGGGGGGTTTCTTTTATTTTAAAGTGCAGGTATTATTAAAAATCCAAGGAGGCTGAGAGCTTGAGGACCACCACTGCTAGGTCTGCAGCATTGTCTTGACAGATAAACACAGACTCCCCCCTCCCCTCTGCAACCTGCCTGCTCTTGACAAGCCACGCTTTTAATTAAACGTCTCCTAAGATCTGTTGAGAGGAACGTGCATATGAACATTTGCCAAAAAATAACTTCTAGTGCAAACAGCTTCTTCACCCTGCCCAAAAAATACACTAGAAGCCATTCACCTCTGCCAGGCTCCCTCTTAGAGCAGACCATGTCCTCCAATACTACCTGGCAGCTCTTTCTCCCGCAGCCCTCGCTGCTCACCAGCCCCGCATGAATTAAAACACCCAGAGAAATCCCATGCCCTGGCTGGGAAAAGCACAGCGTGCACGGTTGCCGCCTTTAAATTACGGCAGTGCCCATTATCTGACACGTCCCTCAACATCTCCCGACAACTGCATCCTTCCCAGTCGGCCCTGGCAGGAAGACAAGCTGCCCTTGTACAGGGGAACACTGCAGTATTCTGCAGTACGGCCGTGTGCCGGAGGCTGGGCGCCTCCAGCCCTGGGGTTTGGGGGAGACATGACGGGCAGAACACAGCAACGCTTTTACGCTATTTACTTCCACGAGAGAAGGGTGGGAGGCACCCGCTCACCCAAAGCAAACCCTGCAGAAGTGCCCTTGGCTGCCAAGGATAGAGCGGGAGCGCCTCTCTCAAAGGGACCCTTTGGCAGAGTCGGGATCAGCACACTCAGGTTTCTGATGGCGAGACCGCCGCACTTGAAACCTTTGCATCCATTCACAGAAAGAAGGAAATGCCACCTCCACGAGCATATACAGCGTGAAAATAACACCACACTGAGCCGCTATTTTAATCCAGGCACACATCAACTTTTGAGCATCTCCAGGCAGCGATTTTTTTCCATCGCGCCCATCAGCTTGGCACCGAAATGCTCACACTGCCCTTCCGAGCCCCACCCCACGGCTGACATGCTCCGTGCCCGGCTCCTCCGCACCACGCTCCCGCCCCGCTGCACTCATTCTGCTACCGATCTGACAGCCCACACCAGGCGAGAAAAAAGGAGAATAAAAATATTTGTAAAATAAAGAGGAAAATCGCTGACCCTGGTGCAAGGTAACAGCTTGCATGTTTGAGCAGGACAAATAGAGAAAAAAGGGAAGGAGGAGGGAGAGCGAGGTGGTATCCTGCAACCAACTCGCAAGCCCCAAACCCTGGGTGTGAAGCCAGGAGCCCCTCTGCCAGGCCGGTCCCGCCGACGGGGACGCGTCCCCAGCCCCGGGGCAGCGTCCCCAGCCCCGGGGCAGCGTCCCCCCGGCGCCGCGGGGAGGTCGCGCCGCCACCAGCCCCCGATGCGGCTGCACCGCCCGGGGCGAAGTTTCGCCGGGCCAGGTGGGAAGACGCTTCACCTCCACACACCTCAGCCTCTTACCTTCATGTCGCTTATGATGGTCTGGAAGAGCCCTCCGAGCGCACTACATTCCTTCTCTATCACAGCCTCCATTTTCCTGGCTGGAGCTCACAGGAGGAGCAGGCTTTCACCGCTACCGCTGCAGCTGCACTGCTCAGCTGGAGGAAAATCAGACACCCCGGGCTCCCACCTCACCCCAAAAAAAATTAAAAAAAAAAAAAAAAAGGAGGGGAGAAGGGGCAAACAAGCTGATGGAGGCAACGAAAGGAAAAAAAAATACACCCCAACACACCTGAACCCCTGTCTGCCTGCACCTCTACAAGGAGATAAAATCCAGCGCTACTGGCGCCTCTCTCCTACACGCACCTCCCCGGCACCCGGGCACTCAGCACCGAGCGGGCACTAGGAGCCCATGCGGGAGCAGCCACAGGCCCCATCTCTGCGCATCGCAGCCCCGGCCCCCCGCGCCTCCCGGCACGGCAGCGCTCAGGGCAGCGGGCGCCCACGGCGCTGGGCGAAGCGCACCCCGAAAAAACAAGGGGGGAAAAGATCGGTATCTATAAAAAGGGATCGAGCGTCAAGCCGGTCCTCGTGGAACAGCCTGGAGGGGGTCTCTGATAACCCCAGCGCACCAGACCACAGCCAAAGCACCCGACCCACTCCCTGCCCTCTCCGGGAACAGCCCGCTCCGCCCGCCCGTGCCGCTCCCGCGGCGGCAGTGCCCGCCCCCGCCCGGCCCCGCGCCCAGCGCCCCGCCCGCCCCGCCGCGTCACCAGCGCGGCCGCCGATTGGCCCCCCGCGGCCGGTGGGCCGGGGGCCGCGGGTTCGCGCCCCGCTATCGACGGGGCGGCCCCGAGGAGTCCGCTGGTCCCGGTCCCGGTCCCGGTCCCGTTCTCCAGGGCAGTAACTGACTTGTATTTTTAGCTTCGGCGAAGAAATTGTTTTATTCTGGTGACATTCGCCGAAATGGCTCGAGTTCGGCTGTTTCTGGTGACAGGCGTCTGCCTGAGCCCCCCGATACCGAGCTGAGAGGCCTCGTAAAGCTGCAGGCTGGGGAGCGCAGCCGGCAGCAGCTGTGAGGCTGCTCATTCATCCTCTCCCACAAATGCCAGACGATAGGCAAGACTGTGAGAGTGGGTTGTGTAAAACGTGGGGGTTTGAAGTTACTCAGTTGGCACGTTAACTCTGCCAAATTTTGTGAAACATTGTGGTCAAAATCCCCTGTTTCCGCAGGCAAACAGGCGGTGGCTCACACCGTGCGCGAGCGTGACACTGGCACATGGCCCTCACGCCAAGCACACCGAGTGTCCCAGACCCTCCCTCGGTGTGAATGGAGCCCTGCCCGCAGGGTTTGGGGTGCAGAGCTCCAAAGGTCCCGCTGCTGCTCCCCCCAGGGAAGTCGCACACCGAGAGAACAGCACGGGCGGTGTTGTACGTGTTCTAGTAGAATCAGGAACATGGATGTACAGAAGAATAAGCCTTAGACCTTGAAAGAGGTGCAAGGGTCTTTCCGTTCATACACACAGTGGTGCATGAACAACCACGGCTGAGACGGAAATGTAGGAATTTGAGTTATTAAAATTTATCTTACAAACTCTGCCCGAGAAGATCCAGTGTCTGTGCCAGTGCATTTTGCTTCGTTTCAGCCAGTGCCTGGGCAGGTGCCCATGAGGGATTGCATCCTCTGTGTTAGTGATCTCTGAGGGAAAAGGCTGGGCAGGTGCCCTGTCTCCAGCAGGGCCATGGTAGCACAGGCTGCGGCAGCAATTTCCCTCTGCTTTGACCCACGTGGGTCTGAGCAGGCGATTCATTTGGAGCTCTGCATGACCCTGGCTCCCAGAGATGAGCCCAGCAAATGTCCCCAGCGGCTCGTGATAATGACTCTGCTCCTCTCAGGCCGAGCTCCAGGTGCTGTCGCATAACCAGCGTGACGGCGTTCCTGTGGGACACATTCACAGCCAGCAATCCGGCAGGGAAAGTTGGTGGCCTACTTTGCTTTCTTCAGCCACCCCATTTCTGGGATGATCCTTGTTTTAGTGCAAACAGTGGCTTGGCTAACCTCATTTCTGGAAAGGTTTCAGAGTGCAACGATGCGAATGGGAGAGGAGGGTGAAAATCTCCATCTGCAAGTAAAGCTGTTTAAGGACTGCATTGATGCTTTAGTAAATTAATCAGGGCTGCCTGCTCTGTGGCATGCAACAAGTCTTCGTACAGTGATGAAAGAATATGCAGGCATAAACAGAAAACTTAATAATTTTAAATCTCAGTCAGTTATAACAAGTAAGTTAGGCGTGCAATGTAAGATAATGGGTTTTACCTTGCAAATAAGCAAGTGCACCTCATGATGAGTAACTTTTTAAACCACTGTAACTTGAGTGTACCCAGGCACAATCTAGAGAGACTTAATCAAAACTGCTTGGGTGGAATAATTTTTCTCTCAGAAGGTTCTAGGGCATGAAATATGGAAACAGGAGGATTTCAACAAACTTTTATATTCATAGGACAAAAAATCAAAATGCCAACAGGAAGGTGTTTGTTCTTCCAGAATTTTATTTTTCAAATCTATTTTATTAAATTTTGTTTGTATATATCACTTAGAACAAAGATTGTGTTAATTTTATATTTAAAATTTTTGTTTGTTTGTAGCCTAACATAGCTAAAAATAGAGAAAAGGCATATAGCCTGAAGGCATCAAAATAGAGTCTTGATAACAGAATATTTTTTTCTTTCACATTGAAGGACATTTCAGACTTAATTTTATCCTGCCTTTTACTGATTCTAAGGACAGAATTTTCTGTGGGGTGACAATTCAGCTTCAACCAGCTGTAGAGTGAGAGTGAACATTTTTCTTTAAAGACCTGAGTCCAAATGGTTGTTTGAAGTGCGAGTAAGAAGTAGTTTGGTGATGTTGCAGTAATGTCGGGTTACCATCTGCCACATTATTTCTGGGCTGTGCTTGATTGATTCGTAGCAAATCACTTCCTGCAAGCATTATTTGCAAAACTTTATTATGGGCAAAGGCTATTTCTGTGTTTGTGAGCCATCGTTACCGGGGAGCACTTCATTACCAAGTGATGACATTCTGTAAAATATCCTGGTGCATGGACAAATGCCAGCAGCACTTCTTCACAATGGGTCAGCTGAGTGCATCTTGCTCAGCAGCCCCCAACAGATGTCAGCCCTAAATTTGTCAGTGGTGCAATAGTAGCCCATGTTCTGACATCCTTCAACACGTTGGGTGCTCTGCTGACAAAAATTCTGCTGAAACCCCAAGAAGACTGATGGTTAGGAAAGAATTTCTCCAGGCATAAGTGGGCAGGTTGAGCAATGACTTGGTCACTTTGCCTGCCCTGGATGGTTCCTGCTGCTTCTCCCATGCTGAGCACCAAGGCACAAAGTACAGCTGGAGCAAAGCTGGACACACAGGAGTCCACAGTGTGTTCCCAACGTGTTCAGCAGACTTCCCTTATGACCAGAATGTATCCACTCACATTCCTGTTCCTTGCTTTCTCCTTCTGTAAAATGAAAATCCCAATTTTAAAAAGCATTCCTACTGTTTATGCACCAAGCACAAGTGTGAAATGTCATTGCAATCAGAACAAATACATGCTCTGTCAATGTGCCATAAAAGGTTTAACTGTGGTACTTATTTAGGTCCTGATCTTATGAGGATTTAAACCCACTTATGAATGAGAGTAGCCCTGTGGAAGACTAGATTACACATGCACTTAAGTGTTATCAGATTGAAGTCTTAGAACAATAATCACAAAAGGTACTTAATCACCTTTAAATTACAGTGTTCCTAATTTAGCTAATGTTATTCCCCAAGGAAAAATTGCCTCATCTAGCTTACAATCAAGAAAGAATCAAGGGCTGTTCCTTCAAGTGGTTGACAGTTCAAAAAGAGATATGGTTTTAAAAGAATAGGTTGCTAAAGGCTGAACTATTTAATTGAATTATCTCTTTAAGAAATTGATGCAAATTAATATTATAATACTCCATTATATTGCCTCAGAATCTTTCATGCTTGAGCCTTCATGAAATATATCAATAAACTTGAGAAGCAAATGCACGCTTTCTTTTTTTTCTGAAACCAGTATATTCTGTCCCCATTTGAGGCTTTCTAATAATGATTTATTTTTTTGAAGGATGATGGTGTTTTCCTATTTATAGATTAAGAGAAAAGACCCCAAGAGCTTCCAAGAAATGGAGTCTCTCACATCTCTCCAGTCCTCACAGTGCTCACAGGGTATGGTCCTGCTCTGTCCATGGAAGCAGATGAGCTCACTTTGTAGTGCCCTATTGGACAGAGAGGTAGGGTAGCAGGTAACACAGCCAGAAGGAAGACAAAAGGAATTGATGAAAAATGGAGCAAACCAAACAGAATCCATTTACACAGCTGTCCCAACAGCATTATAAATATTATATTATTCACTGGCCATACATAGAGGTGAAGGAATTCCCTTTTTTTCAAGAGTGTGCGTTTACAGTCTGCAGTTTCAGAACAGGAAGAATAACAAGGCTGTGGTTCCCCAGCCTTATGCGGGTTATTTTATGTCATGCATTGTTTTCAAATTACCAAGTAGCATTGCTGTAGTGGGGGTACCTCTGCAATTGTTTCTGCCTGCTGCGTGCTGGCAAAATAGCAGCTGTTATTGCTTTACCAGGATTGATTTCCATAGAACAGCTCCATCTAAAGCCTACCTACAGGCAACAACTCTGCAGCAAAATATCAATGCAGTCTCATTTTCAGCTTTTCTCAGAAGGAAAAAAAAAAGCATTTTCAGCAAAGTTCAACATGGGATACCATTTATTCAGGGCACATAGAGGACAAGATGCTTATTTTTAAGGGACCGAACTTGTCTTCCATTTCCCTGTCACCAACAAATAGGGGAAAAAAGTCCTGCTCCCAAGTATCTCTGTGCAAGGCACAAAATCTGAAAATTGGGGTTTGTGTATTATATCAAGGGCTTAACAGAGAGGCCACATTTTGCAGTGGTGGGAAGGTAGGATGTCTTTGCTCACATGTGCCATCTGAGGTTGGCAGATTCAGAAAAGGAGCTCAGGTCTGTCATGTCCTTCCAAGCAATGTTCCCGTCATTGCTTTTAAACCTCCCCCATGATCAACCTCAGTAAAAGGCCAAGGGGGTCCCATGGCCAACATGAAGTGGGTGCTTTCATCCTGTGTAAGTCTGCAGTATCACAGACAGTGTATTTCCACTGTCACCTCCCATGCATGGATCCTTCCTGCCCTGTCCATGCCACCAGCACCAGCTCAGGCATCCATGGGAGCTGATTTGGCAGAAAACTCAGCCTACAAGGAAAGATCATTTTGGGCCAGAGGAGGACCCTGCCTCTTTGCGTTTCACAAAGAAAGAGCAGCTTGTATAACCCTTCCCATGCTCATTCCCCACTAGACACCTTCTTGTTTCTCATCTGCAGCCAACACAAGTTTAGGAACTGTTGATCTGAACCCTTGTTCAAACTGGCTTCATCATCTTATATCAGGTTCTGGTGAGGACACATTCACTCCACAAAACCAGGCCTCCCTTTTACATTTTAAAGCTGTTCAGCTGATGCATCTTGAAGTCATGCCCTAAATTAACTTGGATACAATTTCCTGAGTGCACCTGTGTAGTCAAGCAGTAAGTTTAAAAAAAAAAAAAGGGTGATTCTTGCAGTTACACACATGCTTAAATGCCCACAAGAAATAAAGCCTATAATAGGTGTCACTTTTGCAAATATCTCTCATTCTCATCTCCAGAGCAACATCAACTTTGACTTCAGGATAATTACACATATGTATCAAGTTGCCTGTTGGACTCTATCACCAGCACATATATTAGTCTAAGCCTTTGTTGGCCATTTCTCCTTTCAGGTGTTATATAAATGAATCTGAGCTCTTCTGTACTTCCCATCAAGCAATAATTTTTAGTAAATCACTACTCCTGAAATCTCCAAGATCTGTATTTATTGGTATGCACAGAACTCAGTACATTGAACCACCTCAGGACATGGTCATGTGAAACATAATGCAACACTTTCTCCTACAAAAGAAAATATTATTTTTTGCCAGTTCATAAATCCAGCTTTTAAAACAAGAACTACATTCACAAAGAAATGGCTTAGAAAAAAAAAAAAACAACCCAAACTTATTTCAATGGCAGACTCCCAACTCTGTGTAACTGGGGAATAGTCAGGCTTTTATCCTCCTATCACTGTAGCTCTGTTTAGTTTTTGAAATTCTGAGGAAAAGAGTACTAATCCTCTTTTCCAGACCTAGACACCTGGGATGTCAGTAAGGAGAAATTGTTAGGCAGTGGTCTTTGCTGTGAGACCAAGTTGTTCTGCTGCAAACTCTGTGGCCAGAAAGCATTTTGGGGACATCAGATCATGCTGACAGCCTGCTAGTGTACACTTTCTTAAAAGAAAAAAAAGAAACAGAGGGATTAAAAAAAAGAGGAGCCCTTCCAATGAATCAAAAAAGATGGACAAAAAGAAAAATCTAGTCTACTGATCCAGATAATACAGGCAGACTAGCACGTACTGGAATTTGGGACTGAAACCAATGAGAGCTGACATGAGGACATACTGCAGGGAAGGACAAGCACAGCCATGAATGGTGCCATTGTGTGACTATTTTAATTAATTTTTGTAATGAAGCCGAAGCTCTAATTTACCACATCCCAAAAGTAAATAGAAAAGGTTATGACCTTAATTGCAGAGGTGGGGAAGGAAAACCTAATTGTTGAGCAGTGAGCTATCACTCATCACTGCAGTTGGATAGATACAGTTGGTGTGTTACTATGAATAGTGCAGATTCAACAGTCAAAATAGTGGGTAGTCACAGCTTCATTCCCTTTTCCCTTCATCTTCTTTCCAAGCCTTTGATTAGCAACATTTTGTACCAGTTTTATCACATGGATTGCAATACTCCTGACTCCACAAGACTCTGACTTAACATGTCTGGGAACATAATAGCCTTTATTTTCTTAGTAAGCAGATGTGTGAAGCCTCAGGAGGATGCAGACATTACAGGAGGTCCTCCCTGGCTTCTTATTTTCTGCTAAGCCCTCATGGGTATATACCTATGTAGGAGCTAGTGAGGACACAGTTTTTCAATGTAACATGTCTACAATGTGAAAAAAGTACAAAAGTCACATCTCTGTAACCATGGCCACTAAATAAATACAATTAAATGTGAATTATATGCTGTTCAGAACACATCTGTGTATCACTCAGACTGTGAACAACCATCCCTGCACTTAGTTTATGAGGTCATCTCTGGACCAAGGCAAAAGTGCATGGACAGGTCTGAGATTGGTGTGAATCCTTATACCTTGTCAAATCCTGTACCTCTATGTGTCCACATAAAAAGAGTACAATGCTATTTATTCAATAAATTAAGGGGTTTCTATTCCAGACCTTTTTGTCTTTTGCCGTATATTATCGGTTTGAAGAGGAAATTATCCAGAATCAGAACATGAAGGATTTGAGCAGAAGTGTTCATAGTAAAAAATTCTGTTCTAGCAAGTTCTGCTATGGCAGAAACAAAGGAATGATCTGCATTAGGCTGACTAGTTCAGACAAGGCATACCAGTATTAGGGTGAATATTAGTAGATAAACACCTATAATGTGGCAGCTGTCATCAAAAATTCCAGTAGTAAATAGCTACTTCCTCAAAATCCTTGTGTTAATATCCACCCTCCTTTCAAGCATATGCAGAAGCAGCTGCTGTTATTCTAGAAACACAAACATTTCTTCTGGCCTTGACCTTTCCTCAATATTCATGCTGAAAATCAGGCACTTCTTCTATATTGTGTCTTTAAGCATTGAGTGGCAAGGCAGATTAGTTAGCTGCTTGGTGTCACATTTTACCAGTTTAGGTCCTGAGCACAAAACTTGATATATTCTGCCAGGAGTCAAGATCATCAGAAAAATTCTCCTGGTGCTTTCAATATCTGGGGAAAAAATCTGAATGACTTTCTAAACTTTGGTTAGTAGAGGGGAATAACAGATCTTCCCTCTTCTGTGCCTGTCAAATCAAAAGTGGACTACCCTTTTTTGAAGGACATGTTTTAACAAAACACAGATCAGCACAAATCCTGATGACCTGTGCTACCCGACAGGATGATCTAACAGTGCCATTTGACTTTGAAGGCTGTGGCTGTGTGAATCAACGTCTAACAAAGGGTTTAGCACAAATCTTGAGAGACAGCTGCCAGTCTTACTGATGATCAGGGATGATATATAAGGAAAGCACTGATCCTTTCATGCTCCTGTCCCAGTGGGTTGAGGCACAGAAGCAGAAAGGGGAAAGATCCCATGATACATGATCTGTGTATGCCCAGTGGGCAGCATGCTGGTCTCCAAAGCTGTATCTTTTCTGAGGGCACTACAGCTGTCAGAAATGTAATTTCTCTCATTAGACCTAGCAGAATATTTGGGAAAAGTAGCCAAATGTTTGAGTGCATGAATGAGCTTTTCCTAAAGCCTGCCTGAAACACAAAGATCCTCAAAGCTAAGTGAAGACCTTTAAAATACAAAAAAATTTCTCCTGGTAACCTTTGACATTGCTCTCGTGAGTAAAAAAAGCAAAATGTTGTTTCTTAGAGAAGAGCTTCCACATCAGGTTTAGTTAGAGCAGAAAACAGCCTCCCTGTCTGTTTGGATACTTGGTTGACATCCACATCTTTTGGCCTTTTGTAGCCGAATCCCATGGCAACGCTGATTTCCCAGCCTGTGCTCTGCTGAGCAGGGATGGGTGAGCAGAGCCGACGGCGTTAGTTCCAGCTGACAGAGGCTGCAGCATGGGGTTCCCTCCTGCAAATGCTGCTTGAAAGGGGGAGCAGATTTTGCATCCCTTCAGTTACAAAAGGAGCCCTTGGCTCTACTGCCAAGGCTGGCCTTCGGCTCTGTCGGTCTCAGTCATCTGCGAAGAATTGCTGCACGCTGACCCAGATACTCCATCAGCTCTGCTGCAGCGCTGGCTTAGCGACGGGGCTGCCATTTCCCTGCTCTCTGTTCTGCCCCATACCCTGCCACGGAGATTAAATTTAAAAAAAAAAAAAAAAAGTGGGACAAATTAATGTTAATCAGAATAGCATTTTCCTCCAATGATTTTTCTGCAAAACAGTTTCTCAGGGAAATCTGTTGCCTTAATTTCCCCCTTCTGTTCGCCTTCCCTGACATCTCACTATGCTGCTTTAACTCAGGAATCCTGACACATTTCTTGCATATGCTGTCCTTAAGAGAAGAGAAATGTGCCATCTCCATTCTGTGCTTTCCTTGCATCTCCTCCATGTGTGCCACAGAATGTCAACAGAGAGTAGGGAGAGCAATTTACGAGCTAAAGAGGGTAGCCCAGAGCGAGGGCAAGCCTAGGCCCCTGACAGCAGCCACCTGAGATGCTCCCGCTGCCCTGCAGGGGTGTGTTGTTAACAGGCACTCAGTCCAGCATGTGAGGATGCACCTTGAGTCCTGTGTCCAGTTCTGGGCCCCTCACTTCAAGACATTGAGGTGTTGGAGTGTGTCCAGAGAAGGGCAGCAGAGCTGGTGAGGGGTCTGGAGAGCAAGTCACACCAGGAGCAGCTGAGGGAGCTGGGGGTGTTTAGCCTGGATCAAAGGAGGCTCAGGGGAGACCTTATTGCCACAAATACCTGTAGGAGTGGCCAGGTAGGGGTTGGGCTCTTCTCCCAGGAAAGGAGTGGCAGGATGAGAGGACATAGTGTCAAGATGTGCCAGGGGAGATTCAGGTAGGACAGCAGGAAGAACTTAATGGAAAGGGTTGCTAAGCATTGGAATGGACTGCCAAGGGAAGTGGTGGAGACACCATTGCTGGAAGTGTTCAAGAAATGAGTGGATGTGGCAGTGCTGTGGCTTATTTGACAAGGTGGTGATTAGTCAAAGGTTGGACTTGATAACCTTGGAGGTCTTTTTCAACCTTAATGCTTCTGACATTATAAGCAGTATAGTGCATAATATTAAAGTGTCCTTATAGCTGCTAGTGTCTACTAGAGAGGAATTGACAAAAAGCCAAAACCTTTAATTGCCTCTGAAATTTCACTAGAATCAAATTACATTGTCAAATCTAATTTTTTTCTCTAAAAAAATTACAGGTATAAAGGTATATGTGGCAACCCAGTAAAGGGGAATGTTCATCGTTGCAGTCTTCCTGTAGAGTACTACAGGGCAACACCAGCAGAAGATCCCAGAAGGCAAACTTCCTCCTCCTGGTTTGCTTCGTGTGACAGCACGAGGCCTTGAGAAGTCACAGCATCCTGCAGCAGGATGAAGCAGGTGTTGTACTACCTTCCCACCTCGGTAGTACAAGGAGAAGAGCTGCCTGGGCCTGGAGACTCCTTGGTCGTGCCTGGTCCATTGCTGACTGCTGTGAATAAAATCCCTGCCTTTCTTTCTGCTCTCAACCATGTGGGGCCACAGGCTTGGTTCTCTGCTTCTCCATGCCACACTTCTGTGTGTTCTGAAATGAATCATTTGGACCAGAGAGCTCACACTCCATCCCTTGGTTTCCAATGTTCATTAGAATGCTGCTGCAGCCTCAGAGGTACCAACTGCCCCTGTGTGCTGCACCAGAGCTCTGGTGGTGTCTGTCCAGTGAGATGGACAGTGTGCTTTTGGCTTTGTATTTGGTGGCATGAAGCGTGTGTTCAGCCACATATGACAGAGGAGACCACTACTGACAGGTTATCTTGCAGGCAAGATTGTTCAGATTAGTGGGAAGAAAATACTGCAAGGCAGAGCAATAAACATTGTACAGCAGGATTTGCAGGGCAGTAAGTGAATAATGCAGAAGCCAGGGGAAACAATGCAGCCTTATTCCAAGATATATAAAAATACAACTTTGGAGCTTGGCAATTTCTTAGAATTTAAAAAACCCAGTGCTGTAAAGATGACCATCTTGAGAGAAGTAAAGGATTCCCTGACTTCAGGAGACATCTTTTGCTAAAAAAGGAGGAAGCCAAAAGGAGATGGGTTCTGAGAACCCTGGCCTACAATCTTTGTCTGCTGCTTTTCTTCTTGATATAATAAAAATAGCAGTGTTTCCTGGAGGGCTCTTGCCAATGGAGGGACTGTGACAAGGACTGGTCTGGGGAAATGTCAGCCTCAGTTTTAACTCAAGCCACTTATTTTTCCTCCCTCACTGACCTCTGATTAACCTCTGATCTTTCTTCTACACCCACAGTCTTGCCAAGGCCAAATCCTCTAACACAGAGTGAAGTCAGAGTAACAAAGCTGTGGCAGGAGAGAGTGATGGAGAAGCTGTGTGGCAACAGGATTGGGTTTTGAGAATAGATCCCTAAGTAACAAGTATATACAGGATGTTTTCTGACTCCCTGGAGACTTCAGAGCACCTGTGTGGTTAGGGACAGAGGCTGGACTCCCTCAAAGGAAGACTGGCAGCCTTGAAAGTCAGTGCTCAGCTGACTTTTGTGGAGATTGTCAGGTGACAGAGGACACAGCACCCTAAAGTTTGGTGCCTCACTACTCTGGGGAAAGGCTTCATGTTGCCCAGTGCCACACAACTTCATTTCAGCTGAGCAGAACCAAACTGAGGTGAAGCTTGCCCCGGGACAAACAATCGAATCTTTTGTTCCCATCTTTCCTAGAAAGGGCTGGGAATTGCCTTGCCTTCCCCACCTCCTAGTGCACATTGCAAGGTCCATCTTCCCCAGCTGCAAAGGCAGACAGAGTAATGTGATCAGAGATGTAGGTCTGGAGGCTATTTTAAGCAGACATATATGATTTGGGAGTATAGACTATATTTGGAGTTTGTGGTTGGTTTTTGGTTTTGTTTTTGTATTTTTGTTTGGTTGGTTTTGGTTTGGTCTTTAGTTTTTGTTTTGTTTGTTTTTATTGGTTTTGGTTTTTTTTTTTGAGGGGGAGGATGTTATTAGAAGTTGTTCTATTGAAATGTTGAATTGACTACCTCATTGAAAAGTGTAGATGATTTACTTCTTTCTGCCTATAAAATCCACTGCATAGCATTGCAGAGGCACCAGTGGATTAAAAATAAGGTAATATGAGAAGTCAGTGAGCTGATTTGTCTGTCACCTGTCATGACATTTAACTTTCAGTTGAATTCAGCAACTTTATTCTTAAAGATACTGAGCTTTCCAACTAATAAAGTAAATGCAAAGATGGCAAGCATTGCATTTAAAATATTTATCAGGGCTAGCAAAATAGATATGTTCCATTCCCCCATTTTTATTTATGAATTTAATGCAGCTAGATGAAGTAATTTTAAAAGGAGCACAGTAATATTCCCCTGCATTAATCACTCATTGATTGCCAATGCAATCTGAGATAGTGGTACCAAACAGGAAATATGCTTCCAGGTTTTATCTCTGTCCCACTGTGATCACTCACTGTGCTTGCTTTCCTCCTCCGTCCTATGCCTCCATCACAGGCAAGAAGCTGAGTGTGCCAAGGAGGAACGATGGTTTGTGTCTGTGTTGTGAAACCTGGTCCTCCTGCTCCCACATGGACCAAACACAGAGTGCACAGTACGTGCCCAGCTGCTGCAGCATAAGCTCTTTGAAGCACTGTGTCAGTTGTCTCTCTGATATCCCAATAAAACAGAGCTTTTGGAGCATTAATTTTTCAAGATGTGGGTGTTTATTTATACCATTGCAGTCTATGTAATGCCTGAGCTGTATTTTGCCAGGTTGCTATTTTATTTCTTCAGCATTCGATGCACTTTCTATTGGTGCTGATGGCAAGTCTCCCACTGAGAAATGCTGGGAGGAGGAACTGTCTATTGTGATAACGGCATATTGTATGTAAAATCTGATAATGAGGATTTTGTAGATATGGCACTGCATTATTTAATTGATTTAATGTCCATGCCTTGAGCTGCATTAAGACTCTGAACTTAATGTAGTCCTTGAAACAAAAGCAGACTTTCTAAAATTATTTTCTGTAATGGCCAAAATAAAGGAAAAAAAAAAAAAATGGATGGTTTATGTGCCAGAGGCTCCTGCATTTCACAAGTGACAGGAGAATTTTTCTCTCTCGAGACACTGAGGGTTTTATCTCCAGGTAGGAGCTGGGAGGCAGGAGCAGGTGTCTCTCCCATGGGCCAGCTCTGTGAAAGCCTGCATCCACCTCTGAGCAGAGAGCTCAGCAGGCCTTCCTGTGGTCCCCAAATCACTGCCAGCTGTCCAAGTGAAATGGTTCAGCAGTGAGTCTCCCAGGCTGCATTCTGGCCAAAATTCAATTGGATTACAAACCCATTGCTCCAGCCTGTCCCAGAAGTAGGAAATCACTGTCAGCTGGCTGCTGGGATCTGCTCACAGTGACAGACAGTGCTGCTGCTCACCTGCTGCAGTGTGTCTGCAGGAGCTCACTGGGAGCAGTGGCTCTCTTTGCTGGTCTTATGAATGCAGCACTCCCTCCTTCCCCAGGCTGGGGGAATGATGACTTCCTGGGGAAAAAAATAGATTAAAAAAATATAAAGTGAGAGGAGAGGCAAGGTGTACTGCTGCAAGCAGCCTTCTCTGATGGGCAAAATGTCCTCTGAAACTCCAGCCACCAGAATCTCTCAAAGCACTATGACTGAAACAGCTAATAGCTTTCACCAAAATAAGGAAATTGCTTTTATTTCACATACATTTTGCCTGTGGACTGCTTGGCTGTAGGTTGACTCTAGAATCAAATCAGAGACCTTGCCAATTCTACAGGTAGCAAGGCCATCTAATCCCAGTTTGTCATAAATTTTGAAAAGGAGAAAGAAGTTTCCTTTTGGGGACTAAGTCAGGCTCTGATTATTTGTAATTAAAGGTAAGACATTAATGAGAAACAGACTGTCATAGATACAGCCTATCATGTTTCTTCCCTCTTCAGCACTCACTGCCTACAGCACACTGAGGGATTTGGTGATTTGGGCTCAGCTAAAGCCCCACTTCGGCCCATTTGTAAGCTGGATCTTCAGCAGGACTCACTTGAAAGAAGAAGTCATTGCCTTTTCTTCACTTGTGGGTGCAGTGAAGCCATCACACTTCTGCCTTGTCAACCTTTTCTGACTAAGTATAAAGGTGAACAAGAGAGCAGGATGCTGTTAAGCTGTTGGCTGATCCCACAGAGGAAGAAGTGCCAGCAGTGGAGCATTGCCAGGCTCAGGGGTCCCATGGGCTCCTCTGCATTGAAGGGATGAGACCTGTAGGAGAAAAGGAAGAGGAGAGCAGAGAGATGTGGACTTCTGAGGGTAATCAGGAGCATCTTCCTATGAAAGAGATGGGGGAAGGAAGCTTTGATTCTTCTTTCTCCAACATGCCTTCACTTCCCTTTTTCCCCTCTTTATTTCTAGTTCCATGGGGAAAACATTGCTATTAAAGTAAAGCTCCAGTGGCTTAAAATATGCATAGGGATTCTTTCGGGGAAATCTTGGCTCTGGTGAAGTCAACAGGAGTTCTGGAATCAACTTCAGTGATGCCTGAATTTCACCTTGTTGTAATACTGTCCTAAAACATTTCCAGGGCTCTACAAAAACCACTGTCTGCTCAATGCTGACCTTTCTATCACAGCTGGACAGAGCCTGGTACCCTCCTGTGAAATTCACCATTCTTCTGTGATAAAGCACATCCTTCTCTCAAGGGGTAACAACAAATAAATACCCCCTACTCATCCTGAAAATGGGATCAACAGTGTCATATATCACTGAGCACCATGGACAGACCTTTGTACCTTCAGTGGGAAACTGTTGGAAATCACATGTTGCTACAGAGGTTGTTTATTTGAGGGACAACTAGAATATTCCAGTGATCCAGACTTAGTTATTTTTGGTGTCCCTTTCCATAGGGAGTTGGCAATGCATTTAAATTTGGGGGATCATGACTAGTTATTCAAGTTCTGCTCTGCTCGATTTGGGCTGTGTATATTTTGGAAACACTGTCTGCTCTGAGCAGCAGATAGCATGATGCCACAGCCCACATCAGTGAAAAACTCTTGTGATTATTAATTTTTTCATCTTCCATGTTCAGAGAAGGCTGTGTTATTTTCTCCTCTCTCTCTATTTTATTGCCAATGTGAAATGCTTTAAAAATGCCATTAAGGAATGTGTTACCCAGTGGGATGTATGCTATATTTAACTTTCTAGGCTCTCTCCAAGAGCAGTGTAGCTCTGAATCTACAATATAATTGTGATGATTGAAAAAGTACAAGCATTTTCTTTTTGATAAGTGTAAGTTTGGGTCTATTGACAACAGGCTTCTAACATTATGTGTAGAGCCCATGTTCCCATAAATGCACAGCGATTTCGATCCGATTGGCCTGATTTTCCAAGATACTCAAATATCTTAGGATCTTAAGCTGGTGGTCTTCAACTTCTCAGCAATGAGTCCAGACACTGGTGATTCAAAAGCTAGATCCAAAGAAGGAACCACCCAAATTTGCAAAGTCCAATGACTTTATCTTTTTCCTTACCCCCCTCTTTGCATTTCCTATTCCGAGAAGAACTCAGACTGATTTCTTCACTTCCACTCTACCTTTCAAAAGCACTTCTGGAACATTTGTTTCACCATCCTCAAAGAGCCCTGGGATCAGGGAGTGTATCAGCAGGAAGGAGTGACTCAGCAGTGAGAAGTGGTTTTCAGCCAAACCTGCCTCCCACAGCAACTCTGAGAGGGAGTAAGCAGCCTGTGTGTGCAAACACAGCGAGAGAGGATGGCAGCTGCTCCTCACACAGTATCTGCCTCCTGTGTCAGCTCTGTGTGTGCCCACGTTGCACCACCCTCAGCAGCCAGCACCAGAGTGGATCTCCCCTTGCAATCCTTTCCCAGCTGAGGATCCCTTCCTGCCTCTTTCCTGTCTCACAGCTTTCCTGGCACCTGTGTCTCTCTGCAGACCTCAGCTCTAGTAGGGGACAGCAGCACTTTGGGAAGTCCCTGAGAGAAGATGGGACTGTAGCTTTTATATGTTTTATACTCAAAGATGATGTGATGAAGTGAGGTTGCCCTCTGCACTGCTTCGTCACCCCCAAGCCCAGCCTAGGGTTGGTTTGGCTGTGTGCTGTGGGATGAGACCACAGAGGGACTGGGAATAGACTGGCTGTGCAGGAGCAGGATGCTCAGAGATGTCCCCACCTCTGCTGCAGACTCACTGCATGAGGCTTCAAGGGCAGGTATCTTCTCTGTTCTCTGTATTAAAAGGCTGAAAAAGCAATTCTGACCTACCAAGATTAAAATAACTCAAGAGCCTGTTCTGTGTCTTAATAACTGTTCATTGCCAAAAAGGAAGAGAAAAAATAAACTGGGAAATTAACTCTTTCACTTGTTTCATCCCACTGCTGTCTAATTCCCACAACCTCTACCTGCCTCCCTGGGCCCCTGTATATCTCTTAGCACAAGTAGCAAATTTATTCTACTAAGAGACAGAATTCTGGTGCAATGCATAGGGAACCCTAGCATGTAGCTGATAGTTAAGTGCAAATTTCATTTAAAATACTTTTGAAAGACAGAGAAGGTGGATAGTGAACCAAAGGCTGGAACAGAGGGGCTCCTGTTGACATCACTGAAACTACTTTGGTGTCTTCAACAGGAGTCACATTGGGTGTGGAGTCTGGGACATTTTGTAGACCTCAGCCCTCCACTGCTGCGACCAGTGTTGAAGGAGGATGGTTTTGAAGTCCCTTTCAGGCAGTTTTAGGCCAGAGAAATGTATGTATCCAAGATGGTAGAGATTATTAGAGTTATTTTTGCTAGCATAGTTCATTAAAAAATGTCCTTGGTGACACAGTTACTTTGTTCTGTGAGTCATAACATGAGAATAAACATTTCCTTGCATAGGGAAAGGCTCTCTACTAAATACACAATGAGTAGCACCAAAACTGTGACCTTGATGAGCTCTTGTCAAATAGGGGTAAAATGTTCCAAAGCCTAAAGCCCAGCTTCCACTCCTGGGAGAAGCACCAGTAGTGTGCTGTATGCTTCAGGATTCTGCTGTCTTCCTTGCAGGTGCTGGCTTGCTCCAGCTGATCTCCAGCAGATGATGTCCTGAGTTTAGTATCTGGAGTCTGTGGAGTTGGCAAGGCAAGCAGAGCACTCACAAATTGTTGGGGAGGGAAGAGATCCTTCAGCAGACCCTCTTCCTCTGATTTCCATCAACCACTGACTTCTCACATGCTGCTCCTGCTTGGCTACACTGGCCCGTTGCTGCAAAGACAGTGTCTGGTGGTGAAACATTTTTTTAGCTGTGAGAAACAGAATCCCTTGCCACTTGCATCAAGAAATTCCTACAGCATAAGTCTATGTGCTTGTGTTTTTCCTCTGTTTACATAACTATAACTATTTTTAGCTAGGCAAGGACTTTTCATTGTTACCTCTGCTTATTTTCAAAAACTTTAACATGTACTATCATATTAGTCCCAATTATTTTGTGTTGCTTTTGTTCCCTATTCCCTTCATTCCTTGCCCCCTCTCCTCAGTGAATCCTAGCCCATGGTCTCCTTCCCAACAGGCATAGGCTGGTTTCAGCATGTCTGCTCCATTCCAATTTAGCCTAGCCCCTTCCCCTAACACAAAAATAAGAAACCTTCTCACAATGCCCAGTCACTATTGCTGGTGGTTTATTTACAGCTCTTAAACTTACAAACCTATTTATAGCTCAAAACTCTTGAAAAGAAATCATTAAGGGAATACATTTGTGAATGTAGAACAAAGATCTGATTCTGGGATTTTCTTTATGCAATTACTTAGTGTAAATAACAGTGTTTGACACCCACTTTCCTCTCCCGTGAAGTCTCAAAGCAATTTACATCTATGAATCCATTGAGCCTGAGTGCTCAGAGAGAGGAACCATTCATGAGGATCTAACCACATCTTCTGATCTACTGATGTTATTTTTCTTTTAAATTCACTGACTTGCTCTTACTCTGTCTGTGACCCCACTCCTGCTCCTCCTCACTTCAGGGGCTGAAGCGTGGGTGAATTAGACCTTCACAGATTCGAATTACATCAAAAATATAGCACTACAGCCCTAAATGGTGACATTCAATAGAGACCCTCAGCTCCTTGCTTTATTCTAAGCCATTAAGCATCATCATTCATCTATAAAATACAGCACAGTTGCACACTGATGCAGAGATTATTTTTTCACTATTTCTTCATTTCCCTTCACTATTAATGTAATGTGAATATCATTCACATTGTGAGTGTGGGACTAAGGAGCTCCATCCTAGTGTGCTCTGCTGTGACAGCCTTAATACAATTTTTGTGCAAATTGTGTTTTGCTTTTTTCCTTTGGTTCTGATGAAAAACTGCAAACTTGCAGTTAGTGTTTGAAAACCAGTGCTAAGTTGAAAAGTTCACGCATTACTCATGGGACTGAACTTCAAAACCAGAATTTCTCTTCTGGATCATATTTCTACACAGGGAAATCAGGATTCAAGTTAACAATGACAAACCCCAAACACTCAAGCTAAGAACACAGCCACATGAGCTTATAATTACTTTTTTTATCCTCAAATTCCTATTTTTCCATTTCCCTGTCCCCTTTCAGACCTAAGTGTCATTTGGCTGCACTTCACGAAAGCTCAGCTCTGTTGTGGGCCTGTTCATAGTTTCTTTCCATGGAGGCCAGGGTTACAAAGACAATCATGTTGATTTAACCAAGCAAAACCATCCACCTGCCCCTGGTAGAGCCCAACAGTTGGTGAAAGTACACCAAGGCCAGCTATTTCAAGTACTACATGAGTTCTTTCATAACTGTTTTTAACAAGGTAATTTGTTTTAACTTGAATCCCATGTTCCTAAAAAGTGTCTTTTGGTGGAAGGGTTGATGTGCTTGGGAAAATTTATTCTTGCTGTGAATCATCCTTTCTTGAATCTTTACTGTGAGCCTTGACAAATCTTTCAAGTCCATTCAGTTTTCCCTGGGCAATCATCAACATGCAGATCAGAGGTCTCATTCTGAAAACTTCTGGCCATGCTCTGGCAGAGCTGAGTTCAGAATTCCTCTACTACACAGATTATTACATAGATCCCTTGTACCCAGAGGTGTGCCTAAAAGATATACCACACATTATGTCCACTGGAAAATAAGGCAAAAATTAGCTCTCTTTATGAAGAGTGTTTTAATCTAAGTCAAAGTATTATGCCTCTTCTAGGAGAATTCAAGGGTATTGCCGTTTTTAGGTACCTTCTAGGCGAGGGATGTAACATAGTGGTAAAGGGGGGACACAGGGAGTGAGGTAAAGGGTGGGGAGAGGACCTAGAACCACAATTCTTTCCTGCATCACAAGGTGTGAGTTGGGGTGAGACCAGAAATGCCTGTGTAGATGCCAAGCACATGTCTAAACCTCCTCAGATTCCAGAGGTTTTCTTTGCTCATGTGCAAAGCTGGCTTCACCTTGTTGGTCTTCTCACAGCTCATGTAATGAGATGGATTAAAAACCCTCTTATCTTTTACTTCGTCAGTCTGTGCAAGGCCCAGTCACTTTGAAACCATGATGGACTTGGCAAAAAGACTTACTGAGATTCTTTCATATTCTTCCTTGTTATGTTCACATGTTTTTGCCCACAGCTTGTGCACCATCACTTTTTATACACCCTAAAATATGCCTACACTTAGACTGAGCATTCAGAGCTTTGTGGTATCCTTCTGTGTCTCATCCTCCATCCTTGGCCCAGATACATCTCCTTTACACCTTCACAGATATTCAGTAGAGCAGAAACCTGTTGGCTCTGTGGAGGTGCCAGCTGCTTTTTAGGGCATAAAAAAATTGCAGCCCAGAATGGGGCCAAGTGGCTGCTGAACAGCCCTGGTGGGTGCCAATTCACTGATGGCTGTGGGGCCTGTTGGCCTCTCCTGGCTACACCTGTGCCGAGGAGCTGGCACCAGTGCTCACCCTTGGGTCCTGGGGCCAGCTGGCATCATCTGGCCATCTCCCTGCTTTTAGCTTTGCTTCCCAAACACATTTGCAGTCTTCCTACTGTTACTGTTAGTCCCTGGTCCAGGCTAACTGCTGAACCTCTGCTGAGGAGAGTGCTGGTTACCCTGGGCCATGGTCATGGCCAAGACTTCTCCAGACTTTCAGAGTGTTGATGTTCCAGTATTTGACCCTGCTCCCCAGTAATCTCTATGCCAAATAAGTGCTGATTTGCTTTGTGGTGTAGGAATATCTCATTTCCAGACATGAAGGAATTTTTTCCTGTTTGGTGAGTGTTAATTTCTGTGAATCCCCTCATTGTATCCCAGTTTTCAGTGCATGTGTCCCTTGGCATATCTCCAGCAACACTATGTGTGTATCTTCACTACAATTAAAAAGTGGCAGCAATATTGTAGAGATACAACAGAAATAACTGGTTTAAAGTAATCATAAACCATAGTTCACTAATTTCCCTTATTTATTTACAGCAAGATAACCAATCCTTGTTGAATCCCAGGCTGCACATCCAGCTGGTATTTCTGCAAGATAGACACATCCTGTGCCCCAGGCCTTCCAAAGTTTTAAGACCCTGGAGGTTCAGATCCTAAATAGCTCAGTAAAGGTCATGAGGAGAGTCTGAACAGGATGTGAAACAGCTCTCCCAAGAGACAAGCCATCACAGCAGCCCCTGGAGCACATTTTTCTCTAATTTAATCGGTGATGGGACCTCGTGAGGTGATGGCCTCGTGAGATCTCACCTGCATACTGCTCGGGGTCTCTCAGCACAAGAAGGATATGGAGCTGTTACAATGACTTCAGATGAGGGTCATGAAGATGAGCAGTGAGCTTGAGCTCCTCTTGTATGAAGACAGACTGAGTGAGTTGGGGTGGTATAGCCTGGAGAAGTGAAGGCTCCAGGGAGACCTCACAGCATCTTCCAGTGTGTAAAGGGGCTGCAAGAGGTCTGGAGAGGGACATTTTAACAAAGGCATAGGACAAGAGGGAATGGTTTTAAACTGCAAGAGGGTAGATCCAGATTAGATATTAGTAAGAAATTCTTTACTGTGAGGGTGGTGAGGCACTACTTCATGTTGCCCAGAGAAGCTGTTGATACTCCATCCATGGCAGTGTTCAAGGCCAGGTTGGATGGGGCTCAGAGCCACCTGGTCTAGTAGAAGTTGTCTCTGCCCATATTTGGGGGAGTTGGAACTAGATGATCTTTGAGGTCCCTTCCAACCCAAACTATTCCATGTTTATGTTCCTTAAATTTATTTTCTTCTGTAAAAATATATGCAATTGTATGGAAGAGGAGGATTATGAATGAATTCATAATTAAGGAGCAACCTTAATTTATACAGGCCAGAGTCATAGCTGCAAAAGTAGAAAGCAAATCCCAAAGAAAAAGAAGGGGCCCCATAGGGCAGAAGAATGGTCCAAATGTCTTGGTTGTATGTGTATTCATATATTACAACTCAAAGGAGAGTTAAACAACTCCCATGACAGTGATATACTGGGGAAGGCTGAAAAAAAATAAAAACACTATAAACCAAAAAGAATGAATGGAAAAGAGCAAGGAAGGCCAGCTGTGCACCTATTGATTACAAAGAGCTGCTACAAAGGGAAGTCCAACTAATGTTTGCTGACTCTGGTGTGGTAGGTATGTAGGTAGCCCATGTGAAGATGGGAAGTAGCACACATAGCTCCAGACACAGGAGCACCCTCTGCACCAACTGTGGGGGGCTCCCCAGCACCCACAGAGCATAGACACACTCAAGAGCAAATCAGGTCTCTTTATGAACAGCCCCAGTAAGTCCTGGAGCAAATCCTGGCAGATGCTTATCACAGTCAGGTTGTGGTGGTTCAATCTGCCTATATTAAAACTGGGGGAAAATTAGAGTAAGGTAATGGTAAGGCAATCACCTTCTTAATAACAGAGGGTTCATTCCTCACTTCCCCACTTACTAAAATAATTTATTTTCTACCATGCTTGGATCCTGGGATCTTTTTAATATTTTAAAATAACCTTTTCATTTTCCACCATGCTTGGATCCTGGGGTCTTATTTCTGCTGTCACATCCAGTTTGCTGAGAGAGGTAGGTTCTGTATCTTAGTCTGAGGTATGATTTTCTGTTTGTTCTTTTGAATGACTTTGCCCAAAGGGGTGATAATAAAAAAATGTGAGAGATGGTGTCAAAATAATTTTTCTGAGCCTGGAACACACTTTTTTTCATTATTCTTGACATTCTTTTTATTTGTATTTTTTCCCTTCTCCACTTACATTCAGTATTAAAGAAAAGTAAAACACATAGCACATATTATTCTCCTTTCATATTTCTTTGCTAGCATTGGCCCATTCTTATGTGAATATTTGGGAGCTCTGAACATCACATCTGGTCTTTATATTCCTGTGATTTATGAAGACACATGATTTTCCATTCACAAGTGCACAAGAGCATGGTCATACGACTCCTGCTATTGGGAGCTCTCCTGCTATTTATCCAGAACCAAAAGCTACAGAAGCATCCCAGAAGCAATCTCATCCAGCACCAAACTGAAAAAAAAAAAATAAAAGAAAGAAAAAGAAAAAAGAAAAAAGAAAAAAAGGAAAAAGAAAAAAGAAAAAAGAAGAAAAAAGAAACGCCTAATATTGTCACACGGATCACCCAGAATAGATCATACTGTGTCCTCTCATTCTGCTGGCCTTGTGGGATGATGCTTCCAAGAGGAGGGGGGATAACCCAGTGCTTCATGCTTGTTATCCATTTGATTGGAAAGCTGGAATCCGGAAATGCTTTAGGAACAGACCCCCCCTCCATGCTGTTTAGAAGGGTGTCAGAGATGTCTGGTGTTTTCTTGGTACATGGTGCTGAAGAACTGAGAGGAAGAGGTCCATGCTGCTGCAAGGCTGCTGCCATGTGCTGTCAAGCCTTGACTGCCCCTATAGCAAGGTCTGTAAGTGGTGCCAGTGCTGGTGCTCCCAGTCCATCTGTGTGGCTCCCAGATGCCCTTAGCATGGAGAACTCAGCCAGGCTGGAAAGGATTGAGAACAGATGATGCTGTTCCAGATCTCATCCTCAAATAAGGCTGCTTTAGGAAGAGAGTTCATCCCATGGTGATACCACATTGGCACCGTCACTGGCACAGCGGGCAGGGCCCTTCTCCCTATCTCAGTCCTCTTCACCTCTTTCTAAATTGCCTCCTCCCTACCCCAGATTTTCTGTTTTACAGCCTGCTGTAAGGGACCTGGCCTGCTTCTAAACACATTCTCAGCTATTTCATGCAGTCAACAAAAGCAGGGGACTGATTTTTGAATGAGTGCCACCCTTTTGACATTTGCATTTGGGAAATAGCTTCTCCAACCTGTATGTCAGGGGTGACATCTGAGGATCAGGAGGTTTGGCTGGCACCATGGCTTTGATCCTGGACATGGCCACTTCTCCCAAAGGCAGTGCAGGGTAAACATTCATGCTCTCAGTCTAAATAAAACAAGCTGACATGTTTTCAGTCTTTACTATAGACATTTTAGCAACCTTTTAAACAATGTATTAGATAATGTAGTGACATGAAGGGCACAGTGGTGCAGCTGCCACATTAAAGACAATGAAAAAGGTGGAAAAATGACAGATGCTCCATGTGGGGTTATTTCCATTCACCTATGACTTTAATATCCACAGCTGAAAAATGGTTCAAATGAAAATTATTGTTCGCTCTGGATTCCTTGGCAAACCATAGTGCCACAAAACTTGTAAAAATTAATTGGATGCTACAGTCAGTAGGTGTTGGTGAGCTACTGATGTCACTGCAAAAACAGGATTTGCCTCGTGGCTGAAACAGGGACTGGGAATCTCCTGGCATTTGTTAGTTTCCACCACTGATTTGAAATGCTGGCTTAGGGCAAGGCTTTATTTTTCTTGCTGTTCTCCTGCCTGCACCAAGCAGTATTTCCTGCCTTGCAGAAATGCTGGTGCTGAAAAATTAGCAAGGTGTACCCAAGAGCCTGGCATGAGGTGGCCACTGCTGAAAATTCCAGGGACTGTTCTCTACAAGGGCATAGGTTAAGTAAAAGTGATATTTTTGTTTCCTTGTGCTTTTTGCTGTCAGCACTAGGAACACAGCAGTGAGCACATCATCACTGTCCTCTGGCGTAATGGAGGAGCTGGGCCACAGGCTGAGCATGGGAAGTTTACAAAGGTAGGGTGCACAGTTGGTTTTTACATGGGAACAAACATTTTCCTGGCATGGCTGATGCCCACAGTGTGAACAGTTCAGAGAATTGCTTGAAGCAGACACACTCTGCAAACAATGTTTGTTTTGTTTCAAAACAAACAGGGAGTGATTGAAAAGCACAAAGGTATTGGCAGTGCCACAATGAGAAAATTATAAAGGCAGTCACACGTGAAATGTTGGCTGAGTTCACATACCAGGACACCTCTGGAGCTCGAATTTGTGAAAGAACAGGAGAGAGCTGGGTCTTAGATCCTACAGTTTTTCAGTGGGTTTTGAGTGACCAGCACCTTTCAGCATTTAAAATAACAAACAATTCATACTTGAATTTAATATGAAAATGGGTAATTATACTCTTTCCTCAATTCAGACCAGTGATTCTTGGCTTAGGTTGCAGCTTCGAGAAGGTGCTGTCACTAAAAGTCAAAGGTTGATGTGGGTAGATGCAGGGTGGCAGTGACCTGTCTGGCTCCCAGCTGGTAGGGCTGGCAGGAGTGGCCAGGGATGGATTACACCAGAGCAAGGAACCAGGAGTGCTCCAGGGAAGAATAAATTAGCCACTGTAATTATCCACAGGCAATCAAGCAAGGACAGAGACTGTTTCCCCATTGCACAGCACACCATTTTTGCAGAGCTTTCGTTGGTTCAATTCTTTCTCAATATAAAGAATTTTCTTCTTTTTTATTCCAGTCCTGTAGTTCACCAGACAATTCCTCCCAGCAGGTGTTTCTGAATAATAGAAAGTGCTGTGAGGTCTCTTCAGGACACAAGGATGACTAACCCTGCAGCAAGTATCTCCAGCATAGATCAAGCAATGAGATGCAACCAAAGGACCTAGAAGCAGGTTCTAACCTCCTTTACACCAGCTGGATTCTCAAGTAACTCCAGGAGCATCAAAGGCTTTATGTATCTTGTTTTAATATAAATAATCCAAAATCTGAGCTGACCTCCTGCTGTCAGCAGCAGCAATGATTTCATATGGGCAAGGGTGGATCCTTCCCCAGCTGGTTTGGAATGATCTCTGTTTTTTACACCACTCTGGCAAGCAAGGTAACCTGGCCCACTTTGAGTTGTGCCTTACCATAAGATCTGCTTCTTGAGCATGCAAAGTATGAGGTTCTCTTGGTGGGCTGCCGTCCCACCTTTCTCTCAGTATGGTGAGTCAGAAATAAGACCTGGTCTGTTTCTTGCTGGCACACAGGTGGAGGGAGTAGTAGACTGAATCATTGGACAAAATGACTTGCATTCTGCCTTCCATTGCCTCTTCACCATAATAGAGATTTGGATAAAGGAGGAAGAGGAGGAGAGCAAGTGGTGGGAAGATTTAAGGAACAGATTTAAGTAGATTTCAATATGTAAGCTAGATTTTTGTGTTATATGTATTTTGGATTGGAGACATCCTACTTGGATACCTCACTACTGCAGACTGGAAATGTGGGGAGCACTCTTGGCACTTTAGAGAGGGATACTGTGATATTCTTGCATTATTTTTTAGTACAAACATGGCCTTTTCTCTTTTCCTCCAGCACTGACTGCAGGAAGACTTTGGCCATCCATGGGTTTTGTGTTGCCTCCAAAATGAGCCTTATTTTCAACCCCAAGCCTTACATGGCAGGATGTGATTGTCAGACACTGCTCTACTTGCTCCATGCACATGCTCTGACAGCACTGACATGTTTATTATGATTAATAAACATTATTATTCATAGCACAGTGGCAGCTTGAGATTCTAATGATACATTAGGGCCCTGTTACTCTAAGCCTGAAACTCATAGGAAGAACAAGTAATTTAAATAGACAAAGAATGTTATTACTGTTTTACAGGTGAGACCCAGAGAGAAAATTCATTTGAAAATTCATCCTATGCCTTACAGGAAGCTGTGGAGAATCAAAAGCTGAGCTCACATCCCCCACACTCCAGCCTCTAATTTTACTGAGATGAAAATGCAGGAGGAAAACCACTTGCATAAAACCAAGTGCATCACAAGATACACACTCATTCCCTCAGCCCCATAGAGCTGAAGAACTTCTGGGGTTTTTTTGGTTTTGTTTTTGTGTTTCCCTTCCCTTGTGATTAATTTTTCTTTTCTTCTTGACTTGCAGCTTGTGAGTCATTGTTGTAGAGACAAAATTTTCATTCAAAACAAATAGAGCTCAGTTTTAATCAGGAAATCAAACACTGTTCCTTCTTTTTTTTTTCTTTACCTCCTTTTTTGTATTAAGGTCTATGAGATCAGGCCCTACAAAAAGAAACCCAAGTTCCATTTGGATTAACATTTGATTGCATTTTACTGCACCAAATACCAGTTGACTTCTACAGAGGCTGATGTGGAGCAATTTATCACCTCTTTACTGCTGGGTTTCCTCATCCTGCTGGCAGTGGGGATGTTCTTGTCCAGTCCAGGACATTTGGCACGATCACATAGAAATAGCTCAGTTCTCTCTAGATCACTTGCAGCATGAAATGATGTCTCCATGATCTCTGCCACAAAAACTTAGCTGAGATTAAAATCCATCTTGAAATCTTAGCCCTGTCCTTTCGTTCCTGAGAATTTGCTGACCACTGTGTCCTGCCTGGGCAGCAGCTTGAGAGACACCTCTATATGCTGGCCTATATCTGACTATGACTGTGCCATCCTGGTTTTCCCCATTCCTCTGCTGCTTCAATTTATATTTTCAGCCCCCTCACTGCAGGTGGTTTGTTTTCTACCAGAAATCCCCTTGGTGTTGTAATTTGGGTGAGGAAGGGGGTGGTGAAGTGTTATTTCCACATTGGCATTTGCTTTCCTCTTTCTCGTGCTTCCATGCTCCATTTCATGTCATCCTCAGCCAGACAGGTGTGGTCATAACTTGCCAGCCTACACCTGTGGATCCTGCATGCTGTGGGTCCTGTCCCAAATACCACTAAGCTCCAGCCTCTTTAAAACCTTCAGGAAACCTGTGTGCCAGATGGGGACATCCAGACATTCAGCACATAACCTGGGATTGTTCCTGGTGGGATTTCCATGGCTGGAGAGAACTCATCCCTTCCTCCTCTTCAGGAAGAGGCAGCAGCTTTAGGATACCAAATGCAAGTACAGGCAATGGCTTGAGATATAACATTGTGTGGTTATTAATGTTCCTGCACTACAAGCTGCACAGTACCAGCTCCCTGAAGAGAGATGACCCTTCAGCACAGAGAGGTGGCTTCCTGGCCCTCTGCTCCAGCTCTCTTATCACTTGATGTGGATACCTTTTAGAGGTTATAAATATTATAAACCTTTTAGAGGTTATAAAGATATTGCAAATTTGGTCAAGGATATGGACTTGGGGTTCATTTTGTCTCCTGATGTACTGCAACCCAGTACAGCAAAGTGCATTCCTCTTTATGATGTTAATCTTCAAGGGAGATAAAATTAAGCAGATTTTCCTTGAGGAAATAGAGCAGATAGCAAGATCTCAAGGCATGCTGCATTTTGAGTAAAGAGAAGGCATCATGAATGGCTGGATTTGAAGGCAAAGACCAGATATTATTTAGTCTGTTCTTTCCTCCTATTCTTTTTATATAAGGACAACAGATGACTGCCTTTCCACTGTGTTAAGGACCGCCTTAAATGGTGTGCTTCAGCTCTAGGCATCTGCTTCTTCCCAAACACTGAACCACCATGGTGCTTCACAACACTTTTTATAGCTGTGAAGTTCAGGGGCACTAAGCACCTGACCGAAGAAAAACTTCTGAGTTGATATTCAAGTAGGGAGGCACTGGAAGCTATGTGATGCCTTGAAGATAAGGGACTTCTTGTTTTCTTTGGAGAAATGAGACTGCATAACTCTTGCTGATCAGTTCTGAGCTCATCACACATCTACAGATTTAAGCATAGATGCCAGGTGGCAGGAGGGCACAGTGGCTGTGAGGAAGCCTGTTCATTTAGACTGTTAGAAGACTTCAAGCCTGATCATCTGTCCCCTGAGTACCTGCTTGACAGAGAGGTTGAGATTGTTCCTGCACCTTCCATTTCTCTTGGGTGTAATAGACTCATCTCCTCCTAAGAGCAAGAGACACAGCTCTTGGTGGCCCATTCACTGGGTACACACAAGGAAGGGAATTCTTGTGCTATTTCCCCTCCAGCATCCTCAAGAATACATGTTGTGATAGACTGTAGGAAAAAGAGGAGCTTGCAAACCCCATGCTTTTGATTTACCTTGACAACAGTTGTGTTGCAGTTCCCCTATCTTTGTGGGTTTGCTTTCTCTGTGCTTTGGCATTTTAAACCAACAGCTGATGTCAAAACAGAGTTGGGCTTCCCCGAACTTTCCACTTTTGATGGCAGACTTGTCAGACCTCTCAAACCACAAAGATGTATGGGTGGTGAGGAAGTTCTCTGAAAGGGCAGACACTGCGGGGAGCGGTGCTGACTGTTCATTGCGCGTCACTCTGAGTCACCACTGAACCCATCACAGAGACGGGAAAACACAGTGCTTCTCAAGGTACCATTCCTGAATGAAACAGAAAAAAACACCTTGGATTGTGGATACTAAGACTTCTGTGGAGAAAACTTTGCTATTTGAAATGAAAAATAACAAAGAGCATGCTCAACATGATGAAGGAGTCATCTGGGGGGGTAAGGCTGAAACATTACATGGTGCCAGATCCCTTAAAAGACTAAATGAGGAGTTCACCAATTAGCAGTGTATGTGAGCAGCTCTCTGACCTAAGTTCACTTTACTCAACACACATTATCTGATGGCTTGGAAGTGAGAGGGAAGCTGTTCCCAGGAGGCAGACGGTCACTGTGATCTAATGTCTGCATTTGCAAAGCCAAGACTTGTTACTCATCCTTTAAATAGCTATTTTAAATAGTATTATTTTTATAAGTAGCCACAAGACAGACTTGTAAAGCAATTCCTTGTACAAAACCACTGGTTCAAAGACCAGTACTCAAGTAGCCTCTTCGCATTGTAAATATGTTCTGTGCATTTCAGATTCTTCCTGCAGTAAATAATGGATTAAGTAATGAAAATCCCATTATAATGAGAATGACATGAGGCTTAAATGAGACCAGAGCTAGGAAAGCTAAGCCAATTTTCTGTTTTCCTCAGAAATCAGGCTGAGGTTTATCATTAACATATCATGACTGGCTTTAATTAGGTAATTAATGAGAGTAACAAGGTAATAACAAGGTGCTTGTCAGTGGTATTCTAGCTGATTTATAGACACATCACAAAAAATCTGAGCTCTGTCTAGAAAAATTTACAACTGAAGTGTGAAGACTATCATGGAAAGTCCAAAGCTACCAACTTTGGGAACACCCCAACAACAAAGTGGACTTTTCCTTACATTTTCCTGTTGGAGCTGAACCCTGCACAAAGAAAGACCAAGACAGACAATAGACCAGCTACAATTAGTGATGTGGATGTACAGAACATTTCCTTCTCTAATTGACCTTCAGGAAACCTGTGAAGATGCTCAAGTGGAAAGGGAAGCAGAGGCACTGAAATCTCTCAGGCTGAGGGTGAAACCCAGGTCTTGCAATTTCTGGGCAAGTGCTTGAATTAACTGTTTTTTATACAAAAAGAAGGAATTACCTGCTTCAGGTATATTCAGGAAGAAAAAAATTTTAAGAAGACCTACCTGGTAATCTCCAGCCAAGGGAGGATTATGGTGATATATGGGAGTGCTCTGCAAATCTCCAGCCTGGATGACTGCCCTTGCCACATCCTGACTGTGCCATGGGGACACCAAGGGGTGTAGTGGCCTTCCATTCTCTTCCACTGTTTGGATTTCATGGGAAGAAGAGGTGGGTGTGTGCGTTGGAAGTCCTGGCCTGCCCCAGCCAGTTCCTGGCTTGTCTGTGTGGAGGTCTATGGGGTGAGTTGTGCATCATCAGAGCTCTGCAGCCACATGGCCCAAGCTGACACCTGATCTGAGCTTTCACATAAATACCTAAGTCAAAGACAGCATTTTCAGGATTGACTTCTTCACATTTCAGTCTCTCTAAGCAATGTCCTGCTCAGAATCCTTGATGTGTGGGCCCCATTCTGGGCTGCCAGCCTCCTCATTGTGAGAGTGCTATAGGAGCTTTAGCCCATGTCATCCTCAGGGCCTTCTGGCTGCCATTCCACAGCCTGCCTTTCACCTGCAGCTTTGGACCCTTTCTCCTAAGATGCCACAGGAATGTTTCCCAGCACTTCTGGGATGGTTGTTTCCTCTGTTGTCAGTTATTCTCACTGCTGTTGTTCCCATTCTGCTACTCTTATGGCCTTGAACGTGCCAACCTTATACTTTTGTTTAGGTGAGCAAAGGGAGCAAGTACCGCTGGGGTGAGACTCATGCCCACCCTTTCTCTTCCTCTTGGGGGTATCTTGCAATGAGATACCCAAAGATAATCAGATTAACAACCAGCAGGCCTGCAATACCCACCCTGGTCAAACTGTTCTCCCAACAGCATGGTGAGCAGGAATAAAGCACAAATTCTCCCAAAACAATTCCTGATTAAAACTGTTTGGTTATTATGGGACATCGTGGTGGGGGGACCCTCCTACACAGAGAGAACACCCAACCATGGGGACCCATTATTTGTCTTCCCAGCTGTCTGCTCAGATAATTTTCCTTTCTCCTTATCTCTTTCTCTACTTCAACACTCATGCCTTGCTGTCACTGATAGGGTGATAACAGCAAGGGCTGCTTGATAAGATGACTGCAAGCATGGTGCCCTAATGCAGGATGTGGTTATGGCTGTATCTGAGAAAATTCATACATCCAAACCCTTGTCTTCATAGTATGTCGTTCTTTCAACCAGCCAATTCAGAAATGTACTGAGCTCTTTCTAGGAAAGGACTCATGAGATGTTCAGGTCAACTTAAGATCAGGTCTTAAAAAGAATTCTTTTTCCCTATTTATTATAAGAAAGACCATCAGCATCACCAATTCTACAGTGATGGCTTGTGTTAAGGTTGTGTTTCATAATGTTACAGAAATGTGGACCTACTTCTTTGACAGAAAGAAGTATGTTAGTTCATGGCTGATGAATTTTTCAAATCCCCTTTATCTTTAGATCGACCTAGTCATTAAGACTCAGAAAAGGACTATACAAATATGTTTATATGCAAAAGATGGTGCTCTGTGTAGAGTAACTGATTATATTAACAGCTTCAATACTGACTGAAAAGTTCCTTAGTCCTGCCAAAACTCAGGAGTCAAGGAGTCACTCCAGCTAAGAAAGATGTGATTTCTTTGTATATTTTCCAATTGTTGTTGGAGATTCACTTCAGTCAGAGTCCTAACCAGCACAAACACAGACAAAGCATGGTGAACACACAGAGATAGTGAAGGCTCAAACTGAGAGAGCCTAACTTCCCAGCATCCTGAACGGCAGCTGTGAGAGGGTTATTACCGTGATGATGCATGAGATAGAAGGAAAGATGACTAACAATCCTTTTGCTTGAAGTTGCGGCTCAGTCTCTCAAAACTAGGAACACTCAACTGCCTCTAGGCAAAACTCTCCATCAGTCCCAAGGAGCAGACTGTGCACTGAATGAGTAAACTGAAGCCAGGACACAGCGATTTCTCAAATCACTTGCCACTGGTGATTTCCACCCCTGGTGCTTTGAGCTCTATGCAATGCCCTGGCTCCAGATCATTGTTGGCTCGACAATGTCTAACATAACTCACCCATTACACATTGTCTAGGGTTCAGCTGTCATGGCTATAAACAGCAAAGTAAGAAGAGATAAGAGATTACCCAGATTACTGGCAGCGGTAGAAGCTGTAGAGCAACCTTGGCAAAGCTGCTTTTGCTATCTGGAAGAAAGCTGAGTAGAGAGGAAAACAAGGCTCTGCTCCTATTGGGGCACAGTCCTTGGCATCCTGCTAGGAGAGCATGACACAGGCTGCCATCACCCTGTCAGCTCAGCAAGGCTCTGTACAGCCTTAGGACATCTCCCTAAGAGGAATATTTGCCAACAGCATGGCCCTGCTAAAGGCTCAAACATGGGAGGGAGTTTTTAAGGAGCCCCGCCTGGTATTAGGGACCATTTCTCCATCATATGCTTACCCTGAGCAGGCAGTAGAAAGGGTTTATGCTAACATGCTCCACAGCCCCTATTTGCAGCAAGCTAAGTGTCATTATAGAGGGGTTGGAGTCATGGATGGGAGCCATGGATGCTCAGTGCAGTGTTGGGTGCCCACGTTAGCTGAACTGCAGGAACAGCTCATGGTCATGCTCTCACTCCTTTATAAGAATCAAGGAGAGCACGTTCGTCCAACCCTCTTCCACTGAGGCTTAACATAATGTGTTTCACCTCCCGGCTGCCGTAGGCCAAGTGTGTGAATCAGTCAGCTCTTGCAGCAGAGCTCAGCCATGTGTCTCAGCCTTCCGGGCTAACTATTGTCACAGTGTCCTTCCTCCTGTATTTATCTCAGCTTGTTTATGACCCTGCGTGCTTGGGTCACAACAGATTTACTTCATGCCTTCCCTTGGCAGGGGACAGGTTCCCATTCCATTTTAGCCATGCAGCTTTCCCTTTTCTGGGCTGCTGTAGCATAGGCTCTTTTCCCTCTATGCTGGGGGTGAGTTGCTGAGCTTCAGAAGTATTTTTTATGATTTTACTTAAACCCACCATTTCTGACCCTCCCTATTCATATTCAGACATGTTCCTCTATTGGTCTCCATGCAAGTAATAAAGCTTTCCTCATAAGAAAGCAAACAAACAAACAAAAAGCTTAGCACCAAAAGCTGTTTAAAAAAGATAAAGTTTAAAGCCTTATATAAAAAGTGGGGCTGATTTTTGCAGTCCTCATTGTACTCAACAGAGCATTTTGTCATTATCACTTTGGACTACAGAAAAAGAACCTTGCAATAAAAGGCTGCCATAAACTGACCTTTTTTTGCAAATTCTGCCATTCAAGCATAAAGCAGCAAGAAAGGCTACATAAGCTGTGTTAAAAGTAGGTCACTGTACATCCACTGTTGCCACGGCTGGGCCTGGCTGCATGTTGCTAACAGGGTTTCTTGGTTTGGGCAGCAGTACACACACAGGAGAGATGTGAACTCACACCACTTCATACAGTGCAGAAAGGCCAGAGTGGTGTCAGGGGGATTGAAAGCCTTGTTCCTAGGTAGGGCAGGACCCCTGTGGATCATCTATACAGCTGCTTTCTGAGAAGCAGGGCATCCTGTTAGCAGGGATGGTGTTACTGCAAAGAGCCTGGTGGCTGGCACTGCCACCCCTTGGGTAGGTTCTAGGCCTCTAGCCCAGGGTATTCCCTTTCCCTCAGCAAAGACCTTGCTCTGCTATGCTCTGGCAGCTACAGGGAAACAGGGGTGAATAAATGACTGCTCTGGGGGGTCTCATCCCTTCCAGTCTCATTGGTTTAGTCTCCACAGTCACATAGAGTCACCCAGACCACTGTAATATTAGATGTCTCTCAGCTAGAGGGCAGAGAGAAAGAGAGCCTCCACAAGTGTGTGAACTGTCACTGACTCTCCACTGTTGGTCCGCTGAAACATTCAGATGGTCTCATCCCTGCAGCTCCAGGACAGACCAAGTTAAAACAACAGCAGTGGCTTAACTCAACCTGACCCCTTGTAGGGCTACATACTGTGGATGATCCCTGGGTTTTTTTCAGCACTGTCAACTTTAGTAAAGAGAAAGCTGATTCCAAGAGTCTTTCTCCATTAGCTCCACTGGGATGGCTACAGACATACCTCAGAAAGCCACCACGCTCCAGAAAAATGTTTTAGTGCTCAAAGCTCCAAAATGCCCTTCTGAATTTGAGTGAACAAAGCTCAGGGTCATATGCCTCCTTGACTCAGACCCTAACTAGCATACTACACATAATAGGAACTCCTCAAGAGAACAATTATAACATCCATGTTTCCCCTGACTGACCAAGCTTATCTGGCTCAGCTGCACTAACTGGTTCAAAACAAGACTGGACTCAAGATCCAAGCTGCCCCTGGAGACTGGCAGTAGACTCTGGCAGGTGATGGAGAGTAAGAGCACTTTCCCAGAACTGTTCTCCCTTGTCCTCAGCTTAAGGATTTCCTGTTAAATCTTTTTCTCAGCATCAGGGAAGAGCCTTCATGTATTATCCTTGACATACAGTGACATGATAGACCGAAGAGGAGAAATTGTTTTCCTTTCTATCTCCATTACAGACTTACACACTGTAATAATACGGAGCCTTTGATCTTGCTTTGTTTGTGTTCTGCATCATCTTTGCAGCTGATTGGAAAATAAAATATAGAATGTGTTGATTTAAAGACATTCAAAGTAACAGACTAACTAGATTTTATGATTTGTGCTGAATTATTTACAACACAATAAATAACTTGTTTTAATAGACAACCTGCCCACCTATTGCCTTCCATGGGCTGCTGTTCAAAAGGGCCTAAACACTATCAGAGGAGAGAAGTGATTGAAGCAAGATGCTGGTGCCTGGTCACCTGAGGAAGGAACAAAATGTGGAAGTTGTTTGGGTGTTTTTAATTATAGCACTAGATAGATGTTAAGCAGGAAGGTCCTTCTCAATATTTCTGTTGCAGTAGTGCATGGTCCCAAATTGATATGTGGTTCCCTAAACTGAATAAACACAGGGTAGGCAGACTGGGCAGCCCTGGACCCCAGAGAGCTAGAACATCATGACTTGGTGAGGGACATTGTAAGGCAACCAAAACCTGGACCAATGTGCTTAGCTGACACACAAGGTGTTGCATTTAATATGCATTTTCCACTAGTTTTGAAGTATTTGCATCAAAATACATTAAATAATATTCTGGATATTATATGCTAAAAAGTCTGTGGCTTGTATTGCACAAAAGACCCAAACCTAAACACAAACTGATTAAAACAGGGCTCTGCATATGAGCACCAAACTTCTTAACTCCCCTTGAAACAAACCTCTCAGAATTTCTGTTATCTTTGTAAGCCTGATTTTCTGAAGAGATTTTGTAGTCATACTGTGTGTTCACACATGTGTAAAGGTACAGATGTGCCCATCCCATAAAATCACGAAACAGTTCAGCATTTTTGGGGACGATCTGGTCTGAACCCTGGTCAAAGCAGGGGCAATTAAAACAACTTGCTCAAGGCTGCATCCAGTCAGGCTTGTAATATCTCCAAGGATGGAGCCTCCATAATCTCTTTGGGCAATTGAGTCCAGGGTGTTTGACCACTGAACAGAAAAAATTTATTTCTTTGGTTCACACAGAATTTGCTTTATTTCTCTATGCACATTGCCTCTCTGGTGGTGTCACTGGGCACCACCATGGAAAGTGTCTGACCCATCTTCCTTACTCCCCTCTCCTGTCCAGTCAGATATTTAAAAACATTGATAAAGTCCCCTGCAGCCTTTTCTTCCCCAGGCTGAATAATCACAATTCAACCTCTGCTTATATGGCCCTGAACCATCTTTGTGACTTTTTCTTGGACTCCTTCCAGCAGATCCATGTCTGTCTTGCACTGGGGAGCCCAGAGCTGAGCCCAGCCCTCCAGAGGTGTCTCACCAGGGCTGAGCAGAGGGACAGAGTCACCTGCCCTGACCTGCTGGCAGCACTCAGCCTGACGCAGCCTGGGAGGCTGCTGGCCACCTTTGCCACAAGGACACTGTGGCTCTTGCATCACTCCTGCCAGTTCTCTATCATCTCCAAACACACTGAGGGTGCATTTGGCCCCATTTTCCAGGTGACTAATGAAGAGAATTAACAGTACTGGCCCCGTATCAACCCCTGGGGTACTTCAGTGGTAAGTGGCCTCCAGCTGGACTTTGAGCTGCTGCTCTTCACCCTCTGAGTCCAGCAGTTCAGCCAGTTTTCAGTCCATCTCACTGTCCACCTATCTAGTCTGTACTTCAACATTTTGTCTTCAGGGTGTTACAGGAGACAATGTCAAGAGCCTTGCAAAATAAATAGCGTCCACTGCCCTCCTTTCATCCACTGAGCCAGTCATCTCATTGTGAAAAGCTCTTGGGTTAGTGAAGTATGATT